>NW_024881522.1:0-650000 GCF_019059575.1 Amphibalanus amphitrite
CTGGCCCATGTTAAACCCCATTTCCCACACTTTTTTGGAAAAAATGAACTACTGAATATATAAGTTTAACTTTTATTTTGACACTCCAAAATTATTCTCTGATCTCGAAACAATCAAAGTTTTGACATATATTTACCAAAAGATAAGAAAATTCATGTTTCAAAGTTATCGATAAACAGTAGAGATGTCGGTTTTCTTGGACTAAAAAATGGCATCAAACTGAACTTTGGTCTCCGATTTCTCGCAAACGGGTTCGAATTTCGGAAAACCGACTTCAGTCTGGGACATAGGTGGCTCAGCTCTAGTGAAAACCGTTTTGTGGAAAAAAGGTGGCAGTCTACCTTTAAATCGAAAAAGTGTCATAACTTTCAATAACCTCAAGCAAGGGAATTTAACTGACCAATAAAGATGCCAGGGCATTAATGTTGGCATGCATTCGGCACGGTAGAAAACATGCCTCAGCCTCAGAGACTTATATTTATCGAGGTAAACATAAATATTCTCACTGGCCCTGATACCAAGCGCAAGGGCATTGCCAAAATAATCTACCGTC
This sequence comes from Amphibalanus amphitrite, assembly GCF_019059575.1. Classification (NCBI taxonomy): domain Eukaryota; kingdom Metazoa; phylum Arthropoda; class Thecostraca; order Balanomorpha; family Balanidae; genus Amphibalanus; species Amphibalanus amphitrite. The sequence continues at coordinate 554 of NW_024881522.1, forward strand.
ACAAAAAGTAGGTACCCTCTGAATCAGAGCAAGTATGTGCTCCTATCGCAGTAATGACGTTCAGCTGGCCTTCGTGAGAGCAATTCGTTCTCATCAGAGTCCCACTGCCAGCAGCTGTGCAAAATGAACAGGCACTGGTGAGACAGAGCTACCCGGTGCAGGGAGGCCGGCCCAGAATCTCCGCAGCAAGCAACATGCTGATCTAGAAGGAAGACACTATCTCGGAGGTTAACGAGGGTGGAATAAACCATTGGGCCTATGATATCTTGGCAGCTTTGTCATTTAATCGAAAGAAATGGATGTGAGTGCTGACCTTTCTAAGCTAGCTATTTGGTAGCCGAAATAAATATAAAAGCTTGATATTACCCAATAGACAATAGAGCTGTAGTTACGAAGATAAGCAGAAACTATCTCAATGTTATTTTCCTCATATACCACCAACGCAAATGCTTGAAACCGAAGTTTTAAAAGCTGTTAACATAATTCAGTTCTTGATAGCGCATGGGAATGTGTGCTCATTACTTTAGTTTCAAACAAACTTTCGTAATTGCATGCAAGGGTCGAACGAGAAGCTTACTAACAGCACAAGAACCAAGGCTATATTTAGGTCTGCTATTGGAATGCCTATGACATTCTTTTGAGGTCCCCCACCATCTCAACCTAAATTTACACTTGGTTGGGGCAGTGCACGTGAGGGAACTTGACAGGATAGTTGAAGCATTCCATACCGACTGGCGGCTGCATACAGTGATCAGATGAATGCGGTAACTCATAAAAGGAAGACACGGCGAAGGCGGATGGATGCACCGTTCTCCCTCCTTCCCCCCCCCCCTCTCCTCTCTCTCTCTCCCTCTCTCCCGCTCTCCATCTCCTTCTCCATACCTTTCTCTCCTTACTTTCCTTTCCCCTCCCTCCCTCTGCCTCTCCTCTCCCTCTCCTCTCCCTCTCCCTCTCCCTCTCCTTTCCCTCTCCTCCCTCTTCCCCTCCTCTCGTATCTGTACTCACCAAGCACCAGAACGGCCAGGTCGGACACCGCCAGGCTGAACAGGTAGTAATTGGTAGCTGTCTGCAGGCCAGGGTTTCGGATGATGACCAGACACACGGCCACGTTCCCAACCACCCCGGTGACGAAGATGATGATGTAGACAATGGTGATGGGCAGCACCACCTGAAGAGGCAGGTACTTGGGGCCGACCGTGTTCTGCAGGAAGCTAGCAGCGTCCGAGTACTGGTAGAACGGGTCGGTGACGTTGGGGGTGCTGGTCATGTTGGTCGTCATGCCGGTGGCGTTGTCGAAGTCCATGATCCAGCTGTGGATTGTCCTTGGTTGGTGTACGAACTTGATTGGTGTATTGGCGTTCCCAGCAGACACTATACTCGTACGTCAGCGGAGGTTACGGGTCGTAAGAAGTCTTACAAAAGTTATTCCTGTTCATCAGCCACCACTGCCGCTGTCCAGCTCGATATATCTGACGGACACGGGACTTCCTTTCTCCGTCTCTGTCAACCCTTCGTCTCCTCGGCCCCAATATGTCTCCAGTCTACACAATCAGTTATTAGGTCTGACAGGAGCCAATTTCGGTCCCGATATGATCTCCGGTGACCGTCCACCGCTTTAGTTCACGGAGTCTCCCTCAGACTCAGCTCAACACAGACCCTCACCACAGTCAGTCACCTGTTGACCATTTACCATAGCACGTCCCTCCGAACCCCGCACGAGCACGCCCCGCACCGACCCCGACCGGCGACCGTCTGACCCGACCTGCGCCAGGAACGGGGCCACGACGACGGCGACGGTGGCTCGGCCGGCGGCGTCGGCGGCGCGGCGACGAATGCGACGTGCGGAGTGCGACGCGGCGGCGGGCGGCAGCGGCGCAGTGGGAGTGCTTAGCGGCGCGTTCCCAGCGGTGTTGGCGTGCCGCGTCGGACGATATGCGTGCCTCTGAGACCAGAGGAGACACGTCGCGCAGATCCCTGGCACAAGTCCTGACTCAGGACAGCTGAGCCTCAAAGCAGCTCGGTTCGATCATGTTCCCGCCTCCGCCCGCTTACGAACCATCATTCCCAGTCTCTCCTTGCTCATCTTTTGTTAAATCGTCTCCTATCATCGTTATTCAACATTTCCCATTTATACTCTCTTTTCTCGTCATTGATCACTTCCGATGCAGCCTTTCATGCCATCTCTCACCGACGGAATAGCCACCCACGCCTCTGATTGCCTTCAGAGCACCCTCTCCCGCCTCTAGCTATCCTTGACGCAGTTTTCCCGCCTCCGGCTGCCTTTAACACACCCTCTCCCGCCTCTGGCCACCCTCGGAGCTCCCTCTCCCGCCTCTGATCGTCTTCAGATCACCTGCAGACGTCTCCCCGTGTCCTCGGACGCGAGCCAAACGAGCTAACGAGCGACAGAGGAGCTGCTGATTGAAACTGTCGCGGCCACCGGTGGGCTCGGTGTACGACGAGCCCACGCAATCCGAGAACGTCGACGCCGACGGCAGCAGTGTCGACACCGACGGCTCTGGTCCGGGAAGATGAGATTCACGAGGGAAACCGAGCAGAGATGTGGCGGGGAGTGAGCGAGGTTTGAGATCTTGAGCAGCTGAATGTTGTTGTCCCTTTGGAATTGTTTAGCTTGCTACTTGACGCACTGAAACAAAAAAATGCACATTTCTTCAAATATGCCAAAAGTATACACTATGGCACAAGTCATCTGAAAACAGGATAATTAGTTAAAGCAATATAATTGAAACATGGGGACAAATAAAACATCCGACACTCATCTTCAGAGGTTGTTCTATTCTAAGCCAAAATTCCATGAACACACCCACTATTTTAGGATGAACAAGAATTATTTAAGTACTTTTTTAAAAGCAGATGTCTGTAACTGCGCTGCACAACTGCGCCTGAAGCAAATCCTCGTAGTAGTCATATTCTAGCTCTTTACTTGTAGACCCTAATCTAGGAACAAATTTGCTGAGTGTGCGGCATCATTAAGCGGTTGTGATATCAAATTAAAGGCAGCAAGTCGTTGCAGATCATCACTGCTGGCCAACGACAGAATTTCATTAAAAGCTGCCCTCTGCGATATTTGCTAATATCGTCATAATTCAGAATTTGAGATGATCCCCGGTCCCGATCTCAGTGAATGCGTTTTGGCATGGCCCTAGCAATGCCTTAAAACAATTTTACATATACATAGAGAGAGAGTTAGTTAGCCCTGTAGTTGATCATGCCTTATTTTCATCCTATCAAAAATGTCGCCTTGAAATGTCAGTAGGCTAATTGAAGATAAAGTAATACCTACTCCAGAAAAAAATACAGTCCAAAATTCACTTTAAGTTTTACTTGCCTATCCAAATCCCTTTTCGACCCTCCCATGTCTCTGAGTGCAAAACTGGGAGACGCGGCAATAACTCAATGCCGATCGGTGGTTTTTCTGCCTCCGCTGAGGCGCGAAATCTGAGATTTTTCAGCGATCGTTGGCGGCGCTGTCGAGATGGCGTCGGTGATAGATCATCGGCTCTCCGACGGGCAGCCGGCGAGGGCTCTCCGTGGGCGAGCAGGCGAGCCATGGGCGAGGCGGTCGGGCCGGGCCGAGTCAGGGTCGGCGGTCGGGCAGACAGGTCAGCCTAGGGTGTGTTCTAGGTCGGCGACCGGGACCGCCAGGTCAGAGGAGGGGTCAGAGGATTGTGGGTCATGGGTCGGCAGCCGGGCCAGGGCAGAGTGCAGTGGCTGCGGAGTCGGACAGCTGGGGACGGGGATGGACAGCTGGACAGCTGTTGATAGAGAGGCTGGTGACGGTCAGGTCAGCAGGGGTTGGGTGCGTGCGCCAGGAACAGGGCTCGGCCGGTGTGCACGTGACAGTCCTGCTTGACACGTGTCAGTCACGGCAGGCCAGCAGACTGGGTCAATGATTGGTGCCCTCACTGGTTACGCGATGACAAATCACAGTAACAATGACTCAATAGCCACTTGTTTGTTTTCGGTTGCGTGATGCCTGATGATGGTTCGTCACGAAACACAAAGATACACAGTCACAATCTATATGCGTGTTGTCACTCGAACATAACGCTACAGAAATGTAAGAGGTACGCTTAAGTCTCGCCTGATTTATTCGGTGAACATCCCTTGAGCGTGTTCTATTAGCTCAGTATTATGGAGCATATTTTTATGTTTGTATAAATGTCTAGTTTCCACTAGCTTGTATTGTGGTAGAGGTATAGCTAAGGCAAGTCCAGAAGCAAGCGAACTCGTCAGTACTCAATATAATTTTGGTGCGCAGGTGACGTCAACTCAATATAAAGCGCCCTTAGCTGCAAGCGCGTCTCTCAGACATTGTCGAAGTTTGTGCAGATCGCATTCAGTGGCTTGGTTACGTTTTACTGCGGCACCGTTTGGTTCAAATCAAGATCGGTAGCACTGATAAGTGATGAAAGGAGTTGAGTCAAGAGCCAACTTGCCATTCTGCGTTCAATAGTACACACCTCTGTAATTGATTACAAAATGCAGTCAGTAGCTAACCGGTTGTGGCTCGCCGCAAGGCAGATCTCAGTGCACTCTGCAAGGCACTTTGCATTGCAGTTCACGATACAATTTGCAACACAATTCACTCTGCATTGCCTGACTACATTAACTTGCTGTCTGACAGATTGTCAGGGGTTATTGACCAGAGCCCAGTCGAGAGGGCCCTGGATGCCAGTAATGAACATCCTGGACAGCCCAGTTCCCGGCCGTTTGCTGTTTGCCCCTGTCCATTTACCGGTGACCTGTCAACCGTGACGGGGTGCCACCTGAGAGAGGGAGCAGCGGGGCCAGCCCCGCCTGCAGGCAGCGGCCATATTAGTGGTGGAAGATTGTATGTACAATGTACATGCATACTTCGCAGTGCTTTAAGACCTTAGTCACTATTTTCCCGTAAATTATTTTTTTGCAAATTGAAAGCAGCTGGGGAACTGGACCAAGGTCCGGTCTTCACACTAGTCATTCGGCAAATGGCATCACTTAAAAATTCGTTTTACGAGTATGTTGTATGCAAGATTCCTTTACTACTCGTTTTATGAACGCCTTAAAAAAAAAACTTCAGCAGATGGTGAAGGAATGTGTCACTAGATAACAACGTAGCAATTGTTTCCTTAATCCAGAGTTTGCGAAATAACCGAAAATCAAATTCCAAAAGAGGAAACTATTGATTTATCTGGATTCTGGCGGTATGTCCGTTTGTTTTAGTCAAAGGCGTCAAAGCTATCGGTTATCAGGGCCAGGTCAATACCGGTTCCTTATCTTTGCGACTCTATTTCAAGACGTCTTGCACATTATTCATCCAGCCGACCGCACTCTTGCGCAACTGGTACAAAGTAATTCACAAGTCTTGCACATGACAATAGCACACAATGCTCACAATTCATAACTCATGAAACTTAAAGCGCGCTTCTGTAGAAACATCCTCGTCTCCTGCCATTGTCAATTTCCGCCGAAATGGCTGTGTGAACAATTTATGCGAAAACTCATTGTCAAATCGCCCACTGAAGGTTTGTTGGAAACGTGCGTCGGTGTTTAGTGCGAAATCATATCGAGGGTGTGAACACTGAATGGCAGCGCTCGAGCTGACAGCATTGCATCACTGACCTCAGGGATGTGGTCAAAGTCAAGACGCGGCTCCTTCCTTTCCTCGCAGACGATGAAAATACAAAAACAAATAAAAAATAAGCCACTCACAGTCTTAGATCCCAGACGTGTGATACAATGAGTAATACGATTATATGTAAATGTATAATGCATATCACATAAAGTCACGTCGTTTTACCGCACCACACTTGACCATCTTTGCTAAAGACCACAGTATCTTCAATCTCGAACACACGGTTATTCCTGATCACCACGAGTCACTGGCCGTCGCTTCGCATTCATCTCGCGTGCGCCACAAACTAAAAACACGCTGGCACCATGTCAGACGTCCCCTAAACCGGGTGACAGCTGGTCACCCATTCAGCCTGTCAAACTGTCAAACGGTAACCCGACGGCCGACAAGGTAGAGTGCTTTACCATCGCAGCGGCCGGCGGTGCCACAGAGAGAGACGTAGAGTAGATGAATCAGCACCTCAGAGAATCCGGTGCTCATTTTCGTGTTTAGATTTAGTCGGTGATGACTGGAGAAAAGAAAATTGTGGTCGAGATGAGATCTGAGCTTTGAGGAGATTCCAGGAGAACGACTTTGTCGTGCTTGCATCAGAAAAGTGGGTTGCATCATTTGAGAGTCGAGCTAAAGATGTTTGTGTGATTCATATAAACATATCCTAGTTTCGCCGTTTTGTCAACATGTATCTTCAACTAATGTAGACGTTGTCCAATGCGACCGATGAGCGATCTCCAGTTTCCTGCCGCAAAGTGTTGAACATTGAAGCCGATTGTCCGATTTCACAAAGCTGCATGTCACATTTCGGGACCAAGTTTTCAGCTTAACCGGCCAGATCGTCCGTATGGGGACCGACAACTTTAGACACAGTCGATTCATGGGTGCAGGGTATCTCGGCAACAAGATGGAATAGACCCACATGTTTTCCGCCAGTTTGAGGCTGCTGGTTGCCCAACTAGGTCGGGGCTAAAAAGTCGCCACTCAGTCTGGCCATACTGACAGATCGGGATATCCATAGTATCCCAAGCCAAAGTCGTTCGTCTTCGTCACCAGATAGGCTATCGACAGGCCGAAAATAGGATGTTGAGTGGTGATGCGACACATTCCATCGAAATGCGACAGGCAGCATGATGGATGGATCCAATTTACAGTATCTGTATCAATATAAATACCTCAGCAAAAACATTGGGTTTCCCCGGGGCCACATTGCCCCAACGACCGACGAAACCTCCAGTTTCTGAGGAGCAATAGTGTTGATACGTCTGCCTGAAATTAACTTGTCATAAACATCTGTAAAAGTATGTGTACTGACCTCTAGGTAACCATCTATTTCAAGTTCACAGACACATAACTAATCTGGGCATGAGATAGTTGAGTAGATATCTAGTATCATTCGCTTGACAGCGTCTGGCGGTGTGTATCTGTGTCACATCCTTAGCTCGATGGGCTTTACCAACTGGGTTGCTGCCAGGACCCATCGCTAAAGACGTCTACGTGGTCCGACAGGCATTGTCACAGCGCCGAAACTCATCACGCGTCGATTCCTGCCAGTGCACACCGCCGTTTGGACTGGTCTCTTTGATGTTGGAGCGCGACGAGACACTTTGGGAGTTTTTTTTGGGGGGAGGGCACTGGATAGAGCGGATGATTTGATATCAGAAGCCATAGATAATATGAATCATTTGCCGCTGTCGAGCGAACGACATCTGCCACTAGACCTTTGCCAACTTATGTTATCTATGCCGAAGCAACTAGATTGTAAAATTTAGGCTGACGTTTAAGTAGCTAACGATCTGATATGAGGCTATTTCAAATGCGACAAGTGGCGTACCTGTAAGTCCAGCAGAAAATCTTTTGTCTTTTTTTTTGACATTCTACTTTTTGTCTTTCCAAAAGTACAGTGATAAGATCTTGATTTTTTAAATTTCATCTTGCCCTTAAATTTGTTTTATTTCGTTTACTGTCACAAAAATTTGGGACTTGGTCCCGATTCAAACGCCTTGTCCTGTCTTCAGAGCACAACAAAGCGCGTCAGTTTGGGTATATCAATTGTGGCACCGTGGTGGCGCAATGGGCGGCACAATCGGTGGAACAATATGATTGCGGCATAAATATAAGCCACACGTTGGTATACCCTTATTGTAATTACTTGCATAAGCGATTTACGCTGACCGTTCAATTCCCGAATGCAATTGCGCGAAATGATAGGGGACTGAATATGAAGTTCTGTTCACACAACACACTTTAACGCACAGTCAACAGGCCAGCAGCATGCCCAGGTATACGGTAAACCGAGTTCCACTTAAGAAAATGCTCGAACGAAGTGATCCAATCAGTCTGAGCAAACAACAGTCGACTACCTCATATTATCGACATTGATTTATGCACCGCCTGCGTGCTACACTGCTCAAACAACGCCGGACTTAATTTGTTGCACAGACGGACATTATCGACATGTCATCGGCAAAATGTAAACGTCAACTCATGACTACTCTTGGTAAAGATATTTCTCCAAAACAAAAATCAAGGATATCGATCATCTCAACAGGTATTCTGAAAGAAAAACAAGGCCAAGCATGATATATCAAACAAATCCTACTCAGTAATACCTCATATGCGTCTTCCCTGGACAGACTTGTTTTGAAGGATTTGATAGCCTGTCGGCTGACCGACGCCAGCACTCATCAGGACCTCCCCAACCTCGTTTCTATTTCGAGCTGCAGGTAACAATATATAAGCACTTTTATCCGGGTACGGAATGCCCAACGCTCTTAGGCTACCGCCTACTAGCACGCACATCCCAGAACAGTAAACGACAAAGGCCTCCCACGCTTCATCAAAATTTGAAGAAAATACCTCCCACACTTCATCCAGAATGGAAGAAGACTCACGCCTCACTGGTTCCCACAGCATCCACAGCGCGTCCGGAGCTCGAGGAATCGATCATAGGCTTACAAAAACCGCGACCGGTCATCCACGAACTGCTCCCATCCGGTGGGCGCCAATCGAGCCAGGCCTTTTGTACCGCCGATTGGAGCTCGGCGTACCGTCAAAGCGCCGCTGGAAAATTGAAGCCCACGGGATCATTGCAAGCTGTGTAAATCGGTCAAGTCTCGTGGATTGACTGGCTCGCGGAATACTTTTCACCGGTCATATCATATCGTGGCGTGGGATCATTCATACGTCAATCAGAGACTTATTAGGCAGATGATAACATAAGACGTAGGGTAGACCGGGGCAAGTCGCCCCGCCGAGGTAAAACGCCTCACCGATGTTTCTCGGAACTGGCAAGGTTCTGGAGAAACATCATCTCTTCTATAAAACGTGCACTATATGATCATTATATGAGCAGACTGGAAAGAAGTTGTGATGACTCTTTAGGGAGATATAGCCAAAAATGCATTTTTGGAGTGATTTTTATGTTTTGTTGTCAGCTTATGCATCATGGCGTTCTTTTATTGTCCGCATCAGGTTAACGACTTTTATGTATTTTGAACAACGTTATCTAACGCTTATAATGCCGGGTTGGTTCGTGTTAAATTATGCCTTGCTGGAGTGCAAGGCGTTGTTCTCTGACCGAACTACGTGATGGGGTAAAACGCCCCAGTAGGTCGTGGGGCAAAACGCCCCATGGGGCGTTTTACCTCATGTGTTGTTCGGACTACCCACTTCCTAATGTTCGGTAGCTGGCTAACAGTAAGTTTCTATGCATTTATATGTACTTTTCTCAGCAACTGGATGGCAAAGGAAGTATTTTGTTAACATTTCCATTGCAATAATTTATTATTTAGCCTTATGAGGCAGGTGAAAAACCTGCTCATACAATAGTGTCATAGCTGAACACCAGATAGGATGGAAGGAGCTAACTTCAGTGCCGTGCTTCCCAAGGTCTAACAGGCCTCTCATATAAGATTTAAGTCGACTAGCACGTTTAATCTTTAATCTAGAGTATGGGGCTTCTTGCCCCAGGCCGTGGGGCGTTTTGCCCTGGGGTTGGGGCAAAATGCCCCATTTGCAGTTGCTTCACAAATCACTTCCTAGCTAGGAGTCCGATCATAAGTGAATGAATTTGAGGGGTGGAATTTAAAGTAAGATGTCCAAAGAACGCATTGAGCACAAATTTGGATTTCCAGGTGATGTGGGACAAAAGCTATTTGGCAAAATAAATTATCTGGGGCGTCTTGCCCCAGGCTACCCTACTATCCGTCCAAGCACCCATGAACCAGGCAACAACGCTCGGCATTTGTAGACCTCATGACGTGGAAAACATGCTACGCTGTAGACAGGCAGGAAAGGACGACCAAGGCCATGCTCGGTAAGTAAGTACCATCGACTTACGAGGGCTTACCGATGCTATGCGTGCGGTTGGTGACCCATTGGTGGTAATCTACAGCTGACAAGAGCAGCTTACATAAATCGTCCTTTCGGTCGGGAAAGAATAAAGTCGTGTGTGCCTACTTGGTAACAAGACTTTCATCGGACCACATGTTAATTTCATTCGAGTGAATGCTTATAATCACGACTAATGAATCGATGACAATTTGACCAAAAGATGGGAAGAGCTACATTTGCTACAATCGGTTACTGACACAGTGCATTTTCATACCTGTTAATGTGCCTGTGCACTTGAACTGAAGCCCCGGCCCGTCTCTCAAACGTTGCCTTTGCTGGTTCTCTGCTGGTTGCCGTCCGATACCCAGTGCCAACCGAATATCAAATACTGATCAGAACACTGCACGACAACAAACCGAACTACCATGCAGGTAACTTCACCGGCTCCGGCCCCACGTTCTGTTCCAGTCATGACCGCGGCCAGTCTCCCGCCCGGGTCACGGGGTCATGTCGGTGACGTCACTGACGCCCGAGGTCACGGTCGCCGAGTGCCGCGATGCTACCGCAGCCCGCATTGTAGCATTTCTACGCAGTACTGGAAACATAATTCGGAAAGAAAGAAATATTGTTACAAATGCTCGTTAACAAGGCTTTACATTGTTTATCTTTACGCTATGTCATTCGTTATTCAGTATGTCTGTTGCATGACCGAATGATGTTACATGGAATGATGGTCTGTGTAGCCCATAAAAATATGGCTATCTGAATTGTCGTCATTACATCTTGCTCATCTGGCTTCTACTTCCGGATGTTATTGAGAATATGATGCTTTCTGCACGACCAATGGCCCATCATTTTAAAATCAAACATTTTACAGCTCCTAACCACGCACATTGCAGGACCGAGCCAAGCGGTCACGCAGCTTCCCTGTGACCGATGCCCGCGTTTTACGCCGCTATAGACCATGATGCCGGCCGGCCAATGGTCATCCTCTAGGGGTACTCAGCCCGATCGACGTCCAGGCGGCATGGTCATCTCGAGTCATTGCACACGCAACACATCTCCGCCGGGGGCCGTCATGGCTTCATTCTTCATCTGAGACTGGGCCATGGGGTGAGGCTGTCTGGAGATGGGTAGCCTAAGAGGGTGGCGGGGTATATGAATGGAGTGATTGTCTATAGGGTGAGACAGCACTGTGCGTCCATTCTACGTGTTGAAGGGTGATGCTACGTAAAATGCCCCAATCATATGCGAGTAGTTATGCTGGATGCAGTGTAAGCACGCGCAATTAAGTAGTCACAAACGCGTATCTTATTTTGTAAAGAGAGTTTCACTTGTAATTTCCCATCATAAACAACACGCTGCTGTGCGCATTGATAGTGTGTTCGTTATTGCTACTCTTCAGTAAGTCCCAGGCCGTGCAGGTCCGATGGAGGCGACCGGCTGACTCGGTAGTCAATCTGGCGGGGTCCGTGATTGCGTGTCGGGAGAAAGGCGGCGATCCAGAACAGCGCCTCCACGGGCCAACGACAATCGATTGGCCAGTGACGTCACCGTATGACGTCACTGGTCGCATAGTGCCGCGGTACGGAGCAATGCATCATGGCGTCCTAAGTTGCCAATGGCCTCGTATAGTGACGCCTAGTTAGGTACTCTCTTGTCAATCCATTTTGATGTCGCGGGCTGCATGACTGTAGGGGTTCGGGGCTACTACGAACGTGTGAGGCGCTCGTAGATTTGTGCTTACAAGTTAGGCGCTCCTGATTTTAGCGTTGTCGGTCCGGCGACTCGACTCAGACGTGCTGTGAATCGAATCGCATCTTTGAGGACCGGTTGTAAATGACGCCGGCCGTTCGGATCGCCTCAGCGCGCGAGCTAAGACCGACTGGGGAGTGCTCCTGGTAACGAGGTGGTGTCAGCACCTTCGGCAGCTACCAGACGGCGATCGGGACAGGGTCACGATACCGGTCACAGAGGTCACGGTACCCGTCACTATAGCAGGCAGCCAATCGCCGTCGCTCGCCTGGGGTCGGATCGGTGGAAAGTGTGCACAGCACACTACAGCAAAGCAGTGCAAAAATTGTCTGCTGCACATAAGAAAGTAACAAATAATTCTATCAAAACACTGCAATTGTGCAATTAAACTCTTTGCGACAAGTCCAGTCAACGATGAGAAAGTTTGCAAGGGCTTGAAATGCGCTGAATGGTTGATAGATTTAACCCGCGCCCTGCTGGGGGGGGTGTTTGAACACCCCCCCCCCTTGTGGTTTTTCGCGAATATCTCAAAAACGGCGGCGCGGAGCGCCGCCGTTTTTGGTACACCTTATCATACATCAATTCTACACATGTTGTGAAAATTTCAGACCAAGGTCATTCAAGGTCAGGTCACCAGGTCACTTGAAGTGACCTCACCTCATAAAAACTTTCAATGTCTGTCATAGCTACACCGAGTGACCGATCGCTTTGAAACTTTCAGCGATTGCTAAGAGCAATAGCATGTACAAAATGTATATCTCAGAATTTTGATATCGATGACCTAAGGTCAGGTCAATTTTGCGACCTCCCCATTATAAGTCAATGGGAGAAAATTGAAATGCGCCTCTTTTGGATGAAAGACATTATAAACACTCCCAAACACCGAATTACAAGTGGTTTAGACACACTGAACTTGAAAATGGTGTCCGTGACCCTTGTTTATGCCCTGAGGTCATCTTAGGTCACGAATGGTATCTAACAGTTTTTCGCAAATAACTTTTGATAGAGGCATGCTAGAGCGATGAAAACGCCTTAGATGTGTTCAGCTCGACGATACGGATCGACTGATATGCAACATGACCCTTTCCGGTCAGGTCATGACCTTGACCTGAGGTCAAATTTTCAAGTTGACCTTTCAAGGTCAAGTTATAGTTCATTCGATGCGTCTTGACGAGAGGAACACGATGCCGGTAAAAGTAAGCTCGTACAAGGCTTGGGTCAAAAGTTATTGCAGAAAAACTGTTTTCGAAAAAAATCGGCTATTTTTGCAGTTTTTGCCCCCTGCAGGCAAAACCGTTGACGTTAGGTCAAATCTGAGAGAATTACTCAGAAAGGGCGTTAATAGGGCTATCGAATGCGCTTTTTCGCGGCGCTGTAGCTCTATTGGTTCCCAAGTTATGCGTTGGCTTCTTGGAAATTTTCGACATTCGACCTGGAAATCGGCGAAATTTTGCCTTCAATGACCTCTGGTGACCTGACCTTTGACCTGACCAAAAAATTGACCGAAGTGATTTCGTCATTATTTTTGACGCTCTTTCGAACGCCGCCTTCCGCGTATCGCTACGTGGCCCAGGAGCCGAGTTACAAGGGGGGGTGTTCAAACACCCCCCCCCCCAGCAGGGCGTGGAAATCCAGGACCCCCAGCAGGGCGCGGGTTAATACACGTCTCTGGTGTTATGTTTCGATTAAATGACAGCTCGTTTCAAGTGCATGATATCGACAAGATATGACTTATCGCCCGTTTCGATCGATGCGTGGCTTTTGCCGGATGTTGCCACTGCTTGCACTGACGCAGATTGCCTTAGCTAGCTTAAAACCCTAGTACATTAAGTTATGAACGATGTTTTTTGTGCATGTTAGCACCCAAAACGACTTCAGAAACTTTCAAACCAGCCTGGTAAGCGTATTTTCCTAAATTTTCCATATGAAGACTATCGTTTTGGTCTGATGAATGCCCCGGGTAATCACTCTGAGGCTGCCTTGGCCTGGATGCATGCAGTTCACTGTTTCCTTCATCACCTCGCTAACGCTGATGAACGCGCTGCCCTGCTTCATGATAATGTCGGGATATATTTACAAATTATGCTGATGACATTCCGGCCAACGCCCGGCCGCCATAAATGCTGAAAAAGCCGACGGAAACACGCCCCACCGCTGACGATGTGGCTCATCTGTTCTCACGTTGGGGGCACTGTCGATTTGTTGCAAAAGAAAGCGATCAATAATGCCATGCCATTCATGATTGAGAAGTTCGTTATCCACGAGCAAGTAATTATTTTTATTATTTCAATCAACAGAAAATCACAGGTCTCATTACGTTTCACTAAAAACATGAGTCTTCTAGCAAAAAAATAAAAATAGGAAAAAAAACTATCACATCCGCCACACATTCACTTTCCTGCATGCAGCACCGTCCGACGCCAACGAGCCCAGTAATGGCCCCGCCAGCCGACAACTGCCCTCACCACTACAGAGGCACGTCCACTGTCCAGCTGCTCAAATGGCGAAGCTATTCGGGCTGCAGTGGCGCCGGTCTAAATCCGGCAGCCAGTGTGACCTGTAGATGACCTCCCCCCCCCCCCCCCACCCATCCACCTCTGGGTACAGTAAAAACGCCAGCGGCTGTGGCGGTCGACAGCGACATTTGGGACCTGTTTCGTCGCAACAACGACACCTTGTCAGGGGCTCCGGTGTGTCGTGAAGTCTGCGGCACAGGTGTAGACTTAGGGGAGGGTAGGACGTCGGAAAGCGAGACATTTGGTGATGATCATATGTGATGACGACGGAAAACGGAAGGCGACAGCTGCGTGGGGCCTGACTCTGCGACAATGACACTCTGCGACATTGACATTGTGTTAGCTGTGGTACAGTGTGTCGCGTTTTAACTTGTAATGGCAACATATGTGGTAACGAGTAAAATGCCGAGCCTGTCGGGAACATGTAGCAATGTAGCATGTCAAATGCAGTGACTTCAAGAATCGCAAACAGACACAAGTGATGCATTTTATTAGCCAAAGAGTAAGTGGTATATTACGTGCGTGATGCCGTCAAATTGTCCCTGATTGAGGAAAATATAGTCAGTAGCCAAACGATTATATAACATGTCTTTGAATAGTTACTGGGTACTTAGGTCATGCAAGATATTCTTTGGTTTACTTCTTTTTAATCGTCAAACAACAAATGGTCAGTCGTGCCGAAAAACGTCCCTTGGGATTATCCGGCATGATCTCAACAATGGTATGGCCAAAGTCACGTTAGTAGCATGTTTTTTTTTTGTATTTCGACATCGTTAAGACCGGCAACTCCCTTTTTACGTAACTGTTCACAAGACGCAGCAACGAGCGTAATTGGCGCTCACGCTTCTCGATAATGCCTGGCTACCGCGGAGATCATGTTACGTCATTATTGTCGGAGACCCGGAGGTCATTTACTTAAAAAAAGAAATCCGGTGCCGAGATATTCAATACCCCTGATCGTCAGGTGCCGCCGCCGCCGCCGCCGTCACCTGAGGCGGCGGCACAGAAAAAGGACACGATTTGATCAAGGTATTCTATTCTATTCCGGGAGCATCGGCGGCTCCGTTCCTGAGAATGAATTAGGTAAGCCTGAACGGACCGAGCTGATGAGGTCAGGGACCGAAACGGTTCACCGGAGGAAAATAACAGACAATGATTGGTTTCGATAAAAAGTGTGATGTTTTACTGTTTCGGCAACGGCTACCTCCTTATCGCACAGTTCACAAATTCACAACAGTTTCAGTGAAAAACCTTTTTGAGTGGACCTTTTCCCTCGTGACAGTTAAAGCTGCCGGAGCCTTCTTTAAAAATTGTCCAGGTAAGGCGTGACCCCAATGGTCCCACAGAGCCCATTACAGTGCACTAATGCGCCACGGGATCGCGTGCAACAGCGCTAATTAAGTAACTAGCGCTAGTCATTTAACTAGCGCCAAGCAAATGGCTGCCTGGTATGTCGTGGAGGTAACAGCGGGTGTGAATGATGATGGGATGAGGACTTACATGTGAAGGCACAATGAAGACTGCTAAGGAGATAAGACGCACATTGCAGTGTTTAGTCGCTTTTATAATTAGGTGCTACATCGTAGTAATGAATAAGGTAGTCGGAGAACAGTGATGACCAAAGTACACGCATGCTTCTGGTGCAGATAGGTAATTTAGGCAATGCGACATTCCAGTCAGTGAATGAGATCCTCTCACTGACTCGGCTCAGCTGCGTTATCTCGGCATGACGTCGGCATGCTGACCGTATAGCCTCGGTAGTCTGACGCCCGACCAACGCTGACGTCTGGAGCGGCATATCCTCTTACCCGTAATCCGCGACCTCTCCATGGGTCATTACTTCAGCTCCCACCGCAGCGCTGCATAGCAAAGCTGGCCGGTGGCCGCGACTGTCCGTGTCGACTGGATAAGGGGCGTGGGTGGGCGGGTCGAGCCTCTGGCCACCTCAGAACAGTCGGATGGTGGTCAGCCATCTGCGGGTGACGGATGACCGCACCCCTCGCCCAATCTCCACCGAGGCGTGGGGTGTGGCTGTAGATAGATCTCCGCGCTCGGCGGGGCGCCGGTCAGCGGTCGAACCACAGCGCCGGTCAGAACACAACTATCGAGCGCCACCAGAGTGAAGACGCAGCCGTGGCTGTGGTTTTGAGTGATCTGTATTGCAATGTGGCTAACGGAAAATGACCTGAGTATAAATGCAAAATCCAACAGCCAACTGCAATCTGCATGGTTTCTGCGTGGGCGATTCAAAACTGTTTATTCTCAGAGCTAAGAGAAAACAAATTGATTCGGTATCAGCTGCACCTCGCCGTCAGTCGGCCAGCTCCGTTGAAATGCTGTGCTTCGTAAATTCACGCGTAGGTAGGCCACCCGCTATACAGGTGTGTAATGCGGCACAGCCTACCTCCCCCATTCTACGCCGTAAATCCAACACTCCGAGAATGCGCTTTGATGAACGGCTGGATGAAAACATCAGTGGCTCAGCAGAACACTCCGCTGCCTTATTGCGCGGTAGTTTTTTTTTTTCTTGCAATATATAGTTGTTTTAATCATCAAAGTGATTGAAGATTTTAAATGCCTGAAGTATTGTGCATATGAAAGACGTTACATTGCGAGTAAAACGATTTCATATTACGTAACGACAAAACCAAATCAACTTGATAATACTCGTTGGAACGCAGTCTTCTACATCCCCTAAGTTCGTGCTTCACATAAAATTTAAAAAATGAGTTAATAGTGGTTTAATTACTTAACTGCTGTCATTTTTAGGAAATGCAGAAGTTCATTATTTACTTCAAGACAAGCGAATAATAAACGCATACACTTCAGCAACACCATCTAAGCCTATTTGAAGTGCACTTGCTTCCGCCAGAAAATACTCGGACAGTCCTACGACTGTTTAAAACTTGACTATCCCTAAGACGACGCAAGTCCCTAAAAATATAATGAAGAACGCGGACATGGTCAGCATCATGATACAACCGCCCTTGCATTACCCATAAGCACCAGGTGCGAACGTTCGAGCGAGCCGCATGCCAAGTGGCCAAACTGTCATCTCATACAATATGTGACAGTTTCGCTTTCCAGGGTCATCCAGCAGAAAAAAAAACTGTCATGAGTAGTTCATCGCTCACACATCATAAAGATCCAGTTCATCAATTGTGCTGGCGCTACCATTAGACAAACAATAAACAGGCCGGTGGACAGCCGGACTATAGCTCGGCCCCACCAAAAACACACAACCGGCGGCGTCCCCGTTCGGTCAGATAAGGTCAGGAAGCCGGCTCGCGCCGCTCGCGCTCGGCGGACAGCGAGATCGTTACGTCTGGAGTCATGTGTCGGCGAAGGCGACCTCTCACGCTCCGAGACAGTGTAGTCTCGGGGGAGCGGCGCTAAATTGGAACTGGCCGACCACCCTGTGACGTGTCGGTGGCCAGCGGCCGCCCGCGGGGATCAGCGACACCGCCAAAGGCGCCATTGGAAGAGGTGTTCATAGTTGGACGTGACCCGAATTAAAGTTAAAGCGGTGTCATGAGGGTAGTGGGGAAACCTCGTTATGTTTTATGAGCTAGAGTTTTTCAACAAAGAAAGTGCACAAAAAAAAAAAACACAATGAAATGAAGAGAAAGAAATGATGAGTATTAGCATAAAATCGAAGTAGGTGCCTACATATTGCAAATCATGATGCAACTAAAAAATAACTACAATTTACCAAAGTTAATGTGATAAAAAACTATTTAGCACATTTCATACAGTTTTGATAACCACGGCGTCGCTACGCTTTTCATCAATAAATGTCACACAAGCTCGTGCACACATTGTGCTGAAGAATGCCTCTAAAATATTCGCGTTGCCAACTCCTACTAGGTCCCTACTGACGAGATTTTATCACTTTGTAATAATTCATGCCTACATCTCCAAACTTTACGACACAGGACACGCGACGTCCCGCCCCCGAGTGTAAGTTGTCCCGTATGCGTGTCACAGCAACACCGCGCCAAGGCGGCCATTCCTACCATTCCGGAGGTCGTCGAAGGTGTCAGCTCATCACTCGTTTCCAATAGCTGTCGCAGCCAAATCGGATCGGCACAGTTTATGTGGAAAGTTTCCACGCGGCACGCCGATGCCCTGCGCACGACTAATTGAGGTCATAAATAATTCCAATAATGGAAGCGAGGCGATATTTTACCGTCAGAAGAATAATCTTATCCTTTCGGCATTCCTCACCATTTGTAAAGCTGCAGGATATGGAAGAAACGCCTCTTCCTTCAGTGATTGTCAATGACAAGTTGTGTTGTGTCTTGTATCGCCCGTCTTGTGTCTCGTATTAGGTATTTAATTTACCTAGGTATTCCTTTTTTGTTCTTTCTGGCTTCTGTATTATAAAAAATGACCTCACATATGAAATACGACCAATGACCATTGAGTTCTACTTTCGCAATATTGATAGCAATTTGCTGAATTATACATACCTACAAAATATGAAATTGGGGTATGTATAATTCAGTATAATTGCCTTTTGCTCATCAGCATCGCCATCATCATCATTATCATGCATTTTACAACACTCCATGGGGTGGCTGTTCCGGTTACAGTTAAACCAAACACACACAAACACACACAGGCTATGGTAATGACCGCGAACCATATTTTGATGCACGTACTGACTGATCCGTTTCCATATATGTATCTATGATTACGAGCGAGCGAGCGCAGCGAGCGAAGCGAAGTCTTTTCAATATAACGGAAAAATCTCAGTATGAGCGGCCCGGCCCGGCCCGGCCCGGCCTGTAACGCTTTTGAGAGGCTTATATCTCAGCAACCGCTGGACCGAATGGCCTGCGGTCTTTTTTGCTGGGTAGCCCCATCCCTTCTACCCCGTAATTGACTACTTTTGATACATCTCAGTGACCGCCGTGGCACGTGCCACGTGAAAAGTCAAGGGTGTTCAAGCAGTTTTGCAAAAGTAATGATTTTGAGAGGCCCATATCTCAGCAGCGGCTTGAGAGATTGTCTTGCGGTCATTTTTATAGGGTAGCTGCATCCCTTCTACCAAAGGTCGGATACTCTTCATCTATGTGAGTGACCCCCACTGCACGTGCAAAATACAACAATAAGAGGTGCCAAATTTGTTCCCATTTCAGTAACTCGGTAATTACTCGGGCGATTTCGCTGAAACTTGGCATACAGGTAGGCACCCACCAGGCAATGCATTCCCATGTGTTGCGGTTAGGGTGCTACTGCACGTGCGCACGTGCAGGGGCGTTTCCAGATCTCGAGAACGGCTGGGCCGATTGCGCTCAAATTTGGTACACGGTTGGGGACCGGTTAGTAGGGTGCCGTGCAAAAGTCATTTTGGACCCCGTTTGCACGTGCGCACGTGCAGGATGCCGCTTCCAGATCTCAGGAACGGCTGGGCCGATTGCGTTCAAATTTGGTACACCGCTAGCGACCGGTTAGAAGGGTGCTTTGCACAAGCCCGTTGGAAGTACCCTCTCGCCCTTCTGCACGTGCAGGGCTCACTATCTCGCTCGCTCGTTCTTCGCCCAAAAGGCGTTTTACTGGTTAATACTCCGGGGTGACAGGAAAGCACCCGTGGTACCCCCAGTAGTACTGGGGACGTTGATGCCAAATGGATATTGACTTTTCTAGCCATGACATTGACCTACTAACCAATCAACATTCTAGAAAAAATGTCGTAATGTAGAAAATGCCGTTTAACCCAAAGTTGGGCTAATGGCGGACCCTACCACCCGTTGGGGGGGGGACGTTTCCCCCCCCCCCCCATGATCTCGGAAAGCATCGACCGATTTTGAAAATTCAAACGGCGTTCGATAGCACCACCAGGGTATTATCTTGTGACCAAGATTCGTTGACCTAGCTGCAATCGATGACGTCACAGGTCAGGTCAAAGGTCGCATTTTTCACCGATTACGGGCCTTCTAAGGAATGCGTTATAACATCAAATAAAAGGCATGTTATCGAAAATCATCGATGCAGCATTGTTCGCCTAATGCATATGCTGCTTAGTAGAGCACTTCACGGATAGGCTTTTTAGGATCCGGCCCGGCCCATATCCGGCAAGTCATATCCAGATCCGCCCATTATCCGCCTTTCTTTGAATATCAGAATCCGGCCCACCCATGGCCCGTATTGCAGCCAAACTTCCAAAAAATATCCGTAATAATCCGTTTCACCAATAACTGGTTTCACCCAAAACTGGACTAACAAATTCAATATAAGGGACCAGACAGCCATACATCTCACAGACCATCATGGTTCCAAAAACCATGCTTATAAACCTAAAACCACATGAAAATCACCACATTGGTAAACTAGGTATCATCCTGCCGCTTAACACATTAGGTTAATTTTTAACTTCAATGTTGAATGTTAAAATTTTGATCCGTTTTGATCCGGGTTCAACCTTCAATTCCCAAATCCGGCCCGCCCATATCCGTTCTTTTTTAACAAATTTAGAATCCAATCCTATCCGGTCCGCGGATTTATCCGTGGATAACGGATTTATCCGGCCCATGAAGTGCTCTACTGCTTAGGAGGTCACTGATGCAAGGTCAGGTCACAGAGGTCAGGTGACAAAGGGTCACAATATGGACCCAACTTTACTAGGGTCGTGTGATGCATGTTTTATCAGGCCAATTTTACATTTCAAATTCAATGGTTGGGTTAGACGACCATTAGAGCCAGTTTGGGTTCCGTTCTGGTGGAGGTCAGGTCGAGGTCAGGTCAAAAAAGGGCATATTTCAAAGTTGATATGCTTGCATAAAAAGGGTGTCTACTGTCTATTCGATGCAGCTCATCACGGAAATCCTATGGTGGTCTTCGTTTTACTCTGCGGGGTCTATAACGGCTAAAAATTGAGTTTGTAAATTTTGCATCGCAAATTTTGGGTAGTTTTTTTCGCCATAGCCTTGACAAAAAAAAATGGAGCTATTGAGCTCAAAATTGGCAAGCTAATACCACACCAATAGTTCTATAACATATAGGTGTTCCAGTGTTTCGAAGTTTTGAAAATTGTTGGTATTTTGGGGTATTATATACAAAGTTTTTTTTAGTTTTTGGGGTTTAAATCCCAAATTTTTAAAAATCCGAGACAGCAATTTTGTAGCCCTGTCAATTCTACACCTTTTCGTTTTCAAATTTTCTTTCTCCAAAACTGTAGGCGTGATAGCTCTTCTCGCAAGACCTTTTTTGGATAAAAAAATGGCAGAATATGACGTCACTCTGACGTCATTTACGGCCAGCCTATTATGGCCTCTGGGTAAAAGTTTGGTCACAAGGTGCAAAATTGATACATGGAAACGTCCTGAAAGCTTTGTGGTGATATCTGCTGTACTTAGGGAGATATCGACTGAAAAGGAGAGGGGGGGTGTTTCTCCCCCCCCCCCCCCCACGCAACACGGGGCGCGGGTTAATTCGCTCGTTACCGTTTAAGGCTTTTTTCTGTTTTAACGAAACGTCTGTTGGGTCTCAGAAAGCGGCGAGAAGCATATGAAATGCAGACAGTAATGTCATGAAAATTTGAGCTGAGCAAATGAGAGTTCAAGGCTTGTAGCACTTGACATTTCCTACTTTGCGTCAGACTGTCACCATCAAAAAGAGTAAGCTGTCATGATTTTAATTACTGACGCCTGCTGGTGCCGCCTTTAATACCATAAATGGCCCCCTGAGCCATTGATATTCAGCGAAGGGCCACACCGTGTCGAGTAATGTGTCTGGCCTGTCAAACGCCATCAAACACCAGACAAGTCGCCTCTTAAGCAATTGAAACTGTCCCAGTACAGCCGTGGACTCCTGACCCTATCGGCGCGGGCAGACTCGGGCGGGCCACACCCATGGGTTTCTACATAGCGCAATCAGGCTGAACTCCTACCACTCTGTGCCACTAGAGGCCCAACAAAAAAGCCGGCAACAGCGTCTAGTGGCAGGCATGCCTGAATGGCAATAAGATGCGTCAGCCTGCCCGTTATGGGTCACTATAACCAAGTCGAACCGTTCCTCGCATTTTTCTGAAACTGGGAAGAGCATGTTTGGGACTAACCCCGCGTTCGATGTCTCTCGGACGACGAAGATTCTACGTCGTTCGGCCAATCACGTTCAAGGTCAGCGGGGGCTCGGCTGTGGTTATGGAACGTGATTGGCCGGACGGCGTAGCCAATCTTCGTCGTCCGAGAGATATCTAACGAGGGGGTAGGTCGATCAGCTTTCCTTACGCCCTCCCTTAGTGCCTAAACACCTTTACGTCCATGGCCATAACTCTACCATTCACCCGAAATTTTTTGCTCCTTTGTCCTTTTTCCTCACCATTAACATTTTTTTGGTCACACTGCCACTTGCTTTCCCCTTGCTACGACGAATCACCGTCGCGCAATATTTACTCAGGCTTCTTACCACTCTGAAAACACCAGCTTTTTATGCGCCAATACAACTGCGAGCTGGAGATATTGACAATCGCCCCACATAATCACTTTTTTACCCATAGACTCTGAAAAACGGCTCTCTGTGACAGACGTTCTCTGTTATGAGACGAGGTTTCCTGCTCTCTAAGGCGTGGCTATTCTTCTCGCCTGCCGGAATTCCTTCATGAGGACGGGCGTTCTGTACCGACCGAAAGGCCTTCCTGCCATCTCGGCCCAGCGGGTCGTGAGGGGGAGAGGGGACCTACAGACCTCACTGCCATCTCGGCCCAGCGGGTCTTGGGAGGGGAAGGGGGCGCCGACAGGCCTTCCTGCCATCCCGGCCCATGGATCATGTCATGACAGGGCGAGGAGTAGCAAAGGGAGGAGCGCCCGCCCGACAGGCTTTCCTGCCACCCCGTTCCGTCGGGTTGTGAGAGAAAAGGAGGGTAGGCATTAGGCAGCCTACAGGCTTTCCTGACATCCCAGCCCACGGGTGGGGGGGATGACAGCCTTCTTTGCCATCTCAGCCCTCAGCGGGTTATGGGAAGGAAGGATCGTCTGACGGCCTACATTCTACACTACAGCCCCTCCATACCGACCCACGAGTCGTGTGTGTGTGTGGGGGGGGGGGGAGGAGACATTCAGACGTCGGACCCACCCGTCCCACAGCCTTCCTTGCCTTCCCGGCCTCGCATTTTGCGATGGACGCTCACCCGTCAGGCAATCATTCCTGCCATACCGACCCGCGAGTCGTGGGAAGCCCCAGATGTTCTCACTACCTTCTGTCATCGCTTATTATGAACGGGACAGCCCCACCACCGCAGCCGGCGGCCGAGAGGCGACCTTGACCTCGTCCGCGGCACAGATTGACCCTCAGACAAAGGTCAGTGCCGTAGCGCCATCGGTTAGCCGGCTCGACAACAGGCGCTGTCCATTAGAGGCAGCCGGCCAATGGAGTCGGTGTGGCATGGATTCAGGAAAATCCATGGCTATTTCGGTGGTCCAGCGGCCACTATCCTTTTACAATCGCATGAAGCTAATGAGGGCATTTCCTTATTGCGATTCAGATCAGTGATCATGGCATCGCATTTACATTTAGCGTGTAAAACAATATACTGAGACTGAAGAGATCTACAGCTTTAGGTACTCTGCGTAGCTTTTAATAACCAACCCAATCAACCCAATCATCCCTATTTTCATTAAAATAACATTTCTACCACCGGCCGCTCATATACAATACCCATTACCCATGCCCACGTCCACACCTACCGCCTACCAGTCGTAACCGGCCGACCAGTCCACGGCACATCCGATCCGAGCCTTCGGTGTCCCCTCCGGTATCCAATTACGCCCAGCGGCCGCCCACCACGGGCGTATGCAATTCAATCAGCCAACTCGGCCGGCGTAGAGCCTAGAGGTATACGGACGACGGCGGCGGCGGGGCGGAGAAGGGGTGTCTGCGAGGTGTTGGCAGACGGAGGGAGGGATCCGGAACAGTGACCACGAGCGACATGATAAAGGCGAAGTACATACTGTAGTGGAGAGAAGAATACCTGTAGAGTGTAGAATCACTTAGTGACGGGAGCGGGAGCTCGAGCCTTGGAGGCAGGATTAGGGGTGATAGAAACCGATGCGTCGATTCATTTTGCGATCAATTGCTCCCGGTGCAGTGGTTTAATGGATACAATATCAACGTTCTGCCTAGCATGAGGCATATTGGGCGGACGAATATGCTTGGGATGGCACATCATCATCCATCAGTCATGGATTGATAAATTATCCAAACAGGTTGAAGGTAGAAGATACCAGCAGGATATAACATCCCTAATGAAAACATACATAAGGGTGGTTTCAGCACCTACTTCATCAAATATCTACACGTCAGAATATCCATCCCTCGCCATTCAGTTGATTTCAACAGCGGTAGCTCCGTGCGAATATTCACTCCTTTCCATTCAGTTCATTTCAGCAGCGGTAGGTTCAACCGATCCAACATCAGTCCCGACAGCTCCAAACGAAACGCCGAACATGTTTTTTCACCAGCTCGAGTGTGGGTAGCGCCGGAGCTCAGCCGGTTTTGATAGCTCGAGTTATCCGTGTGGGCGCCAGCCGCCGACCGAGAGAGCTCTCCCAGCCGCGGCACGGGGCAGCTCGAGTGTTTTTCTCGCTGTTTGAGGACGAAGTGGCACCGCCGTCCACCGGACCAGTAATTAGAGGGTTTAATCGGGCGCCTCAGCGTGACAGTAGTGGCCTGTGTGTGGCACCAGGGCAGATAAAAACGGGGGTGATGGGGTGATGGGGCGGAGGAGGGTAAACGACTCGCCTGATTGGCGTCAAATGATATCACTGGATTTTTGGGCACTAACCAGATGACGAAGGATGCAGTAGTTCTGAGCATCGCTGCCCGTCAGAGGACAGCCTTCAACATGTTGAGTACGCACAGAGTCACAAGAAACTTGCACGTCGTCTTACCCACCCCATCGACAGTTATATGCCTCCAAACATGTGTCGTATAGAAACAACCTTTATTGCTTACTAGACACGCGCTGTGCGGAGATAGACTGGCCGCCGGCGACCAGGCACTATCCTGACCGCCCCGCTCGCCACACGCGGCACAATTGACGCATACAACACATGTCCCGGACAGAGCGCCGCACAATGCGCCTATATACAGACAGGACCCGCCAAGGGACATTGGACGGGAACTGCGCCACACGAGTCTGTGCCCAGCGCCGCCGTCTCAAATGCCGAACTGAGGTTGTTAGAATTGATCAAGTAACAACGGTGTCGTGGTTCAATAGGACTTTCTAAAACGCGCGATCACTAAAACAGACACTTTCACACATGATCCCTCGGTGTTCATAAAAAGTAACAGCTCGTAAATTGGCTGAAAGTTTCATAATCGAAAAAGGACAGAATTCACAGAAGGGCATCTTTAACGATGCATAGAAATAGAGCTTCGGTAAATATAATTTCAAAATCACTACAAAGAACATCACTTTCATGATTGTCGCCAACACATGACTGCTAAATATCCCAGCAAATCGCACATCTCATCCCAAATAGAGCTCCACCGGCCACGAGGAACCTCAGGAGCCCCGCATATGAACATTGAACAGACCTCGAGTCTGCCTAACGAACACATTCTCTCACCGCAGCGACGAGCGGCGACACTCCTGCCATCTAGCGAGCTCGCTCACGAGTTCAGCTTCCTCCTGCTGCGGAGAGAGCCCCAGCGAATGAACGAGCCGATGCCTGAGGTGCTCTGAGCGCGCTGCCGAGGCGGCGGTGGCGGCGGCAGCTCAGGCGAGGAGCAGTCGTCCTTCAGCGAGATGTGCTCGTAGAGTGATCGCAGACGGGGCCGGGTGTTCATTGACGAGAGTCGCGCGGACGGTGTGAGCATGGTCATGGACTGTTCACCGGCCCGCCGCCATCTGCAGGGGTCGGAGGGAGAGGGGTCAGACGTGTCACAGAGAGCAGCGAGAGCGGGGAAAGAGAGGGAGAGAAGGATGCATTGAGAAGAAAGAAAGAAAAAGTCTGGCAGACTTTCGATACATCGGCTGAAACTCAGCGATAGATGAAAGAAACGAAAGACGCACAAGTGCTGCCTGAGCCTACAAGCTGCGTTCGTGATTTGCCTATCAACGTTTTCTGCATAAACTGGGGAAACTGTCTTATAAAGTACGGAGCAAGTTTCATCTAAAGCGTGAAATATTTATCTATATAGTTATGAAGCTGTTAAGTTTAGCATTAGCTTACAGCTAAGCTCATCAAAGCACGCCTAAGCTCACTACCGCCGGGCTCAAGCAGCTCCTCTACAAATAGCCCCCCCCCCATTGCCGCCCTCTACAGGTGACGCCTCGATCGCCACCCAGCGCCCCGATCACCCATTCACTCACAGTCGGCTGCCGGTGACGGAGGCCTCCATGGCCTTCAGCCAGACATCGGCGTCCCTCTCTGTGGGCAGCCGCAGCAGCAGCTCGGGACGGTCGCCCCGGTCGGGCCGCACGGTGATCTCCAGCGGTCGCTCCGGGCTGGTCACGATCTCAGTGTCCTGTGGCAGAAAGAGAGGGGGTCAGCTGGGATCACCGGCGAGACGGAGGGTTAACCGCGGGTTAGCTGAGAGCCGGGTGGCACAGAGGGGTACACTCATGGGTACTTGACTGGCTATGCGGCATGGAGATGTAGTCAGGGGTCAGCAAGGACCGCTAGTGAAGCAAAGAGGGGTACCAAGGGGTCTGAAGACAGGTGACGAGGCACAAACATCTGGGCCAGAAAGTCGGATAATCAGCGGATCGACTCTCCGCCAACCTCACCCTTTTTATGAAAGAAACTGTAGGTATATTAGCTGGTATGGTACCATCAATGGTGCTCAGGATCACCGAGCAAAAGTAGCAGCAATGCTGCTCTGGATAGCGACATTCGAGAGGCCCTTACTATGTGGACGACCTATCGTTTAACAGAGCCTCTTGAGATGTGTGTAGTGCATGGTAGCAGCAAACTTGCCTCACACCACTGCAAGAACACAAGTGACACACAAAACCGTGCTCGTTTTGGAAGCCGAAATGTGGGTTCCAGGGGCCCGTCAGGGGGCAGATCCGGGCCGTGCCGCCTCTATCACCGAACGGTAGCCTCATCCGATCAATAGCACGAGTAAACATCTGCCGCGGCAGGGCGGGCGCCGGTTTTTACATCGCGCCGGTCGGCCCGCTGTTGGCTGGCGAGGACCTGTGGGGCTGACAGGTCACCCGTCCGACGGGGCCGGGGGGGGCTAAACCGATCTCTGGTTGGAAAGGAGAGCTAAAGGAGGATGAAGAGATCTCGGATTGGAAGGTAGAAGTGGAATGTAAATACATAGAGGGAGGAATAGAGAAGAGTGACAGACATGGTCCGTGAAAATCTGCTATGATATGAGAAACGTACCGATCTGGACCGAGTTGCTGGCATGGCTGACTAATGGCGGCGTCGTACTTTTTGCATTTTTGACGACCAAAGATTGAGGTCGAACGAGCGCACCTCATCGCACTGCATATTTAAGAACTCGAAGAGCATTTACAAATACTGCAGCACGAGCCAGCCCAAAATGCGCGCATCTCCGTCATTAAAATGATAACACTTGATAATACAAAACACCGCGAGACGTTCTCCTCAAATCGGCGACCAAAGTCAGCCCTCTCGCGTGAGTCAGGTCCCTTTCCAACGATCGGTCACCGCCGCAACCGGCAGCACGGTCCCGAGTCACAACTTTCGGTCAACTTCCCCGACCGGCGCCGTTTGAACGAACGCCCGACCGCCAGCTGATACATGCTTTCCTGTCTAGCTTCCGATCAGAAATGTATCATACGGCGCAGTTGAGGACTTTGCGCTAGTTTCACCGAAGTTTTTCTTTCCATCAAATGTCACAGACTGGCAGAGTTAAAATGTCGAAGCGGGGACTGGTAATGTTGTCGCAGTTTGCCAGGCAACGTGAATTAGGATAGAGAGCGCCACGCCTTTTGTGCAGCATGTGTTGCCAAGGCAGCTAACGCCAACAGTGACATAACTAACAGGATTATCGTCATACTTTGTTCAGCGCGCCACCTCGGAGGCAGGCTATTCAAGTCAAGCACCCAGGCGGGAAATGAAAAGCATCATGTCTGGGTATATCATAATTCGCAGGTACTCAATCCACCAAAGCGCCTGGAAATACGCTTCGCTTATACCAAGGGACACCATGGCCATTAACCATGGCATTTAACGGAGAAAATGACGTGACTTTACGGACTAACTTTAGCAAGTGACATTTCCTCCAAGCTCAGGCAGCGCTGCGTTAAATACCGCGCTAAACTGTGCCGTCATCAATCACTGCCGAACATTCAGCCCGCAGCACCCTCCACCTGGGGTTGGAGGGCGGGCCATGTCGTGATCGGCGCCACTAACCGAGCCAGCCGAGCACCGGCACCACTTAGCGCGCCGGTCGTCGGACGTCGGTGGGACCGCTGGCGGGCCCGTCGGTGGGTCGGCGGACGGGACGCTGTCGGCCGGTGGGACGGACGGAAGGGTGAGGTCCCGCAACTGGGACAGATGATGGGCGATGTTCCGCCGCTGGGACAGAGGATGGGTGAGGTCCCGCCGGTGGGTCGGACGGACGGGTGAGGTGCCAGTCGGTGGGTCCATGGGATGGGTTGCCTCGCTGGTGGAGCAGACGGAAGGGTGAGGTGACCTCCGCTGGACGGACCCCGATAGTCACAGCAACCATCACCAGTTCCTTGCGTCCGATACAGTCATAATTAAATGACAATTGTCAGCGATTATGGACAGTCCAAATCACTCAGCACCATAAAATGGCACGGCTACATGATTCAGTCAATCACTCACCGTCCCAGTCGTACCCAGTCACGTTTCGCGGCAGATTCAGTCACGATCGCGCGTGTTTCACCACCATCGTTCACGATCCGTGAGGGGCGGCTGGAACGCCCCCAGTGATGGGTTGACCGTTGCCCACGTCGGCTACAGGATCATTTGTTAGTGCCGTGTGCAGTGCGGAGAGCGTCCATCAAAGTGTTGGACGTGTGAAACAATGGCCGCGATTCACACTCGGGAGTGTGGCAATCCGTGGACATGGCAACAACGGGTGGTGTGAGGTGAATAGTTCGCTGACTACGGGGTCAGTGGGGACACCGGGCACGTGCAGCGGCGGAGAAAATATCGTCTGGCAAAGCCAAGGCAAAGACATTCATAATAATCTCTTCGGCAAGAAACAAGAGCACATTAGTTTCCATGCAATGTAAGCTCAACAGATGCTATGCAAAACTGAGCAACATTTGACAAGAACAAACGACAATGTGTTCCAATCCTTAGCGCCCCCTCAATTGAGGATAATGGGGACGCAGTTTGGAGTAACAACAGATATGGTATTCAAAGAGCAATTCAGTGGCTTTGGACTTAACCCGCGCGGGGCTGGGGGGGGGTAAATTTTACCCCCCCTCGCGAATTTTTGCGATATCTCAAAAACGGCGGCGCGCAGCGCCGCCAAACTTTCTGTACCTTTTCTTACATCAATTTGACACGTTCCCTGAAAATTTGAGCGAAATCCGTCGGAAAATTTTTGAGAAATTGACGTTTTAGTGACGTCATGTTCGCCATTTTCGCCTCAAAAACGGCAAAAGTTCAAACGCCGCTAACATCTTCATTTTTAAAGGAATCAAGACGTAACAAAAAAGGTTATACGTAATTTTCCTTTGTCTATCAAATGGCTATCTCGGTTTTTTGAAAATTTTGGATTTTGGCCTAAATTTTTTCAAAAAACTGACTTTTTTGGGAAAATCATTATAAAATCCAAAATTTTGAGTCTATCGAAAAAACCGGAATATATGTCAGAGAAGTGGTCTATGTGCACCTACATACCAAATTTTAGAAGAATCGGTTCAAAAATGTGGGAGTTCTTCAAAATTTTATGACGTCACGACACACAATTTTTTTGAAAAATGACTTTTTTGGAAGTTCTAGACCTCGTACGAAAACAAAAATAGCACCATTCGATTCGCCGTGAAAAACTGCATCAGATAGACACCTTTTTAGGCCTTAACAACCAACTTCAAAATTTGACCTCACTTGACCTGACCTTGACCTGACCTCGACCTGAACTTCATCCAGAGGTGGTCCATATCACTTATTGAGTGTGCCTATTGAATTCTATGAGTAAAATGACCCATAAAACATGTGTCGCACATGCCCTTTTCTATATTTTGTTTTTTGGTGACCTGACCTGACCTGACCTTGACCTTGACCTCTGAATGATATTGTATGCAACGAATATTGTCTTGGTAGCCTAAGAACACGTTTTGGGCGATCAGTCTCAGTCCATGACTCCATTCTTCGGCAACTACGGTGCAAGGCCGATACTATAGAAACTTGCAATTTGTACCCTTGACCTGACCTTGACCTTGACCTCAAACTTTAAATTAAGTACATGTTTTTAGTAGTTCGTGATGAGAGCTTTCGATTGGCGTTTGAATTTTCCAAATCGGACCATTAGTTCGGGAGATAACAGGGGGGGGTAAAATTTACCCCCCCCCCAGCCCCGCGCGTTCGGCTGGAGACCCCAGCCCCGCGCGGGTTAACTGAACGCTTTCAAACGTGACATACCTTCCTTCGATCGCCACCAATACCACTGATGCTCCTCTACCTCCACTGATCGACGAATGGTCTGACGCGTCATACATTCCGCCGACAGTCTGGAGGCGTCCTAAGGCCACGGTGCAATCCCATAATCACCGAGCAGTCCCCCGAAGTCGTGACATTACGACCAGCCCACCACAAATCTAGATCAGACCGGGGGCTGTCTAGCTGTCTCGATAATGGCTACTGCGGTCGGAGGGTAACCTCAGCGTGATTGAGACGGGGATTAGTCAGATTCACGGGCTAGGGGCACCGGGAACAGTACACACATATGCTGACCTGAAATCCCCGGAGATGATAATTAAACAGTAAAGATTGTTTGTTTGTTTATTAGCGCTTTAGGGCTTGGTAAGGATAAAGACAGTGAAGATAGGTGCGGACCTAGGCATGAATGGATGAAGAGTATCACACAGGTCATACCACTCATCGAAATCGTCACAAAATGAATGGATCATCGCACTGCAGATTGTATATTAGCCAGTTATAGCGACAGTCGTGCTGTGGATGATCAGAATCACTGGTAACTGTACCCGATCTGGCGGATAAGACACTAAGATCATTTTACGCTCAAATCCCTAAATGAGGAAACTCAGCCAGCGGCTCTGACCGTGGAGTAATGAGCATGGCTTCTGTGATCCCACCCATGATGAGATAACTGCGAGCGAGGAACGGCGGACGTCAATGGTTGATTGATGTCGGACGGAGCGGTGTGGTGATCCCACATCAGTGGTATCGTGATATATTTGCCCGCCACTCTCATATCGCTGATGTGACTGCGCAGTGACGAATGAGCTGCAACGCCCGGCTACAGAAAGGTCACCAGAGTACGGAGAGAATAGACACCGTTACCAAGCCACGGTGCAGTGGAATCTTACCACCTAGGATTAAATGAAAGCTTGATGAGTTGCATCTTAATTTCACAGAAACTGCAGCCTTTCATTATGATGATGAGCACGAGTTAAGATTCGGAGGAAACATTTCGTCAACATAACACCGTTCTACGTTATTCTATCTTACAAAGGTTTCCTTTAAATAAAAAAATAAATGTTTTATCCGTAAAATACTTCGGTGATCCAGATCCTATCTGCAATGACGTTCAGAATAGCTCAGCTGTTTCGTCAAAGGGCAGCGCTGCATGGAGGTCACCCAAGCAATGAAGGTATGCGATCAATTTGGTGGCCGGCCGGCGGCGCGCGGCCGGTCAAATTGAGCCTCCGTTGAGAGCGGCACCATCCCGCTCAGCTCATCAGACGAAATCGCCACGCCACCCCCACCCCGCCCACATAGGCAGGCATCACAATACCGGTGGGGAGACACGGTGCGCATTTACGCGAACCCGTGGAACGTGGAACGGTGGCAAGGTGGGTGGAAAAGGTGGATGTGGATTGGGAGAGTGGAGGTGAAGCAGTTTGAAAAAGATCAGCAGCACGATTATTGTGGGTGGATCGGTGGATGCGATGCAAAGAGGGGGTTAGGTAGCAGGTTCACTGGTCGAGACGAGAAAAGCGCAACATAAAAGAGGATCAACAGCTAATCGACACCAATGAGAGCAGATAAAGTGAAGAATGCAATATTACGGATCAATACGACCGAGAAAAAATAAAATTTCATCTACAACCACGGCAGGTGCACGTGTCAATACAAGCCTGAAGCCACGCTACCCTGAACCACCGTCTCACACCTGTGGCGGAATCATCGCATCCGTCACTCGTCCCCTACACCCCCTTTTCAGCAAAGCTCAGCATAAACCGACATTTCACACCTGTGCGAGAGAAAAAAAAGCTTCGGGCACCAGGTCCCGACCTTGTCAGCCGAGATCACCTGGGGCACGGTGATGTCACCCTCAGCACTGCCTCCCACTGCCGTGACCACATGTGCAAACCGATCGATAAGGCACGAGCGCCGATGGGTCGCCCGGCCCCGCGGCGGTGGCGGCGGCGGCGGCGGCGGCGGCGCGCGGCAGAACAGTATATCAGTAGCGGCGGCGGCGGCGGCGGTGGCGGCGGCAGAGAGCGCCAGCAAACCGTGGCTGCGTGCAACACGCGGTGACGCTGAGCTTGGGCCAAACCGTGATTTGAGACACCTTCGGTGATGAGTGCGAATCGTGAAAGTGACCGGTGATCAAGTGTTTGGTGCTTGAGGACGTGCAAGCGATGTAGATAGTACCCGAGATAATTTCTAAAGACGGTGCAAGAACAATTTCAGGTCTCATCTCACAACATCTCTAAACGCCAAAAAAATAGTTGAATCAAGTTCATTCTCAGATATCATGAGATTAGTTTTCATAACAACATGTTATTAGAATGACGGACGATTAATTCGCCGAAAGCTCGTCGAACTGCCGTTCAAAGTTGTCAACAGGCGGCCCTATCCGTTAAGTCGTCGGCGTCATGGCGTTCTGCTCGCAACTGTGTCAGAAACTCAGCGAGTGGTGTCGGCCTGTCGATCCGGACGAGAAAAATGAGACAACGCGCCTCAGGGTCAAATGCCAAAACAGGTGAGAAGAACATGCGATTGCTGTGGCAGGTGTGCGTTGGGGGGGGGGATGGTGAGGGGGTCACCCGTGCAATTACTTTATGGGCGGAAAAGGTCGTGATTTATGGACATTGCGTTACAACTCAAGTTCGCTACTCATACCACCATCCGTCTCGAGAGTGACTGTGATGTGGTAAAAAGTTTGAAAAAGGGTTATAAAATGTCACCTGGCATTCTTCCGCGTTACTTTTTCGGTATCACTGTACAATCAATGATCATTTATTATTAGCAAACAATCACATTATCATCAAGCAGACTTTCGCTGCAACCCATGTAGATACCACAGACTGAAGTCCTCTAATGAATATTACAAGAGTTAGATAGATCGAGCGCGGCATTCTAGAGCACACAACAACTCGAGCCGTATAATTTCTTAGGCGCACACAATAGGCACATTTCAGTCTTTCTAGTGCATTTCTACTTTTCGAAATCAGGGAAAGATTTTAGAGCATTTTAAGCCCTATAATTCAACATAGCACATAACTCATTTACATTATTTTCAAACTTTAGTATCGATGTAATGACTGAAATTATCAATAAAGTCAGTGGTATCGATAGAATTAGCCGTTAAAATCCACGATCAAATATCGTGACTATAAACGGTCAGCAATTTTTCATCTAAAAACAAATTTTTAACAAAATATGAGGAAAACAAGCTGGAGCAAGGTATTGCAAAACAAACTTCCACCCATTGCTGTCCAAGGCCAGGGACCCGTTCCGTTCAGTTTATTTACGGACATGGAGGCGGCCCTGATCCCACACTGCCGTCAGGACGCTATCTGCCGCCCTCCATACGACCGCCACCTTTACCTTTGAGCTGGGCCGATAAGGACAGTGTTGGCACTGATCCTGTCCTATCGAGCTGCATTCCACCAGGGACGCAGCGGGCGAGAGATTCACACAAATGGCCAAATTTCAGAGACTGGGTAACGTTTAAAATTTGCACCTCGAAAACAATAACAGGAGTTTATCTACCTAGCCCTGGTAAAAAACTGACTGAAAAACGTTGCATATCCGGGAACTCAGGCTTGTTTTTCAATAGAAAAACATAATTCTAACGATAAGTGTTTTTAACTATTGAGCACAAACCTTTGGTTATTTTGATAATTTAAACTTAAACCGATGCATATTGCATAGGTGCTTATACAATTCCAAAACAAGTTTTGTGCTATAAATAAATTCGACTTAAACAGCGGCAGTGCTCCGGTAAGCGAAATAAAATCAGGACAAATGCATGGCGTTATACGCAATTGTACATTCTCCAAGCAAAATAAAGAAACAAACGGAAATCCTCCATGCTTTTGCTTTTAATCAGAAAGGTTTTGCACTTCAAAAGTAATACTTTGTATGGCGAATGCCTACCATCGAAACAGTGCTGGTAATATATAGAAAAACTATTTTAGAAGTATTTAATCGGGCAACGTAAATCCGATCAGCTTATCACGCTCCTGAGATCCTAACTTCAAGCCGACACTACAACGCTGGGGCAGCCTGACAGTTCAGCATGGTAAGGATACCACCAGAGACGCTTTGTTTGAGCAATATGCTTGCGCAACAAGGGCGGCCCACAAACATTCAGCAGCGCAATCTGCTTAAAGGTGATCTACCGCCAGCCGCAGTTTCAATTACTGTCTATCACCGGTGCAAGGTTCGTTTGTTTTTGCCCACCAACCACATCATAAAGTCATAAAAGACTCAGACGCCAACACCGGCTTTTCCACACGCTTAGGTAGATGTCACATGACGCAGCAGTGAACGATGTGAACCTTATATCGGGTCGGGTCAATCTCTGAATCAGGATAGGTATCACAGCTTTTTCCGTCCTCGGTGTGACGCGTCCCCCGTCCGCCTGTGTCGCTCTCCAATCCCATCTCCCGTCCTCTCCATCTTAGTCCTTCTCTGGCCGTCAGCGTGTCGGCATAATACCATCCCCCGCTGTCTCATCCATCGCATCTCCATCTTCCTCTCTTCGCACACCTCTTCTCCTCTCCTTTCCTGTTCCAATTAGCGGCTATGTACGCCGCCACCTGCCACCCGGGTCCCAGCCACCCGGGCGCATCGACCAGCCTGGGCCAATCAAGCAGCGGTGCGTTCCCACCCTTCATTTACCCGCTGGAAAGACCAAACACCCACGACTCTTCTGATGAAGGTGACACCGAGGCAACACGGGTGACAGCCGACAGGTGCTCTCTTTGGCGATAATGGACGCGGGAAAGGGGATGGCCGTTTTTTTTTAAGTCAAGAAAGGATATCGTGGGAAAAGGACGTGGTCGAGGAACATGATGTGAAAAAACATGAAAAAAATCTCCATAATTTAAAGTTGCTTCAAGAAAAGGCAATAATAATTCCTACAACGAGCATAATTCCCAAGTCTTCCCACGCATCCCAAAGCTCCTTTCCCTCATAACCGGCATCCAGTCGCACTTCAAAAAGACAATCATCACGCACCACTATAGAGGACGGACTGACTAGCGCAGGGGTTAGGGTTCCGAGGAGACTCCTCGTGCCGCTGCCGCCCACAGCCACCTGTGGGTCGTGACCACCACACTGTGCTGCCAACACCTGGCAGCAATGTGTCAATCTGGTCTCGATCGATACAGCCGAGCCGCGAGCTGTGCACTGCCGACAGCCAGGGGGCGGCACCCCGCGGACGGGGGGAGGGGGGGGGGGGGGCACCAGCGTGTAATGCGGACGGAACACTGCCGACAGCCGGGGGGGGGGGGGGGGGGCGGCACCCCGGACACCGCGGAGCTGCCGACAGCCGGGGGCGGCACCCGCGCGGGACGGACCATGGCCGGCACCGCAGCCGAACACGTAAAAAGAAAAACACTGAGCCATTAATGAAAACGTTTCATTTTCATGAAAAACGATTCATGTTATCGCAAATGATGCCAGTACCTTCATATAAATTTTCCAAACGGAAGACAACTGTTGATTCAGATTTAAACAAGATTACCTACAAAATATGCCCATCAGTCATGGTTTACCTAACGTTCCTCATAAATGCAATGAGTAGAACGCGGCACCGCCCACGCCTGGTCCACTGAATGATCCTATCTCAAGATGCTCTAGCATCGATATCTCACTTCCGTCTCGTTAAGAGCATATAAACCTCAAGAGCGGTACGTACCCCGGCTCTTCAGATCAAATATCTTTTATGCACTATGCATGGTAAGCCCACGCAAACATCGTCCCGGCGGAAATTGACAGCCAGCTGCTGAATGAAATCAGATGCCCGCGTCTGAAAGGGTATTTTCAGTGGCGGCATTTTAAAATGCATTCCCGAGCCATCGGCGCCGACACGAATTAGGTCACCGGAACCTCCAGATTGGCGCTAAATTGCCAGTGAAGACCAATAGCGTGCCATCGGCTGCCAGTATGCTGCACTCGTTCGTGTCGATAGCTAAACCAATAGAACTGATATCCCTGGTCACATCAGCTAGGGAGCTTAGCTTATCCATGTTGGGAGGGACGTGCTTGGGTACTCCAGCGTTGAGATGCGGGTGTTGGGTGCGCAAGAGGGAACGTGGCGTTATCGCCAACCACACAGGCAGCTTGATAGGCAACTGTATTTCGAAACAGGGTGCTTCCTAACTAATCCAACACAGTGGCTAACTGGCTCTAGCATGTGTCTCCATCCACCCGCAACTCAAAATACGTTACATTTTAGGTACTGACAAATTATGACAAATTCTACTGACCAATCAAGACTCTTGACTATCCGCCATACCTTAAATGCGAATCTCCCATTGTCATTCACACATAAGAAGGAACTCGCATTTTCACACTCCAAACGTCTCACGCCAACACACCGAGGCCCGTTCTGACCCCCGCCGCCCGTTTTCAGGTACGTCTCGGACGAGGCGCTGCTGGACAGCTGCAGCGGCGCGGACGGAGTCAGTGGCGACTCCGAGCCGGACCTGACGCGGCTGACTCCGGGACTCGGAGTCGCGCCGGGACTCAGCGTGTCCGAGGCGCACCTGGACCGAGTGCAGCCGCCCCGCGAGCGACTCTACCGACCGGACCTGGACAGTGCGTCTCAGAACGGCGCTCAGGACTTCGGCTCCGTGCCGGACATCACAGTCACTGCCGTGCCAGAGGTGAAGAAAAAGGAGAGCAAGGGTATCAAGGCCAACAACCTTCGGCCCGATGTCATGCGACACGCACAGACCATCGCGGATATCTCGAAGTTCACGCTGCGTGACCTGAAGTCGCAGAACAGCGAAAGGAGAGGATTCGCGCGGGCCAGTCAGCACGGGTTCGATCGATCGCACTACGAGAGCGCGGGCTCGCTGACCCGAGACGCCGCTCCTCCGCCCGGTGCTGGGGTGGAGGACGCCAAACAGGCCAACGAGATCTACGGCAGCGTCACAATCGCCGCCAGCTTCAACCCGCACCTGAAACGGCTGCTGGTGCAACTGGAGTCGGTGCACAGCCTGCCGCCGCGCGGCCACCTCGCCTACGACGTCCTCACTGAGATCACCCTGCTCCCCGACTGCAAACCCGTCAAGAAGGCTCCCGTCGTCAGCGGCGACCTCAACCCGACCTACAACCTCGACTATGCACTGCCGCTGCGTGCCAAAGACCTCCGCTCCAAGACACTGCGGGTGACTGTGCGAGAGGCTTCTCGTCTGGGTCCGTACGAGGCAGTCGGCCACGCGCTTCTATCACTAGACGGAACAGTCGGAGAGACGCCTGAGCGTTTCGCTCTTCCTCTGACGCGCCGTGCCGAGCCGGATGACACCCTGGGTCGTCTGCTGGTCTCGCTCTCCTACCGAGCCGCCGACGATCGCCTCTCCGTGGTGGTGATGCAGGCGCGCGAGCTACGCGTCTCACCATCCGTCCACCGTCTTCCGCAGAAAACCTTCGAGAAGCATGCCAAATATGACACCTTTGTCAAGGCATCGCTCCGCTGCGCCGGAGAAAAGGTGAAGACCAAGCGATCACCAGTGCTGGCTGGCTCCAAGGAGCCATTCTACAACGCCAGTTTCGGGTTCGTGCTGCCGCAAGGGTTCGTCGACGACGCCAGTCTGGTGCTGAGTGTGGTGATGCGCGGCCCGGTGCGTACCGATTTGGTCATTGGCCGGGTGATCCTCGGCCCGTTCTTCAGCAGCGCCGGAGGTCAGCCCACCCAGTGGGGCCGCGCGCTCAGCACCAGTGATGTGGTGACACAGTGGCACAGGCTCTACCTCTGAGGTGTCAGTGGGCGCAGATAGGTGTCATGACGGAGTATAAGTGGCGATATAAGGCTTCCAGGGATGTCACTAGCGGTGACAGAGATAAGGTGTCCGGTGCCGTCTAAATGAACGATGGACAATGTATTGGTGATAGCTGTGAATGAGTGCTGTCCAAACTCACTAACTCCGGGTTTAACTCCTGGAGATACCCAACAGGACAATGTAACAGATGAGTGCAGGAATACTTTCCCAATCTATATCAACAACCCCAATCACGACTGCGCACAGTATGAAGCTAGAGACCCTACTACCGTCATTCTGTCAGATGGAACTCGGGAGATCTGCTGACGGAGCTCACTGCAGGGCTCCGCAATAACCACTCCAACTCCTGGTTCTCCTATCGAGCCGAATCGGCCACGGATACCAGAGCCCCCGCCTCGCTAATCCAGCGCCTGGCCACCTCCATGGCCCAACTATGCGCACCAACTCAGCACGATATCATCCGACAAGATCCAGACGAACAGCACCGACAATCCCCGTCAGGAACATGCCAAAACTGGCTCGAGGAGGCCTGCAGAGCACCCCATATCGAGGTCTGTAGCGGTCTGGTGGATAGATAGAATCGTCGTTTCTCCGAGAAGAGTTAATAACCTCCGCATATTCTGACGGCAGGCCTCCAGAGGCGGGCTATTATATGCCAGGGATGGCTATGTGAATCGCGGTAATGTAATAAGACCGAAACCAGACATCCGCCTTCCTGAGATGCCATGTTTCTACGAAGATGCTGTTACCCTTTCTAACTTCCAGCGTTACCTAGTCAGACTGTTGCAGCATTGGCCGATTGAGTATTACTGTACTAGTGTACTACCACGTCGATAAAGACGAGCGAACCTATCAGTCGTGGCCGAACGTTCCCCTTCTGTTTGTTTCTTACCTTGTCTACGGGCGCGGTGAAGATCGGTTCATCTTCGTTCTCCCTGGACTCCACCGAAGGATAGAGTCGCAGCTGATAGCCCCTGAGGGTGCCATGGGACTCGGACCAGTCGCCATCCCTCTGTGAAATGGGGAGGGGGCGGTCAGTACAGTACTGAACAGTTCGGCGCACTGATGTGAGTTGTGACTATTGGCATTGGTATGGGCTGATAAGAACGTCAGTGGAACTTATGTTCTTGTCCTTGGCTGATGTCTGGACGAGCGAATGCATACAGAACACACGCTTGTAAGGCCTAAATATTGTGAGTAATTCTGAATGTTATGTTGCCGAGTGCGCGTATGAGCGTTTGGGCTATTCTGTGACTGAGCGACGTGGCGTAAGTGTTCCTGTAATCTCGAATGGCCGCGCTCGATCACTGTTTTCTTGTTCTAAGCTGTTGATATGCATGTATAATGTATATAAACTCTATTCGTGGAAGGCAGTGTCGTATACGTATTGTTATGTGATGCTAATGGGTTTCAGCTACTGTTTTCATAGTATACGAATAACGTTTATAAACGTGGACATGTAACACAAACAGTGATCACTGAATTGTTGATTGATGTCTACCTTTTACGATAGATATGACTGATTTGGGTAGTCAAGTAACATGTTATTCCCGTCATACCTTGCATGTGCTTGTTATACTACGTTTAAAATGAAAATACATATAGCAAGACGCGCACTTCTCCTTTACTCAAATAAGCTTTACCCACCAAGACGTCCCCTTAACCAAAAATTAAGCCAGTTTCATATTGACAACTGACAAACGCTTTTATAAATTGCAGGTGCCTAACAGTGTCGTTTATCTCATCAACACACTCTCAACGTTGCCACATCACAAACCTCCCATCGCCATCCCTTCACATCAAGCTACAAGTTTAGTATCTCCTATCCTCTTCTGACCCCACCGCTCCCCCCCCCCCCCCCACACACACACCTTCCTACGCGCCGCTCGAGGAAAGCAGCCTCCTCCACTGCGAAGGAAGGTAGACGTCCTGACCGGCGCCCGACGCTAACAAATTGCTCGGCCGCACGAGCCAGCCGCGTGTGGTAATGGAGCCGCCATTACCAGCGCCACCCCCGCTGAGCGGGCCGATGGAACACAGGTGGGACACACACGCATTGCCACACCGGGTCCAGGGAGGCAGTGCGGACACGGTCTGGCCGCCGGACAGGGTCTGCTCGGTAGGGCAGTGTCTGACCGGTGTGACAGTGTCTGATGGGCCGGACAATGTTTAACTTGCCTAACAGAACTGCGTTTAGAAAACAAACCCCTCGGTGGGCCTTGCAGTGGGGTGTGCCGAAGCGACGCGTGCAAAAGACGGTAAAATTTGCAGGATATCGCGGCACTTGGTGGTTAGAAGCGGAATTTCTGTCTTACATTTGTACATTTTGACGCATTACCAGTGACGAATGATGCGTCACTATGGTATATGACGCAACGACACCGAATCGACAGACAACTAAATACTCAACAATGCCAGTTACAAGAGAAGGCAAATTTGACAGGTAGAAGAACAGTTATTATGTCACGAAGAGTAAAATGTTGACTGTCAATGCACGAGCTATTTCATTATATGGAGTGCATCAAATTACATTGAAACACTTTTCGTCTGTTTCGCATTAGCGACTCTTTTATATACCAGTGAGCATTGCGAAAAGGTACAATAAAATGGCACACCACATGGCCCTGTATTCAAATGACATTCCTTGCACGAACCTAATGCACAGCACGCTCCCTGACTTTCTCCATTAAAACGTAATGAAAGGCCGGCACTTTGCACCTCGTCCAGTCAAGAACATTCAACCGCCAACCACCGTACGGGTCGATGAAGTGCGAATGTAGCTAAGGCCGACGCGGCAACACCGTCCAATTCTACGAGCTGTCGCTCAGCTAGTCATAGCACGAGGCTCGTGAGGCACGGGGCGTCACCCTGGACAACCCGGGCCGTTCGGCCCCGTCCCGAACGGCCCACCGACTGCCCGACGCCGCCAAACTTGCCCGTCAACTTGGAACGCCGTGACGAGAATGAAATCATGCCAACTAGGCCTACATTATTCGTGGAAATGTCGCAGTCACAGACGATTGGTTATTTTCATACTTGGATATTTAATGAGCTGACATCCGAGGAAAAAGTGCTGAACGAAATGGCGTCCAAAGAAAATGGAAGTGTGAAATATTGCAGAAGAGAGCTCTTGGATAACTCATCACTCATCAAAAGCTGAATAACAAAGCTAGAATAATATGACATTCCCCGTGGAAAAAAAATAAATTTAGAAACATCTACACATGACTAAACAATGGTGTACCTAACTAGTATCAATACGCAAAAATGTTACCGGCAAAAGCATTTTCATCTATGAATGAATAAAACCTGGTCTAATTGAATAAAACCTGCACCTCCCAGGCACCACCCATGATAAGATGTGCACTAAAACGGTCGAATTCGTTTCCCGCAAATTCACCGCATAAACCAAAGCTACTCCAACTCATGAAATATTACTCAGGATGCACCAGGCTAATTCACCATTATTACCCAAGTTCTGCGTGCCCAATAGCTAGAACAATACCAATGTGCTATTCATCTGCTGATTCAAAGCCGATCCTATTCATTCTGAAGACAATGCGTCCACAGTTCAGGGACGGGCGAACTGAGAGAATCAAACCATACAAGATGTGGAATAAAGCTTCGAATTTGAACTGGCTCACACTAGGACGGGCCGAGTCGCCAAGAGAGACCGTCCTTTGACATTCGTCATATCAATTTTTTTTCAGAGTTGTCTACCTCTAGCATCAAAGAGCACCTCCTCTGTTTCCCTGACGCACTTACGGCTATTCTAAGAAAACCTGACGTGTGTGCCGTCCATCTAGTCCGCCACAATGCTTTAACAGTCCGCAAAATTACTCAAGGAAAATACTTACAAAATCATTAGACACACATCAGTCAACGATTCGTCAGAAGGCACATACTGAGGACTGGACAGATTGAAGGTTCGACTCTGAAATATAATGCCTGTGAGATGCCTCGGTTTTCCGGTTTTCCATGAAAAGCAAGAGTTTTGGTGCGATACGACTGTGTGTCTGTGTGGAGGTTATTCGATGTTTATAATTCATTCCCGGCGCATACATTTCTCCGATGGGCGTTGCCGTTCCTTTTCTGCAATGCATTGTTCAGCGGTACCTTGCAATCGTAAGGGCACATCACAGAAGGTTTGCATAATTACTCAGTCCGGCGTCTATTTCCAACCGGTGGAATAAAGAATCCAAGGAACTGATTGCTACTCGTCAAAGAATGATTCGCATCACATGCAACCAAGAGGCTGGGTTCCGTTTAAAATACGGTAAAATCAACTCAATCACTACACTCAGCTACCGCAGCTATTGATGTGGAATTATGACCCGCACGCCCGCCTATGCTAAGCCCATCGAGCGCACCCAGACTGTAAGAGACTAAAACCACCCCTCACTGGCTCACGGTGGTACTCGCTGTTCACATGTCGCCCCTGACCTGTTTGAAAACAAACATTGTTACCTCAGTGAAGGCTTCCCTCATCTGTGTGAAACTACATTTAACCTAGGCTCAGCCCATCATCTGTAAGAAATCCCCTCTTCTCTAGTGTGAAATTCCACAGTCACTTGTGTGAAATCCAACCCTCTAAGTGTGAAATACCACCTTCACCTGTGTGAATCCCTCACCTTAGTCATCACTTTCCCGGCGACGGAATCGGTCAGCCGCGTATACGGCTCAGCGGCAAGTCGGCAGCAGATCTGGCCAAACAGCGGCAGGTCCGCCT
The DNA here is from genome assembly GCF_019059575.1 of Amphibalanus amphitrite. Taxonomy (NCBI): domain Eukaryota; kingdom Metazoa; phylum Arthropoda; class Thecostraca; order Balanomorpha; family Balanidae; genus Amphibalanus; species Amphibalanus amphitrite. Next base: position 43,852 of record NW_024881522.1, read on the forward strand.
TGGCCTCATCCCCGGACAGGGTCAGGTCGTGCGAGCGCACTGTCTCATCCACCTCCTGGACTCGCAGGTTGGCGCGAGCTATACACCGGAACTGGGGTCCGCTGTAACAGGAGACAATAACGGTCAGCGAGACTAGCGTGGCGGGATACCGAACGAACAGTCAATCAGACGAGCGTGGTACACCGAACAGTCACCCAGGCGGGTGCCGCTCACCGAACGGGCAGTCAGACGAGTGCGCTACATCGAGTGGCCTGCGTGGGAAGGAAATGGGGTTGGAAATGACGTGCTCTGTAATTTCGGGTTAGTTATTGATGGCGCGATATTGACAAATGCCCACACGCACGTCGCACACTCAGTGATATCCGTGCGTTCCCGGCGAGGTATGCGTGTTTGGCATAGTTTAGATGATTAGGCACGCTGCAATGTGTCCGGCGACTTTGCGAAAAGATCAAACGGAAAATGAATCCTTAAAGTGGCTTGTGACGGCATAATATGTCAGGATCAATACGAAATCAGGTAAGCGGGGGAAGTGTCTGCGTGTGTGCGTATGGGGGTGGGGAGGCAAATGGGGTGGGAGGGTAATGTCAACAGGGAGATCAAAGTACGTTTTAATAAAAGATTGAATGCATTAACTCGAAGCTGCATAACTGTGACAACTATCCCTAGACGCAGTTCTCTCGCAAAGCCTAAATATAACCACTACACATCTAAATGTTTGTGCTCAATCCCCACCATACCTAACTTATCGTTAGTTGTCACGGTCGCTGGACAGCTAGTGAGTGCGATCGCTGGAAGGAGTGGAACACAGCTGGATCCCGACACTGGGGGAAAGGGTACAGGCAGCGCCACCTCTCTACCATAGCTGACCAGCCACAGCTGCGGTCTGCGGCGGTCTGCTGTTTGTTGTGGCACCGAGGAGGGTCGTGTGGGGTCCCGCCGTGCGGCCTGTCTGACCGTGTGTACTGTGTATACTGTAAACGTGTGGTCTGTGGTCCAAAACGTCAGTGGTAGGCCTACATTATACTGTGGCCGGGGCGTGTGCGACGGAGAAAGGGCAGGGACGCCTCGAGTGATGTCATGTTGACAGACCAACAAACTGAAACTATGACATGGTTCATGAGTCAGGTGGGTCGCATCAACTCCGTGGGACAACGAAAATGGAGCATTGTGATAATCTAATCACATTAAATTAAACGATTCTGCGAAGAAATTAAAAGCTTTTATCACCAGTTATCGATGTTAACCCTCGCCGGCACAGGGGGGGGGGGTTGATGCACCCCCCCTAAGGTTTTTCGCGAATAACTCGCGTAAAAAGCGGCCGATCGCGACGAAACTTTCAGTACCTTAGCATTGATCAATTGTACACCTACCCTGAAAATTTCATGACCCTGACCCCAATGACCTTTGACCTGTGACCTCTTTTCTGTGACCATGTTTGGCCGAAATCGCGGTTCGGCGCATGTCGGCTCGCATTAGCCGCGCGTTTGCAAGCTTTTCGTGGTTTCAAACGTTCAAACATGTGATTTGATGTTGCTCCCATGCATTAGGGTGGGTGTCAAGGTCACCTGAAGGTCAGGTCAGGTCATTGACCTTTGGTGACCTCGGGTGACCTCGGCTCACTTTTTCGAGTTTTACATGTTTCTAGGCTAGTTTTTGGAGCTGAATTCGAATTTAGCAACCATTTGAACATTTACGAAGTAGTTTTGGTGCCTTCGTAACATGTTACGAAGCTGTCCGAGGCGGTTGACACGTATTACGAATACCCGTCACAACCCCTACCGGTTGACCTGACCTGACCTGACCCGACCTGGTCTAAATGCTTCAAGACATCATCTCTGATCAAAACTAACACGATATTCGTGATCAGCACCCCGGAAAACCACATGGCAGCCACACTTTACGACTTTCTAGCAGGTCCCGATTTTCCCGGTTTTCGGGTCATTGACCTGACCTGGAAGGTCACCCGATGACCTAGGACCTTAAAATTGGGTATCATCGGCTTCCTCTCGTGACGGGCAACACGCTCGTTTTTTCCGCGAAGCTCTAGCTCGATCAGGGGCCAAACGCGAGGGGGGGCGTACCAACCCCCCCCCCCCCCTTGTGCCGTCGAAGGACTCAAAATGGCCTGTGCCGGCGAGGGTTAAGGAGTTTCCTTGTTGCGTCATGGGTTTCAGAAACCAAGTCTAATGAATATTCTTAAACAAAATATATAAAACAAACCCAATAAATGGAATGATAGAGGAAAGCCAGACCAAATCAAAGGCTAGCAGGAAAACAAGTACTGCAAACTGGCCTGCTTAGTGCTTTTAGGGAATGTGGATTAATTCAGCAGCATTCTAGCTGAAAAGGAGCTAAATAAAGGGAAGACATCATGAAAGAGCATGCCTAACTCATTAAATATGATCCCGAACAATAGCTAATTAAGCATCGCTAAGCACAAATCCTGACACCTGGTCGATGCAGTTCCGTCAGCTACACGGCACCACCCGTCAGGTTTTCCGCCCCTCCCGAAGGTGGCAGCACAGAGCAGTCGCCAGATGTCCCTACCTGTTCTCTTCGCTCAGCTCGTCCTTGAGGCTGGCAGCCAGCCGTTTGCCGACTGTCCGGCTGATAGAGCTGTGAAGCGTCTGTCGGATCTTTCGCGGAGTGCTCGCAATGCTGAGATCCTCGTGCAGAACGTGGCTGTACACTTCTACAGAGCAGGTGAAGTCAGGAGACACCTTTTTGCTGCGAGAGAGAAGAACGGACGACGGTCAGAAGGAGCCTGAGAAATACAGTCCACACACAGTCCACTTTCAACAGTCTCGCCTCCATCACAACAGTCCACTTTCTAGACGTCAAGGCCAACTTACACACAACACTGACTATGCTTTGTACCCTAGACAAAATTAACATTCAGTTTATATGTCACGCTGCTGAAATTCAATGTAACACTTGTGGCATCATGAAAAGTGACCAGGGTCAGAACTCAGACGAGACCGCATAATGATTTACCCCAACCCGTGCTCCATGATTTCCAACCATCATTTACCGAATGGTAAAGACAATCACACATGAAAAACATCCAACACATAAAACGTGCTCCGTAAATCCCAGCCAGCCTTCCAGACACACTCCAAACTCTGTCCTGTCCAGAACTCCGGCCAGTGGCCACATCAATCACTCCGTGGGACCATCACGACCGCCGCTATTACAGCGATCGTAAGCATTCGCTACTGACAGAGACGTAAAACATTTGGAGTGGCCGCACCCGTCTGTTCACCAGCAGGCATATCACATAAATAAACTCCCCGGAGAGTGGGGCGGATGTGAGGGGGGCCGGAAAGGGGTGGGGTGGAGAAGGGAGGGGAGGGGTCCAGATCCAGCTGGGTGTGAGGATAAGGCCTGGAGTGGCGGTGGGAGTGGGGGCAAATGATGACGCAGTACTGAAGATGTGGATGGGTAACCTCAAGCCAGAATGTTGCAGCCAATATTGATCGAGAGAAGCTATTCCACGTCCTGAAAACGAAGGTAAACTTACAGACTGTGCACGGCTAAGCAAGAACAGAATGATACGGCAACATCCCAGGAAAAATGGAACATGACGTCATTAATAAATTGATAAATATTCCAGAACATTTGAAGTGAACCGAAACCAACAACAGGTTCAAAGATTGATCAGACCCGGTGACAGCACTTTGCAAACTGGAGAAGTCCCTACCCGCCGTCCCAGTGGTCTCCTCCCCCGCCTTTTGCAGCACCTACCCATCCTCAGCAGCCAACCGGTCCCTACAGACCTAATAAGCGCCTGTTTAACCATAGTATAAACTACCGAGATATCATATCCGCCCAGCAAGGCAGACATCCCCGCTCGTCGCTTCAGATGGCGTGTCAGCGGGTCGGGGCGTCGGACCGCAGCTTGGCGCGGGGATTCTCGGAGAAATGGCGCGAGCGAGATATTTCAGAGATGGAGTGAACCGAGCGTTTAGACGAGATGGCGGGAGTCGGCGCGGACCATCACGAGCTAAATGGTGACGGGTGGAGGTCGGTCATCGCAGCTGTCACCTAAAAGCGAAGAAAAGCAGACAGTTTGATCCGTAACGGTTTGAAGCGGACCCGTGATAAGGGATTCTAGGGAGGGATTCTGATGAAATGTAACCAGCCCTAGCGCCACTGGCAGAGGTATTTAAATACCCAGATTAGGAGAACTGACACTATCCAGCAGAGGCCCAACAATCATTAGCATATATACGATGACATTTGCACACTGCATCTGTCCAAAATTCCCCTCATGAGAAGCATACCATTCTTGACAACGTCACTACTAAATGATCGAACACAGACCAACTCATTCACATTCCTGATACCTCAGTGAGGAGCCTCAATCCACTGAATAAAAACCTCATTAATGACTCTTATCTAGGAATTCGACGCTTCTCCGTGCAAGCCCCTGGCTGCTGTCTCGTAACACCGCACCCTGTACAAAATCTAACACTTCTTAACATAGCCTGTCGCCGTGGCAACGCTAATTTGGAAGTCATCGGCCATGGGAGAGGTGACGTGATTTTTCAGCGGGCCCCTGGCCGGCCCACGTCCCGCTGACAGGGGTTAACCGATCGCCAAGTGGTGTCACCAGGTCGACTCCCGATCACTGACTTAATCAGTGACTAATGAGTAGAGTGTTCAGTGCCGTCCGCCAGCTGTCACTCATGGTGACGTCAGAGGGGGGACTCACTTAAAGGGCGATGTGTGCTTGGTAACAGCCTGTGACGGTGATTTTTGAAAGATATTGGCGTGCACGATGAAATATAATTAGCCTACTCGTGGAATACCTATACCTAATATTAGCAATGCATAATTCAGTGTTGATATGGGCTCTGGCCCCTGGTTAGTGGTCAGCAAGCCTAAAAACCTAACAGATGTCACCCGAAAGGAGGCACTAACACCAGCAAGGGACCGATACTCGGCACGATTACATTATTCAGACTCGCCCCACCTAAGGTGGGCCTCTGACTGCTCAATCCGAGCTTGTGAGGCCTCCCTCACTTTTCCACTTTACACCACACCCCTACCTTCCATCCCTCCACTCAAGACCTCCCTCTCCCACCAACTCACAAGACAAACACATCGTCGAAGCAGACATCCGTCATCGACCGATCCACCGGGTTGATGAGCGTCGTGTCGAAGATGTCGGTGCCGACGCGCACCAGGCAGAAGACGGCGAACCGCCGGAAGTCGCCCCGGTTCCGGAAGTGGTCTTCTTCCTTCCAGATGAGCGGCATGCGCAGGTCCGAGACGCACAGATTGGCCATGTGTGGCCGCCTGGCGGCGAGAAAGGGAAATAACCGCGATGTCAGCGGGGCATGGAGGGATGCGGTGTTGTCACATGTTGAGCAAGTAAGTTGGGTCAGATTAGCAAAACAGTGGGTTGTTTATAAAAGTGGTGACGTCATTTCTCGGCTAATTAGATGCTGTAGAAGTGGTGTATAAGAAGGTTGTTTATGACCAACTTGTGAAACACGCGCCAAGAATTACATTTTAAAATCAAAAATTCAAATTATTCATTATGGAAAGCGATCAAAAAGACATCCATCGACTGAAAGGCATGCCGAAAACGACACATCAACAAACATGACGAGACCACCGGCTCTGCACTTAGCAGATATCATCATCAACCTCGAGATATAACACGGTTATGAAATGTCAGCGGCATCCACAAAATATCAAGCTGGCTCAGACCAATCCATTTCAATAAACCATCCACCACACACGCGCACACGAAGACGCACAAAAATACACCTACAGTGACTCCATTTAATACGGGACTTTGCCAAATGTCAATCACTCAGCGTCGTAGTTACCACTTACAACCAGGGATGCGGAGCCGGAGCCGGAGTCGGAGCCGGAGCCGCCGGAGCCGGCATATTTTGCCCGGAGCCGGAGCCGGAGCCGGAGCCGTGAAACAATATAGCCCGGAGCCGGAGCCGGAGCCGGAGCCGCCAAAAAAGGGGGCGACTCCGGCTCCTTTTTATTTTTTGAAGAGGAAAAAAATAATTGACCTAGTTCGGTTTGACAGTACAAGGCAGTAAAACATATGGTACTTTACTTACGTCATGGGCCATCAAGTGAATGAAAAAAGCCGAATATCCCCAGTATCCCACAGTACGCAATCAACTTCTTGTCTGCTCCTCCCCCCCCCACGTCTACTGCATCCCCGGAGAGCATGAGGACCGGTCATCAGGTGACGGCCATTGTTTTCAAGCCAGTGCAGTGGACTGCGACTCCCAGCACCGTCTCTTCCCCTCCCCCACCCCCCCCCCCCCCCCCACTCCCACTCCCAATGCAGCCGAGACTGGTGTCAGCTTACGATGGTTCAGTGAGCTCCAATTCGCGGCGACTGCGTTTCCAATGCCATCGCTTCCTAGTTCTTTGTTCTGCCAGTTCTCTCCGAGGTGCGTTTGCGCGGGGACGCGGTGAGCCGGTCATGGCAAAGAGTAACGCGTATAACCAATCCAATTTTTCTTCCACCCGTATTTAATTGATTGCATAGGGGATGTACTGAGTCGGAGCCGGAGCCGCCGGAGCCGGACCATTTTACTCGGAGTCGGAGCCGGAGCCGGAGCCGCCACAACATTTCACCCGGAGCCGGAGCCGGAGCCGGAGCCGATTTTTTTCTCCGGAGCCGGAGCCGGAGCCGGAGCCGTCTGAAATTTCCACGGCTCCGCATCCCTGCTTACAACCCTCCTCTAGCGACCGGAAACACTGCCCTTCCTCTCCCTTCCTCTCCCTCCCACCCTCTCTCCCTTCCGTCCACCGTGTCTCCCCGGTGCCCAAACACTGATCAGCCACGCCAATTTCCGCCGCGGAATGGCACGTGGCTCCGAGAGGGGCGGGCGCGTGCCACATCCGGACCAGTGTGCGGGGGACCTGCGAAACCCCATGGAGCTCCTCTTCTCAGCCGTCCTGTCATCTTTCCTCGCTTTCCTTAGATAAGAGGCGGCGCCGGAGGAGGCAGAGAACGAGAAGGGGTGCAAGAGAAGGGGAGGGACTGAGATGAACTTGGAATAAGATACCGAACAGATGCGTGTGCGGGGAGGGGTGAGAGGCGAAGGGAGAGAGAAGAGAGAAATTCCACGCCAGAGATATGACCCGGGATTGGGTATCACGAGGGCGGTCGCCCCCCCCCCTCTCTATTCATCAGTCGAATTGAGGTTCGCTCCCCGGACTCCGGAGGAGACATTCCATTTCTGCCCCACATTCCAGTAGTATGACATATGTGCCGAGGGACGGGCCATGCGGCGGAGCCATCCCGACTGACTGAACTGAATCACGGTTGGGGAAGGCTCTGCTTCATCCTGAGCAGTGAAGAGATAACATGTTTTAAAACATTGTTTTTTATGGTTATGCTTAACTGAATCAAGTTTGCCATTCCGCAAGATTTCAAGTAACCAGGAAACGTGTTTTGCAATCCTTGCGCTTTGGTGGGCACTGGACTATGTGAAAATACTTCACTAAATATTTCAACATCCCATCAGTTTCCCCCTCCCATTCGCAAACCACAGCATAATTCGCCGCCCATCCACCATATGGTCGTCAGTCCAAAACATCTAAAAACTCACCCTTCGCGTCCCAACCACACTTCCTCTGAAAGTGATGCAACCAGCCCACACACCACGAACTAAATGAGCCGTCACCAGGTCCTGGGTGTGCGATATCACGTGGTTTGGCCACCAACGGTACCTCCACACCAGGCTGTGCAGTGTGCATGCACCGTGCACGCAGTTTGGACAGCCCTCGACGCCCGGAACAGCTATCGGGATTCGGGTGGGACGTCACATCTGTGTTTCTGCCGCTCGGGACTTGGTAGCCACTGTGAACGCGGGTGGTATAACACTCGATGAAAGACAGTTGTGAAAGAGGAAGTCGGTAGGGCGGTCGGTCAAATGTAGGAATAGCGTGGTTTGGTCACGAGTTATGCATTCGAAATAAATGGTAAGCGTGAGCAGGGCTGATTATTGGCGTGACGACGAGAGATTGGTGAAACTGGTACAAGGAGTGGTGCAGATTGCAGTGCAAGGGTAACTGATGTCAGATGCTAGATCGAGTAAATGGCGCTGCTAAAATAGGCGGCGAATTCTGACAAATAGACGACAAGCACCAAATCACGCACCAGTTTTGGAATTAATCCAGCCCCCAGCGGGTCATCGCACCCTCCCCCTCTCCCGCCGCCCCGTCCCGCCACAGCCACACCCATCAGCGGCCCATAAACCATCCTGCAGACTCTGTCCCACCGGCGAGCCTACCGCAGCGGACCAGATCTATCGCGCGTGCGCTCGTTATAGCGAGGTGCCGTGACCGGATGATAGTGCGAGCGTGACCGAGCCGGGGTCACTATGGCTGGACTGCAGCGTGTGCGCGTGACCCGGGCCAGAGAGGGCGGAGATTTCAGTGTCGGACGCGCAGACATACGGTGATGGAGATGGGAGGGAGAAATGAAAGGGCGGGGTCGGGAGAGGTACCTATATGGAAGTTGGGTGAGGGGTGAGTGAATTATGGGTGGGTGGCGGCGGCATGGGTGGTGGAATGCAGCGTTGGACTTTGCGATGGGGTCTTAGAGGCAGAGGGCAGACAGATTGTTCGACAAAAAAGTAATTTTAAGAATCATCACAAAATCAAGCACTGACTGACAAAACTCAACCACCGAAAATAATTTTGTAACAAAAGTCGTAGCATCGGTGTATTTGTAATTCAGAAGTCTTTTCTAAACATTTGGTCCCCCGGAGTCACAGAGGACTCCGCAAATCCATTAGCACAAATACACGCCCATCACGCATGAGTGAATCACCCCCAGCCCCACACCCAATGACGCACACTGCCACACAGTGTTTACACCATCTCTCATTACTGCCGCAAACGACAGATGGTAACGCAGTACGCAGAACGACTCGGCACTTATCAGCACCCGCTCAGCACCCAAACCGCAGCTCCGGCCGAGTGGGGCAGCGCTCTGCCGTTTGCCCTTGCCTGCAAACACCAAACCTCGGCAGGCTTTCGAGTGGTTAAGGGCGGAGGTTGTGGTGTCGCGGCGGTGGAATAACGTTTCGCAAGGGCGGTAAAGTAACGTTACCGGGCGCAGGCGGTACGATTGCGGTGGTTTCTGTCGTCTGGCTAGTGTAAATACGGCCGAGAGACGTTCTTAGAGAGCTCCTCTGACCCGTGACGGCCGAGTCCGGCAGTGGTCAGTGCGTGAGGCGCGTGCACCGGCCGTGACGGTGGGGGAGCGGCGTGACGCGGCAGAGCGCGGAGTGACGCTCCTCTGCAGGCGTCACGCCAATCTGGTACTTCAATCAGCAGCCGACGGGTAGGGCCGTTTGAGGCCACCGCCGTCACAGTCGCCTCTGCAGCGGACCTCTCAAGGCCCCGGACTGGTCTCACACCAGACCCAGACGACAGGAGGTTCCCGCGGGTAAAACAGTACGAGTTCGGCCCAACCACAGCCTCAGGATTAGACGGAGCATTGCTTAAGACAGTGGACAGAACGACCGGCGGTACAATAAACGACGGCCTTGCGTGAGCGACTCGTCACGAATGCGACGAATGGGCTGCTCGGTTACTGCGGCACGGAGGTTTGAGGCAATCGGACAGAAGACCCGGGCTGTAAGCGACGGCCACTGTATGGCAAACGCCGCGTCAGTTCGTTCCCAAAGACGCCCTCCGGCCAGTTTCTGGAGAGCGTGGTCGGCCGTGTTTATTTGAGCTAATATTCATCTGGAGCGGGATTCTCGAGTGTTTATTTGATTGAAAGTGGCGATGACATGGTCCGTGATCAAAGAAAATCGCTGATGAAAGCGGTTCAGCTAATGGGAGTTTAATATTTCAGCGCCCTAGTTTGTGAAGAACCAGTAAAGAAAGAGGCATGACAGTACACAGAGCGGTCGAAACAGTGATTTCTCTGAAAGGTATTGGTTTCGGTGAGTTATAACAAACTGAAGCGTAAACCTCGTTAATAAGAAATGCGGCCTAACTGTTCTTCGGTGCCATACTTGACATCAGCTGGTTTCTATCGCTGATCGGCCAAAAACTGCGAACTGCCAAAAGCACGATACCAGGGTGATTTTAAATCACGCATGCTAGTTGCTTGTCGCGATAACACCGAGGGACGCCGGTGTTTCGGCGAAAATGTCACCCAGCTGCAGAGGATTATGCCGATTGTAGCGACACAAAGCGATCTGAGCATGGGAAACTTCATCGAATGCATGATTGGCATCGACGGGCGGCCAATATCAGCGGTTATCACTATCACAAAAATTCATCAAACACTTCGGAAAGGAACGATGGACAGCGATTATACCCTGCACTAGCACATATTCTTACCCATAACAAACGTTCTTTGACCCATATCTCCTCCGCGACACCGCATTCCCCGTTCCCCTAGTCCACGCCCCCGGGTCCATTCCCGCTGACCCACCATTTGACGGTGTGCCCGACGTCCTTCCTCCGCTGCAGCTCCGTCAGGTAGGTGGCCATGCGCTCGTTGGAGGTCAGCAGCGTCTTGGAGGCCTCCAGAGACTGCTGCGGGTGCTTGCAGGCCGCCAGCAGCCGCGAGGAACCCTCGCGGATCTTGATCTCCACATCGATCTTTCGTTCGAGGTCAAAGTCCTGTGGGGGAGGGAGAACGGAGGTCAGCTATAGGGAAGGGGAGATCAGAGATATGTATGTAGGTCAGTGGTCAACATTATTATTCTTATTCTGGAGATTTCAAGCTAAATCATGCCCATTATCAGGGTGTGTAAAATGATTCATGATTTATCGTCGGTTCGTCAGAAACTGTAAGAAAGCATTTCTTCGTAGTGTGAAAAGAATGTGACCGGACGAAACAATCGTCATTGCCATACGACAAGTAGTCACACGGAACAATAATAAGGTTGATGTGTGGTAAGAATTCCGGATTATTCATGCCAATCATAACGCTATAACGTCTATGTCACAAAGTAAAGCGTGACCTGTCCGTGTGCGAGTGACTCGGGCAGCTGTCAGCACCTCTCACCCCTTCCCAGCCTCCCTGACTGACAGGCTCAGGCCCGGGTGACCTGACAGGTACACGGCGGGACATCCGGCACCCCGTGGGGTCACGCGGAACCGGGCAGGGTCAATGGTAGGTGGGTGGTGGCCTGCGAGGCCAACGATGGGAAGACAGGCGCCCGGTACCGAGCCGTGGGGCACTGATAGGCGCGGGTTCAACGGTCCGGGATCGGGCAGCTAAGTTGGATGAGTTATTTCCCGCTCACATTGCGTTGTACTGTAGATAAATATGCACCGGGATGAAGCGAAAAGCTATGCAAAAAAAGCAGAGCGACACAGGAAGCGGTTTATAGATGAAAAAGGAAGTGCCTATTGTGCAACATACCCAACACCCATCTCGATTGCGTATTGTTTGTAGCGACCATCCCAGCCCAGCACACACTCGTGAGCTTCCGGTTCCCCGGTCAGCCATCGGTAGCGATGGAAAAGGACTCACCCTGTTCACTCTTCAGTACTCATCCTTGACCACCCTGGTCAAGACAGTTGACCCTCTAACAGAGCGGGGTGGATGCCGCACCCACAGCCATTCAACAAAGTCAGACCGGCGAGTTACGATGAACGGAGCAGGCGAGGACAAGGACAGCATGACGGGCAGTCGGCGATGGCCGCTACTGTGGCCCTCACATTCTACTCCGCCTTCACACTCATTTCTCCGCTTCCCTCTGTCTAGTTTCAGCTCCCTACACCTGCATCTCTCTCTCTCTCTCTCTCTCTCTCTCTCTCTCTCTCTCTCTCTCTCTCTCTCTCTCTCTCTCTCTCTCTCTCTCTCTCTCTCTCTCCCTCTCTCTCTCTCCCCCCTCTGACGGCCCTCTTTCCTCCCTTCCAAATCTCATTCCCTCAAAGGACAACGGGAAGACCGAATGAACTCATTGAGGGCATGACAGCCAGCTGCTACAGCCCGACCTTGCCCGCTTATCTGCCCAGTCCCTAGCACTGGCTCTGTGACAGGTGACAGCTCCATAGTACGGACCTCCTGTCAAACTGACACATCGAGTAACAGTCGAGGACAGGTGACGGTAGCGGGACGAAGAGGACTTTCACTTAATAGTCGTGACGGGTATTGTAGGAACGTAAAACGCCTCGGCGGACCACTGCTGTTGGACGCTGATGTCCATTGCGTTAGAGTGAGCCGTATCGCCTCACTCTAACGCACCCCTCCGCCGCAACTCTTCCTCACGGTGATAGTGGGTAGCGGTGAAACGTGATTGCTTCATTCAGTCAGACAGCAGCCTCTTATCTCCCATCACTACACTCGAACGAGTACCGAAGGACCGACGAGTGGATGAGGTTTGAAGTTTGAGGGGCGACTGAGTGCGTCTCTGAGTGTGGGAGCTGAGAGGCAGAATCGACAGGGTGTCTCCAAGGATGAGTTGTTGGTCCCAGGTCCTTCTCGGTGTCGGTGGAAGGCGTGGGTCGGGGACATGACTACCAGACGTGACAGCAAACATGTCAAGTCATATGTTAGAGCGGAATTACAAAGTAGCTCGAGTGAGCCAATCACAGGAAGGTGTGCCGAGCTTTGACGGTCAAACCATGAGGACGTCACGCCCAGGTCAGGGTCTCAAAGGCCAAGCTCCAACAAAGAAGCAGCAGGTCCGTTTTATAGATAAAGATGAACATTTTAAACGAAAGGCTACATTGCTGCCAAGTGCTATAATGTACAAAAGATGCCATATGCAAAGCTATCCAGTGGAAATATGGCTACCTCAAGTTTCATCCATTACACTCTGAGCTGCATTACATGGCGCCCACACCCATACCTAACGATATACAATTCCCGACAATGGCTCGTCATGACATATTAGACATACGGCGACATTCATCAAACAAATCACCCGCCCTGATCACCACTCTACACGTAATATCACTTCCAAACACCCAGTTTTCCCGCCGCACCGTTCACATCCACACGGGAAACTCGCCCCAGGGAACTCTCACCCGACAAGAAACAAGGCTAGCTTGCCAGCGAGTGCCCCAAACCACTGCATGACAACCGTTCGATGTAGTTGGTCGTGCTAGGAGCGCTCCCCACTCGTCTTGGGTTGACGACTGGACAGGGCGAGTCGCTCGTACGATTCTGCACATCATTTGCAGCCAAGGTCATGTGCAGAGCGCGGCTCGCGCGAGTTGCTGACCGGAGACTGGTCTGGTACATGTGTTTGATCGGGTCACTGGTCAGTGCAACCAGCATGGGGTCCCAGGAGAGACGGGGCTTTGGCCGAAGTGGAGGATCAACTCAGACGATGATGATGTTTGTGTTTTAGAGCTACTCGGACCACATTAGCCAGCGATGCCCAATGTCGATCAACACCCATTAAGAGCTAAACACGATCTGTATGCATAACATTAGGGGAAGCCGGGGGAAGCCCGGCATAGTAAGCTCTTTTTCATTTTTATTACATACCATACGTGCTGTATAAAATGTTGATATCCTGCTAGCTAGCTAAGTTCATTGGCCGTGTTTTCCCAAAAATTCGGTTTTGTGGAATAAGTATAAGGTTGAGAAAAATCGAGTTTTAAAAAAGTGTTGATTTTTCTGGGGTAAGCCCGGCATAGGGGTAACGCCGGCCACCTCCCCAGCGCTTTACAACGAGTTGATGAAACCATTACGTGTTTTCCAAATATTAACGGAAAGTGAAATATTAAGGTACTGATTAGCTCTGGACATCTTAGAGTTTATGTCACTACTGGTATTTTAGCTAGCGTCTACTACATATACAGTACAGGTCGATGCAAATCGTGATGCAAAATTGACAAAAAATGTGTATTTCAAAATTCCTTAAAATTTCTTTTTCTTTTTACCTTAATGCATCATATTGCATATCATTCGACTCGGCTGATGAAGAAGAACACGACACCATTTTTGAAGCTCTAGCTTCATTGTCTGTCGCGTTATCTGCAAAAACGTAGTTTGACCCTAGTTGACCTTAAGTGACATGACTGGCTTTGTCTATGATAACATGTTTATTTTCGAAATTTATCTTTGATCTAGGTGTAAACCAAACCTGCTCAGTACCTATTATCTCATGGAAAACGTGGTTTAGTGGCATTGCTCTCGGTTGGGGGTAAGCTTAGCCACTCGCCCGGGGTTACCCCAATGTGCTAATTTTTATTTTAGAACAGCGATATTCGAAAAAATGTCATACTCAAGCCAGCCTGCCTCGTCACCCCTCACTACAAACACTTAAACGGTCCTTACATAACATTCGTATAAATATTAGTACTGTATGGTATAACATTAACAGTGCAACATATGTCACTTTTTAGCTAAAACCCCTTAAAATATCATTTTTGCGCTATAACTTTAACAATATGCAATTTTTGTCAGCCTTAACTTTTTTGCTGGCGTTACCTTAGCTGCCACGCTGAAAGGACAAACAGTTTATTTTTATTTATTTTTATATTATTTATTTCAGAGCATTTTATTGTGAATAATTTAGCCGGAAACGGGGTGGCCGGGCTTCCCCCGTGCCCGGGCTTCCCCCGGCTTCCCCTAATGCCCATGCAAATATCAGAGCCTCAAAGCAACGCCACTAGAGCGTGTTTTATATCTCATCTTTTATTATTTCTATGCTTTGAATCTTTAGTACCAAAATACAAACGTTTGAGCTATATAATCCATTTCAATTTATTCATCATTTATGCTGCATGTCGTGCCATCCAGCATCCATTCATCGAATATCTAAAATTGATACTTAATGGCGCCCATACCTAAATCACCCGGATCTACCACAGGATCTACCAGAAACCAAAACGTCAAAGTCCAGCATACAAAAACGCCCAATCCACAACAATCACATAAACATGACTCAATCACACACAATCACTGCCCCGCAAAACTCCCGGAACGATCCCTCCCTAACCACACTACCTCACTCCCAAGCCCATAGAATCAATTCCACCACGTCTGTCCATCCGCGGGCTGCCCAGGCCACTCTGACGTCACAAATGACGTCATCGGTGCTATCAGCCGGCTCCAGGCTCGACTCTGACGTCACTCAGCAACCACAGCGGACTGGCGGTCACTGATAGCCGGTGACAGCTCCGGCGGACGACCCAGCTCCAGTGGGTCACGTGCGGGCGGTCCAGGCCGAGTTTTTTTCATGGATGACTTCACCGGCTTGTCACCGTTTCCGAGAAATGCCTGGGGCTATGCTCTGGGCCCTGGGGCTAGCGGAACAAGCAGGATGTCTGGTATCCCACATTATAAGAAATGGATGATGTAGATGAAGAGAACATGAGTATGAAATGTTCACTCTCAATACCTACAAGGAGTTAGGAATTATAATGCGCCTCCACATCTGCATAACATGGATGACTTTCAGCCCTTTACAATAAAAAGCCGTGACCTTTGAAAATAACTACTGTCTCAGAAATGGGTATTTTACGACAATGAGCAATCGCCCAATTCATATGAGCCCATCTCCGGCAAATCTACCATGTGTTTAAAACTACATACTATGGACGTCAAACCCCTTGAGACCCCACTTTTTTGCGATAATTTTTTAACACGCGCAGTGGAAGGGGGGGGGGCGGATTTCGCCCACCCCTCCTGTTTTTCGCCAATAACTCGCGCCGCAAACATAATATTAATGCGAAATTTCGGCTACCTGTCCAGAATTGAATTGCGGATCTTCTCGTGCAAGAAATAAGAAAATCGGTTCACAACTTTTCTAGTAATAGCGGTGTAAAGTCAAACATCCTGCCGCCGCGGCGGCGCGGCGGCGCGGCGGCCGGCGCTAGCCGTTACGCGCCGCCTGAATTGTAGACTGTGCCGGGGCGGGACGGTTCCGTCTTTACATCGCGCTCCTTACCGCTGATTATATTAGATTCGCGTCAAATTCGGTGAGAAGACTGAGAAATGTACAGGCTGTCATATGGTCAAAGAATTTTGAAAATCGGCCGGTAACAATTTGAGTTATGAGTGTGTAAACACAAAATTGTGATTGCCGCGTTTCCCGCGTCGGCCGATCCCGCTTCAACCGGCGACATCTTACACTTAGCAAGCTTCTAACTGCCATATTTATTGTTGGATTATCTAGAAATAGACGTGTTGCGCTATGCAAAAATGCCACTTTTTTCGCACGTACTAGGTGCTATTTGATCTGAAAACTCCAATGGTGAAAAAATCAGCTTGATTCATTAAGTTTAAATGCCTTAAAAATCGGTTTAAACGTCAATTATTATCACGTGACTAAATAACGAGCGTTGATTGGTCGTGACGTCACGATTCGTATCCAGCGAGCCCCGTGAAGGTTGGCTGCATTATGTTAGTGTTGGTCGGCGGGCGAAGGTGAATCTTTGTAAAGATGGTAGGTACCTACAAAGCAAAATAAGTGGTGTATTACTCCAGGATGTACTAGTAGGTAGTTCATCCTCAACACCTGATAGTGTTTGTTAACCCGCGCACCGACGGGGGTTCGCGCCAACTTACAACCGACGGGGGGCGGATGACCACCCCCCCTGAGATCTCGAGAATGAAGCAAGATAGCGACAAGCGGTAAAGGGCATGGGGTACGCACGGAAAAGATCTAAAATTTTTACTGAAGTCATTTTCAGGTCAGGTCAAAGATGACGTCACAGGGGTCAAAAAAGTCAAAATGGCGGCGCTACATATGGATAGTTTTTCTCGAATAACTTTCGAATTAGGCAAGCTAGGAACAAACTAATGGCACCATCGTGATCCTCTTGTCAATCGGCATCGAACCATATATAATATATGTTGACCTCGAAAGGTCAAGGTCAAAGGTTGACCTCAGGTCACGTGACCTCGAGGGCATCATGTATATCATTCGATGCGCCTTGACGAGCTAAACACAATGAGACCATCCGCGCGGCTGTATCTCGTTTCTGTAAGGAGTCACTGGCAGAAAACCTTAGGTGACCTTTGATGACGTCACATGACCTTACAGCTGCCCAACAGCAAAACAGGCCTCAAGGTAGTGAAGGTTGATCGTGTATGAAGTCGTGTATGGTATATGGGGCCATTCCGACGCGTTTTAGAGAAAAAAAAACAGGGAGTTGATTTTTCCCCCATTGACTTAAAATAATATAACACTTCAGTCAAGGCGACGACGTGGAACCAGCTGGCAGCTACCGAGGACTTACTGCGTGCGCGCGCGGCGCAGTTCGACGTACACAGCCGCACGCCAAAACGCCTCATCCCTCGCTAATAGCCCTCGACAGTACATCTCGTCGTAATCAACACTTACAATCGTGACCTGCCTATTGGTTTCGCAGGACGGTATGCCATTTTGCACTGCGCCTTCAGCATCAACAACTGGACCTGTGCCACATGTTTCTGCGCGTTGATCTTTCTAGAATCATTGCTGTCGATGTACCTACGCAGTGTTTTGTCAGACGAGGGACACTTCACCCCGACTATACTACCACTGGCAGTTACCTCGTCTGGCGAAGCTCCGAACGCAGGATGTTCAGCGCCGCTAAGAATGCTAGAGCTGGCGATCTTTTCGCCCAGATGCTTTTCTACTTCCCTTATCACTAAAGGCTCTAGCCTTCGGCCACGTGCCATCGCTGCAGTGTCCTTCACCTTTGCAGCACCGAGGATACCTAACGCCAAAGAGCCATTGTTCTTTTGGCAGTGAGCCACCCCGTGCGCTTTGGACGCCGTAATGCGGCCAAATGGCACAGCGTGCCACAGAGGACACTTCCCCTGCCCCTTGGTCGCCTCACGCACTGCAGCACACAGAGCCGGAGTCATCCTACTTCTACAGTAGTCTTGGAATCCATCACAGCTGTCAGCCCCCTCCGCACATCCTGCCAGTTGGGTGGGAAGAGGCTTTAAAAGTAAGGCAGCTCCTACAATGCAAGGTTTAAACATGATAAAAACAGTTCAGCTCACCCAGGAATGGATGAATATGTCGAAGTCACAATAAAGACGATGCAAATTGCGAATTACCACAGAGATTACTACGGCCCAATACGCGTCTTAGTGCCGCCGTCCGGGAACGCTGCGCGCGCATACGAATCGTGACGTCACAGCCAGCATGGCTGTCGTTTTCGGTTGTCTGCTAATTGCGATTTTTATAAATGAAAATTAGATATGAAAACGTGAATGAAACTGAGTTTTTTAATTCTTCGAATATGAAATCGCATATGAAGAATTCGTTTATGGTATTCTTGAAAATATAACAATCTGTCTATTCACCATACATACTCACAAATGTTTCTTCTTTCGTATAGTGAAAGAAAAAAGAAAATCGGCCGGTAACTTTTTAAGTTATCGGCGTGTAAACGCAAAAAAGTCGCTAATATGGCAGATTTGACCACATTTGACCTCATTTGACCTTGAAGATATTGACCTAGGGTCATGAAATTCACACACAACAGAGTTCCCCATGGCCCCCACCTACCCTCCAAATTTCGTCTTTCTAGCTCCAGTGGGAGCTGAGATCTTAGGGGGGGGGGGGGGCGACATCCGCCCCCCCTTCCACTGGGCGTAGTACTCGCAACCCTTCCACTGCGCGTGTTAACACGCGCAGTGGAAGGGTTGCGAGTACTACGCCCAGTGGAAGGGGGGGGGGCGGATGTCGCCCCCCCCTAAGATCTCAGCTCCCACTGGAGCTAGAAAGACGAAATTTGGAGGGTAGGTGAGGGCCATGGGGAACTCTGTTGTGTGTGAATTTCATGACCCTAGGTCAATGTCTTCAAGGTCAAATGAGGTCAAATGTGGTCAAATCTGCCATATGAGCGACTTTTTTGCGTTTACACGCCGATAACTCAAAAAGTTACCGGCCGATTTTCTTTTTTCTTTCACTATACAAAAGAACAAGCATTTGTGAGTATGTGTAGTGAATTTCTAGATAATCCAACAATAAATATGGCAGTTAGAAGCCTGCTAAGGGTAAGATGTCGCCGGTTGAGGCGGGATCGGCCGACGCGGGAAAACCGGCAATCACAATTTTGTGTTTACACACTCATAACTCAAGTGGTTACCGGCCGATTTTCAAAATTCTTTGACCATATGATTGCCTGTACATTTCTCAGTCTTCTCACCGACTTTGACGCGAATCTAATATAATCAGCGGTAAGGAGCGCGATGTAAAGACGGAACCGTCCCGCCCCGGCACAGTCTACAATTCAGGCGGCGCGTAACGGCTAGCGCCGGCCGCCGCGCCGCCGCGCCGCCGCGGCGGCAGGATGTTTGACTTTACACCGCTATTACTAGAAAAGTTGTGAACCGATCTTCTTATTTCTTGCACGAGAAGATCCGCAATTCAATTTTGGACAGGTAGCCGAAATTTCACATTGATATTATGTTTGCGGCGCGAGTTATTGGCGAAAAACAGGAGGGGTGGGCGAAATCCGCCCCCCCCCCTTCCACTGCGCGTGTTAATGCGTCAACTCTCGTTGACAATATTCTGGCAATGTGTGTTTCAGAACCTGCCGAAACTTTTATTTCTAAGGTATTTTGACGCCAAACGATTATGAAAGGTACTTCTCATTCACTCGTAATGCTAAGGTCAATTCAGGCCCGGGCAGAGGCTTGCGCTCAGCCACACTCGAGCCCCTCCACTAGCGCCATCTGCTCTTAATGTCATCTACCAGCGCCCGCTACCGCTACCAGCTACCGCCCACCATCAAGCCTGAATGGATCGAGAGACGCGAGTGACCGGTCGCCGGGCAAGGAGCGCCGGAGGGGTAGGGCGGAGCTTAGCGCTGACGTCATTTACGTGGCTCCGCCCCATGAGCGCGTAGCCTCTACCCAAACAGCTGATTCGTTCCGTGAAATTTAACATTACGAGTGAATGAGAAGTACCTTTCATAATCGTTTGGCGTCAAAATACCTTAGTAATAAAAGTTTCGGCAGGTTCTCAGGACGCCTTTGTGCTCTGCCGACCGTTCGTCTCACGTAAGTTGCTCGCCTGCCTCGCCCACGCTCACCTGACTCACCTACTTAACGTAATTTTTCACTTGCTTTGCTACAACTCACACAGCCAACACTACACACACAACATCCACTTACGCCCACCCATCACAACACTCGCACCACCACTTTCCAACACCACTCTACACCTACCTCACTCCACCATGCCTCCCCCTCCCACCACCTTCTCTCCCCAATCCTACATCCGTTTCCGTCGCCTGGATGGGAGTCCCATGACCGATCTCTCCCCCTGGGCCGTGGAGGATTCCCTCGTCGGGGCGGTCGGGCGCTGTCCCAGCGCCAGGCCGCTCCGTGGGGGGGACCTCATGGTCCGCTGCGACCCGGATGACCGCCAGGCCTTACTGGCGGTCAGCCGGATCGCTGGGGTTGAGGTTCGGGCTTGGGCCCCTCCTCACCTAAATCGATCCCAGGGATCCATTTTCGCTCCTGGCCTCCAACACCTCTCCATCACCGAGCTGGAGGAAGGTTTCAGCCGCGTGGGTGTCCGCGCGGTTTACCGACCCCCTCGCTCTCCTAAAGTCCTGATCCTGACCTTTGAGTCCTCCATGCCTCCGTCCACCGTCCGAGCCGCCTACCTTTCCTTCCATGTTCGTCCTGTCCTTCCCAAGCCCATGCGCTGCCGACGGTGCCAAAAGTACGGGCATCGCCAGCAGCACTGCCGATCCCCAAATCCTGTGTGCTCGAGCTGCTCCAAGCCGGGACACGAATCCCAATCCTGCACCTCCGACTCCCTCTCCTGTGCCGGGTGCCGCGGCCCCCACTCCTCCGACGACCCCAGCTGCCCGCGTTGGGTAGCTGAGTGCCGCGTCTCCCTGCTGGTCCGCCAGGGCTGGGAGGTTCGCGACGCTCGGGAGTACGTTGTCGCCCATCCTGACTCCAACCCTAACCAAGTCCCTCCCCCTCCTCCGACCCGCCCTCCGCCGCCACTTTCCGACCGAGAGTACCCTAACCTCCCTCCTCCAGCCAGCCGGTCCTCCACCCCCACCTACCACCCTATCTCCCCTGCCCCCAACGCCAAGCCTCCTCCTCCTCCTCCCAGACCGGATACCCCGGCGCGTGTGACGCCGAAGGTCCCCCCGAGGCCCAAGGACCTTGCGGCTGCGAGAGACGGCTCCTCCTCGGAGCTCGGTCGAGCGGGTACCCCCCGCCAGCCCGCCGCCGGAGCCCCCGAGCTCCGCAACCCAACCCCATCCTCATCCGGAACGGGTGCTCGCACCCAGTCCTCCGCCGAGGATCCTAACCACCGCAACCCAACTCCTTCATCCTCTGATCAGTCCGACCAGAGCCAGCAGACCGACTCCTCCAGCAGTCCAACCACGCCACCGGCACGGGGCCAGGCCAGGCGCCGCCTCCAGTCCGCCCCGTCGGACTCCCACCCGTACACCCTCCGTAACCAGCGTCAGTAGAACACACACACACAGACACACCCACGATGACCCACCACGCCATCCATAATGTAAAAGTGCTGCAGTGGAATGTTAGGGGAATCCTGGGCAATTGGGCGGAAGCCAAACAGGCCCTTCTGGCATCAGAAACATCTGTTATGTGCATTCAGGAAACTCATCTAAAACCCGGGGACCCATACAATCTAAATTTGACATCCTTCACTTTCATCAGAAAAGATTCAACACTAGTCTCAGGAATTAGAAGAGGTGGCGTAGGAACATACATTAAAAACAACTTGCCTTATCGAGAAATAGACACAAATAGTACTTTAGACATCCAAGCTATCGAGATCAAAACAACACAGAGTTTCATCACAATTGTAAATTTCTACGCTTCACCATCAATAGATTTTCCAAAATTCTTGAACGATTTAGAATCAACAATCAGCAGTATTTCCACCCCCATCTTACTAATCGGTGACGTAAATGCGCACCACCCACTTTGGGACCATAACCAAGAGACACCAAACACTAAAGGCCACATATTTAATGAACTCATGGATAAGCTTAGCTTGGTTGTCCTCAATGATGGATCCCCAACATTCCCTGCAGCACGGCACCAAAACACAGACAGCACTCCGGACATTTCAGCAGCGTCACCATCCTTGGCACTATCCTCTTCTTGGGAAACAAATCCAGACCCCTATTTTTCCGACCACCGACCCATCCTAATATCCTTGGGACAAACATCACCCTCTCTCCCTTCAGCTAAAAGATTTAACCTAAAAAGAGCTAACTGGGAAGCCTACAGAAATACACTGGAACACCAAACCTTCACAGAACACACAGTAGAACAGTTCACACAGCACATCACCAAGACAGCAGAACAACATATCCCCTACACTAATACACAACACCGACGCCCCAAATCAGTACCCTGGTGGAATTATGATTGCACGCGGGCTATTACCTTTAGAAACACTGCGAGACACCGATTTGAAAAAACACGATCAGAAGAAGACTTTATTATTTACAAAAGAGCCAAGGCTAGGTGCAAAAGAATTATCAAAGAAGCAAAGCGCAAAAGCTTCGAAGAATTTGCAAACAATTTTAACAGATTCACCCCTCTATCCAAAATATGGCAAACTATCAAGGCCTTTAAAGGTAATAAAACAACTACCAAAAAAGCGATAGAAATAGTCCACAACAACAACAAGTACACTTCCCCAAACGAAATAGCAAACCAATTCGCGGAACATTATCTACAGGTATCCTCACAAATACCCGCTCCTGTTCCTCGTCCTATCCCAATCACTACACAAGACTCCCAAATTTATAACGTCCCCTTTACCATGTCAGAATTAGAAGACTCTATCAAATCAACAGGAAACAGCTCCCCGGGTCCAGACCAGATCCCTTACCCTTTTTACCAGCAACTAGGCCCAAAAACTAGACTAGCTCTCTTAAAAGCATTAAACCACTCCTTTACTTTTCATGCCTACCCAAAAAGCTGGTTCCACGCCCACATTATCCCTATCCTAAAACCCAACAAAAATCCAAACCTCCTTGAAAGCTATCGACCTATCTCTCTAACAAACACAATCCACAAACTTTTTGAACGAATCATTAAAAACAGACTGATTTATCACATACAAAAGCACAATCTAATCAGTAAATACCAAAGCGGATTTCTCCCAGGACGAAGCACTTTAGACAACCTTATCCAAATCACTTCCGACATTAAATACTCATTTGACTCCCAACAGTATACTGCGGCAGCCTTTTTAGATTTAAAAAACGCCTACGACACACTAAACATAGAAGCTCTTCTAGATTTCCTAAACTCCAACTTCAGCGGTCACCTCCTTCACTACTTAACGACATACCTCACTCAAAGAACCTTCCAAGTTAAATATCTCGAAACCCTCTCCTCCATCAAAACCCCCACATCCGGACTTATGCAAGGATCAATCCTAAGCCCAATCCTCTTTATCCTAGCCCTCAATTCAAAACTAAGCCAGGTCCCAAGCCCTGCTAAATTGTCACTTTTTGCCGACGACATTACCATTTGGTCATCCAATCAATCCCCCAATACCGCACTAAAATACACCCAACAAGCCCTAGACCACATCAGCAATGCCCTTAAACCATTAAACCTACACATATCCAGTGAAAAATCCCAAAGCGTCATTTTCAGCCGAAGAAAACCTCTCAACCCTCTACCCCTAACCGTTAACAGTTCAATAATTAAAATAACAGACACCGCAAAATTACTAGGCATCACACTAGACCGTGGCTTTACCTTTCTCCCACACATTAAAATTATTGCAGCCAAAGCCTCACGACGTATTAACATATTAAAAGCCCTCGCAGGAACCGATTTTGGAGGTGACCGGAAAACTCTTGTAAAATTATATTCATCACTCATTAGGCCCATGCTAGAATACGGCTCAATTATATTCGAAAACACAGCAAAAACACATTTAAAAAGATTAGACATTATTCAAAACACCTGTATTAGAATATCAACAGCAGCATTTAAAACCACCCCAATCGAGGCCCTGGAAATTTACAATAACATTGAACCTTTAGCAGAAAGAAGGTCGATAGCTTTCATTAAATACTTTTCCAAAATTCAATCTATCCCAAACCACCCCTGCACTCCTATCATTAAATTCAGATCCTTCCTCTCCAAGCATAAAGAACAAAAACGCATTTCATACGGATCCCGCCTCAAAACACTTATGCGAAAATACGACTTAACACTGCCCCAACCAAAAATACTCAAGCCGGTGGCGTGGTGGACCTATCCTCAATCAACACTCCACCTTCTACTGGAATCAAAAAAGACCGACTACTCTCCTCACGAAATCCAAGCACTTCATAACTCCTTCCTGGCGCTCTACCCCAACCACAACCTCTTTTATACAGATGGCTCAAAAAACACAACCACAAACAAAACAGGCGCAGCAGCTGTGAGGCAAGCCAGAGGCACGGTTACAACGGCGTTAAAAGAGAGACTGCCAGGATCAACCTCAATATTCTCCGCGGAGCTATACGCTATCCTGGCAGTCTTCACCATTATTAAACATGAAAACTTAAAAAATGTCATAATCATTTCGGATTCCCTATCAGCCCTCCAATCAATACACCCAAAATATGTTACAACTCACCCACTAATATGGAGAATTGTCCAAATCCAAAATTCGCTTTCTCAACTACCAAAATTTCTATGGATCCCCTCCCACTGCGGTATACCCCTTAACGAAAAAGCCGACCAACTTGCAAAAGAGGCCCTAGATCTCCCACACCCTGCAAAAATTCCACCATCAACAACAGAATTTTACTCAAAACTAAAAGAAAAGAGTAAAATTAAAAGACAACAAAAATGGGACAATGTACAAACATTCTTCAGAACTATCCACCCTAAAATTGACCCTTGGTCATCCATCAATCTAAGCTCTAGAAAAGAGGAAAAACTAATCGCAAGACTACGTTTTGGCCACACAAAATTAACACACTCCTTTATCTTTCTAGATGAAAATCCACCGCAATGCCCAACTTGCAATATCCAAATAACAGTAAAACACATGATCTTAAATTGTCAAAAGTACAACCGAGAAAGACAACCATTAATAGATTACTGTAATAGAAATAATATCTCCTTTAACCTGCCAAATGTCCTTGGGGACAATTATCCCCAATTACTAAATTACCTCTTAGACTTTCTATCTAAAACAGGACTAGAAAATCAAGTATAAGAATACAGAAAACAGTCTTCCTCTACGAAGAGGCAAGACAGGTTATAAATAACTTTCTGACACCACGGCACATTCACGCGATGTGCCGCAAGGTGACAGAAAGTTAATCATCCCTCCTCTCAAAAGGCTAGAGAGGAGAGACAGAGGAAAGAGAGAGAGAGAGAGGAAAAAAAAAACGAATGCAAAAAAAAAAAAAAATACCAAAGCCCGAAAAAAAAGAAAAAAAACGAAGGGCAAAAAAAAAAAAAAAATCTCAGACAAAAAAAAAAAAAAGACATTCGCGACATATATGATGATATAAATGTGTATGAAAATGTGTGCTTTGGAAATGTGTGTGTTTTCAAATTTTGAAAAAGAGGCAAAAAAAAAAATACGAGCAAAAAAAAAGATAAGCTCGAGAAAAAAAAATAATAATAATAAATAAAATAAAAAAAGGAACAAAAAGCCCAAAAAAAAAAATAAAAATAAAGGAATAAAAAAAAAGACATTCGCGACATATATGATGATATAAATGTGTATGAAAATGTGTGCTTTGGAAATGTGTGTGTTTTCAAATTTTGAAAAAGAGGCAAAAAAAAAAAAAAAAAAAAAAACGAGCAAAAAAAAAAGATAAGCTCGAGAGAAAAAAATAATAATAATAATAAATAAAATAAAAAAGGAACAAAAAGCCCACAAAAAAAAATAATAAAAAAAAAGTTAACGACAGCGAACGACAGGCTGGCCCGAGAGGTGGGGGCGGCGGCACCACCTCCAACTCCAGAGGTGCTGTCCGCCTCTCGGGCCGGCGACATACCATCATATCGGCGGACTGGCCTGCGGGGCGGGGAGCGACATAGCCCCCGATGACGGGGCCGCTTCCTGTCCTGCGGGCCGTTCAAGACGTCTAGAACAAGATCGGCCCTGGGGGTGGGCGGCGTCCAACTTCAGCACCGAGAGCCGCCGCCCGCCCCCCGGAGCAAAACATCATCATCATTATCATCTTTCAACGACGGGCCGGCCTGGGGGGCGGGGGCGACGCAGTCCTCGACCTCGGCGCTGCTGCCCGCCCCGTGGGCCGGCCACAGCATCGGCAAGGAGCGGGGGGCCGACCGTGGGGGCGGGCGGCTCTAACTTCAACATCGAGAGCAGCTGCCCGCCCCCCGGGCCCCCCAAACACAAACATGACTACACAAGAAGGGCCGGCCTGTGGGGCGGGGGCGGCAGAGACTACAACATCGGAGAGACTGCCCCCCCTACGGGCCGGCCTAACCACCATCATGGGAGAAGCAAAGCACCGGGTGTGGGGGGGGGGGCGGGCGGTAACAACTCCAACTCCGTGATTTGCCGCCTGCTCCCCCTCCGTCATGAAGAGAGAGATAAAAAAAGAGCCAAAAAAAAAAAAATGCCAAAAAAAAAGGCTCACAAAAAAGTGTTTTGTTGTGTTGTGCCCATTAAGTGTACAAATTGACAAAAGAGGCAAAAAAAAAAAAGTGGCAAAAAAAAAATGACAAAAAAGGAAAAAAAATAAAAATAAAATATAAAGAATGAGCCAAAAAAAAAAGAAAAAAAAAGTCCTGTTGTTCGTGGGAAATTTTGTCGCAGAGCATCCAAAGAAAGAGAAGAAGAAAGCCGAACACCACAGCCGAAGACACAAGCCGAAGACGAGCCACCAAAATGAAAAGTAAGTTTCGCCAAGTCTGAGGAGGCGATTCGTAAATGTGGAGCCGCTCAAGCTGCACCAAGCTACCGTTCCGGCCGCTGGTGTGCGGTACTGCCCAGGACCTCACCACTGACCTGCGCATCCGGTGCGAACCCGTTCCGGCTCTGCAGAGGGCCAGCGAGGCCTATCTGGCCGGCCTCCCCGGGGACATCAGCCTGTGCGCTGTCCACGGCCTCCCCGGGGACATCAGCCTGTGCGCTGTAAAATCCAACCGTGTTGCCGCCACGCCAAACGACATCCAACAGGCGTATCACTGATCGCAGGAGGCCTGCCTCCTAGGCCTCCTAGGCAAGTCCAACCAAGAAGGACAACACGGCCGATATCGCCCCTGGCGGCAGGCCGACACACATAAAGCAAAGCAAAGCAAAGCAAAGCGGCAGGTTCTGAAACACACATTGCCAGAATATTGTCAACGAGAGTTGACGCATTTAAAAATTATCGCAAAAAAGTGGGGTCTCAAGGGGTTTGACGTCCATAGTAGTTGGGTAACGTACTGCGCCGAAAAAAGCCTGTCGAAATTAGGCATGCCGGTGGACACTGGACAAGTCACTTTCTCCTGTCCATTGGGGTGACGGGTGCTACTCGAGTTTTCCCAAGAATCCTACGGCCAATCCTCCACCGAACCCCGCAAAGAATCTTATCTTATCACTGGTGACAGCACAATCACTACGTCATCCGTCGGTCGTGCCTCTGCGGCGCGCCCGGTCTCCAAACATTGAATTCTTCAGACTGTCTCACTGTCTCATTGCTGACATTGCTGTCTCACTGTCCAGGCAGTGAGAAGACCAGGCAGACATTGCTGTCTCACTGTCTGCCTGGTCTTCCTGACAGTCAGCACGGCTTCCTGAGGAGACGCTCTTGCGCCAGCAACTTAGCCTGCTTTCTCTCCCACGCATGGGATTCTATTGCTGCTGGCTCGCAGACGGACACAGTTTACACCGATTTTAGCTCTGCTTTTACTTCAGTTAACCATCAGCTGCTTTTGCACAAACTGAGAACATCGTTTAGTGTTTCTGACAAAGCGTATGCCTGGCTCGCATCTTATCTGTCCAATAGGCGCCAGCGCGTAGTGCTGAACGGCGTGACCTCTGACTGGACTTCTGTCAAGTCTGGGGTGCCAGAAGGCAGCATCTGTGGACCTTTATTTTTTATCTGCTACACTGCTGACATTCCATCTATCATCAACACAAACTGTATCATGTACGCGGATGATTTGAAACTTTTCAATCGTGTAACCTCTAACGACGACGCCGCCGTCCTGCAGGCCGACCTTGGTCGGCTGGTGCGATGGTCTGAGGCATGGCAACTAAAATTGAACCCAGTCAAATGTTTTGTTATTTCGTACACGCTCAAAACCCGGCCAGTTACATTTGATTACCAGATCACTCATGTTTCACTGCAGCGCAAGGTAGAGGCACGTGATCTCGGAGTGATACTGGACAGCAAGCTGACATTCGCGCGTCACATAGACACTGTTGTGGCGAATTCCAGACGCATGCTCGGGTTGTTCATTCGGGGTATGCAGCAGCCTCGCAACCTGCGCGGCGGGGCCCTTGACGTCAGAGCATTGCGTACTGCCTACTTTGCGCATGTCCGATCACTCCTAAAGTATTGTAGTGTCGTCTGGGCCGGCGCTGCAGTGACCCACATGAAACGACTAGACCGTGTGCACACAAGTTCCTCATTTGGCTCGCATCTCGTTCGGACCATCCCACAAACTGCCTGGATTACGAACATCTACTGTCTCACTTTCAGGTTCCATCCATCAAATCGAGATTTCATCAACACGACCTCATGTTTTTATTCAAGATTTTCCATGGTCAGATTGACTGCCCGCAACTAGTCACAAGGTTCTCACTCTCAGCACCTAGTAGAAGGGTGCGCAACATCAGGCTGTGGAATATCCCACCAGCACGAGTCAATACTGTCAAAAACTCTATGTTCCGGCGAATTCCAAACAGCTGTAACGCCCTCGTAGCCGCGAACAGTACAGTTGACTTTTTCACGGCAACACTTGGAGCCTTCAGAACTGCTGCATATTCATTCGGTCAGGCCGCCGGTGTGTACTAGCATGTTTCCTTTTAGTGTATACTTTTAGCTTGTTTTCTTTTTAGTGTTGCTTATAGTAGATACCTACCTATGTTATGCCGTGCTTTTAACTACAGTGTTGTGAATCGTTTGTGTTTTCACCTCATCTTGTTTATGATTTTATGTACTGTTTTGACTGCACCTGTTAAAAGGGCGTTTGCCTGTGGGTGCTTGTAGTAAATACAATACAATACAAGACAGAAAGGCGGCAATGCATTCGCTCCGCTGTCAAACGGAATAACGAGGGGGCATCGAAGGTGGTCGAATTCGACTTGTGACCTGTTACCAACATGTCGGCAAAAAATTTCATAGGAAAAGAGCGAGTAAAGGAAAACTGGCAACAAGTTGGCCATTGAGTATTACATCATGCAAGGTCACTATGGAAACAGGGCAGAATAGTTCAACGATTAGTAAATCGTTCCAGAATTAACGGTAGATGGCTTCTACTGTAGGTTCTTGTCTTAATTCCACTTAATACCACTGTTAAGAACAAATTACAGATACACAAGAAAATAATAATTTCCACCGAATCATAAATAAAATAAACATACCTTATTTCAACTTCACAGATGGAGGTACTGATTGCGGCTACAATGAGGGAAGGTTTCCAGTTGTGACCTCCTACAGGGTGGTCCGAGGGCCCGCCCGCCTTCAAAGGCACCGCAGTATCGCTGGAACCCTGGCCGAGGACAGCGGCTGAAACCTGAGCTCACCGACCCTGGAGCCAGTGCAGGCGAGCGGCGTATACCGGGAAGACTCGGAGGACAGCAGAGAAGGGGAATTCGGAGGGCAGGATGCGAGAGAGGGTCTCCGGATATTTCAGGTCAATGCGAGAGAGGAGAGGGTCTCCGGTACATAACAAGATAGAAAGAAACATCGGAGTGCTGACGGGACTTGTCAAAAAGAGACGAGCTCTGAAAATAAAGAGGCCCGTAACGCATGTCCCAAACAATTAGAGTGGAAGTAAAATATTAAGACTGAGTAGGCATTTAGTAATTATACTGTGCTATCAAATTTCATCGGCAGCCGTTCCACCAAATGATATACATGCTTCAAATCCGTTGGAATACAAGCGTTTCTATCCCGGAAAGGCAAAGTGAGGGTGATTATACGGCTCACTAAGCCGTAAGTGGATTGGGGTGCTTCCTGATACTACGTTGGATTTAAGCTGTGGTTTAAGCTCCTAGTGAAAACCCATTCATTTATCCCGATCTAGGACGACCACAATACCAGGAAGACATACTTTTGTTTTGTTACATAACACAATTGCATCGCATATTTGCGGACCTCACATGCACCTATACCTAGTTACCTTTCGTTCCATGAGGAACTAAGAGTTTGCAATGGCCCATAGTTATCAGTAATGTTAGCCCTTCTTGACGCCCCTAACTCCATTTAATTATGCAAATGGTGGTCTGATTCAACACCTGTTCACAACGCCCGTGATTATGAGCAGGCACCATGAAAACACGGCACAAAACAAGAGCCACACCAGGAGACGCCATTGAGGCTGCCGAGTCCGCTCCTTCCCTTCGCTCCAAACTGATCTCAGCTCAGCTCAGCATCCGCCCCGCCCAGCGCTGGCGTGCTAATGAATTCAACCAGTGGGCCGGGCCGGCTGAATTCATGTTATGCTGATGCAGAGGATCCTCGCGGTCAGACATTCAGCCGGGACATCTATCACGCGGTCCCGCGCGCCGGAGAGGCTCGCCAGGCGGGAAGGACGTCGTCCGGTGTGCACAGAGTTCAGTGCGTGCACTGTCGGGCGTGCATCAGTGTGCACAGTGCACTATGAGTGTGCAGAGTGCACCGCGAAGCGCACCCACAATTGTGGCTAAGAAAACTGGGTGTAATCAGGGGTTCTTACACAAAGCTGGACACTATGCGGCACTTACAACGGCTAAGGAAGATAACACTTTGCCCGGAAGGCGGCAAGACCCGCGTAAGGGCAACAGCAGCACTCCAACAGCTTGGCCGTTTTCAACTCGCAAATCAGTCGCTTTGGGAAACTGGCGAGGCGTATGAGCTTCACTCTGGTCACAAGCATCTTTCTTTATCCGTTGCGTCGTGCAACAAATTTAAATAACGCCACATCAACCTGCTTGGTGCTTACTGCTACACAATGATGGAACATACGGCGACAGCCTTCGTCATTTCGTTTCCGCCAATACGTGTCTTCCCACCATTCTACACCGTGCCAATTCTTGACACTGCGTTTGCCTATCTACACGGCAGCGTTTCGCCTTTTGTCCCACGCCACACATCCGCGTACCATCCCTGTCTGGTTCCCAGCCGCGGCAGCCGGCGACACCGCCTCGAGGGCAGCTATAAAACTCTCCCCATCCCCTAGCAGACGGTGGCCCACTCCGACCGTCCGGGCCGATACAGGTCACAGTAGCCATTGGCACAGATCGAGACAGTGCCGACTGCCGAGCCACACAGCGGGACCGTAATAGGCGATCACAGATAAAGACAGAGCAGAGCCGGGTGCAGTAGTCCCGTAACAGCCAGACCGTCACCTGTCGTACAGATCACAGGAGCCATTACTGCCAGCTGTGACCCGACCGAACACTGAGGTCATGGCTCGCATTCGTTCGACACAGCAGGCGGCAGCGGCGGAGCAGCGGGCGGACGGCAGGGCGGCAGTTCGGGGCGGATCCGCCACGGGTGGGGGCGGGGGCGGTGGTGATCGAGCGGCTGTAGCTCACGTCTTCCGCTAAACATTATGGCCGGGTCTCCACCCACCCGTAAGGCGGGTGTGGTAGCACCTCCGTCTGAGAGTGGCCATCCCGGCGCGTTACAGACGTCACATTTGTCGCGGACGACACCAGCAGCCAGGATCCGTGTCCGAACCAGAGATACACTTCGATCGCCGCATACGGGACATTGTCGCAATGTCAGACACCATAACATCACGCGTCGCTAAAAGCCGACGACGGCTAGATGGAGAGAAGACGGGGAGCGATCAAGATAACATCAGTGTACCGTTTTTATGAGGAAGCGGAACAGGACTTCTCCTCACACACACACACACACACACACGACATTCACCGCCCGTTGCGTCTGAGAGAGATAACGAACGTACCACTTCATCTTGTGTGCGAGATTGGAGCTGTCGTCGCGAGGTGAGCACACTTTGTCACACCTGTCAGGGCCGCGTCGGCACAGGAAACATCATCACGGAAAGGGGTCGGACACGACGCATCCTGCATTACAAAGCAACAATACTACCGGGTGCACCCGTACAGAGGGTGATTCTCATCCGGGATGGGTCGCGGCGAGGCTGAATTCGGTAGCAGTCTAGATGAGAAATGGAGACGTTTAACTTCTCCATGAGATTTCTGTTCCTCCGTCCTCTGTTTACGATCATGGGAGGGACATCCGCAGTGACTGCTGCGATGCGTGATGATGATGCTCATGGGTTTAAACGGGTAAATGGTCTCAACTAGCTCGGATGACATCGTAACTGGAATTGTTACGGCTTGTGCCAGTTGTAATCGCTGCACGAGACAGATTTCGTGGACACTTGCAACGATTACATGGATTTGTGCAGATGTATTTGAAAGCAACGCTATTCCTGTGGTAGGTTATGGGTTTAGTCTGTTGCCAAAATGGAAGAACGCTCAGCAGATAATGGTCACAGAAATAGTTCAACTATTGGAACAACAGTGATAAAAAGCATCAGCCATTCTCTATAGAGTTTAACAACGTCACGAACACATTGGTGGTGTGGTTAAGTGCCGATCGAAAATTTATTTTATCGCCTCGTACCGTATCAACAACATTTTTACGGCCATCGCCAGCACTTTGGCGTCACGGCTCATGGACTATCCATGGCCAATCGTAGCGAGGAAGCCTGCAGATCCGTGGGGAGCGGCCTGCGACGAATGATTCACACCACCCGGTCCCGACACAGCGGTACTGGGTGCCGCCCTGCGAACTGAACGGGTGGTCGAGCGTTCGAGGGTGTGGCGATATGTGCAAGGTGAGTCACGAATTCGCCACACTCCTTCCAACCTCTCCCTGGAGATGACGAGATTGAGACAGACCGAGACGCACCTTTCCGCCGCAAACACGACTGCATTTCACATCCTGTCCGGGTTTCTCAACAGGCAGACTTCACG
Organism: Amphibalanus amphitrite; assembly: GCF_019059575.1. Taxonomy (NCBI): domain Eukaryota; kingdom Metazoa; phylum Arthropoda; class Thecostraca; order Balanomorpha; family Balanidae; genus Amphibalanus; species Amphibalanus amphitrite. Next base: position 76,878 of record NW_024881522.1, read on the forward strand.
GAGTGTCTGTCTGTCTTCCCGGGTGTCTCAGCCGACCCTTTACGGCATGGTATGACGAATGGCCACCTCCGAAACGAGCCGCGGCTCAGTTTGGAGTCACGAATGTAATGTAGTAACGAGGTAGCGTGACGTAGACGAGGTCCGTGACACCTGACCCTAACCTTCGTGTTGAGATAATGTAAAGGAAAATTTGTGAGGACGCAGAGATGCTGCGTCAAAAATGTTACACGCGAAAGAATAGACGGATAGGAAGGGAAATCGAGAGAAGTGACAAAAAGGAGATAACAGACAGGATGTGGAGGGCTGTCAAATGTGTGAGGAGATACAGGACAGGAAAGGGAGGGGACAACAGAGTGGCGCAAAGAGGATGGAAAGAGGGATGGAGAGAGTATGAGGAGCTGGTGAGAGTGGGAGCGCCAGAATAGGTCTGGACTCTGGCATCACCACAGTCGTGAGCCAAGACCATGAGCTACTGAAATAGAACCTCCTGAAAGCCAGGACGGAAGACACCCGATATATATCCAGGGGCCGCTTCTCAAGGTCGGGCACTGGAGACTCACCTCTGAGTTTAAATTTAGCGGAGATCTATAACTCACACGAGTGTGCCAGCTCTCTCGCCGAGTTTAACAAAGCGCGTCCGCATCTCAGTTCTCACCAAAACAGTTTAACGTAGCTGATCTCAAACGCAGCTTAGGGAAGACCCCTGTCCCAAGAGGTCAAACAAAGGGTTCCATTAGAAGTTTATAATGATGACACGTCAAGGTGTAGTCCAGACAGTTGAAGGGGACTCGCACACGAGGGGTCAAAATTAAAGAGTCATCTCACTCTCTTATCACCCGTCTGACCGCAGCCATTAGCATATTTTACGCTCAGCTGCACGCACAGACCCATCTGGGATCTCTTCGTCAGCGGTTATGGCTTGCAGGCGTGCACTCAAGGACTCGAGGTCGGTCCCTGCAGCACAGTGACGAGCGAAAGATGGACCCTGACGAGCAGCCTACAAACCCCGAACAGAGTCGGATTTTGAGCCGGCTTCCCCGCTGACCGATTTTTTTACCACCTGTTGATTTTCCAACATCTGTTGGCGACTGGCGTGACTGTGAAGTGGGACTGAACAGCAGAACAAGAGGAAAGGCGTGACGATGGAACATATCGCTATTCTGTGGCTAGACGGTGTAAGATCACACACCTGACCGCGACGGTTGCGGCGCGGGAGCGACTAACTGTTCGCGGTGACGGCAGCGATGACTTTGCAGGAAAACAGGCCGACCCAGTCCGTGGAACGACTCGAGACGACGCGACGTCGGGAACAATACAGCCCAGCCGCGAGAAGGGTACTCCGTCGAGGACATGAAAGGCTGAGAACGTGGCGGGCGGAAGACAAGAGCACGGTGTCGAGGAGCGTGACATGAACGCTGGATCCGTCCGTGACGGTGTTTACCCAAAGTCGAGTTAACACGTGAGCAGACAATCAGTGGTGTCACCAGTCACGTCTGACCCCGTTCAGCGGGTCACACATCGCACGCGTCCCACCACACTTCACTCGCTCACACTATCGACTCGCACCCACACACCATCCACCTCACCACAAACGAACGCACTCACTCACGCACACGCGCACGACCTCACCGGTACGCGCGCACAGACAGACAAACACGGTTGTCAGAGACATGCTCGTTGCCTGGTGTTGGTGAGGAGGGCGCGGGGGCGCCCGCAGCGGCGCGTGTCACCCAAACAAACAGCCAGACGGGGTAAACAGTGACACCCGCCCACGCCACGTCTGACTGGGCTGACGGCTCGGCTCTCAGCTGGCCTTGACCGGTCTGCACCAAATCTGCACTCAATCTGCACTTATTTTGTAACCATTCGCCACCCAGTGTGTGATCAATGTGCTCCCTCCAGTCTACGCCCTAACATTATATTTCAATGTGTAGCTCTAAAGAGGAAATTAAAGACAAGCGATATACATCTAATGTTTGTTTAGGGTCTGCAAAGTAAAATAACGTTTTAATATCTATATTCCACCAGCTTGTAACCGAAGCAAAAACGTTCAAAATGCAGTGATTCGAAATGATTGCCAGCAAACTTTTTTCACTGGTTTCAACAAACATTCATCAAACCTGTCATAGTATTTTTGCTCCCCACCTAATTAACAAACCACCAGCCATTCAATTACCCCAGCCGGTCAGTATTTTTAAAACAAGCAAGCACGATGACTGCAAATATTTGCACAGCCAAATGTCAACGTCCACAAGGCAGCGCCACGTCCGAACCCGGACCCACCGACAAACAGGAGGGCCAACAAATCGGTCCGGCGCGTCGTCACCGCACCCAGAGCAGCTAAGTTTCCTGCACAGTTCGCCGCTAACCCAGCCACCCCACAGCCGGCCTAACGGCTCTCCGATTTTTCCCCCAGCGCGCGCCTCGGTCCCGACTGGTGAAAGCGTCGACCGAAGGCCGATCATGGACCGTCAATTGCGCCGCCCGCTCCCGGAGTCCCCGAGACCTCCCGTGGGCAGGCAGTGGGTGGATCGTGCATTACCTTGTTGTTGTGTGCCAGCTGTTTGATGTAGTACAGATCCAGGTCCTGAATGACGTCCAGCTTTGGCGGCGAAATTCGCTCCCCGCGGCGTTCCTTGGCGCTACCACCACCGACCATTGCCGCCGGTGACGGAAAGCACGTGTTCATGACCTCTCACCACAGACCGCACTTGACCGCAGCGTCTGACCTCACTGACCCCGCTTGGCCTCGCTGCTGCACCGCGAGAAACGGACGGTTATTTCACTGTCGCGTGTGATCGGACGGCGGACGGCTCCAGCTCAGAGGGACGGGGGAACACACGGCACCCACCCCACCTCACTCCACCTCTCCCAAAGCACCACGCTGTCTTGTCGCCACCTCGAACGGTGCGCCCCTCACTCGACCACCGCGTAGCGCCGTCTGCGGCTATTTTCAAGCCACGCCGCCGCCGCACAGTAGGCCGGCCGGCCGCCAGGAGCGCTAGAAATGCCGAAAAATGAAACGTGCTCAGGGTGCAAAAAATTAATACCCACAGACTCGAAATTGATCATAGGATACGATGCCGTGCCGTGAATAAGTATGAGACCGATGTCACGGCCAATATTCAGCTCCGAACACAGTCTAACTGACGGTTAGGGAATGAAGCGGCTATCTGAACGATTTCGACTAGATTTTGAATTGCTCTTTTCTCATGAATGAACATCTTATTGGTGAAAATAAACGACTGCACATGATGCACACGGTTATTGTGATCATGTTCATAACCAATTTCATTGGGCTCACTCATCTGATTGCACTCTAAATAGTGAGTTTGCAACATGTTGCAGACATCTACATAAGCTTATATTCAATTAGACTTATATAAAAACGTTATTTTTGGCACCTAATTCTGACGGCATAATAAGATTGGGCAAGTGTTGTACTTTCGAACCGTTGTCGATTTTTTCTGCTTTTCGCTGCTAGTTTAGGAGCTATACTGGCATTTGCTGGGGTATTTTTATACCATCTGGTTGGGAGAGGGGTAGTGAACGTCCTTAGCCTATAACTTGCGAACAAATGGTCGCAGCGAGATGCGCATGGCAGCGATCGAAAGGTCTCAACAAGATGTGTTCGATTAGCATTTAAAACTTGTTTTAACCCGGCATTTGCTGGGGTATTTTCATAACACCACTTGCTGGGGGGGGGGGGGGGGGCCGTCAGACGTCCCCAGCCCATAACTCGAGAACGGTTAGTCGCAGCGGGACAGGCGAGGCGGCAAACGAAAGCTCTAAACAAGACGCATCTGATGAATACTTAAATTTGGTTCTCAGGTCAAACTTGAGGTCAAGGTCAGGTCAAAGGTAAAAAATAGGGGTTTTCATTTTGGGCCCCAGAGACCGAACTACCGACAGCAGCGAGCTCAAAATTTCTTGGCATGTGCCCAAAAGATGTAAGAAAAGTCTCATTGTGTCTAAAGCGAATTGGAGCACAGGTCAAGGTCAAGGTCAGGTCACCAAAGGTCACACAAAGTCGAATTTTCAAAATAACATTTAAATACCGTGTGACACATGTTTTTGGGGTAGTTTTGGACGTAGAACACGATGGTGGCAAGAATTTGGAGATTTGACCCCCGCAAAATGGTGAAAAAGTGAAAAAAGGGGTTAAAAATTCGAAATTTTCAAAATTCAAAATTTTGAATTCAAAACATGCTATCTGATGCAGTTTTATCTCAGGATTCCAAAAATGTCTTTTGTTTTGCTCTACGACCCCTATAAGTACCAAAAATTTGAGTTTGAAAAATGAAATTGGATATTTTGTTACTTTTTGCGCCCTCTATAGCAACCAAATATTGAGTTACGGACTTGAAATTTTGCATGCTGATTCTTCTTTTGATGCCCGAGGACAACTTGTCTCATTTTTTTGAAAAATTCAAATTTTTGAAAAAATCAAATTTTTCTCAAAATTTGGTTTGACATTTTGGACCCCTAAAACTCAATATTTTGAAAATCCGAGATAACCATCTTGTAGAAAATTCAATTTTCTATCGTTTGAGCCCTGAAAATTGCAAATTGCTTCATTTATATATCCTACAATAGGCAGGGGAGGGTCGATGCGAAGCCTTATATTCGCGATGGTGCAAAAACGGGGATGCGCATCGCGCTGAACTTTACAATAGCTTCTACAGGGGCATATTGTGATCGTATTCATAACCGAATTCATTGGGATCACTCACTTGATCCTATATATAGTAAGCTTGCAGCATGTTTCAAAAATATCAGAGGACATATTAAGGATACATTGAATTATATTTTTTTCAAACATGTGATTTCGTGCACCTAATTCTGACGGCATAATAAGATTGCGCTGGTGTTGTAGTTTCCAACCGTAGTCGATTTCTTCTGCTTTTCCCTGCTAGTTTAAGAAATATAGCCTTCAATATGAGGGGTTCTATATCCTACAACAGGCAGGGGAGGGTCGATGCGAAACATTATTTTCGCGACAGTGCAAAAACGGGGTTGCCCAGCGCGCTGAACTTTACAATAGCTTCTACAGGGGCATGTTGTGATCGTATTCATAAACGAATTCATTGGGATCACTCACTTGATCCTATAAAAAGTGAGCTTGCAGCATTTTTCAAAAATATTAGAGAAAATACTAAGGATACATTGAGTTACATTTCTTTCAAACATGTGATTTCGGGCACCTAATTATGACGGCATAGTAAGATTGGGCTAGTGTTGTACTTTCCAACCGTAGTCGATTTTTTCTGCTTTTCCCTGCTAGTTTAAGAAATATAGCCTTCAATATGAGGGTTTCTATATCCTACAACAGGCAGGGGAGGGTCGATGCGAAACCTTATTTTCGCGACAGTGCAAAAACGGGGATGCCCAGCGCTCTGAACTTTACAATACCTTCTACAGGGGCATATTGTGATCGTATTCATAACCGAATTCATTGGGATCACTCACTTGATCCTATATATAGTAAGCTTGCAGCAGGTTTCAAAAATATTAGAGGAAATATTAAAGATGTATTAAATTATACGTTTATAAAAATGTAACTTCGGGCACCTAATTTTGACGGTATAAAAAGATTGGGCTAGTGTTACACTTTCCAACCGTAGTCGATTTTGTATGCTTTTCCCTGCTAGTTTAAGAAATATATCCTTCAATATGAGGGGTTCTATATCCTACAACAGGCAGGGGAGGGTCGATGCGAAGCCTCGACCCTCCGATGCGAAGCCTCGACCCTCAGATAGAGAGAGAGAGAGAGAGAGAGAGAGAGAGAGAGAGAGAGAGAGAGAGAGAGAGAGAGAGAGAGAGAGAGAGAGAGAGAGAGAGAGAGAGAGAGAGAGAGAGAGAGAGAGAGAGAGAGAAAGAGAGAGAGAGAGAGAGAGAAAGAGAGAGAGAGAGAGAGAGAGAGAGAGAGAGAAGAGAGAGAGAGAGAGAGAGAGAGAGAGAGAGAGAGAGAGAGAGAGAGAGAGAGAGAGAGAGAGAGAGAGAGAGAGAGAGAGAGAGAGACAGGGAGACAGGGAGACAGGGAGACAGGGAGACAGAGAGACAGAGAGACAGAGAGACAGAGAGACAGAGAGACAGAGAGACAGAGAGACAGAGAGACAGAGAGACAGAGAGACAGAGAGACAGAGAGACAGAGAGACAGAGAGACAGAGAGACAGAGAGACAGAGAGACAGAGAGACAGAGAGACAGAGAGAGAGAGAGAGAGAGAGAGAGAGAGAGAGAGAGAGAGAGAGAGAGAGAGAGAGAGAGAGAGAGAGAGAGAGAGAGAGAGAGAGAGAGAGAGAGAGAGAGAGAGAGAGAGAGAGAAGATTGTATCCTTGACCAATTCATGTGTCGGTCATTAATGGAGAAACTGTGAGTGCCGGGAAGTGTGTTAAAATCTTACCAGGAATGACGCCTTTTGAACTCCTCAGTAAACTAAGTGCAGTGTATGCAAATTGCAACATGCATGCATGCATGGTATTAGAAGTCTTGAATTTACATCTTATTGGTGTGGTATCTCGCTAAACGTTGTAAATGAAATGTTTTCACAGTCAGTTGAACGATAACTCGAGCGCAAATAATTTCCAGCGCTCCTGGCGGCCGCCCGGCCCACTGTGCGCCGCCGCCGCCGCCCATTCAGCGGGTGGCCAGCGGCGCGGTGACGTCATGTGGAGTAATGACGTCACCAGGGGCGCCGTATTGGACAGTGCTGGTAGCTGGTACTACAGCAGGCAGCAACGGCGGTGGCTGAATGCGACGAATCCGCATGAATATCAAAGTTTATTTTGCCTGCTAGTTGTCAGCAATCGCAAGCACTGGATCTGATGATGCGAGTCTAAATCGTTGGGACCTGAAGACGGAGGCCGCCAAACGAATAAATCATTTTAAAGATGTTAAAATACCAAAATTATCGGCTAGGTGAAAGATATGACAGCTTGTCGTTTTTGGGAGATTGCCAAGAAATTGATAATAAATTAAGGATAAACAGGTCGTAAACAGAACACTTGGTACTCGGCCCCAGCCATGATTTGTGAGTTGATTCTGGAAATAAAGATCCCTTCTTTTCACCGAAATGAGGAAAAATATAGCAATGGCTTAGTGTCCCTTACTTACAGCAAGAGCTCAATATATAAATATTTACCTGAATATTCTACAATGCCAAACAAAAGCTGACCAGCTGCGTCCTGTTAAGCGTATTTCATAAATCGGGCCGGGGGACCAGCAGGCCAAACTAGCCCACCTCACGCACTGCGCGGTTGCCCTGTAAGAAAAACTGCCTTGCATGTCGCTCGGACGGCGCACATAACGCACTCGTCTACCCCCCGCCTCTGTGCGCGTGGCAGGCGGCGGGATCCCGCCGCGCACCGGAGTGGACCCAGCTGGGACTGGAAGAGGCTGACATACGACCCGGCACAGCGGACCAGCGACGGACGACGACTCATCACGACACAGCGTGAGACGGGGAGGTAAACACACGATCCCCGACGCATGGAGTTAGAGGCAAGGTATGAGATGCGTTGACTGAGACGTGAGCCCTGAGACGAGCGCGTGAGTCATGATGAACGTTGGACTCGCAGAATGACACGCAGACGTGGAAACGCAAGGGGGAGACACGCGGAATGTAATTTAGTGCACGGCGTGAAAATCACGGCGTGCTATGGTGTCCGTGAAACACTACAGGATGGGACGGAACGCTGGGAAAGCGTCCAGGATGGCACGGCTGGTGCCGCGCCTCGCCTAGGCGTGCCAAGTCACACCACTGCCGACCATGGAGCGGAAATTACGTCATCAGCTATCAGGGTCCAGGGAGCGGTGTGGTGTCTCGAGATACGTCATAAACCTCTGTGCTACGTCCATCCAGATTCTTCTTCTCTTCCGCTAAAGCAGAAGCCATAGCCTGGAAGGATGCTATTCCGTGATGTCACGCAACACAATGTAACACAGTGTGGCCAAATTGGTGATGTTGCGGGGAAAGTCACCCCCAATGAAAAGTATAATGACGTCCTCAGAAATTTTAAAATTACATCATCACGACGTTTTTGTCGTGAAAGCATACCTAACCTAGTGTAGGAATAAAGACTAAAAATGTTCCAATGTACGATTCGCACCGTCATACTCGTGCTGTCGCGCTTGCAATGTTTTTTTTTTTACATCTTTAATGATAATCTTTGGAGTTTTTTGTACTTTCCACCAGAACTTGACGTCAAGTATAGTTTTTCCACATTATCTGTAAAAACTGCACCTAAATTGAGGCTGAAGACTAGCTTTTTGAAAATAGTGACATCCTCGTACAACTTTTTTATACATCCTCCCCCTAACGCTAAACAAATTTGGCCACACTGATGTAACAACACGCAACATTACGTCATCCAGGCCCTTGCGACCAACTAAGAAGAGTAAAAAAAAAAAAAAAAAAACAGGCGGTGCCAACAGCCGGAAGTCGTGCAGTATACAAAGCTGGCCTGGCTCCGACCCCGTGCAATGCAATCGCCCAGTCGAATCATCTGGTCCGTCCACACCATAGAGCAAACCTCTGATCGGATACACTAAGACGAGCGCTGGCAGGCGAACCGAAACCCGAGAGACCACCTGAGGAGCCGAGCACCACCTGACCTAAATGACCGACCCGGTGAGCTCGCAGTTCCGGCTGCGGGCCACACCTGATCCCCCGCGAGGGGGATTCTCTGAGGCGGCGTACTAGGGCGAGGCGCTCTCCCCGTGCTCACTCGGGAGCCGGGACGGCCTCTCTGCTCGCACTGTCGGCGCCCGCTCGGGAGGTCAGGGATCCACTGGTCTGGCACTGTGCTCATTAGAAGGAATGCCGAGCCACCTGGCCCCCCGCTGCTGGTGTCGGACGGCCGGCTGAGCAAAAACCGACGCCACTTTGCCGCCGCCTCCCTCACCACTTCTGCTGCTCAGCACGGGATGTGGGACTCAGCAACTGCTGCGAGCTTGTGGGCGGTGTGAATTTACGGAGAAGTGAATTGTGTACGCATGTCACAGCATCGAAATGAAAAAGGTGCCACAAATGGCGAACTTAAGTCGAGCTTCCTTGCATTCACCAGGGGTTGTGCCTGATAGGCATTGTTAGGGAAGAGATATTGCAATTGCAAATGTTATCAAAATGTCGCGAATGGTCTGCACTAAGGTTATATGACTCATCATACGAAAATTCGTTTGGATAAGCAAAACTGCTGAGGTTGCAGTGGACATTCAGGATTGTAGCCTGCAAAAAAAAAACTTATCATTCGTCCTCAGTTTACACTTAACACACTTTCACCGAAGCCCTCTTATAAAAGTCCATCACCAGTATGCTGGCCTGAGACCACTCAACTCAGCCTTTCAGTCAAACTCTTCCCACAGAAGACCGTATCCCGACAGTCGGCTAGTTTATATTACGCCTCTCGCTCCTGCTAGCACTGAACCTTGTCCCATCCGCTGCAGAGCAGGCAGCGGTCAGCGGTCAGCGGGCGGCGGACAGCGGCCTGGTGTCGCCCATCTGATTCTGCACGACTCGCTGGCCAGGGATATAGAGCGTGTCCGAGGCCGCGCCGCGTCGGCCACCCCAGAAGGATCGCTGACCGTGAGCTCAAAGTGATGGTCACTGCTCGGAGTTACGAGCATGACCATTGGCCAGTGACGTGACCTGGAAAGACACGCATGTATAATAAACAAAATTAGGGAAGCAAAGCGGAAACAGTGAGAACATAAGGGATATCGTAAAAGGCATACAATGTGTGCCAAGGACTTTCAAAAGCTCATCACCACGGCCCATGGGAACATAACGAATAACGAGCATTTCCGTTAGTGCCAAGCCTCTGACGATTTTTCACCGCCTCCGAGGGCCGGGGCCACCCCACAGTCGGGTTTCCGCGTGCAGTCTCGCCAGCTCAGTGTCGATGCCAAACACATGCCACCGCTGTGAGGAGGAGGCGACGGTGGCAGGCGGTAGACAGGCGGGAGAGGCGACGGCGACGGGAGGGAGGGCATTGGCGGAGGGAGAGTGACCTAGCGCCGACGGGAGCCAGTGCCACCCCAAGGCGACTGGCGTCCTTCTATGGCGTCAGACCCACTCCTTTTCCGGACGTCCGCTAAGGATCACTGAATTTTGCTATTTTCCACTCTACGGGAAAGAGATATGCAGAGGTTCAAACGAATGCCAGTTTACAATTTTGAGGCATGCCAGAGGTTTTTCATTTCCGGCTATTCAATTATATGGCGATTATAATAGCATTACCGTAACTGCGGTTTGTCAGCTCTACCAACTATTCCCCGATTTCGCAGTAAGTTCCCATGTTCAAACGGCACCGCTCGCCTCAGCCGTGGCCTCCAGTCGTTCCCACGGACAGCCCGGTGGCCCAGTATGGAACTGCCGCACAGAGCGGGGACAGGGAGCCGGAGGACCGCCACCTTTCCGGGCCAGCTCGGCTTCCGGGAGGGCTGAGCCGCGCGGACCTGTATTACGGGACCGGGACAGCTGCAGGGACTGGACGGTCGGTACACGGTATCACAGCTCAGGTGAGGGCGAGAGTGGTTTAGAAGTCGCCAGGGTTCCCCATCGTTCACACCGACTTATAAAAACAAAATGGGTAATAAAAAGCATGAGTGCTAAGCTTGTGGAAGCCTTAAAGCATCAAAACTGAAAAAAAATATTACATAAGTTAAGGACAACAATTCAATTAATAAATTATGTTCATATTTAAACGAAGGCTCATTACTATTGACTACACTACATCCATTCATCAGAAAAATCATCGTCCATTTAACGTCTGGCCTCAGCTGTCATGGGTAGACGACAGTGACAAATCGCCTCGCGAGCCCCTCCCTCCCCATCGCAGGCACTCCTGACACTACTTCCGCCATCCAACGGACGCCCGACTCGCCGACTGACTGACCGTGCTATTTCTGTCGTCCCTGGGCGCGCCGGAATCGTCTACTTCCCGTGCCGGACCACACGCACTAGACGCCTACCGCACCGGTAGACGAATCCAATGCACACAAACCGACGCACAATGTCAGCAGACCCGTCAGCGCCAGCCCAAAGAGCAATTCATCATGGCTGGGGCCGTCGACGGGAAGTTACACTAACCCAGTTGTGCTGGTCAAAGATATCATTCATACCAGCTCATCACGCACCTTCAAAGCGAGCGCTGCCGTTGAGGGACCGAAGGGGTGTGGAAAGCCGCGTCGGCGCGACGGGACCCGCTCACAGGTGCGGTGATTGATGGTGCCATCACTCAATACCGGGTTGCATAAGCTCTCCGAGCCTCTCCGGTTGACAGGTGCCTTGTTCGGGGATTAGCAGCCGATGATGGCCGACCATGAGAGGGCCGGTTTCTCTGCAAGCTGGGACGGGAGCTTCTGTGAGCTCAGTGGCAGCAGTGTCAGCAGCAGTAGCAGCGACGCCGGCGGAGTTTGAACCGGATGGCATTATCGCCACAGCCAACCTCCCACCAACGCAGTGAGGTCACCGACATCCGCAGGTCAACCGCCGGAGTCGGGGTGCTCCCGATAAAGGCCGAGACAATGTCGGGAGGAAGGAAGGAAGGAGACTGACAGACGGATGGTGGAGGCCGGACGGGGGCAAGACGACGCCTGAACTGACCGGATATCGACACGATCCCACGCGACCAGCCGACGCGACGGAGAGACGGAGGAAAAAAATACAAAAAAATATTCAAGCCCTTCTAAGGCCAAGCAGATTTTTTTTCAACAGGCCACTCACTGCAACCACCGCAATAGTGGTAAATTTCAGAGAGTGAGCAATATTTCATCTGCCCGACCACAAACTGCACGGGAGCTGTGAGAGCGGCGAGACCTCTACCCCGCGGTGCTGTATCGTGTCTGACCCGCGGGTGCGTCGGTCAGAGTCCCTCGGTCACGTCCGTCCAACAGAGGGACCGGCCAGCGCAAACACGTCCCCACCCACCCGGCGGCCGACAGAACGGGCCGATCGGACCACCCAGCCGGACCCCGCGCGGCGCCGAGCTGGGTCAAACGGGTGGGTGGGGGTGATCAGAGAGCAAACGCAGGGGAGATAACGGTCATCAGACTAGAGGTGGCAAAATGTGGACCCGAGGACCCGGTCCAAAGAACCAGTCTGGACCCATATGGGTCCAGACCGGTTCCGGGAAATTTTCTGACGGGTCCAACCGGGTCCTTCCATAAACTATACATCTTGCACACTACATATTATTGCAAAATATGAAGTGAAGGAAGTGAATGTTTCTTTGCGCACAGTACCCAATGAGTATTTTCAGTGGGAAATAGGCTGTTTTACATGATGCAACTAATGATACTTACAAGTAGTTTGTATTAATTGACTTTTGGGGAACGGGTCCAACTGGTTCCGATTCCAACTAAGACCGGGTCCGACTGGTTCCAGAAATGTCCAGCCGGGTCTGGTTCGAGTCTGGTTCCCAAAATTTTCATCTTTTGCCACCTCTACATCAGACCCACTCCCGCCGCGAGAGAAATGACCTTAGATGCAGCATAATTGCATATTGCACAGCACGGGTTGAGTTGAGAGCTCAAACTCATCGAGTCCCGTGTGGCTTCCACCGAGTGTCATTGCAGCCTCACAGCAAAAATTCGAGGCGGCGTTTCAAACAGCATGACTATAGAGTTATAGACTACCCACCATCGCTCATACCGGCGACTATATACGGCGGCGAAAAAAGGTGCAGAGTCATGAGCTGCGTTCATGACAGTCCAGCGGGACAGAATCCGGTCCATCGTCCACCACAACGTCCGCAGCGCACTGCAGCGTCTCATGAACGCTTGTGGGCGGAGGAAGGGCATGTCAGCTGTGACCGCAGCGGGTCTGGACTCTGGACTGACCCGTGCCGGACCGGACTGTCGTGACATAGTCCGGTTTGTTCAGTTCATTCGACCCGATGGTCATGTCATGGTTGAACCGATGACCGAGATCAGTTAGACACGATATGCACCATAACGTCCCCCACATGCATCACCAAGACGGCTAGACCACGCCGCCCTCCGGCTAGCTGCACTACCGTCGTTCCGGCCAACGGCAGCGGCGGCGGCTGGGAAAACAGTCACGCCACGATTGAGACGCTTTGCGGCGATCGCCGGCGCACCAGTGTGCCATTTCTGTCGCCATCGGGCGCCGCCGTCATCGCAGCTGGCAGTATGTACGGTGCCGCCGGCGACGGGCGGGCCCGAATTCGAGGCACGTCCGCGCCGCGTTGGTAACCGCTGCGCCAGATATGCAGATGGCTTCGTGCGGCGGATGTGGCGAACGCGACGCGGTGTGTGACGTGTGAGAGATGCCCGTCGTGATGCTCGTGTCTTCTCCGTTAGGGCAAGTTCGCGGCATGAACAGCGGGGTGTGAGACTCGTGAGATCACCCCTCCGCGAGGCGCCCTGTGGAGATCGCTCCACCATTCAATCTTCCTCGCAGTGACGGGAACGTTCCCCCTCCCCGACTCGGACACCCCAGGTCGTGGCGCTCGGGTCAGCGCACAGTCAGTGTCCCCCCAAGAGCAGCTATCGGCACCACATCTCCACCGGTGTGTCAGGGTGGGTCGGCACGCGTCCCATGTGTGGCTCTAGGTGCGCCGAACTTTCGGTCACGCCCGTCGCTGAAATACCCAACTGACGCGTCCCTGAGGCTCAGCAGACAGTCCCCGCCGGTCCGCCCCAATCCTGGCGTGTCCCTGGCCTGGGAGCGACAGCTAGGACTAGTCTGATCCAGATGCGATCGGAGATAGCGCCTCACTAATGCCGCTCGCCAGGTCAAGGCTCGAACGCGTACGAGCTGGGATGATCGGCAGGATCGGGCCTACTGCACCGCACCGATAATCCACTCAGGTCCAGCGAGAGCACGCGATGGTGACCGTCGGAACTCGGAAATCCGCCGCCGGAAGGCCAAACGACGAGCTTGCACGAGACAGGAATCAGACGAGCCGGCGGTGCTGCCACGCTGAAAACCGGTATCCAATGCAGAGCTAATGTCTGGAGGCACTCCACCCGACTCGACTCCAGCCAGGCGAGACCGCAAATGCCACTCCCGTGAGCGCCGCCCACACCTGTGCAAAGATCAACATACGATGGCGCGACCATTTGAGGGCGCGAGGGCGGTGTCGTTGCGCTTAAAGGCGTTGCAGCTGATGTGATTTCATGACCGTAATGGATTTCTTGTTGCTGTTGACTCACGTACCACTCCGAGGGCGATATGTGATCGTTTATGATATTTAAGGGGCTACAGCATACCACCACCCCTCAATCATCACCAACAGCACCTAACCACGCCATGTGACCCGCTGAAGTTCTGCGCCTTCCCAGCACCCTGTGTGGGCTCGAACCAGCTCACTAAGCCCCGACAGAGCATTGGCGGAGTAAACACTGCAGCTCCCATGAATTAGGATAAACAGACAGCGGCGCACGGTCGGCGGTCCGACTGGCATGGGTCGGTGGCCAGCCCAGCCGCTGAGCTGAGCGGGTAGGGTTTCACGGACGGGGGGGGGGGGCGAACTTCCGGGTGTGCACTGTGTATGTACAGAGCGATGGGGCGGATGGGCGAAGGACCGCCTGTCTGGTGGGATGTGCCTCTTTGTATCGCTTCCTCTCGAAGAAAAGTAGAAGATGGCTCATCTCGGGAAAACGAGGATGATTCAAAGAAATTGTTTTACGAAGTTGAGCGGCTTGGATATTAGCCAGGGTATTCATTGGCCATTTCGAATCAGAAAACACCATCCGCTCGATCTCTGCATTCGAAGACACATCGCCTTTAGTCATCCAACCAGCCGCAGCAGCAAATGAAAAGTTTGATGAGTGCGTTGTTGGGTAGTCTGCGCTCGAACAGGACGAGGCTGCCGCCCACCAATCAGCCGCTGATTGGGCACCAATCGAGCCACTGATTGGTCGAAATTCGACAGTCGCCACAAAACACGCACCGCGCGGTCAACAGAGGGGAGGTAAAACACGTCCTTTGCGACGCCACGCTATTGTCACTGGTGACAAGACGCGTTATATTCATCTGCCTATAAGCAGAATGAACGACTGCAACTTCAATTCATGACAGAATGAGAAGCTGTAGTCAAATGATGGATGGAATAGCGCCAAGAATGGAGCCTAGTGGACAAATCGCCGTGAATCAGCTTTTGCGTGAGCAGATGGAGGAGACTGTTAACATCTTCCACAAACCGGATCTCGGACTTATCCCAACACTACCTGCAACAGACTGCAGTAGCACCAATTGATTGGCGAGACAAGATGCCTCCGTGAAAGGCAGAGTTTCGATAATAGCGCACAGGCACTATCTCTACCCCACGTTGTCACCACGGATCTAACATCACAAGAAAATCCCCGTGACGTCATTAGGGACAACAGTTCGCCGGTTTATGGTTTTTGTCGCCGGCGGTTTATTGGTTAGGTTTTGCGCGTCCGTGGTTGTGTGCTGACCGCGCCGCTGTGTGGAGAAGAACGGAAGAAAGGAGACCGACTGGTCGGCTGGTGACCCGCGCCCACAAACAGCCGCTGCTGGTTTATAAACATCGCGTGATTAGAACACGCCTGCTGGAAATAAATCACCAGGAGTCCGACAACCCAGTGGGTGGTTCTGGGTTGGATATTACAGTTTACGATTACATGATGGCAATGACTTTAAGGCGTATCGATGGCTGTCAATCAGTGTCTAACTTCTGAGCAAGCATTTGGGCAAAATGCGCTGACTTGTATTGCTTTAACACCACACCATCACCTTTTCAACTAAACCTGAAACAGGTAGGTACCTTATCACGTAGAAAGTCCCGACTAAAACCCCACCAACCCCTTACCCGCTCTTCAAAATAATCCTGAAACGATTACGGTACCCACCTTTCAGTGATTTCACACGTGTAAACAAAATGCGCTGAGCAATGAATAAACGATGAGTCGCTTACCTACATGAATAAAGTTCTCCTATAATGACTGAAAACAATGCATTTATGCAAATACTACCGTCCAGGAATCACTCTGGCACGGGGTAATGGCCATTTTCGAACATAACGACCACTTTGCTCGTGCTCCACCCATCGGAGCGTATTTCACGGAGAAGATATCCCCCGGCCCTGCCCCCTCACCCCATGAAATAAACAACACAACCGGTCGTCACCCAGCAGACGAAGTCCCTCTACCACCGACGGGAGCGGGATGGGGGCAGGATGGGGGCAGGACGGGAGGACGGGGGGCAGGATGGGGCAGGATGGGGACCGGTCGACACCCCGATGACGTCATCTGGCGTCAGCCAATCCCCGCACCCCGGAAGGAGCAGCGACATCCGTTATCAAGTGGGGCGGAACCCAGTAGAGACGTGGAGCGTTGCAAGCCATACCTACACATGGAACCACGTAGCACGTGTCAAATGAGGAGATAACAGATGCAAGCTGTGCGAGGCTGGGTCGAGATGTGCCCGTGATCTCGTGACATTGGTGGGGCATGAGAGATCGGATCAGCATCACGATTACCCTGCATAAATTAACGGAGCCAATGCATTTTGCAATTCTGTCCAAACCAGTGACAGTAACGCATTGATCAAATCACTCCTCTATTTTCCTTAAGAAAAGGCGCTAGTGCTGCAGGCGTTGTTGGACACCCAGCACACCTTTTCACGCCGATCTCGGCAGCAGGTGGTGGAAGCGGTTCGTGTTCACCGCTCTCTACTAACCCCGTCGGCAGATTGGCCGTCTACCTATACCTGGCCCGTGGGAGAGGGACAGGGGAGGGGAGGGGAGGGGAGGGGCGGACAGCTGGTCCGGCGCCGACCGGTGGACCGTTGGACCGCGCGTGGCAGCTGCCGCCCCACGGACAAGAGGTGCCCCAGGGCCCGTTCGAACTCGGAACCTGGGCTTCACAGCCCATACCGAGCGTCAAGAATCACAGAAATTCTCTAATCAGTGATACAAACATTCACTAGCGCCACAAGTGACACCCTGAGAAGGCAACGAGACCGAGTCCCGATGAATTTGGGCTTAGATTGCCTTAGATTGAGAATGACAGTGGCAGTGCAGGGATGGTGAGAATGATTAAGATCCTGAAAAATCTTCACGAAACTACGCCTGAAAGAGCAATGCAATAAAAATAGCACCATTAGAAATGCTTTTTATAAGGTATCGGCTTTATTACCCGTAAATGTCAATACGACGGAGACGGATCAGGGCATCCCAGTTCAAGTATAACTTCAGGGACGCATAGATAAATGGAAACGTAGCAAGCCGTCGAAGGACACAAGCGCACCAAAGTAGATCCCCCACTGACCATTACCGCGAGATGCTGTGGTAATGCCTTGCGGTAAGACATGTACTACTTCGTGAAGCCACCAAAAACCTACATACTATGACTGAGCGTATGATACCCCTGTTCTAGTCGCGTAAGATGCACCTCTGCTCTCGTCACACCTTTCGCTCTGTCCTCGACTCTCAACTCTTCGAGCTGACAGCGGCTGTGGCGGCCGATTCAAACGAAGACGGAGGATGGCACCACGCGGGTCGACCTTACCAGATGTGGGGTGGGGCCGGGTGGGGCGAGATGGGATGGGGATCACAGGCCGTCCGATCACACGCACAAAGTGCCTCACTCGCTCAGTTTTCTCCACAGAACAGCAACTACACCCACCACGTGAACCGAGGCCGACAGCCAACTGGCGGCTGGGGCTGGGACTGGGGAGGGCGGACGGACGCGGCAGGCCCGGTTCCTACCGCCACCTGGCTGGGGAGCTCGCCCAGCCGGCACAGGTAGAGACATCTATCGGACGCCATGGAAACTAGTCATTGACAACAGCCCAGGGATGCGGGGCATAACATGGCATAACCTTGGGGTCTTGAGGACAACCGGGACAACCCTGTCCCTCAACAGCTGAATAAGTTGAATTAGTCCGAGCCTCCCCCCCCCCCCCCAGTTCGTCATTCCGGTCGTTCCGAGCTGTTTCGTGCCTTACTGAACTGGAGCTTCGAGATTATGGCGTATTCAGTTCAGGAATCTCATGAGTGTGACCCTACATGTCAGATTCATTTAAACTACGTACCTAAATTCCCGGTCTTTGGGTCTCAACTTCGATGGTGCCCCAATATATTTTCTACGACTTCCCACGCCCTCAATAACTTTCGCTGACAGTCGTTCGATTACCGATCAATTAACCTTCGCCCCAGGGGGGGGGGGGGGGCACATGTTACCACCCTGTCGCGTGTTTTGCGTGTGAATAAAAAACCGCGGCGCGTAGCTTTCTGCACATCAATTTTGGACAATGTGTGAAATTTTTGACACCAGGTCATGTCAGATCAGGTCACCAGGTCAAGTTAACTGACCAAGCCTAAAAAAGTTTGCAATCATGTCCAGCCTGTAGTGTTTGTCAGAGAGGTTTTAAACTTGGTGGATTGCGTGATGTTATGGGGGCCTATAACTTGTATATCTCGGATTTTTTTATATCCGTGACCTAAGGTCAGGCCAGTGGCGGGACCTTTCCATTTTAAGTCAATGGAGAAAAACGAAAATGCATCTAGATCCATATGTACGCATAGGAACAGTCCAAATATTTCAGAATCACAATGATTTAGACCACCCGTGACGACCAAGATGTCTTTTTTGCTGATGGCCTCTAGAAAGGTCACCCGAGGACCGAGGTCATTTGAGGCTACACACAGATTTTTACCAATAACTCTCAATTGGAAAGAGATAGAACGCTGGGGATGGCCTCATTGTGTTTGTCTTGCCGAGACGCATCGACTGATATGCAGCATGACCTTTTCCGGTCAGGTCAGGATCTTGACCTGAGGTCAAATTTTCAAGTTGACCTTTTAACCCGGCACCGCCTGGGCTATTTCCGTACCCACGACAGCCTGGGGGGGGGGTCGGATCCGACCCCCCCCCCCTGTTATCTCGAGAACCAATGGTCGTATCGAGCCCCGCGAGGCGGCGTTCGAAAGGTCTCTACGAGACCTTCCCAAAGCACTCTTAAAGGGACTATCCCACCTTCTAAAATGTTGGTAAAACCAGTTAAATTATGCCCGACTTTATAGATTGGATGACCAGGAACACGGTTCTGGCATTTATTTTTCATTAAACATCTTAGGCTTCCCATATTCCAAACACAAACTTTCAAATATGTGACGTCACAGCCCAAAATTACCTCCTTCCCCAGGCCACATTACTGTCATAAAGCTGATTCTTTTTACTCTGTAGGCACCACAACAAAGTTCAGACCAAGTTTTAAGCGATTTTTCAACGAACAAACCCATTTAAATCAGAATGACTAAACGAGGTGACGTCACACTAACGGTCGCTCTATGTTGAAGATAGGGCCTTGCACAAGGCCCATTTTCAAATGAAGGGAACGAATTTCTTCAACACCAAGAGGCCGCGGGGGTTGCAACCTAGATAGATAGTGGTTTCTGAACCTCGCCGCAAACTTGGCTATCTCAACTCAAACCCCATGTTAAAGGTGGGATAGTCCCTTTAAGATTTTAAGATTGAGGTCAACTTTCGGGTCAAGGTCAGGTCAAAGGTCAAATTCTGGGGTTTGCATGATTAGGCTTACGGACAGCGGAATCGATAGCTGCTGCTCGAAACTCACCAAAAATGACCTCAAAGGCCTAGTGAAGGTACCATGTGCGTATAGGGGTCATACTAAGTACGGGTCAAGGTCAGGTCAGGTCACGAAAGGTCACGGTTTTTACTTTCTGCTACATGGGCGTGCGACACATGTTTTATGGCTTATTTTTCACGCCGAATCCGATGGTAATGGTTATATGTAACCCCAAGTCACTGTGTTGGTGATAAGTGTGCATTGAAAGCATAAAAAATCGTTTAAACCATACATAACTAAACGAGGGCTAAGAAAAAAAGACAATTTTTCAACTTTTTATTTTTGACATAAATATGCACTTTTCTAGACCGGCTTTGTCCCAGGAATCTAGTGGTGCCATTTATTTTCACATGCGATGTTCAGAAGTGCATCTAATTCACGAAAATGCTTATGACGTCACCATGCCCTATGCATGTTGGAGCTATTTTTTACAATTTGGGGGTCAAAAATCAAGATAGAAAGTTGAAATTTGGGACATCTAATGTTCTAATAGAGCTCTACAACATATATTCCGGTTTTTTGGAAATTCCGAAAATTTTGGATTTTATAAGCTGTTTTCCAAAAAATATAGTTTTTTAAATTTTTAGGGGTGAAAAATGCATTTTATGGTAAATCCGAGATAGCCATTTTGAAGAACTCGTCGAGCTGCGTCTTTTCATGTCCTTAATTTGCAACTTGTTTTTAACCCTGATTATTGGCGATTTTTTAAACATTTACCACTTTTTGACTAAAAACGCCATGTAGTTACATCACTAAAATCGATATATCTAAAAAAAATTGGAAATTTTTTCTTAAAAATTGCACAGGAGACGTCAAATTGATGGAGGAGAAGGTATGCCAAGTTTCAAGTAGATAGCGAAAGTGGTTCATGAGTTATTCAAGAAAAACGGAGGGGGGGGTCGGATCCGACCCCCCCCCCCAGGCGGTCGCGGGTTAAGGTCAAATTATAGTTCATTCGACGCGTCACGGCGAGAGGAACACGATTCTGGCATAAGAAATGTCGTGATTTTTTTTTTTAGTTAAAAGTTATTGTCGAAATACACTTCGTAAAACAGCTATTTTTGGAGTCTGCCCTCTGGAGGCTAAACCGTTGACCTGAGGTCATTTTTGATGATGACCTTATCATAAGAAGAGTTCAAAAACTATCGATTGCTTTTCCATGCGTTTTTCTAGCTATCGTAGTTCCTGAGAAAATGACATGTTTTCTGACAAATATAATGACAATTCGCAAATTTTGACCTTTGATGACCTCTGGTGACCCCAATATTGCTGTAAGATGAAAAATGACTGAAATACTTTCAAACGTACGCATTGAGAGCTATCGACTGCTTTTTATCGCGTATTTCTAGCTCTCTTAGTTTTTGAGTTAGAGGTGGGTGGTACCATATATGCCCCCTCCCCCCCCTCCCCCCCACTAGGGCGAAGTTGGCTGAGACCGCCACTGGGGCGCGGGTTAATTATCCGTTCCACCAAAATATCCCCCTCCCCCAAAGAGCAGCTGGGTCCAACTGAAAAAACGAACCATAGTCTGTATTCTGTAGTAGGTATAGGGCTAGGGCAATTCTTGTGAAATGGATTCATAGAAGTAAGTGTCCCACAAGTTATTTTTCAAGGCGTGTGTTTAAACGGTTTAGAGGTCAAAACATTGACCTACGGTCAAAGCTGTTGACATCCCACAGACAGGATTTTAGCTTAGGCTAAAATTCGGAATCGGGATCACCAATGCGGACCAGAGGCCAGTTTTACCAACAAAAAAATAGCCGCCTGCCGTAATTTTTATTTCACGCACGGAGCGTAAAGGATAAAGCCCTATCCGCTTACAAGCCCATCGCGTTTACGCTCCGCTTCGTATGTGAAACGGCCTTAGGCAAAAAAAAAAACCGGCAGGCGGCTTTTTTTCTGTTGGCGGCTTTTTTCAGTTCTCTGCGCGCCGCGCCCCTGGTTGGCTGCGGCGCCGGGAGCTCCGCTCCCTCCCTCCCTTGCCGCTCTGGGCCTCGTCCTGCCTCCACGAGCGAGTGTTTTGAGTGAGTGATTGATTGATTGAGTGGTGATTAATTGCATGAGTGGTTTCCTGACTGCGACTACGAGTGGCTCCCGTCACGTTTGTGCCGAGTCGTCGTCGTTATGCACCGTGACCTCGCCCGTCACTTGGTGTTCCTGGCGTTGACTTGCCTGCTGGTGTCGGCTGCCGGGTCTGCTTCGCTCGGTCGCCGCTGGGCGGCTCCGCCGCCACCACTGCTCCACCGTCACGACGTCGCTGATCGATGGGCCTGTCGCTGTGCTGCGCAACGTCCGCCCCCGCCACCGCCCCCGCCGCCGCAGACTGGCTATGGCGGCCGCGGCCTTGACCGGCACCCGGGCGGTCACGTGACCCGGCGCGGCAGGCGCGGCGCCAGCGCCAGGCGCCGGGGGTGCAGAGGGGGCGGCACGTGGCGGCGCTCAGGCTCCGGTGGTCGCCAGCGGAGCCTACTTATGGGACTCATCAACATACAGTCCCTACTTCCCAAGACCGTATCGCTGCAGCACGACCACCTCAACAGGCTCGATTACGACGTTTGCGCCATTACGGAGACATGGCTTCGGCCCGCCACTGCGTCCCGGCTGGTCACCTTCCCCGGGTACGCGCTGTACCGTGCCGACCGGACCGGCGGCGCGGGTCATGGCGGGGTGGCCTTACTGATACGCGACCATATCACGGCGTCTGTCATCTCTCAGCCGGCCTCAGATTGTGACGACTGTCGACTGGAATCGCTGTGGGTGCGCGTGAAGCCCGACTCCGGCCGGCACTTCTGTGTTGGCGTTGTGTACCGGCCTCCGAGGCGTTCGGTGTCTGCAGTGAACGCGGATATCCAGGAGCTCGAGATGCAGTTCCAGCGGGTTTTGCTGCGACACTCCGGACCTGTATTTATAATGGGGGACTTAAACTGTAATTTACTTGACACAACGAGCAATGCCGGAAAAGACCGTCTTTTAGAAATGTTTCAGTCGTTCTCTTTATCGCAGTTTGTGACGCAACCTACTTTTTCCTCAGGCTCGCTTTTAGATGTGGTGATTTGTAACTCTAGTGACGTCGTAAAACGTGTTCACGCTTTTAAGTGTACTTTTAGCCCTCATTACTTTGTCCGGATACTTTTACATTTACCGAAACCCCGTAAACGGCCAATACGCATTCAAACGCGTGTTCTGAAACGCATCAATGGTCGAAGTTTTCATCATGCTTTGCGCCTTGTTGACTGGTCGGGTGTTTTTAGCTGTGCATCTGTTTCTGACAAGTGGTTTTACGTAACTCAGCGTCTTTTACCGGTACTCGATAGGTTTGCCCCGTTGAAAACGGTATCGATCATGAACCCGCGCGCGCCACCTGTCACCCCGGCGACCCTTGACCTGATGGCCCAGCGGAGGGGCGTGCTGCGCCGTGAGGGGAGGTCATCGGCTTTCCGAGAGCTTGACCGGCGCGTCAGGTCGGCGATCAGGCGTGACAGCCGAACGGACATCGAGGAGAGACTGCGAGAGCAGGGGAGCAGCGCTCTGTACCGTACCGTCCGCCCGCTGATCGCCAGTAAACGGAGCAGCACTGCCGCTCTGCCGACTGCTACACCAGATGAACTGAACTCGCATTTTGTGAATGTGGGGCCCCGTGTTGCTGCCGATCTTTCTAGCCGCGGGGCAGTGGCGCAGCCAGGGGGGGGTCAGAGGGTCAGCTGACCCCCCCGAAATTTCTGTCGGGGGCCCGCTCGAGAGAGAGAGAGAGAGAGAGAGAGAGAGAGAGAGAGAGAGAGAGAGAGAGAGAGAGAGAGAGAGAGAGAGAGAGAGAGAGAGAGAGAGGAGAGAGAGGTCCTAATCTAATCGGACGAGCCCGCTTCGAGAAATGCCTACTGGGACACCACGGGTGAGGGGTCGGCCTGGGGCCCCAGGTGGACGGGGCCCGGGCCCCGGGTGGATGGGGCCCAGGCCCCGGGTGGATGGGGTCCAGGCCCCCGGGAGAACGGGCCCGGGCCCCCTGGGTGGATGGAACCCGGGCCCCCTTGGATGGGTCCGGGCCCCCGGGTGGATAGGGCCCGGGCCCCGGTGGATGGGGTCCGGGCCCCCCGTTGGATGGGTCCGGGCCCCCTGGGTGGATGGGGCCCGGGGCCCCCGGGTGCATGGGGCCCAAGTCCCCGGGAGTACGGACCCCCGGCCCCGAGTGGACAGGGCCCGGACCCCCGGGTGGATAGGGCCCGGGCCCCCGGGAGAACGGGGCCCGGACTCGGAGCCCAGGTGGACGTGGCCCGGGCCCCCGTGGGGATAGGGCCCGGGCCCCGGTTGGATGGGGCCGGGTCCCCGGGAGAACGGGGCCCGGGCCCCGGGTGGATGGGGTCGGGCCCCGGGTGGACAGGGCCCGGGCCCCGGGTGGATGGGGCCCGGGCCCCCGGGTGGATGGGGCCCGGGCCCCCGGGAGAACGGTGCCCGGACTCGGAGCCCAGGTGGACGTGGCCCGGGCCCTCGGGTGAATGGGGCCCGGGCCCCCGGGTGGATGGGCCACGGAGCCCCGGTTGGACGGAGCCCGGGTCCTCGGGTGGACGGGGCCCGGGCCCTCTGATGGGCGGGCCCCGGAGCCCCGGGTGGACGGGGCCCGGAGACCCGGGTGGACGGAGCCCGGGCCCTCGTGTGGACGGGGACCAGCCCCCTGTGGATGGGGCCCGCTAGGGTGACCCGCTTGCTCCGCAACGCGAATAAGGGGTATTTTCGATCGATGGGCGTTTGGTTGGTCTTGTGTCCGTGGGTCATGTATCCATTTCGGTCGGTTGTCTTTTGACGGCTAAGCATTTTGATTTGGGAAAAAACATCCATTGCATCGAGGTGCTCGTGTCTGATAGCCATACGTCTACTATAGAACTTGCCAAGTGTATTTTATAGCATAGGTTGACGTAGGTCATTGAAAAATGAGAGCCATAGATGAATTGCCATGTAGAGGTTTAAAAATTTATATTTTTAAGAATACTGTTGCTTGTCTTGCAAAAGCCATGATTGGATCTTGGACCAAATTGAATGCTCTTTCCAACGATGCCATTTTTAATGGTCAAACGTATCAGGTTATGCAGCAAAACCCGTGTAATTAAGTAAGTCATGAACAAATACCATTTTCTCCAGCGATTTGTTCCACATTGTTTTTGATCAATTATCTTTTCACAAATTTTCCTTGAGAGGCGGTACATTTCTCTTGCCAACAGGCGTTGTTTGAACCCGCTCCGTCTGACAGTCACCCAAAAATAGCATTAAGTCCAAAATCCGTCCGAAACGTCAATTTTTCAAGCATAAGTGCCCTCACGGGTGCACGTGACGCGTGACATCCCTGCACCGCTAACCATTCGATAGCCCGTTCGATCCTCATTTACGATACTGTGTTCCCCATGCCGATCGGACCTACGGTTACCGAGATACCTACTGCACGGGGACCGGACCCGTGTCGGGCAAATTTAGCCATTTTCGCCCAATTTTGCAAGCCGATTTATACATGTAAAGTCTATGACGCGAATTTGCACTTTTTGAGCATGCGCCATGTGCTCACCACCGGCCCGATCGAGCTGAGACCCCTCACAGGCACGTTCCCCATCCTTGTTCTATAAGTTGCGCAAAATTCAGCGCACTATGTAGGTGCAACGGTCTGCAGCCTGTACTACCCCGGGATAAGTAACACCATGCCGGGACCACGGTAACAGACAGAATCTACGTCACCACATCACCACACCACAACAAACCTGGCCCAAGGCAATACATGAACCATGTGAGCGCGTTCACCCTCGCCGGCTCAGGCCATTTTGCGTCCTTCGACGGCACAAGGGAGGGAGGGTACGACTCCCTTCCTCGCGTTTGGCCCATGATCGAGCTAGAGCTTCGCGGAAAAAAAAACGAGCGTGTTGCCCGTGACGAGAGGAAGCCGATAATACCCAATTCCAAGGTGCTAGGTCTTTGGTTGACCTTCCAGGTCAGGTCAATGACCCAAATGTCGGGAAAATCGGGACCTGTTAGAACGTCGTAAAATGTGGCTGCTATAGGGTTTTTGTCGGGGTGCTGATCACGAATATTATGTTAGTTTTGATCACAGATGATGTCTTTATGCATTTAGGCCAGGTCAGGTCAGGTCAGGTCAGGTCATGTCAACCAGTAGGGGTCCTGCCGGGTATTCGTAGTACCTACGTGTCAACCGTCTCTGACAGCTTCGTAACATGTTACGAAGGCACCAAAACTACTTCTTAACTGTTCAAATGGTTGCTAAAATCGAATTCAGCTTTAAAAAAAAAACTAGCCTAGAAACATGCATTACTTGAAAAAGTGTACCGAGGTCATCATAAGTCAATGACCTGACCTGACCTGACCTTCAGGTGACATTGACATCACCCTTATGCATGGGAGCAACATCAAATCACATGTTTGAACGCTTGAAACCACGAAAGGACTGCAAACGCGCGGCTAATGCGAGCCGGCATACGCCGAACCGCGATTCTGGCCAAACATGGTCTCGGAAAGTAGGTCAAAGGTCTTTTGGGTCAGGGTCATGAAATATCTAGGGTAGGTAGGTGTAAAATTGATCAACGCGAGGGTGCTGAAAGTTACGTCGCGATCAGCCGCTTTTACGCGAGTTATTCGCGAAAAAAACCTTAGGGGGTGCATCAACCCCTCCCCTCTGTGCCGGCGAGGGTTAAAACTTTTTGCGAGCGAATTCACGTAATGAAGAAGAATAGTGGCATAATCTACATACTACAGCAGCCAATAGATGGCTTAGGACAGGCACATCAGCCTACTTAAATCTTGTCCGACAGACCCAGGCAACATGAGTTCCGATGCATATATGTATGCATATTGCGGAAGGAGCACTTTTCGGCCTCGAAAGATACGAATTCATACGTCATAGTAACATATTTCTGTTGTGGTCAATTTGCGTAAAAATTGAACACCGGGTGATTAACGATTACCGAGCTATTGTTCTATCCAAATTTTCTGATTCAATACTCGCTCAGGGTTATCGTGCAGGTAAAGGGGGCCCGCTGAACAGAATGTGTATGAAATATGGAGAGATTCTGAAAAATGAGTGGGGGGCCCGCACACTAGGGGGCCCGCTTTGGAGGCGATGACCCCCCCGAAACGAAATCCTGGCTGCGCCACTGCCGCGGGGTGCCTCCCGATGTACCTTGTCGCCTACCGCGAGTTGGTGCCTGCGGCTTTCGTGTCGCTGCTGTCACGCTGGCCGAGCTGCGGGAGGTAGTGTTCTCCATGAAGCGTTCTGGTGCGTGCGGGCCTGATGGTATATGTATTCGCATCCTTCTCCTTTGTTTTGATGCCATAGGTCCCATCCTACTCCATATTGTCAATACCTGCCTTACCTCCTGTGACTTTCCCGATTCCTGGAAGCACTCCCTGGTTCATCCTATCTACAAATCCGGTGATCCTACCCTTGTCTCAAACTACCGTCCTATATCCATTGTTCCCATCATGGCAAAAACAGTTGAACGGCTGGTACAGCGGCAGCTGTTTGCCTTCATGTCCGATAACCATCTCCTCTCCCCGTCCCAGCATGGTTTCCGCCGCCACCATTCCACTGAAACCGCACTCCTTTCCGTCACGAACCGTATCTTTTCGAACATGGACCACGGTCATGTCTCACTGTTGTGCCTCCTCGACCTCAGTAAATGTTTCGATGTTATCCCTCACGACCAACTCCTAACCAAACTTCAGCTTTATGGTATCGATCCTTCATGGTTTTCATCTTATCTCAGTGGTCATACTCAGTCTGTCTGCATCTCTTCCTCTACCGGTGACAGAGTAGTTTCCAAGCCTCTTCCCAACACCATGGGAGTCTTCCAGGGATCCGCCCTTGGTCCTTTGTTGTTCACAATCTTCTCCAATGATCTCAGCTTGCACGCGCCGGACGCTCATGTGACCCAGTACGCTGACGACACCCAAATCCTCCTATCCGATGTCAAACGCAACCTTCCTGATCTCATCCTGCGCATGGAGTCCACCCTGTCTTCTTTAGCATCGTGGTTCCATGCCCACGGCCTTAAGCTCAACGAATCCAAAACGGAAATCCTTCTCCTTGGCACCCGCCAGAACACCCGTAACCTACCACCTGTCAGCGTACGGGTCGGTGGCGAGACCATTCAGGAGAGCCCTAGCGTTAAAAACCTCGGTGTGACGTTTGACCGTCACCTCAGCTGGGACGTTCACGTCAGTGACGTGGTTCAAAAGTGCGTCGGCCTCCTGATAGGTCTCCGCCACCTGAGGCACTTCCTCCCGCGGCATGTGATGTTAACCATTGTGCAGGGGCTGGTCATCTCGCGCGTGAGATATTGTATCTCGGTGTATGGCAACGGCTCGTCTAAAAACGATACTAGACTGCTTAAAGTAGTCAATTTTGCCGCGAGAGTGGTAACGGGGCTAAAGAAGTTCGACCATGTGTCTCGCGCGCGGGATGACCTGCACCTGCACACGCCTCGGCAAATGTGTGATATGCAGACAGCGATTGCTGCTCACAAAGCCATTTTATATCAAGAACCCGCCGAGCTTGCCATGCTTTTACATACCCATGCTGACACTAGGAATGATGAGCGTTCGACTAGACAGGACAACTGTTTGCGCCTCTCAGCCGTGCGCACAGCGACGGGGCAGCGCTGTTTTCAGTACCGCGCTGCTAGTCTCCTCAACTCCATGCCGGGAGACGCGAGAAATCTAGACCCCGCGGCATTTAAACGAGCTGTGAAACGTATTTTTACTCGGCGATGACTTGTATGCGTGACTGTGTGTACTGTGTGTGCGTGTGTGTCATTGTGTGTGTGTTTATGCGACATCATTGCCTTGCTCTTTTATTCATCTCTGACTAAGGACACGTAAAAGCTACGCGTTGCTGTAGAGTGTCTGCTATTGTCAAATACAAATACAAATACAAATTGGACTGGTAGAGGCGTTATTAGTCCACCAACACGAACACCACGCCCCCGATCAGTGGCGGCGCCACGAATTTTCGCCAGTGGGGGCAAGATTGAGGTAACCAGACTGTTGTCTGATACGCCGATCTGCAAAATCCATGAGCACCTTGCCCCTAGATGCTGCTATTCAAAACTGTTTCAGGTTTCATGCATACGTATTGAGCTGAACCATTAACCTTCGCGGGCCCGCGCGGAAGAGAGGGGGGGGGGCGTTTTTCGCCTCCCCCTGGCGAATATTTGCGATATCTCACGAACGCTTAGGGATAGAAAGCCAGAATTTGCTGTACCTTATCACCCATTAATTTAGCATTTTTTGAAGCAAAAAAATTGGACATAGCCTCCTTGATAACGTCTCAGGGCCGATTTCTCTAGGTAAACTTCGGCGCCACAGACGTGAACTTCAACCACCTGCCAAAAATAGAGTTTTAGAGATAAAGGCAAATTACGAGCGTGGTTGTGTAGCATTTGACCGAGAAAAAAATACTTAAGTAACTTTGGCGACCTGAGGTCAGAGATCAGGTCAACGACCCCGAGCTGGGGCTTTAGTTTTTTCGCAAATAACTTCAACAAAAATGATGGTCCTAGAGCTACGGCAGTGGTATCTTCGCATTCGTCTCGTCGAGTCGCGTCGAATGACATATATATTGTTTTGAAAAGGTCAAGTTTTATGTTGACCTCATGCGACCTCGAATGACCTTTGGTTGACTTTGACACATGAAAGGTCGTTTGTGATTATTTCGTAGCCGCTGATCACGATTCTGGCATCCATTTCGCTCTAAGCGTAAGCATTCGTTTAGAGCCTCAGGATGGCAAACGTGTCTTAATATAGGTATTATGCCTGACTTGAATAAGTGAAAGAGAAAAAGTATAAGAAAATTTGCAAAGTTTGTGGCCAATTTTGAGCATGACCGTGACCTTGAATTTGAATGTTATGCACATCATGGGAATTCCAGACTCTCGTCTTTCGTTTAACATCTGCCTTTTAGCCGGTTTTATGCACCATGCCGTCCTCTGGAACACGTACTTTGAGACCACTATACAAAAGTGCCGGTTTTTGCCTTTGACATTGACTTCTGGCCTGAAAAATTTACCTGAGGTCAAAAGGTTTAGGGGGCTTTAAGAATCTTCTCGTAGATATCTTTCATTTGGTACCATTTTTGTTTACGTAGCTGCCTTATTTACGGAGTTAGACAGGTGGGGGGAGGGGGGCTACCCACGGGCTGCGGTGGTTGGGATTACCCCCGGGCCCGGCCGGGTTAAAAGGTCGCGAGCAAATAAAACTATAAAACTAGATTGCGAGACACAAACCTGTGGAAACGTTATGTTTTTCGTTGAGATGTAAAATGGTGTATTCCTCCAAACAATAGTTAGTGGGTACCTAGTTCTCTTTTTCCCGTAGTACGTATGTATATGTGCGATTCTCTCAGTTCTCACACACGATTGATACCAGAATAAGCTCCATTAGGGCGACCCACACACATTTCCAGATAACCCGGATATACATACCCATCACATTTTGTTATACCTTCCTGAGCTCAGTCTCAGTCTAAGGTTTCCGAAACTCTTCTCTGGCCGACTTTTGACAAGCTGCCTCTCAACCTCCTCGAGGTCAAGCTCGAGGGCAGCCTTCTGGTGCAAATGAAAAACAGTAGAAGAATGAGTGGGAGTAGGAGATATGCGACAGACGGTCCGAGAACGAACGTTTTGCTAATGCACTTGATACGGGGACGGTCAAAAACAGGCGTACTATTATGTTATTAACCGACTATCATGAATGTTGCACCGGTCTTCTGTTCCCTTTTCAACATCAGCCAAATTTTGTGGGGGCAAAAACATAGTCTTGCCCCCACGGCCTCCTGCCAGTGGGGGCAGTCTGCCCCCACTGCCCCCACGGTGGCGCCGCCCTTGCCCCCGATTTATATCTGTCCTCACCACTGAACTCTATAATGGTCCTCACATGCCAATGGTGGAGCGCCGCGTGAAGACCGACCGGCCGCGAGACGAGACACGAGAAGGCAAGGAAGAAGGGAATGGGGCGGGGAGCGCAGGGAGGGGAGGGGACGGGAGAGCGGCCCTGGCCCCTGGGAGTGAGTCGGTGACTCCTCACAAGTCACAACACTCCAGCCGACACTCGACTCTGCAGAACCGCAGCGGCTGCAGCACGACCCGACATTCGCTCCAGTGTCAGCCAGAGCTCCTTGCAATGAAATGAATTCCTCAATACCGCCCGATTCAGATTGCAGCGCGTGCACTCCAACACGGTGAGTGAGGCCGGAGGAAAATCCGAGCAGAAACCAGGAAAGCGGCGTTGCTAACTTACCTTTTCTCGCCGGAGAGTACGCACGCTGTCCCGTCGTCGTGCTGCGCTCCGCCACTCTCCCACACGGCGCAAATAATCGAAATTGTTGACAATTTCACTGTCGGAACTGCTCCGCGGCGTTCCCGTCCGTCGCGGCGCCATGTTTGAACTGCCAGGTTCGCCGCGCCGCCGCCAGGTGTCAGCCCAAGGCCGGAGTCGGACAGGTGCCGGGCGGCGGGCGGGAGGGGAGGGGGGGGGGGTAAGACTACCCGCGGGGGAGGCGGGCGGAAGGGGCGGAAGCGGGTCGTCCGACACCGACGTCCAGCTGTGATCGGGGGTGGCGCCCAGTGCCCACACAGCGCCCACAGAGGCATAGGCGGCGGAACGGGTAGGGCACCGGGGCACCGTGCCCCCTTTGATTTTGGCATTTTAACATAGCCCTATTGGCGTTGCATGGAAAGAATGGGACAAAAAGTCGGCAGTGCCCCCCCCCCCCCCCCCGTTGTTCCGCCGCCACTGCACTGTGCACAGGGGCTGTTGATGCTCAGAAACGGTTAGAACGGGCCTTTGACAGTTAAACGGTGCCGAGGTGGTCGAGGACGCCGACGGTCGCTTATAGCAGCTATTGCCCTCCCATTCAGCCAGCAGTGCGCTGATTTTCCGATAATCAATGGCTTTAGGCTCATATATAGATTCATTCTGATCCTCCCTCAGCCTCGGCAATGCACGAGAGTCCGAGACACAGCCCTCGTAGTCGTAGTCGGCAGTCCACAGACTACCTAGCGCTAGCCATAGGCGGCGGAACGGGGAGGGCAACGGGGCACCGTGCCCCTCTTTGATTTTGGCATTTTAATATTAGCCCTATGGGCGTTGCAACTGGAAGCAATGGGACCAAAAGTCGGCAGTGCTCCCCCCCCCCCCCTCCTTAACCCGCGCCCCGTTGAGGTCTGCCAATAACGCTCGATTGGAACGAGATAGAACGATAGGGATGGCCTCATTCTGGTGACCCCAATATTGCTCTAAGATGAAAAATGGTTGAAATACTATCAAACGTACGCATCGAGAGCTATCGACTGCTTTTCACCGCGTCTTTCTAGCCCTCTTAGTTTTTGAGTTAGAGGTGGGTGGTAAGATATACCCCCCCCCCCCCACTAGGGCAAAGTTGGCTGAGACCGCCACTGGGGCGCGGGTTAATTGAAGGTGTTCCGCCGCTACTGGCCCTAGCCATCCCTCCCTAACCGCCTTCCGCGTCACGTATTCCAACTCACTCGGCAACCATCTCGGTTCACCGGCACCGGCCATGTGCGTGGCACTGGGTAATGTGTATTGCACTCTGCGCGGTGTCACCGTTAAGACTGGCACGTGAGGTGCACCCATTCAGCTAACTACCAAGGGCCGTCCGTCCAGAAGACTGGCACACCCACCCAAATCGGCTGGTGGCCACAGAGGCGGATCCAGCTCAGAGTTTTTTTTATTTGGGGGGGGGGGGGGGCAAACCATAACAATTTATCGATTCTTGCCATGCCTCGTCCATAGGCGTAATGTTAAAATTATGCCGTTTGGGAGGGGCAAATGCCCATTTTGCCCCCCCCCCTGGATCCGCCACTGGGCGGCCACGAATCGAAGACAGGCAGGCGCACCCATCAAGAACAGCTGGTGGTCAGTGGTCACGAATCACGAGCTGGGCGAGTGCCCGCAGCCTCATTTCGGGCGCCGACCTCATCCGACCGGGGACTGACAAGGTAATTCGTGCTCCGAATGCGCTCTTCATTCCACGCGCTGACTATGCATAGTCAGCCATCTGTTGTGAGTGACCCGTCTGACCTTCACAGTCCAGCCTCTATCGCCCTCAAATAAATGTTTGTTGTAACGTTTATTGTTGCCGGTCCCAATCCACCATCCGGTGCGTTTTAACTTTTAAGCGTGCAGTGGTGTTTTGTCGTTTATCAAAACTCGCAATATAAAAACCAGAGAACATGCCTCACAAACACGCTGGTCATATGTGATATTTACCTCTCCCTTCCAAATGCGCACCTTGAAGTGCTCGTCAAAAGATTGAAGACATAGAAGGCATTCCCAACTGTTTACAAACCACAAAACAAGTGTAGGTACCTGGCACCTCCTTACTTACATACTGTAACCTCTTCAGTGCAGTCGATTGCATGATGACTGTGTGCGTGCAACTTCTTCACATCATTCGCTCATATTTTCTTCGGCCACCATGTGCAATTTAGCCCGTTTCTGATCTTCACTGAGGTTGTAGGTACCTAAACGTTATATCATGCGTTTTTCCTTAGCCGAGTATACACACTGCCACACCCCTACCCAAAAACCAAGCGAGTCCTGTGAAGAGTGTATTGTTTGTTATTTGTGGTATTTCACAAGCTTCACACAGAGCAACTAATGAAGCATCCACTTCACCAGGGAGAATCTGTTAACTTCCCAACCTTCAGCGAAAAAGGCAAATCCAATAACAACGAAGGTGAATGCTAGGCTAATGATGGCAACTGATTACTATACAGATGCGATTAGGTGAGTTGATATTGGGCAGCGCAGCGTGCGCCTGTACATTCACAAGCCGGTCGGCGTTCAATTCACCGTCACGCGAAGCACGGTGCCGGCTTTCGGTCGCATGTATCAGACAACACGAGCCAACCAGCTACATCAATGGTACACACGACAGTTTATCATTTTTACCGCTACCCAATACCTGATCACACGCTAGTACACTACAGCTACCACGGACGCACCAGCGCGGCAGGGATGCTGCATACATCATTTACATTTTTTTTTTAGGTTTATCGGTGCACTTTTATCTATGTCACTCCATTGATTTTATACGCAGTTCGGCTTAAATTTTAACAAGACGGAGCTTCTCGATCATGCATGTTCCGATTTTTCTTAAATCACTACCTGAATGACAAGTGCGAAGCCTACATTTTTTTTTTAGTTTATTTGTTTAGATATAATATAAGGCATATGTAGCTCTCAGTCTCGTCTCACTGCGCGGTAGGCATTTGCATCTCGACAAAACCGAAAACAGTGCTAAAACTTTACTACCAGTCGCTCGGAACTCACAGCATGGGGACGCTGGAACGCAACACCAAAAATTGAGCCCAGCATTGACATCGACCTCCACGCAGTGCAGCAACAAAAGGCACACGCCTGCACTTGGCGGAATGCATACTTTTTTACCCGTTGAGAGTGATGCCAATAGCGGGCTCAACCTTTGGCGTTGAGCATCCCGCGTCTCTGTGCTTTGAGTTCCGAGTGACTGGTAACAGAGCCTTGGCGCGATTCTCTGGTTTGTCGAAATACAAATACCTACCACGCAGAGAGAAGAGGACTGCAATTCACTCACACTAACAAGTCACTCATATGGAACATTTCTACCTTTATTCACATTTTTTTTCGTCATCTGCACCATTGATGTTGCTACCTAGCTCCTAATGTAAGACTACAGCTGACCGAAAACCAACAGCGTGCTTCTGCGACTCAATCTTTGGCGGGTGAGGGCTATGCTGTAGTCAGTAGCCGTTACACAGGCATTACACATCAGTCAATCAATGAACATTATAATTGAAAAGCATCAATTTAAAATGTTCATGAATTAGTAATCAGAAGCTTGCTGCTACGGCGTGTAGCGAATTAAAACTTTGTTTGCACGTTCAACCCAGCACAGCCGACGGCGCGGGATTTACAAAACCGACACATCAGACAGAACCGGCGACTTGAAGGATGCTGGCGCCAGTTTGAACACTCCGACGAAAAAGCTTATCACTGCTGTTCTAACCGCAGTGGTAACTTGGCGACGCATTGTGGGAAAATCAATTGAAAAAAACGTAGGAAAAACTGAACGGTTTCCGAGAGAGATCAAACTACCCGTAAATGGATTAAGAATTGATTTGAATAATAGCTTCTGTATAATAGACATTGAACCTGCCATCGCGGCCAGTCCGTCTTACATCCTCTTGTCAATGTTGAAGGAAACATTACCCAGAAACCTGTCTCACACACCTAGCTTAAATAGCATTAGCATCACGCCATGATAGCCCGGAATAGCCCCAAATTGTCAGCAACCAATACGCAACCACTAAATGAACCAAGAACAGCCAAAGACACACGCTGTACACCACACACGACACCTATAAACTAAACATCAGCAAAGTCCCGGCCGAACACCCTTCAAGTCGCCGGTCTGCCGATCACAGATAATACTTCTTTCCGCGGCCAGAAGAACCCCATTCAGCCGTGCTCCGCCGGCGCCGAGCGACGCCTGGCAGTCCCGCCGACAGAGCCGACACCTCACCCCCCATCACCCGAAACGCAAGTACACGATTTTCTCAATACTCCGCCGACACGACGGGCACAGATCTTTCTTTTTCCACAGTTTGCGCGCGCACGTGTAGCACGTTACCTGACACCCGGTGAGGCCGTGAATGATGGCTGCGTCGCGGCTCTTTTCACAGCAGATGATGCAGGTCTGGTCGGCCGTCGTCGAGGCCCCGTCCTGAGAGCCGCCGAAGCCGGTGTCCACAGAGTCCTGTGGACTCGCGCTGGCCGCCGCCGAGGACGCGGCGACCGTGGAGGTCGTGCGTCTCATCTTCTCCGAGAGGCCGGCGCGCTGCCGGCGCCGCTGCCGCTTGCGTCGGGGACCGACCACCCAGTCTGGCCGCATCTGCAGAGCGCGGGGAGCGGCGTCAGACAATATAATGACAAAAACATCGCACCAGCCGTTCCAGCACGAAGAGGATGCCGCGTCTTCAGCTGCGGTTCGAGATAGCGGGAAGTTGACAGTGGCACATTAAGGCGAGAAAAAAGGTGAATTTACCCTCATCATCACATCTTATGGGCACCCAGCAAGTCTACCGCACCATAACAATCATATTCTTTAATACATCATGCACTCATAACGTCTACCCGGCATTATAAGCACAAACTCCAAATTACGTATAGTCCTCGCCGATAGGAACTGCAGCCCGTGTCCCTCCACCACCCAAACTACCACCTGCATCCCCCCACTCGCCGCCCGGTCCGCGCACCTTCCAGCAGTGGTCGCAGCGCGACTTTCTGGCCTTATTGGTGGTGCGGCACTTGGGCGCGGCGCACACCCACGTGTCGGCGTTCTCGGCGTCCGACTCGGAGGTCTCCATGTCGGCCATCATGCCGACGTCGTCCATCCAGACGGCCATCACCGTCAGGTGCAGCGGCGACTCGACGTCAGACTCCTGCCAGCGACCGGCGCGTCAGTGACGGCGGTCCGGCGCCGCCCCACACGGACCAGGGGAACGTCCGGACTAAAGGGTCGGGGCTTCAAGGGTCACACGTCATACACAAAAAAACACGCCATCGAAATACATTGAAAAAGAAACGCGTTCTGCGCTAAGGTGTTCTTAACATGTCAAAAGCAAAGTTAACTGTATCAACTGTCATCGAGCTGCAAGTAAGAGATTTCTTAGAGTATAGTTTCATTTTATAATTGAAAAGGGCTAAGTTGGCATAAGTGGTGATTGGTTAAATAAGCAGATCAAATCAAAGCCAACAACTCTTCCAAAGGACTTTGCAAGTGAACATACATAATACGAGGGGCGTTCAAAAAGTTCCCGGCCCAACCATGAAGGAGTTGGAATTTCGGCCTGCAACGCGGTGTGTTCAATGATGTGTTATTGGAATGTCCACTTACGTAGCCATTAAGCAATCTGCCCTGTGATTGGTTC
Organism: Amphibalanus amphitrite; assembly: GCF_019059575.1. Lineage (NCBI taxonomy): Eukaryota > Metazoa > Arthropoda > Thecostraca > Balanomorpha > Balanidae > Amphibalanus > Amphibalanus amphitrite. The sequence continues at coordinate 113,440 of NW_024881522.1, forward strand.
AGGCTGCTAATTAATCGTAGCATAGTTTGCCATTCCCGGTCAGAATGGGCGACGCCCAGAAGAGAACAGTTATTTGATTCATGCATTGCAGAAAAATGCACCAAACGTTATTCACGAAAAGCTAGTGCCAACACATGTTGAGGTTTGTCTTTCTTACAGTAACGTCAAAAAGTGGGCATCTCTGTTCAATTTTGGTCAACAGATCATTAATGGTCACCCCCGCAGTGGCCAGCCATCAACAGCATTGACTCAAGAAAATATGAAAAATAAATACTTCTTTGTGAAAAATGACAAATATTCTGGTCTGGAACAACGCAGCAGAAGCGGAGGTGTCTATCAGGTTCCTCAAAGCCATTCTTCGACAGTGTATTAATATGTATAAGATCTCTGCAAGATGCATTCCCCGCTTGCTGACTCCAGAGGAAAGGCAAACTCGAAAGGAGGCGTAACGCGAAAATTTTGGCCCCATATCGAAGATCCAAAAGAGTTCATTGAACTACTTGTTACCGTGGAGGGATTGTGGGTGTCACACGTTGACCCTAAGGGCGTGACCGAGTTGCACAAGTGGAAGCACACTGGGTAAAGGCCACCAAATGTGTGCGACGTGTTTAAGTCAGACGGCAAGGTGACAGTGGTTGACAGTGGGCCGTGAAATGAGGAGGGGGAGAAGGTCATCAACGTGGGAAAAAGCGCTCTACCCTGGTGACATCTACTGGCTGAGAATCGGAGTAGTAGTGCTCGGACACCAACGCTGAGCGGAGCCACCTCCGAAGTTAACGCACCCTTAAAGTTCGAAGTCTTTCCTTTCAGCCTGTTCGTAGTCTTCTCTCTTCGAAAAACACGCATCATTATTGATGTAAAGCAACGTTCCATTGTGGCGAACGACTAACTAACGAATGTCAATCATGAACTACCAATGGATAACAGTCATAAAAAATAGACTTGCGCAATTACGCATTATGCGCATCGTAAGGTCGATAAATAAATATGAGGTATATAAATATATACAAACAAAAGGCGAGTTGCAATATCCAGTTCACTAGCTCCTTACCGAGAAAACGACACCATCTTACCTTCTGGATGTCCCTTACGAGGTGCTTGATAACGGCCTAGCCATCAGCATCCAGGTACGGCGAGCGTGACGTACGCAATCTATAACACAGAATCGCTCATTGGACCCCAACTATTGGAGGCCGAGGCGACTGTCACTGAGACAAAATACTGGCGCTACAGTACGCACTACGTCAACTGCAAACTACTACTAGCGCTACGGAGAGATACACGCCAGGGCAGTGACGAGCTAGGCCACGGTCACCTCGGCGCGCGCTTCACCACCATCCCGTCCTCCCAGTCCACACACGGCCGAGACACGGCGCTCACTTCCCGCACACACAGATCGACAGCCCGGGCACGGAGTCCCTCACACCCGCTCATCAGCTGACGCGGCCCCGGCCAGGGCAGCTGTCCTACCGGCCGCCGGCGCCGGGGCCCGTGGTCGGCCCGTCCGCGGCAGCGACGGCCCGATGACGGGTCACGGTGCCAGCACTCGGTACGGCAGCTACCGCCGGGCAAATCACCTCAGTCCTCAGAACCAGCACGGACCATCACTGAGCATCGCGAGTCGACGCGGAGGCGCAGGGGTGCCACCATCCCGCTCCCAGTTCGCAGAGCGCAGCAGATGAGTGGAGATCTGCGGGGTACCCTGAGCGCAGGATCGCAGTGGCGCTTCGTGTCGCGTGGCGCAGTGCGGCCGTTGCACGTGATGACCCTGGTAGGGCGCTGCGCCTGATACATATACATCCTCATCCGTTTCAGTTCGTATCGGGAGTCCATGCGGGCTTGTCGCACGCTGACTGGCGCTGCAGCTTCTCAGCTTCTCACGGCTCTGAGCTGCTCCATCATCCCCTGGCTCCAGCGCCTTCAGCTGCTCGCTGTCTGCTCCTCTGGGACGCGAGGCTTCGGTTCCAGCACCGGCTGCCACTGTGTTTCCAGTAGAGCTTCTGGTGCGTCACCACATACGCTGCTGCCGCTGCTATGAAGTGCGCGCGGCGCCGAGAGCGTCGGAGCACATCTGCGCCACTCACCGTCGCACAATTGGAGCAGACAAACTGCTGAGCAGCTGAATATGCCATTAAAGTTCGTGGCGCTAGATTTAAATTTTGGTTGTTAAGTCAATCATCCATGCTGTGGATGATCGTAAAGTTAGAATTTTAGGGCGCATTTTGAAATGCGAGCATTTCAAAACACATTGCACTGTGCACTAATGGCATGCATTAATGCTTATTTGCTTGCTAGATACAAGCATCTTACCTTTTACATGTTAATAATGTATGCCGAGCTCATTTTACCTGAACTCTGGTTGAGGTTAACTACAACCAGAAAAGATAAGGAAATGTTACGCCCAATCTTAGACGCGCATAACGCAATATGAGCTTTTGGTGCTGCCAAGCTCACAAACGCAGGGACGCTGCACATTCTTGCCCAGGCGGGGCAGCGCGGGAGGGCGCCAGGCGCGTGCCATCACAGGCTGAGCAGGCGTGAGAGCAGGCGGCTCGTGCCGGCTCCAGCACAGGAGAGCGCGCGGCCCGCCAGTGGAGCACTCGCAATATCAGGTGTGAATCGCGTGCCAAAATCGGCCTAAAGCGGTGTGCCGCTAGCTAACGCCATTGACAACCAGGCGTACAACATGAGTGAAAAGGGTCGCAGTGCGCGGGACGCTGGGGACACGTACTGGGGAGGCGGAGCTGGCTGCGTGGCATCTGGGCGCGGGGAGACGCGATGCGCATTGCTAATAAAGCGGTATGACGCAGAGGTCTGGTGCCTGTCGCGCGTGGCACCTTGTTCTACGCGCTGCTAGCTTTTGGCGAGTCTGAATCATGCCCAGAGCGCGGGCTTGCTGACGCTGTTGGTACGCGAGCGGAGGAGGGTATAGGACGTCCACCAGTCGCGCGTTACAGGCTGGGCTGGTGCAAACAGAGGGCCAACAGATCGGCTGAGCCGGCCATCGCACCGAAAGGAACTTTCGTTGTAGTTCTTATATACAATTACAATTATGTGTACAATTATAGAATTTTTATCTACGTTTCGATGTACAAGTATGTCCAGATATTACCATGCCAAGACATAAACAGACCTCATTGGTACAATTAGCTTTTACGGCTATAACAGATTTTAGCATGCGTGAAAAGCCAGCATCAAGTTTCAACATTACCATCAGTCACAACACAAACAAAGGGGAAATTTGGAAAAACGCGGAGTCTCATTAATGAGGGGGCTTGTAAGGACCAATGCGGGAGTTCTCGAACGCTTTACCGCCGCAATCCATGTGCGCGCCTCGCCACGGTAAATCGGTTAATTGAAATGCTTCTAGGTGGATGGCCGATTAGCGGAAGGGCCGACATCCGTCAAACACCAGTTCACCAAATGCACACCCGGCCTCCATTACCCAAATTCCCGTTTCAAATGCACAAATGAAACGCCTCCAGAGAAGACAACAGAGCAATGACATAAAAGAGAGAGAAGGAAGAGAAATAGTTCTCCGGAATGCTTGAGACGCGCGGTGTTAGTACTACGGATGTTAGTGACCGGACTTTCGTTAAATATTATATGATAGCGAACTAAAGGAAAACATGCTGATTCAGAAGTGCATGAAAACATCTACTTTGATGATTTCATGAGTGGACGTGCCAAGACGCAATGCCTACTAGAGAAAGTGAAAAGTGAGGTGGAAACATTCATGACCAGCCAGCCCACGGCGAGCCACTTCCGCAGACGACCGGGTGGTCTGTCTGCCGAAATGCTTCGCCATTTCGACCACCGAGACACAGCTCAACTCGTGCCACCCAGACCCAAAGAGGGAAAACCACAGACACAAACACAACATCCGACATCCAGAGACAAACCACCATCACGACACGCAATGGATATCCGTAGACAAAACACCATTGAAAGGATGAAACAAAACAGTGTTAGACCACAAGGTGAGAGAAAAAAGGAACACAACACACGCACACCACAACTGGGCATCCAGTTTAGGTACTCGTCACCGCCCGAAGCAAGGTTAAGTCTGCCACGAGCAAGCTAATCTGCATAGCGCAGGTCCAATCAGGCGACAAAGGCGACAAGACCGAGCAGACTAGCGGCATACACCAGCCGAGTGTTGCCGGCGCCACCGCCGGGGCGGGGTCGCTGCGGCAGACTACTCACCCCTGATGAAGAGAGGCCGTCGGAGTCGTAGTCGGTGCAGTCGACCGGTTCCAGCTCCTGGGCGTACGTGCGGCGGTGGTCTCCGGCCTCGTCATAATCGGTCTCGGTCTCTCTGGTCTCCTCCATGGCACCGTCGGTAGCCTCTAAACCATCACAGGCGGTCCCCAGAAGTCAGCACCGCTCACACACCATGCTACCACAGACACGCCGTAGGAACGATCGACACCCACGAACGCACGCACGCACGCTCAACACGCACGCTCAACACGCACGCTCAACACTCATTTCACGCACTCACGCTCACGTTCATGCCCACACAGACTCGCATTTTCACGCAGCGACGGTGCGTCTGGAGAATCGGGGCACCGCGACTGCTGAGGTCACATGGCGCCCCTCTGCACCGACGCCCGCCCCCGAGGTGCGCCCCAGGACTACCGGGGTGGGGTGGACACATCGAACAGATAGACACACACGAAATCGAAAAGACGATATCGGCGCTCAATCACAACACTGCTCGATGGGGACGGGGTAGAATGTCTACACGCAAAGGCGCGCAGGGCACCCTTAGAGACAAAATACGACGCAACGATAGACCGGGAAGATACGGTCTGAGCCACTGGCCCAGACGGTGCACGGGCCAGCCAAAAGAGGCCGGCGGCCGCACGGACGGTGCGGTCCAGGTCAGCCTGGCCGTGCACTAACACAACAGTTACACTGCGCACAGCAAACATTGAACAGGCGTAACGTAAAGGCATTCTGATCACATAGCGCACCAATCGACCACGAGTTTCGAATCAATGATGTCTTTTGAATGCGTACTAGAGATCAAGGATGTTGAGTATTTTCAGGACTGAGTTGCCCAGCCGGCGAGAGCAAAAATGTGATTTCAGACTTCAGCGAACTCTATGTTGCACCCAACTAATTGGTCGATTGTTGCGGTGTGGTACCAGATTGGGAACAAACGAAATATAAGCAACGCTCAATAAAACAACGACGACAAGTGAATGACTCCCTTATCCTTGCATATTTGCCCACGCATAATATTAAATGATATGTGACGAACACAAAGAAAACCAGCCATGTGAATATGTCAAAGTGTGGCAAATTAAACAAATGTGGAATAAAGTGTAGCTATGAAAAACCGACACCGTATGACAATATAAAAGAAACGATGAGGACGTGAAAAGAAAGGTTGTAACTTGTAGTAAAGGGAAGCTAACCAAAAGATAAATGAATCAAGGGGAGCTAATACGAATAAATGAGCTAGCGATAAACTAATCATATGACGCAAAATATTAACATACAATAACTCATGAAGATAAAATGTTCTAAATCATTACATCGTACAGTCGTGTCGAGAGAAAAACAAAACTCAAAGAAAGACGAGTAACGCAAATCTAAATCAACTAGGCATATTGTACTTGTCTTGAACTCGTCGCTTAGCAGTGTTCACTGTCGGCGGTGCAAGTTCCCATGGTGTTACTGTCTATATTGAATGTTGCTACTGTGACGGGTCACAAGTCCCTTACACCACCCACCAGCGGCGGCGTCAGTGTCCGCTGGGTCACCCCGCCTCCCGCTCACTACACTGTCGCCGCCGCCCCGTCGCGGCAGCTCTCGTGGTGCGTCTCTGCCACGCGGCGGCACGCTCCGTGTCTGGCTCACCTAGCGTGTCCATCCGCTGGAGGTCGGGGGTGACCGACGGGCCCGGTCCTGACGACGGGCCCGCGCCCGCCGCCGGAGCCGGAGCCGGAGCGGACGCCGCCGCGCCCGCCTCGGACCGACTCCGTTTGCTGTCCGGGTCGTCGGCGTCGGTGTTTGTCGGGCCGCGTTTCACCTGCTCGCCTGGCTCCAGGCCCGGCGGCGGCAGCGGCGGCAGGCTGGCCATCAGGGCCTCGTCCTCCACCAGGCACAGCTGCTGCCGCACCAGCAGCCTGAAATCAGACGGCGTGCACTGTCAGAGGGCGCCACCGTCCGCCACCGGCCGTCAGAGGGCACCTCAGTCCACCACCGCAGCCGGATCGCGCGTGACAGCATTCTGGGCACTCTGGTAGCTCGGGGGGGGGGGGGGGGGCGTGACATGCATGCGTCAGGGAGGTTTACCGAGTCCCGAGTTAGTTAGGGAGCCGGGAAGATTAATGTGCGTTCTAAAAATACTACATGAGTGTGTGAACAAGACAATAAGCACCATTGATGATATCACAAACACCGGCACTCATTTGAACACCTTAGTGGTCTTGCTCGTTAGGTAACGAGCTGAAAAGCAGATTGAGATGTTAGATCGATAGTACATCTGGACACAGAAGGACGTGCAGATAGCACGTTTCAAGGTATCCAGCGCTCAAAATGTGGTAAAACACAAAACGTGGTTTCCTCCAGTTTCCCCAACTCAGTAATTCTGAGACTGAGTTAAAGGGACCCTCCCACCTTCAAAAAAGTTAATGAATTGGCATGAAAGTGATGTCCCTTGGTTCAGAAAGAGCGAAAACGAATATCTACCAAATTTCACCGAAAAATATTCACTGGTTTTCAAGATATTAGGCTTTTACTTTTGTTTACTTTTTGGGATCTCCCCTGTTACTAGCGACTTTATTTGGAAGCAATAATTTGGCAGCCTTAAAGTGCGGCAGACGTTGCGCGCAAAGCAGCGTATACCACCACGTGTTAACGATGGTTTTAGTCTAAGATTTAAAAATCGTTAGATCTCCGCTGACGTCACAAATTCTAAGGGGGCATTCCAATGCATTAGCCCCTTAGAATCCGAAAACTGCAAGTTTGAAATTCCATATCTTCGAATTAAAGCATTTTTCGATGTTGTGAGTGCCCAAACCGGTATTTGCAGGCCATGGCCACCAATTTGGCTATCTCAACTCAAAACTAATGTTAAGGTGGGAGTGTCCCTTTAAAGTAAAGCAAAGATAACTTGAAAGGAAACGACACAATTTTGCAAGCGGTTGTGTGCGAGTGGGCAGGATGCTTCCGAAAATAGAGGATCGATTGCGGGAAAACGATACATAGGCACAGCCACTGTAATTGCTGAGCAAACAAGTCGAAAAACTGTGCCATGAAAATTAGGCATACACATGCGAAGTCTTCCGTTAGAGCACTCAGCAATAGCATCCAGAACTGTCAAAACGGCAGAATTCGTAAACTGAAATTGGCTAAAATAACCCTCGCCCGCACATGCCATTTTCCCATCCTAGAACGCACATGGGGGGGGGGGGGGGTGGTTGCCACCCCCCCCCCCCCGCGCCATTTCGTTCCTGTTGGAGATAGAGCTTAGCAGTAAAGACCAAAAAGATTCTTTGGGAAGAGACGAATCCAATGATACCCAGTTTTACCTTCTCAGGTCAGTCATTGACCTTCCAGGTCAGGTCAAACTAAAAAATGTTGCTGTTTTGGGTCACCGTTGGATATCAAGTGCGCTGCTTATCAAATACCGATGACGATGCTGTTTTCTGGTGCCAAGCCAGCTAGAACCTCTTTGTCACACTATCCGACCAGAATTTTGCTGCTGAGGTCATTTCAGGTCAAGTTAGGTCAAGGTCAATTATATGTGTTTGTATGTCTGTGTGTGTCTGTGTGTATACTGATGTGTGCACCGATTGTTTTTGGGTCCATATCACATGAAATCATGATCTGAGAAGCTTTTACCAAAAATGCAGTCAAAAAACTTCACAAAAAGTAAATTCAGCTTGCCTAAAACGCAATTATCTTAGATGACCTAGGTTGACCTTGACCCTGACCTTGACCCCTGTACATCGTCGAACAACATGTTCCATGATAGGTGGGAGGTAAGACTGGCAAAAAAGGCCGAAATCAGGGTGTCAAAAGCTCACAAGGCCCATGGCAAACGCAAGATGTTGAGAATTGGCCATTTGGGTCATGACATGACCTGAAAAACAAGGTCATATCTCCGAAACCAAAAATCACAGAAACTTGAAATTTTCAGTGGACATCAAGAAAGAATAGACAAGCAGCTATACGAAAAATCAGCCTTCTAGCTCTAAAAATGTGGAGTGCAGAGCAGAAAGACTGCCTGGGGGGGGGGGTGGCAACCACCCCCCCATGTGCGGGCGAGGGATAATGCATGGATTAGAGAAGCAGTTTCGATGGGCAAAAAAGGTTTTGGCCCAGGTCTTGGCCGGGACTGCTGGCCAGTGTTGTTTCAGCGACCGTTTGGTTAATCTAGTACAAACCGTCAGCCAATATTAGCCACAAGCACCATGTTACAGGAAGTTGCAAATCGCAATTAGTAGGAATCAATGACAAAACGGAGCAACCAGCATTGAAATGGGATGGAATAGCAGGAAGTCGTGACGGGCTCAACGGTAGGCATTACCATGCACAGTACATAAATTTCCAGAACATGACAGAAGCGGCACTAGTTTCGCCAGAAATGCACATATAATTTGGTTGATTCTTTTTTTTGCAATTTTGATCTGCTAATTTTGACTTTTGAATCCTCAGTCTATCAGTACGACAGGTTTTCGGATCAACTGATGACGAGCGATTTGACACGGGCACTCGAGCTGTCACCTGGGTCATGGTGCCAATCCGACAGTTAGAGCCCCGGCCGGCCGAGCCCGCCACGGGCGCCTCCCTCGGACCCGCTCGAAGGTGACGGGCTGGTGGTGGTGCTTTGGTGCCCATTGGTGCCACGTGTTATTGGTGTAACTTGGTCGGGGTCCGAGGCCGCACCACTGCTTATCGGTCAGCATCCGTCAAATGAGATGAAATGAAACGGCATGATGGCGGGACGGCTAAAACTCGCAAATCAAATTGCAATATTTAGACAAAAATATGTATATTCAAATAATTATTGGAAAAAAATTGTGCTCGTCTCTTACCTACTAGTCACAAATATAAATATTTCAAATATGTATGAATGACTTATTTGAAGAGTAAATAATGCTATGACAAAGATTATTCAATAACTAAATAAATAAACGAATGTATGAAAGTGACCATCAGCCGCCGCAGTTCAGCCCATTTCACTGAGCTGTGCCGCAGGTCCCGGGTGGGGCTGGAGGGCCTCTCGACCGGCGGGCCCCAGAACCCCGACTCCGGCCAGCCCATGGTCCGTGGTCAGGGGTCCCGTGGGCCCGCCAAGTCTCGAGATGCGGCCACCATCCGACCGCCTCTTTCAAGTCAGTGAAACCGTCAAAATCGTCAGCCATAGAAAGGAAAATGGGAAATTGGTGATTGTGAGTACTGCAAGGGGTTATTAGAGTTTAAATGGTGCAATTTGAATTTGAATCAACTGAGACAGATGAAAAATGAAGATTAAATGGTTGAATGCATTCGACTGAAAGGAAGATAAGTAAGACTGCGGGCGTTATATGTACGGCCAAAAGTGCTCAAACAGAACATAAGTAATAATAAACTACACTATAAGACTGAGTGAATAAAGAAAAATTAACATTAAAAACTAAGCCACTCACAGCAAAGAACATCAATCGCAAACGCAATGAAGGGGCACAGGGGCCTGCGGGCGGTGCTGGTCAGAATAGTGTGAGGGCCGGCCGGCCGGTCGGTCGGCAGAGTGGTCGGTCGCTCGGCGGGCTGGCTGGCTGGCTGGTGGAGAGCTCCGGCTGGTCGGGACGTCCGCCGGCGGACGCACGTTCGGCGGGACCGAGCGACAGCCGAGCCGCCTCCGATCGACGGATCACGAATTCCGTGTCCCCGTCGCCAGCGCCAGCGCCGACCGTCGGGACCGACCCTCACGGATCGTGGAAATCGGTCCTATCCGGATCGACATGGGACAGCCGCCGGTCCGGCCCGCCGGCTCCGGGCCCAGGCCAGCTCAGCTTGGGTCCAGGTCCAGGCTGGGTTCCACTTGGTGTTGCAATAATGATACCGGGGCCAGAACACGAAGCGGAGCCAAATGATGGATGCGATACATATAAAGCGTTGATTCCATGTCAACAGAAACAATGTCCTGGCGTCATCAAGTAATTTAGACTTGTCTGGTGACTTTGATGGCATTTTGTAGAACTTGGCACATGAATATGCGACTTCAATGAATGGTTGTCGCCTGGCTTACCCGCTGACATCCCGTTGCCCGCCTTGCAAGAGGGCAACAGGATGGGATGGATGGCTAACAATTGCCAAATATATAACATCTTTGGTAGAATTTGATCTTTAAGAACCACTGAAATTTAATCAATCAATATAAATCAACTGAAAAGGGCACAAACATGATAATCAAAATTTAAGTTTTCTTTCAATACCTATGTCAAAGAATACATGAGCGACTAGAGTCTATGTTGATTATTGAATGTCAATACTCTGGTCTTCAGCCAACCAACAATACTTAACTAACACCATAATTAAACCAAAAAGACCGGGACAAAGACCAAGACGACGACCTTCCTGGACCGGGACCCAAGCCGCGGGCGTGACCGGAGGCCCGAACCGGCGCCGGACCGGTGCGCCACAGTGCTACCGCCACGAACGTGCCCGCACGCGCGCCGGCGCGTCCACATACCGTGTCTCGTCCTTCGTGAACGAGGCCACCCCGAAGACCCTGCCGAGCGGGTCATCCTGGCACACAACCCGACTCTTATTCGTCGGGTCGAACAAGCTTGGTTTTCTCCTCGCCAGGTATCGAAGGAACAGCATAATTACCTGACGAAATGGGTGCAGGGGTCAGCAAGAGAAAACAGCTAAACAACTCTGAAACTTTGGAAAAAAGCTGATAATACATTAAACTTCAGACCTGACAAGTGACAGCTAAAATTTACTGAGTAGTTCAATTGACAACAGTTGAGGTCTGAGGAAAGTGCATAATTAGACAGTGCATCTGCTATTGCATTTTTATGAGTTACCATAGCTGTCAAAGTGAACAGAGGATCATTGAGTAGACCAGAACAATTGAATTCACTCAAATAAATAGCATGCAGCTAAAGGAACCAGAAGAGATTACTCACGTCCTTCCATTCATATGACTCGTCTTTTTTGGCGCCAACCGACTGCAGCACTTCAAAAAACGAAAAATTTAGTGTATATCGTCTTTCTGTGGAACAACAGGGTCAATTGTTGATTAATCAATATTGAAGATGTTAAACATGTGCCATACGTCCTATGGATAGCAAATTTGTATCTGTAGTGTGTAGGTACCTCTCACTTTGCTTGTGCTTCAAAATATAAATCAACAATATGTACATACCAATGGAATTAATTAGCTGTGAACTCTTAAGGCCTGGCTACACTATGCATTTCCTGCGTGCGTTTTTGCAGGTTTGCGTGTTTTGCGTAATATCGTTCTAGGAAAAAAGTTATAAACAATATAATTTTTACTTTGGTTATATACAAAAGCTAATATAACTCTTATGTAACTAAAATTTAAGGTGAATAACATCACAAAAACGTAATATCGTTCATTTTTCTAGAACGATATCACGCAAAACACGCAAACACGCAAAAAACGCACGAAGAAAACGCATAGTGTAGCCAGGCCTTTATGCCTGAGTAAGGTTGCAGGGAATATTGAAAAAACTGCTTGAAAATAATTAAGCGAGCAATATAAATAAAAGAGCAGTTTTGCATTCTAATGCAAGGCCCCAATTAATCAAAAGTTCTTCTCATAACTTACATTGCTGTTAAAATCAGTGGCCATTAACTCATAAAACAATGGGATCTGGTAGCACTGGCTTACACCTTCTCCATTGGCACCAAGGTTCAGAGTTAACCTTCCAGGCGGTAAGGGGGGGGACATTTTTTGCCCCCCTTAGTTTTTTTCGATATATCTCCAGAACCGCTGCGCCGATCGTCACCAAACTTTCAGTACCCTCCCGTGAATAGCTTTTACACATTGTGACCAAAAATTTTCCAAAGGCTATGATAGGTTGGCCCATTGGCCGCTAATGACGTCGGAGTGACCTCACTTCTGCCATTTTCAACCCAAAAATGTTGGGAAGAGCTGTCAGACCTACAGCTTCAGAGATACAGGAAAATGTTTAAGACATAAAAGGTGTAAAATTAACAGGGCTACAAAACTGCTATCTAAAATTTTTGAAGTTTTTGGATTTTAACCAAAAACTGAATATAATAGCCAAAAAAAATCCAAAAAGGTTTTTTAATTTAGAAAAAAAACTGAATATATGTGATAGTCCCTACCACCATCTATCCACATACCAAATTTGAGATCGATGCCTCTTTTTTGGCCAAGTTATAGCGAAAAAAAAAATGTTCAAAATTGATGACGTCAAATTCTCAAAAGTCAATTTTTAGCAATTCTAGACCACGTAGCGCAAAACAAAGACCACCATTAGACTCCCCGTGACGAGCTGCATCGATGATCGAACCAATAACCACTTTATGCAAAACTATCAACTTTGAAATTTGACCTTTTTTGACCTGACCTTGACCTGACCTCCACCAGAAAGTGACAAACCGTACCTGATGGTCTTATAACCAACACCATTCAGTTGGAAATGAAACATTGGTCAAAAAACAATATGCATTGCACAATCCTAGTGAAGTTGGGTGCATGTGCTGACCCTTGGCGACCTGACCTGTGACCTGACCTGGCATTATCAGTGACCTCTAATAGCAGCATATGTACTAGGCAACTGACGCCCTATCGCTGATTTTCGACAAAATGTGTTTTACTTGATGCTATAGCGCATTCCCTAGAAGACCCGTGAACAGTGAAGCATTTTATCTTTGACCTGACATGTGACGTCATCGGTGACCTCGAGGTCAATGAAATTTGGTTTTCCTCAACAAATTTGACAGGGCTATAGAACGCCGTTTGAATTTTACGAATCCGTCCAGTAGTTTCCGAGTTGGGGGGGGGGGGGGAAATGCCCCCTCCCCACCGCGCGGAAGGTGGCCAGGAGGCCCACCGCCTGCCAGGTTAAGTTTATTTGGGCGCTAGAATATGGCAGCATACAAAATTGCATGGATATATACGAGATACCAGTCAACAAAAATAAAAGCGAGTAAAAAATAGGAAATAAAATATCATATCTAACCTAACCTAGCCTTACCTATAACCTGCACACTACAACCTACAGTTAATAGAAGCAATACTGGTAGGAAATAACTGTACAGGCAGGCGAGCCTGCCCATCCAGCTCAAGCTACTTCCTACTAACATTCAACAAACCCATTAAAATCGGAAGTGATATTATTTATCAATGAAGGGGAGATCCATTCCATATGTAATATGTATTGTATACAGACTACCAATGCAAAGGCCATACAATAAACAAGGCCTTGATTAAGTTGAACCTTGGTGCCACTAGACGTATTAGTCAGCACTACAGCCACGAAATAACAATAATGCAGGTGGGTACTTACGACAGCTTGGTGCTGCTTCCATTTCACTGCCTGAAACAAGACAAGACTAATTGTTAATTCTACAGAAAAGCAGGCCTAAACGGTATGATCCTAATTGTTCAAAGGATGATGCTAGCGTAATGCTGTTTTAATTAGAGAACAGTAAGCCAGAATGAAAATTGACAGAGTACCTAAGTAATAAAACAACCATTTCAATATTGGCATGTAGCATATTACTGAAAGACAGAGAAAACTGGCCATCAATTGATTTAGACAGCAGCAACCAAGGTATATAAAAACACTGGCAGCAACAAGGAGCAGAAAATGTGAGATACTTGGTAGGTAATAACAAAATGATTTGTGAAAAAGAAGGGTGAAATGTGAATCAGAATACACACAGAACACAGACAGACTTGGACTGAAAACCCAAAGCAGAAATTTTCATCCTCGCAGAAACGGTATATGCGTTTATCAATATAGTGGTTCTTCTGCTAGAAATTTGATCAAAGAGCAAAATGAAACGCACATCACAATTACCGTCCCAGCATGAGCGTGCCTGTCAAAACATGCCACAACGCGCAACCCCAAAAATGGAGGACAAAAATCTTTTTGATCCAAGGCAACACATATAAGCCGGGAATTTTCAACTCCGCAGTTCTCTGTGACGCTATGACGTCACTGGACCATCGGTCATCCTGCCCAACTCCTGCCTATCTGAAAAATAGTGATGAATGAGTAGTAAAGCAATCTTGTGATGTTTTGTTTGTTTGTTTGTTTGCTTGTGATTTCATCGGTCATCTTGTGATGAACTGCTGACATAGATATACTGCTGAGATCTTATATACCACTGAACTCTAATGTGGGTGGAAGGCGCATCGGCTGCCAGATGGTGTCCAGCGGTGCCGCCATGTTGCGCAGACCAGGAAGCGGCCGCCGCCTGTGTTGGGGAATAGGGAATTCGGGACCTCGATTTACGTTTGCGGCCGCTGCATCCGTTACGTTCAAGCTATGTAGAAACGGAAACCGGCATCTTACGCAGAATTGAGTGGAGAACAAGATGACATATTAAGAAAATCCTCAAACACAGGGAACTTATACGTTTAATTTAACCCTTATAAGTCAATGGGGAAATATGGAAATTGCTATTTTGGCGCCGGGAATGATCTGAAACTATCTCAAGCATATAGAAGCGTGATTTAATGCACTCCTTGCAAGGTCCAATGCTTCACATTTGCATTGTTGCCCTTGCGTGACGTCATCTGTGACGTCACAAGGGTCATAAACTTTTCTTCAATAACTCCCGATCAAATTGAGCTAGCGAATCGGGAAAGCCACAAATGGACTCAGAAAGACCTGCCGAATCGAATGATATGTAACATGACCTTACTCGACCAGCTTCGTGACCTTAAGCTCAATTTTAAGCAATTCTAGACAACATAGCGCAAAATAAAGACCAACATTAGATTCCCGTGGCGAGCTGCATAGAATTGATACCCATTGTATGTAAAAATATTAACTTTGAAATTTGATTTAATTTGACCCGACTTTGACCTGACCTTCATCAGAAGATAACCTAAACTGGCTCCAAAGGTCGCGTGACCCACATAACCGCATCTGTCATGTAAAATGGACCATAAAACATGCATCACACGACACATTCATAATGTGACCCTTTATGACCTGACCTGTTATCAGTGACCTCAAGTAGCAGAATGTGTTTGACAAACGATTCTCCGTCGACGATTTTCAAAAACATGCCTGTCAACTTTTACAACACATTTCCTGAAATGCTTGTAAACAGTGAAAATGCGACCTTTGCCTGACCTGTGACGTCATCAGTTGGACCGAGGTGAATGAAATAGGGTCACAAGGTAATTCCCCGGTAGGGCGAACCACTCCTGAATTTTGAAAATCGGCCGGAAACTTTCCGAGATCTTAGGCGGCCGAAACGCCCCCCCCCCCCATGGGTGGTATGGGTCCGCAGATAGTTAGCTAGCCCTACGGGGCGCGGGCTAACTTATGTCTACATATTTTTAAGTAAGGCTGAAAGCGAATTATCGACATCATTCATCAACAATGCAGATTGCTTTGAAATGTGGCAAATGTGGTATACTATGCATTATCGACCTCAAAAAGCCTTCAAAGAGCCAAAGAAGATTCTAAAAAGGATCAGAAGTGATAGGTATCGCAGACGCTGTAGTGCAACACTCCCTTAAAGGCTCTCCAATTTCCAAATCATCGGAATCTCGCTTTCTTACAGTAAGGAAGGAAAAGCTTCCAGCAGCTCTCGACTCATCTAGGTCCTAATCCTTTGACCTTTCCATTGGTACAAAATACAAATCGCTTTTTTCACATTCAAATCAGATGGGGTAAGGGACAACACAGTCAACATTGCAAAAAGCTACGAGGGCACGCGATTTCCAGCTTTTCTTCAATGTAATTTGTATACCTACCTACGCATTAATAGACACTAGACAGCAATGCGAAGGTCAGAAGGTGAAAATCTGAAATGCCCTTAAACAGAGCAGCAATCAATAGAGGATGAATGACATTCACAAACGGTCCATATTGGTGTGAAAATCTGATCCGGCACTTTTTGAACTCGAGCCTCGCCGAGCAAAACATGCATATAAATAATAGACTACTAGTTAAAGACAGTAGGACTAGGTACCTAAATAACTACATACATCCTGGTACCTACAGCAAAAAGCATCAGCACTAGTCGGCAAATGGTAATCGATGAAACATCATTTCTATCAATGCTATGTCATCAGCTACATGTTCTCAAAGCACAGGGCATAAAAGCAAGTGTTCGAAAGCACCCACCGGCCACCAGAAGCAGGTCGTATACCAGCCGAGCCTGACCCGACGGCTCCCGAAGTGCGACTGTCCCTACCGGTCGGGGATGTCTCTCTCTTATGGCTGAGTGCGTGAATCAATTCTGGCACCAGTCGCAACAAGCCATACAAAAGAGAGGTTGAGCAACTGTATGCACGTCTATTCGTGTTTTGGGCCTGAAGCGACGCCTCATGACCATGAGTGGTGGCGGAACACCTTCAATTAAGGTCGACTTTTGGTCCCATTTTGGTCCCACTGTCGACTTTTGGTCCCATTTTTTCCATGCAACGCCCATGGGGCTAAATTGCTAATGTTAAGATGCCAAAATTAAAGGGGGCACGGTGCCCCGGTGCCCCCCCCCCCCCGTTCCGCCGCCTATGATCATGACCTGTGACGTATTTGCTTTCAACGACCAATGGCAGGCCGCTGCATCGAGGTGGAATGAAGTGCATTGTTGCATTGCAATATATGATATACCAGACCATAATTATAGCAATTGAAGTATTTTATAATGAGTAATACTAAGTAGTATTGGTGCCAATCGGAATTTCTTTTCTTGGAATTCCAATTTTTGTCCAATTCCAATTTGGAATTTGGACGGAATTCTTAACATTTTTTGGAAATTAATCGGAACACAAGGCCTTTAAAATTTAAAATTTTAAAACGGAGGCCTTTAAAACGCTTTTAAACACTTTTAAAATTTACGCAAAAAATGCAAAAATCGTTAAAAATTGGAATAGCCCCCGCTTTGGACAAAATTGGAAATTTACTTGGCAATTTCTTGGAATTGGATCGGAATTGGAATCGAAATTTCATGAAATTGGCACCACTACTAAGTAGGGATTTTTGTAAGGATTTCATTCAGTACTTTTTATAAATACCTTTCCAAACTCATTTACGATATGACGATCTGAGGCCTGTTTCACTAAAAACTTGCGATTACAAGTGTTTGAACTTTACAATTCATGAGTATTTTTGCAAACTATGTAAAATCGGGTTTCACTAAACTTCATCACCAGCGGCACCTCCGATAAAAAGAGTTGGTAAATAAACTTGTAAACAATAAAATTGTTTTTAATCAAGAACTTTAACATGTTACAGATATTGCTTCTTTTTATCAAACTATGTCTAGTTTTCATGTCAGAAATTGCAGGAATAAATTAAAAATAATGATGCTGTTTCTGAGTGGTATAAATGATGGTTCACAATATCTTATTATTGAAAGAAAATAACACGTAAACATTTGACAGCAGAAGACTGTTGAATGCAATTATGGCGCGCGAATGACAAAACATGACGATATTTATTTATTGCTCGTAGCTGGTTCGTAGGGAATGTGCTAAGTGAAAAAGAGCATATAATGACTCAGCATATCATATTTGTTTTAAATAATTGATTGCTTTGCATCATTGCACAAAAAGTATCAAAATTCCGAACGTCAGGACCACTGGAATTTCAGGTTTGTAATTACGATGTTTTCTTTCAAGTTTCTGGTCTTCGTGAAACAGAAAGTTTGCGATTCCCGTGTTTTCTAGCAAACTTTTTCTTGTAAAAAAGTTTGCAAATTTTAAACTCAAAATTCATGCCCGAAGGTTTCGTGAAATCCAAATTTCAAATGTTGGTAATTATTTCTTTTAAACTCAAGTTTTTTCTTTGCAATTACACACTTTATTTGTTAGTGAAACAGGCCTCTGGTTGTATGAACATTGTTCTACACTTCCTACGAGGAAAGCACTTTAAAAAATTAAATTTGAGATGTTGCAATACAACTATTTCTACGGCACACGCACACGAAATGTGTGACACGTTGCGACAGCTATATCACAATCGAGCGATAGTGGTGTACCTATGTGAAAAAATGCACAATCCTATCTCAAGCACATATAATCGTGATTTATAATGATTTTGCAACGCTGAAGCTTAAATTGCGGAGCTTAAATTGCGGAGCTTAAATTGCGGAGTTTTTTTTTTTTTTTTTTTTGCTAAAAACTCCCGATCAAATTAAGCCAGCTGCAGCGAGTCGGTTGAGCCATCAGTTGAGTCTGACTCGGAAAGGACTCACATCGAAATTCGAATGATATGCAGCATGCTATCCTCCAAGCAGCTTTGACCTGACCTTGACCTCTGAAGTCAACAATCAACATCCTTGTGAGTTTGTGACCTAACTCAAACAAAAAGTATTCAACGCGCCTGGCCACGACGAGTACGTAAGATGGTCCCACAATCGCGGCTCTGTCACCATTTGTGGGTTTCGCACCGAATTTATTCAAACTTGCAGGACGTGCAGTTGGTTCGCATAACTTCATAGCATTGGTACCCAGGTCCCGGCCATTTCAAAATCGGTAAGTAGGTAAGACATGACCCCGTAACTTATCTTGAACATATGGAACCATTTTCAAAAAGCTCTGATTGCTATCCATCTTGGAAATATCCGCTCTATTTTATCTTTTCTTGTGCTTCCTCAGTTAATGCTAGAAGGTGGCTAAGTTTGTATTTGCTAAGCTTGGTGAGAGCGCTGGGTCAACTAGGGTCAACTGAGGTAAAACAATGCTTTGTCCCAGCCAGCAATTCGCTTGGGCTGAACTGTGGCAAACGTCGGGCAGCTTGGGATTAGCTTGGGTTTGCCCACTTTGACCAAAACCAATGTATTTTTTACTAGGGCTGAGCTGGGGCATGCCGCAGCTATGCCCACGTGCGGATAGCAGTAGCTCAGCCCGACATCTGCCCGCGCATCCAAAACAGGCTTAACTTGGGCGGAGTGCGGGCTGATCAAGCTGGCTGTGTCCTTCGGCTAACTGGAGCAAAGCCGGAGCTTAGCCATACTTGTTCGGCTCTTCGCGCATGCGCATTTCTGCGCCAATCATGTGCAGCGTTTGTGACAGTCTGCGCGCTGTGCGACGAAACGACACACCGGTGTTGGGGCATTTGGTAGTTGATGTTTGGGCGCGTGTGACAGTGCAAAGAAGGGATAGTGCTCACTGCTCTTATCAAGTGGACTGGCATGGAGTTTTACGGTAGGTAAGTGTATTGAATGGTGCGCTTGATCGTATGTAAACGTCATGATTTTGACTGAGTTTCACGCCATCAAACATGAAGCTGAATAGCTGTTCAGCCTGGCGACTCATACCCCCGCTCAGAAAAGCCGTATTCCGTGCCTTTATATCTTTGTGAAATACCAGCACTTCTGAACCAGGAAAATGAAATACAAAAAGAAATATTTATCTACTTATCACCGAGCACGCCCTCTGTCCGCGTTGAACATCGAATTAACATTTTATACGGTTCAATGAGAAGTGCTTTTACAGTATTAATGCAACAATAAGTTATTTTTCAAGCAAACATGCAATGTAAATTGTAAATTAAACCAATTGATCTCTTTTTTCAGATAGGGTGAAGTCGTCTAAGAGTACGCACTTAGTGGATTTTTTGCTCTCATTTGTTTAATATTTGAAAGAAAGAAATCGCAAATAGGGAATATTAAACTTCATTGAATTGGCCATCAACCCATGGGGCAACGATCCTTCAGCGTAAATGGAAGTGGTCTAAAACTGACATTTTCTGAACCGCTGCAGTTGCGTACTCTTACCATATGGGGTGTGTAAGAGTACGCACGCCAGGCGGGTGGAGTACGCAAGCAGATGAACACACACCTATGCAGCTTGTACTGTCCAAATGCTTAACTTCAAACTCAGAAGGCATTTAAGTTAATTCTAGTATCCAAAAAGAAAAACATAAAATAAATCTTTCAAGTCTATAAATCAGGAAATAATCATGTCGTGTGTTTCTAAAAAAAAAATGCACAATCAAAAGGGAGAATAACTCGTACTTGGAAGAATTTCGGGTACGCATCTGCATCACAGTGCTCCATTGATGATATACCTACAAAACAAACGTCATTTAGCGATAGATTAATAATTTTATATTTCTGTATATTCGATTTAATGTATAATTCTGCGTACTCTTACCCTCCTGAACAGTGCGTCCTCTTACCGTACATGCAATTCGCGCACAAAACAACCCCGAAACGTTGTGCAAAACTTCGCAAACAGAATATTGCACTGCACAGTATTTCCCCAGATAACCTCACAAGTTTCCCATAACAATCACTGAAATGTACCTTATCTCAACTGCCAAGTATCAAAATTATTGTACCATACCAAAATAATATCATAACGCTCGAAAATAATATTCATCGCCTTAAACTCAACAGCGTCGCCGCTCAACGCCCACGTTCCGTTGGTGACAAGCACGCACTGGCGCAAGGCCATATATCACTGGCGGCTTCATGTCACTTCATGAACTCGACAAACCCGCGTTGCTAAGCAACCGAAACAGCTGATGCGTACTCTTATCGCCCGCGTACTCTTACCCGCCCTTACCCTACGTATCATTAGAGCAAATGGTTCCAAAAAAATGGAATAGTTATACAAACCAGGACCGGGTGGACGCCGCAGTCGCCCTCGCCAAGTGGTTTAGCGGAAACTGCCTGCTTATAATTAAGTAGGTATACCTACATATACGGAAACTGCGCCGAAAGCTGGCCGACCACCTACTGCGGATGTGTGTGTGGAGGAGCCAGACGCCTCCAAAGTTCCCATTCACCAGAGCGAAGTTCCTTATAAACGATTGTTTGCTAATTGCTTTATGTCTTATGAGCGATTACTTGCTGTCCTTACTTTATGCTTTTGGTTGAGTGTTCAAAGTGTTATTATGAACGGGGACGGATGCTAGCGGGCCTTGTGATTGTTTTATAGTTTTGATGGCGCTTTTTCATGACTCATACCATATTATTGCTGCAGTTTGCAGTCCACTGTTCAGTTAGGCGGCACGGGCGGACATCGATAGCAGCGCCTCTATCGGTCACTAGGGAAAGCTGGGCTGTAGGCGACGATATACCGGCTGAGTTGTCACACGTTGAATAGGTTTATAGCCATCCGTCTTGTGAAAAAGTTGAACTTTTGCCTTTAATATTTCTACAGTTAACTTTAGAAGTGTCTTCACATGGATTACAAAACTGCTTAGATTATTGTATTCACTTCAAGTCTTCCCTATTGTTCTTGATGATGCGGGAACTATTTCTAATTAGTGTTTCTAGCTTAGTAAAAGAACATACTGTGCAAACGATGAAAAAAGCATAAATGGAAGATTTTAAATGCAATTTTCTCTAACAATTAATGGTAAATTCTCTACATATCCAGGAAAAGGTGCATGCTAACTGATAATTTAAAGTTCTTGGGGCCAGTTGTTTTCTTCTTTTCTTACGCCGCCCCAATGGCCGCGAATACACTTGTGATAACGCCTATCCATGTATTTGTGTTTGATTTGACGTGTCTGTATAGTCGTTTGAAATATACATTTAATGAAAGTCAACCTTACTTTCCTTTCGCAATGCTCGATGACCGGTAACGGTTAACAGAGCATATGAGTGACCGTAACAATTTTAAATATGCATTGAAACCGCACAACCTGCTGAAAGTGCATTGGCTGCTCCTTGCTACTTGATCCAGTGTGAAGCAAAAGCAAGATGAAGTCAAGTCGAGACTTGAGAAAACAGGAGCCGTCACTCGAGCCGAGCCCGAGCAAAGCCACAGCAGTTTGCAATGTATAAACCCCATTCACTTCTATGGCTTAAGTCGGGATAGACAGGGCACACAGAGTGGGCTTGCCGGAGTTCAGCCCGCTCGGGACCAGAGTAATCTCCATTATACAAATGGATTCACTGCTCGGGCTTAAATCGGGCTAACGCCAACCGTCGCTCAACTAGGGCTAAACTACGGCTGTCCGGAGCTCGCAGAGCGGGCATACCTCCGGCAGAGCATGGGCTTTAGTCGGCGTTTTTGTGTCATACGCCGACTTTAGCCCAAGCCCCAACCGACTTTAGCCCGACTAAAAATCTCGGGCAATCCGCACTTGAGCCTGCTTGGGCCCGGAGCAAAATTGCTGGCTGGGGTCTTAATTGACACATGCCATAAACGTAGGGCTTCAAAAAGGGACCTATTATGTTGTTTTTGATCAGACGAGTCGATTGATCCGCAACATCAGGAACATAATAAACTTCAGAATTTCATAATTGTTGAAGTTAACACGAATTTAGTTCCGAACACCACTTAACCCGGGCCCCCCTTCCATCCATATCTCCTAAACGACTGCAGATATCGCCACCAAACTTTCAGGACCCCTCCGGGCATCAATTTAACACATGAAGACCAAAAATTATTAAAGAGGCTATGATAGGTTGGCCGTAAATGACGTCAGAATGACATCATGTTCTGCCATTTTCGACCCAAAAAAGGTTTAACGGGAAGAGTTGTCAGGCCTACAGCTTTAAAGATACAGAAATATGTTTAAGACATAAAAGGTGTAGAATTACCAGGGCTACCCTACCTAACTGCTATCTCGGATTCTTTTTTGAAATTTGTTGATTTTGACCCCCCAATTTTTTTAAATAATAGCCAAAAAATCCCAAAAGTTTTTCGAACAAAAAAAAAACGGAATATATGTGATAGTCCCTACTGACTTCTATCCACATACCAACTTTCCGATCGATAACTCTTTTTTTGGCCAAGTTATAGCGAAAATAGGTACTGTTCAAAAATGACGTCATATTTTCAAACTCAACTTTGAGCAATTCTAGAGCACGTAGTGCAAAAGAAGACCACCATTAGACTCCCCGTGATGAGTTGCAGCGATTTGATACCCATTTTATGCAAAAATATCAACTTTGAAATTTGACCTAATTTGACCTGACCTTCACCAGAACATAACCTAAACTGGCCCCAAAGGCTGCCTGACCCACATAATCGCAAATTTGTCATGTAAAATGGACCATAAAACATGTATCACATGATACTTTCATACTGTGACCCCCCAGTGACGTGACCTCTGTGACCTGACCTGGTGTCCCGTGTCAGTGACCTCGGATAGCAAAATATGTGTTTGACGAAGAATTTCTTCATCGATGATTTTCAATAACATGCCACTTAACTTGATTTCACAACACATTTCTTGAAATGCCTGTAAACGGTGAAAATGGTTCAGAAGGTAATTCCGTGGTAGGTAGGGCTATCCAACCCCGTTTGAATTTTGAAAATCGGCCGGTAACTTTCCGAGATCTTAGGGAGGGGGGGGGGGCGAAACGCCCCCCCCCCCCCGCTACGGGTGGTAGGGTCCGCCGATAGCCCTAAGGGGCGCGGGTTATAACCTAATAATAAAGCACATCATTCGATGCGCATTGACAAACTAAACACTGCCGATCTATCCTTAAAGGAAATAGTTCACTTTCACGAAATAATTTTTTTGCAACGATTTATGATTTTTTATGTTCAAAATAATCAGCAAAGAAAATAAAACCTTTTTATAACAAAAGATTTTTTTTTCTATATTTTGATATAGGAAGAACTTTTCAGTTTCTGTAAGGCACACGCGATCCAGTATGAAAAGAGCATGGGTCCCGAAAATTCTTCAGAAACAGAGAAATTATCGCAGCCACCGGCATTTGGGCGATCTGCTCGATCTGATAATGTTCCCCTGAATGTCCTAATTGATCAGTACGAGAATTTCTCTAGAGTTCTCGTAGATAATTTCTCTAGTTTCTGAAGAATTTTCGGGACCCATGCTCTTTTCATACTGGATGGAAATATATGCAAGGCACACATCCTCAACGCAAGACACCTTTTTCGGGACGAGAAATAGAATATCTTTGCCTAGGGTGATCGTTGGGCTGTAAAAGCTCCTGATTTATGCTCGTCTCAGCCCAAGCTACGGAACTGCTATTCCAGTTCAAAACCCATGTTAAAAAGTGAACTATTTCCTTTAACCCTCGCGGGCTGCAGTCTTACCTACTAAAACCCGTGTATTTCGGATTTTTCCTAAAGGACATCTGAGGTCAGGTCGATCATGTGACCTTGTCATTTTAAGTAATTGAAGTAAATGAGAGAACACGGAAACTGTTATTTTGGATTCGTGAATGATCTAGAACCACCTCAACCAGATGAAAGCGTGATAACGCGCACTCCTTGCAAGGTCCGATGTTTCATATTAATTTGATCGTCGACCTTGCGTGACGTAGTAAATACAAGTTTTACGTCAATAATTCGTCAGAAGGGTGGCAATTGGCAAACACAAGTCAATTGCACACCTCGCATCGCACTTTCTCACGTGCAGGGTTCACCGCCCGCACGCTCGTTTGTCGCCAAAAAGGTGTCTTTCTGGTATATAGCTACTGAGTAGTGAGTAACAATACAGTACGACGTTTCATATTCGTTGCTAGGGTTTAAGTATGCGATACCAGTGCTCACATAATGCTTAAACAAGGGTCATGGTTAACTTAGCAGCGCTTTAACAAGTTCGCGAATCATATAGAGTCTTGTAACTTGCTCCATTCATTAGTGTTTAAAGGTTTAAAATTTTGCACAAAGCAATAAATGTTGCACATTCCGAGTAACGGTATGAATAAGCAACGCTAATGGGTCTCAGCTGCAAGCTACGAACACGTCGAGCAGCGCATAGCATGATCGGATTTCGGGAACCGTAGACTTTGGCTCAGCATTCTGTTACATCATATTTAAAATCGCTTATACCTATCTTTGCAGGCCAACACACACGATGCATTCAGAAGCTGAAGCGCCTTTCCAAACAGAGCAGCAATACAACTCAGCTCCAAAGTGGGTAGCCGAGCACATCTCCCGCACTTCCTTCGACGTCGACTCACCACATCGTGACCTCCCATTCTGGTAGACGATGGTGCCAGAGGAGCGAGGTGCCAAGACAGACATCCAGGCTGTCCAGTGGACTTCGGTCCGAGTCCCGTCCCGTCACTGTTTGACGCTGTGATGCTGCTGCCGCCGAGCGCGCTCCAAGGGACTTGCAGTTGTTGGGACTTGTGGAGCGCGCTCCGACGGGCAGCAGAACAGTTCACATGCGGCGGGCGACTGGCAGCGAGGGCCGCGCCGCGTCGTCCCGGCGGGCCTCCGGTGGGCGGGACTGTCCCGCGTGACGGCCGATACCAGTGAGGCAAGTTTCGACAAGCATACGGCGTCGAGCAGTGGCGGCCGTAGCCCGTAAGCAGTAGGACGACGGACGGACGGCGGTGAAGAGCGTCTGTGGGGCTTCCGAAGACCGGCTGGCCGAGGCGTGGCAGCACAGCCCCCGTTCACGAGCCTCAGAATTCCTTTACCGTGACGTCACGTGGGCGGCAAAAATCCCTTCACCCCATAACGATCCATACAAATGAGGCCGAGTTTTGAGCTGGGCTGACGCCCAAGTTGAGGGCTAAAACATTATAAAAAGCATACCATTTGAATCAGTAAGGCTTGATTTTTCCAAAACCGGGCCTCAATAGGTCAAATTCGAATGAACCAAGCATTAATTTTGCCTTTTAGATGAGGCCTGCAAATTTCGATGAAGTTTTTTCTCGTGAAGGAAAAAAATAGTGCTACCAAATGCGTCTTGCGCCGCTTTTGCAAAAGTTAGATACTAACGCCATTTTCTATCAACAATATGCAAATTTATCATGATTTTGGCCAAATCGAATGGCAAACATTCACTTAACAATAGCAAGACTTCTATGAGGTGCATTGTTTTGGCGAGTGATCTATAGTATGCTTCAAAAATACCACTGGAACTTGGTATGCCTCATACTGCACTACCATTTAGGAACTGAAGACTCGTATCTGAGCCACTTTGAATACAAGATAATGGGCTTAAGTGTGAAAAAGGCTGTGTTATGCCTTTCAAGAGAAGAAAACATGCCAGTATTGGTCTTTTTTAGCACAAATATTTATTTCTAGACTCTAGTGAATATTAATAATGTGTAAAATCATAAAATGTTGAAGTTCACTTGATACGAGAACAATCAACAGATCACCAAAGCAAGGGACCTGGTTGACGGGTCTTGTTGAGTCCATTTTTTACATTTCTCTCATCCAATAAGTACCTAGTTAATTGAGTAGAGTATTGTCTACTATTATAATTTGTGGTTAATACCTTAACATAGAACATTGTGAGCAACTGTCGTGCTGCCGCAAGGCGCAAATGAGCAAGCACAAGTGCTACAGTGACATGAATCATGATGTATGTATTTCCAAGGTGGCATGTACAATAAATGTTACAAGGGTAGAGTACCTTTGTTCTTTTATGGAATGGAAATCATTTAGAGATACAAAACATCACATGATTCAGAAGAATATTGGTGAGCTGATATTTAGTTTTCATACTTTAATAGCACCCATAAAAATCATCTTCATTTCGTTGAGCAGTGCTCTTGAGATAATGGGTGACCGGGACGGGTCAAGTAATTGAGTTGAAGAACTATGCTGAAATATGAATACAACACTAAACATTTTCAGCACAAAGAACCATCACCTTCTTCATCCACTCCAAACACATCTATTTTTGAATGCATATTGCCCACTCAGGAAACCTTAATGTAAGGCTGAAGCTGAACTGCAGGTTCATTAGCTACGTTAGACTGTGCCCACTGCCCACAGTTCCTTACATGAGAAGACCAGTGAGTGATGAAGTTCTAACTTCTAAATCATTGAAGTCACTTAGAAACATGGTCTGGCACATTTTGCACAGCTATTTCAATTTCATATAATCCAGCAAAAGATATATTGAACGTCGTATGGAAACCATGAATAATGAATGTGTACTGGAGCAGCCAATCTGCAAATATGGTAACTTCGATGAGATCTTGTTGGTGCGGGCTTATTCGGCTGGTGCGGATTTGGCATGGTGCGGAGCGGATTTGGCTAATGGCTTGGTGCAGTGCGGATTTAGTGTGGTGGGTAGGTTAAGGTGGTAGGCTTTAGGTTGTAGGTTTAAGATTGTAGGTTGTAGGTAAAGTTAGGCCAGGTTTGGTTAGGTTTGGTTTGGTTTGACTTGAT
This sequence comes from Amphibalanus amphitrite, assembly GCF_019059575.1. NCBI lineage: Eukaryota > Metazoa > Arthropoda > Thecostraca > Balanomorpha > Balanidae > Amphibalanus > Amphibalanus amphitrite. Next base: position 140,657 of record NW_024881522.1, read on the forward strand.
TAGCAGGCATCTCTGGGTAGAGCGCCTCTCCCTGGTTGGAAAAACAAGTGTAGGGCTTGCTTAACAACTACCACATTTTTATAATGCATGATTTTACTAGATTTTACAATTTGAAACATGTCAAAAACTGTTAGAGGCAATTGGTGTACATTGCTCAGACCATCACTTTGTCAATATAGCCAATGCAGCATTGTTATGAGGGCTAATTATTGCATATCTTATGGCCATGCTCAACCCAAAATTTAAAAACATTCATAGCTGAATAAAAATTTAATCACTCATCAGCATTTCAATTTCATTGTGCAATACAAACCAACCTCTGATGAACAGACACTATAAAGGAAAATAATGACAGAAAACCTGGTGATATTATAAGCGATCTGATAAATAAAGCTAGAGTCGTCTGAATCCTCAATATTCCGATCTAAAATCGCAAATTTGTCCATTATCCTAAAAAATCCACAAACAATACCCTATATACGGCCTTGAACAATACCTTGCATTATAAATGTCTCACGCAAATCATTTATGTATATGCAAACAGCTACCAAATCGCTACCATATTATGTGACGTCACCTGGGCGGCAAAAATTCTTTAGTGAACTAACCTTATAAGTAAAGTAATCTTGTGGCAGCACACTGACAGGTCCTTGGGCATTGCGACTGCTGGGGAAAAGCATTAATGGGGCCAAAGCCCGAGGGGCTCAGTGAGGGAATATTCAGGGAGCCTGTCTGGCTGCATTGTCGGGCACTACTGTGACTTTTCAAGACTACGATGTTTGACTGAATCTATGCCAATGAAAGAGCTTTCACCGTTATCATATCAATGTGGGCGCTAGCCTTAAGCATGATAAACATTTAATGCCAGCTACTACCCACAAGCCAGAGAAAAGGGCATTAGGCATGCCGAACAAATGGCATGACGTCGGTACACGTACACACCGCCTAAGCAGTTCGCATTGCAAATGCGCTAGAATTATTCAGTTAATGCCAAACACCAATAAGGCTGTAATGCAGCAGTTACATCTCGTCCGAAAAGTAATCCCACCTCGCGAGTGACCGAGTCGATGCACGACCGGCACGACCCACGCCTGGCGACCTCATCCGCCGCCATCTTGGATTTCCGCCATCTTCACTCGGTAGGAAGGCGTTCGGTGGCCGGTGCTGCTCGATTCTCAAATAACCATCCATGCTTGATGCTGCTTAAGGTGTTCTCCGTTCAAAGGCAAATGTTCACTGCATTGCACATTGACAATCACTGAACCATCTTCGAATAATCGGCAGACAAAATCAGACAAAAAGCAGCACAACCACCAGCGACCACCGCCCCTGCTCGCTTCCTCACGGCCATTGAGTTCGCGCATCTGCCGCCAGGTGGTAAGTTGTGTTGCAAGGGCGGATGCAGAATTGCATGGAGGGAGCATAGCGGAAAGAAAGCTTAGTTGCTTTTATGCGGGAATAAATGTATCGTAACTGGGAATGGTCGAACCATTTAATGAGATTAAGTAATTTTCTGTCACGCCCAAATGTCGGCAGCTCAGCAGAGCAGGCATTTCTCTGTCAGAGAGGTGCATCGTGTTTTGCATTGTCATGGCCACCTGTAGTGAAACTTCGTTAGCTCAGTTTCTCGTCTCGCGCAATAGACGTCGCTGCACGTATAGAGGGCGACGGGTGGCTTCAAAGGGAAATCTCTCACTCCCACTATCTATTCAGACTGCCTATAATCCTATTCCAATAAAATTAAAGGCAACGACAAAATCAAAATATCTATGCTATAATCTTCCGCTACAATACAACTATTTGTAGGTACAGCCCACCGCTAAAGTAATGTAGGGTTTTACCAATCTCAACGGTTGGCTTTGACTGGCGATTGTTTAATGCGGAGTGATTGAAAAGAAGATGTCAATAGCTAAAGTTGCAGTTGCAAGGGTGACGATACATATAAGCTACATTCAAAGTTTCATTGTAGTCTGGCTAATCGTTCCTAAGCTTCAGAAGCAGAACATACCCATGACTGAAACCCCACATTACTTCTGCTGTGGACTGTACGTGCCCTCATTGGGGCTCAGCTGGCCTGATAACGAGGCATCTACCAAACAGATGCAGATGGTGCCAGCCGATGCCCGATAACGGATTCGGTGGCATCTGCAATCTGCAATCTGCATACCCTGTTTGTGGGAAACATTCGTTAATCGTTTGGGAAAGTAGCTCCTATCGAAAGGCCATTGGTCTTTGGCTACGGCTTCTTTGATTATGCCCCATGGACGAGATGTCATAACTACACTTTGAAACGCATTACCTCAGCTCATGTTACAAGACTGCTATTTCGCTTCGACATACCAAGCTAACAGTGCCATTGCTCGTTATTCGTTGCATTCAAAGTCAGTTTTTTTGTTTGTTCCTGATTTCACTCCTTGGAATTTCGGACCACGTGCTTCAAATGTTTCGGTGTGAGCATGGGAAGCCACGTGTCGTATGGCATTGGTAAAGAGGCTCGCAGCAAATGTACCAATCCGCTGAGTGTATTTTGCCTGCATTGCAATACATATTTAAATGCATTCGCGATATGATTGTGATATAGCCAAGGAAAATGGTCAATAGAGAAAGACCGGAGCCATCGCCCGAGTGCATCTTCCTACTTTTACAGTTCAACTGGATGAGTAGAAGGTAGAAGACCACGGTGCTTCCAAAAGCGCTTGTAAACCAAAAATGCTGGCTAACTGATACCCTATCCTATTAGCAGCTGAGACTTCAAATCAACAAATTACAATAAAAAGATCTGCGCATGATTCCAACGACAGACCCGTTTCCAGAATATCTGAACGCAACCGCGTTTATTTTCACTGTATCGTTTGTTACATAGCGTGCGCATAGGCCTCGGATACATAGGCTACGATTCTGACCGAGAAGCAGAATCACCCCACTCACGAACATCAGAGCTCGATGTACAAATTCAACCTACACAGACCGTTATCAAAAGCCAGCCGACGACATCCAGGCTGTAGATACAGATCTCTGCACCACAATGCGTACATGACTTCAAACGATCGGGAGTGCGTAGATTCTGTTTAGTGAAGCCCGTCACAGTTTTGAGTAAGCAGTTGGATACATTTCTCCGTTAGGTTTTGCAACCCCTCCATGCCAGAGAGCACACTTCAGCGCGTCGTGTAACACTAGATTGCACCGCGCCGGACACATTAAAACGCATAAAATATCCAAATCAAACAACCAACAACAGCCCAGCTGTCGCGGAGGTCAAGCCTTCGGGGCACGCACGCGCCACGCGCCGGGTATCCCGGCCTGGGGACGCGGGAATGAGACCCCAACACGGACCAGGCCCCATCCCGGCGGTCCGCGCCGGGGTCGGAACGGGTCAACCAGGCGTGTGGAGCCGACACCAAGCGTAGGCTTGCCGGGGGACGGGCCAAAAGTCCCCCGGCTCATCGACGATTGTCGGCCGAAACCTGAATCATACCGCCCTGCTGAAAAGCCCACATCCGCGGCAGCCTAGACCGAGCCGTATGACTGAGTGTGCGGCCACTGGAGGACCGCGTGCGCGCCGCCATCAGCCGCAGCTACACGTCCCACACCGTGTCCACCGCCGTTCGCGCCTGCCTGACCGACGTTCGGGTGATCCACCCGTACTCTGCAGCTAAATAAGTCCATTAAGAATAAATATAACAGCCCAGCGCCGCGATAGCCTCGGGCAATCACCGGGTCACGAGGTCACTCACGGCCGGCGCTCGACCTCCGACCTCCGACTAGACCAGAGCGTGCCGCCTGCCCTCCTACCACAACGCATTGCATGCACTTCAATGGAACACAGACACACATACGCGCGCACCCCCACACACTTTTTCGCTAAAACCCGACCGTCATGGGCCGCTGCCTGTCCCGACTGCTACACCGAAGGCAAAGTGAAAAAAATTCATCATTGTAGCGTGACGCTGCACAATGCTGCCTAGTTGTCCAATCGTGCCGTGACAGTGCGCACGGGTTACCGCGCAGGTCAGCGTGCGACCGCACAGTCCATATCACCAACGGGCGTCCGCATAAGCCACGAATCACTACTAAAACGTCCCGACAATTGCAATAAATACACGCACACACGCACACGAACACGCCAGCCGGCGACGAACCGGACCCGTCTGGTCGGCTCGTCAAAGGACAAGTCGCGAACCAGGCGACTCGTATGTCGACAAGCCTTCAACCAGGCGGCTCGTCGGGTGACTAGTCTGGTACGGACACCTGCCACACGATCAGGTGGGAGCGCTCGCCGCGAGACAGAGAGCGCGGCTTGTCGGCTGACTCCTCCAGGTCCTCTTCCTCCTCGGCCTCTCCTGCAGAGACATGGCACCGTCAGCGAAAGGCAGGGGACAGCCACGAGCCAGATACGAGGCTGGTACGAGCCAGATACAAGCCAGCTACGAGCCAGATACAAGCCAGCTACGAGGCTGGTAAGATGCTGGTCAGAGACTGGCACAAGGCCGGTAAAAGGTAAGTACGAAGGAATAATAAATCGAGTACAATGCAGACACGAAAAAGTGTGAGGAAGCCAAGACTCGGGAGCTAGAAGATGCGAGGTAGGTGCAAGGAAGATGACGAGCCTTATACGAGGCAGGCACGAGCCAGATAATGACGCTGGTGCGAGGAAGATGCGAAACAGACGAACTATATGAAGTGCAAGGCTGGGAAAGGTACGGGGCAGATGCCAGAGACACATGGCGGGTAAAAGGAAAGGCGCGGTACACAACCATTTTCTACAGCTTACATAATAGACGGATAATAGACGGAGTCAAAGTGTCAGGAAACATTTCGATATAAGGTGCCTGAAAACAAAACGCAATGATATTACGAATTTACCAATTTGACTAAAAATCGTGAATATGAGTGCGCTATAACAGCAAAAACTTTAGATAAAGTACCTGGATTTTTTACGGAATTGCGGTTGATTTAACACGACAAAAATAAGGCAACTGAAGTAAGTGTATTTGGCGCACGAAAAGAAACATCCGAGACCTTCACAGCCCTGTGAAATAGAAGAAACCATCCACCGAAGGCCAGCAGCCAATCATGCAACAATGAAACGATCGTCCCATCACCGCCACCATCCAGTTCACGTGGCGTGTGTCCACCGTGCCCACTGGGTGCTCCGTGACACGTGTATGTGACCTGTGCCACGTGTGTGTGTGTGTGTGACCTGTGACACGACATGACGTCACCGTCCGACCAGAGCGCCGCCACCCCTCGTCTCCGTACGTCAGTCAGTTCGTTCGTCCGTCCGTCCATCTGCTTTAGTTCGTTCGTTCTTTGGTAAGTCTGATTGCAAGTTTTTCTTTTATACCACTCTGCGAAGCTACGATTTCAGCGAGTCCTGTACGCTTAAATAAGAGGAAGAGAGAAGGAAAAAGAAAGGGATAAATATGACAGCACGCACATCCGTTCTGACTGGCCCCCGTCGCTCTTCGCTCTGTTCACCATGCCCCAAGCCAGCCTCAGCCCTGCAGCCGCTCACAGAGGCCGACATAGCCGGTGACCACCTGGCGCCCGTGTCCAAACGACACGCACCTCGCAGCCCGCACTGCCACGTGGATCGGACAGCTGCCCTGCCCGCCGACACCAGCTGCTCCCCGGCAGATCGGCTAGCAGCTGTCATCACTCAACACCCGTCAAGTACCCACAGGGGGCCTGGCGAGCCGATCCTACCCAATGCAGTCGCCTGCCCACTACCCAGTGTCATGTAGTCAGAAGTGGCTATCCACTGCCCGGTGCCCGCTAGAGGTGGCAAAACTGGAAAATTTTGGGACCCGGACCCGGACCCGGTCTGACTGGCACATTTCTGGAACCGGTCAGACCCGGTCTAAGTCAGCGTTGGAACCAGATGGACCCGTTCCCGAAATTCATTATGAAAATTGTGTACAGTTGTAGGTAGGTATAGCAAGAAGAAAATAGTTTCTTTCCAATTGGGCATACTTGTGTTGCAAAGTAAAAACTCATGCCATGGTCATTTCACTTCACTTCACAGTTTGTATTTTAAAACCAGATCCAGGTCATATTTAAGAATATAAGAAGTAAGTAGACCAATGAATTTCATGCTAACCTAAGCCACTTTTACTACAGCTGCTAAAAATGATGTGAACTGGGGATCCATGGAGCAGTGCCTCCACCAGAGTCAAAACCTAACATCAACATGGAACAAGATAACATACTGATACATACCTTTTCTAATATCCCTGGTAAAAGATATTCGTTTTTAGAATTAATTCATTAGTCCTTACAAATATTATCAACTTGAACTATCCAAGGCCCCAAACGAGAAAACATTCAAAATCAAAATAGAAACATCAAAACTTTGTGATAGTGATGTCAATTTCAGAAATTTTGGAAACCAATACCAAACCGATACCGACCAAAGCCACTGAGAGTATACCAAAACCGAACCGATTTTCAGAAACAGGGGGAAATACCGACTAGATACCGAAATCAGGGAATTATCAAACAAATGCTTCAAACTTTCTCAAGACATATGATAAGCCTTGAAAGGTACCTAATACTTTGAAATAAGGTAACAAAAACAAATCAGGCAATCTCTTAATTATTTGCATTGCAAAAAAAAAACATTTATAACTTATTTTGTTATAAATGTAATTATTTTGTAATTATTAACAAATATTCAGGTCAGTTATTTTACTGGAATGTGGATTCAAGTTAACTGCATGAGGTGTTAGGAAAATAACTTGAACCCTGAATCTTGTCCATGCCTGAACCATCAAACCTTCTTTCAATTCAAGTCATTCATTTCGAGTCCGGTCAAGACAGGGTTAAGCGTGTTATCATGATCCAAAAGTTGTGACCCAATTGACAGTGATGGGCTACACCTTGGGCTGGCTACACCATTAATGTAAACAAAGCCCATGATACCTACAGTTAAACCCAAGTAGCATGGTGATTGGTGACGATACTGACGCAGCCAATTTTTCTTCATAAACAAATGTGTAACACAACAAAACTTGATAAATAATTACTTACGAGGCACACTGATAGATAGCAGACACCACTGTGAGGTTATCGCGATGAAATCTAAGTAAAATGCCCATAATTTTACGGAAGCATTGACACACGTCACGGGTCATCTCTTCCATAATGGCGGCCTTACAGGCGGCGGCCATTTGCATTAATGATTAAACTGAATAAAATAAAGTTTTTCTTTTCTTTTTTGCTTAAATCAAAATTCCTTGTATAAATTTTGACATCTTAAAATTAATTCAAGAAAGTTGTAGGCCACTTTTGCTGAAAAATGAAGTACCAGAAAAACATAGTTGTTCAATTATTTTCAATTAGTTTTTGAGCTATATCGGTTCCTCAACCTGGCGCAGCTGCGACATTGAAATGTTTTTAGATGTGTTCAGTTTTGAAACTGCTGTGTGCGAGTCAAGCCAAAAGCCAATTATATTTTTGAGTGCTTGTGATTAAATTGCTAGCGATCTGTATCTGTTGAGAGAGCAGGAAAGAGAACACTAATTGAAGAAAATAAATTATCCACAGGATCATGACAGCATCGCTCACTACAAGGCTTTTTGAAGTTGAGCGAAGTTGAAGCTTTGTGGGGTGATGCGGGTGATGATGAAGTGACAAATGCTGCCTTAAATATTAGATGATAATGGTGAAGCTAGTGCTGTATTAAACAGGGTTTTGGATAATGTAATTGCATTGCAGTAAAATGGAGAGGAAGACAAGGTCAAGATCAATCACAGACTCCTCAAAACAAAGTCAAATTTTTTGCTAATAAATGCTTTGGAAATTTTGAGAAAGGTAGTTTAAGGATGTTTTCCAGCATACAGTGAGTTAAACATTAATTCATGTTTATGTCTTGCACATTGGCTTTCTTTGTAGGATAATTATCCTCATGGTATTGGAATTTGCTAACACTGATAAGTTGCCATTTAACATTGGTAGACTGATGTATTTGATATTACAGTTGATGTGTTTGCCCATTTGTTAGGACATCATGCATTTGGGAGAAATGTGTCATGATTGTCATTTTTCTTCATCCAGTGTCATTTAGCAAAATCAAATTTGAGTTCAGAAGGTTTATCAAAAATGCTTTCAAATATTTTATGACAGTAGTTGATTTTCATGATACCGACAAAATACCAAATGCTTTTGGTATATAATACCGAATACCGAATCGGTATTGGTTCGGTATCGGTATACCGAAATTTTGGTAACCGATTGACACCACTACTTTGTGACGTCCGCCAGAAATGTCGACACGATAGCAATGCAAGAATGCAAGGACAAAACAGGCGTTAAATCACTGCAAAATTCTGTTGGGGTTAAAGTACTGCAAAATCGTAAAGGCAAATGGCAAGGTTGCGATCCTGACTTAAGTGCCAATTTATTAACGTAGAAAACAAACCACATTTTTTTGTTAGTACTCAGATATAGAATAAATACCAAGGGTTCTGAGACTTACTTGATTTCTTCCCAAACGTGTTCCAAAATTGTAAACTTTTTGCAGTAGATTGGCGTGCGTAAGGTATAGCATTTATGACGCTCAAATGCGCCATTTTCACATCAACACGGAATCATTGGCCTTGGAGAAGGGTATTGGTATTGACTAAGTTTTTTTGCCAGCTGCTGCCGTATGATGGCGCTAGTAAAGCGCTTTATGTATAATACGCTCTGCTAGCGCCACCATGCGGCGCCAGTTGGCTAAAAATCTGATCAATACTATGGTTTCTGGAGAATGCCTTGGATTCATTTTTAGCTTTATTGTTATGGATTTATGAAAGGGCATGTTGGTTTTATGAGTTGTCTTCTGGCCGTGATAGAAATAATTTCAAAGCTGTTTGAGTTATGAAATGCATTTGAATATCAAACATGAACTCTGATTTCCGGTGGGCATAGTGACTTTGGTATGTCAATGTCTTTGAAAAGGCAGGTGAGAATGCCACTGGTCAGCCTTGCTTCCATTGGATTTGTGTCCATTTATAAATGGATTTCAGTCATACCTACTTACCTACATACGTTGTTGGTATTTGATTTCTACAGCTCAAAATATTGCTAGGTTTTGTACAGCAAACTGAATGGAAGTGATCCGTACAAATATTTGGTGAAATGTTTTCTGGATTGCTAGCACTTAGAACTTGTTCATTCTGTTGTAGCTGACAAGATAAGAAATTGAAGAAAGACTGACTAGTATGCTATAGAATAGGTACCTACTAGGTAGCCCAATCTGCAGGAATATTAAAATTCAAAAGTGGAATTGGGACTTATGAACTGGAAACTGCATCAACTATGACTATGTTTGCCAAAGCATAAAAGATATTAATTTAATATTTACCATAAAGCACAGGGAAATGATAGGACCCGGTTGGACCCGGCCAAATGTTTTGGGGGACCCGGTCTGGACCCATCCGGGTCCAGACCGGTTCCATAGACCGGGTCCCCGGGTCCACATTTTGCCACCTCTAGTGCCCGCACAGCGGAACGGGCGGTCACCTCCCGGTACCCACAGAACCCGCACACCGTGACCCGACAGTTGACTCAGACTGTGTCCGCTTCAGCGGACGTTCCGCGCGGTAAAGGGGTCGGTCGTACGCCCCCACCCCCGCCCACATAATGTGACGCTGCAACCAAGTTCACCGCGGCATGACAAAGAGCAATGTGACAAGGCGGAAGGGGGCACAGGGGAGGGGGACTGGGACACCAGCCTCGACACATTATTTATTTGACTCATAAAGGTGATACCGGACGATGTGGGTGGGGGATCTCTGAAGTTTCTCTAAAACTTAAAAAAATCTCAATAGTCATTAGTTAAGAAAATCTCCGGTATTCGCTTATACCAAAAAAAAAAATGTGCTCTGCGAACTATGCAGACGCCTATCCAGTGTCCATTGCACCCGGCTAACTTCATAGCACAGGCGTAGGTACGGATAGTTTAAACTCGAACCCGCAGTTCAAATTCAATCTGCACAGACTCTTCGAACGCGAGCTGCACCGGACATGGACAACCACCTCAGACAGCCTCTCGGTGCAGAGACACGTGCCAGGCTCGTGACCATTGGGGGGGGGGGGGGGGCGGCGGCATCAGGTGACTTGAGTCGGGGCTTGAATGAAGTCAGCAGTCAGCACTCAATTGTTAGCCTCGACCGAGCCCCAAAGCGTAATAGGAACGCTATTGTCTGGCAATCCGATGGTCGAACTCGATAATTTACTCTATTTATCCCTGTTTATTGTAGGTATATTTTCGTTTAAATGTATTATTTTTCTATTTGATTCATTCGGATTTCCACGCTGCCCATCTACAAGCTCTCAGTCAAAAGGCTGGGGAGAGACCTCTGCATTTCAGCTTAGTGGTGGATCGGAGCAAAAGATAATGTGCATTGTGCAATTTGAAGATCCGCCGGAGATCCATTCCACATACCACAGTCGACCGCACGTGACGTCATCGTCGGGGGAGGGGAGGGGGCAGTCGGAGGGTTCAGGGAGGGAGGCGAGGGGGGACAGTCGGGAGGGAACTGTCTGGATGCCTGGGGACGGAGGGAGGCGTGCTTCCGGCGGCCCGCGGCGGGTGGCGTGGCCGGGGACCGTTTGAACGCGGCGGCCGCCGGCTCATTGTGTGCGGGGTGGGGTTAGGTCTACCGCCGAGTAGTCAATAACATTCCAAGAGGGCCAGTGAGTAGGTCCCGGTACTGCCGGAGGGGGTGCCTGCATGACAGGGTTGGGGCGAGGCTGGTAACCCAATGGAGGAAAAAGGGCGTGGCCGAACAAAAAGTTTGAAAGGGACATATCCGCTTCGAAGAAATATTTTTTCCCATTTTTTGAAGTAGCGAAATATGAAATGCATCGGTACAGATGCTGCTCGAAAGAACAAATACAGACTATCTATCAAGGGGATATGCCATCGACTGCTAATATCAACCGCCAAAAAGAGCCGACGAAATTAATAAAAAAATGCACGTCGCATGATGCCGCATAGATTCCGACAACTGTGTCATCAGGCATCCGAGGAATTACGCGCCTCATCCTGCCCGAGATGGCGCAACGCATGGCGTTTCCACGCCCGTTCCCCGAATTTGTGCCGCGCCGGGCACGTCGCAGTTCTCTGGGATTCCTCCTCTCTCCCCAACACGCAGAGACACGCACATAGGAAGCGGAGCCGGCAAGTGGCTGAGGGCAAGACTCTATATGCTGAGGGTCAATGGCTCAACGCTCAATGCACACACCAGCCCCACCGCGACTTGACGGCGGGCGGCGAGCGGTCGAGCGGTCGAGTGAGTCGGCGAGCGAGCGGTGGGCGAGCGGCGGCGAGCACCGCTCGGCTGTGGTGGTGCCTCAGTGCAGCGGTCCGGCGTCGGTCGGCGGTCGGTAGGGAGAGGGGGGGGGGGGCGGAACGTGTCGGAACACGTAACTCCGCAGGGCCGCGGTGCAGCTCTCACGCCGGCTGAAAGCGGTTGAGGTCGGGCGTCCGTACCCAACGGCCTGCACGGTCCAAATGCAGCGCAGTCATGCATTACGCGGCAGGGGCGGACGTGGAAGGGGAGACTGGGGGAGGGGAGGAAGTCCGACCCCATTTATTTTTAGCTTTGATCGCAGCATATGATAGATTATTTTTACGGTCAGCTGATATGGTCCCAACACCTCTATGGAATGCCGACTTGATCCGCCATTGACTGGCAGGTACGAAAATTCAACCGATCGTTGACAGCGAAAACGGACGAGGGTCGTTACATCGCAATATTTCGCTATTGGTAAATGGCATTGGCTGCCAGCCAACTGCACAAGTTGTCTACCAACTTGATTTGTCTGATAGGTAAACTGTGTGACCTTGCCGCATGACGTGCTTAGATACTCTATAAATTCACGCGACGTCGGAGCCGAGATGCATAACCATTCACGAGTCGCAAAATTGGAAGATAGGAGCTGCGGAGATGTGACTGCAGTCACGTAACAGAACAGCCTATCTCCCACTCAGCGCAGCCGTAATGGAAAGCTTCCAGACTCCAGAGTCCCCATGCCCACCACGTGATGCATTGATGACGTACCCACTTCTGCGTCACACCTCGTGTAAAGCCGCGTCATTATTCGCCGAAATACCGGTAATTGTTCAGGAAGCTGCGCAATCGTCTGCAAGGACGACCTTCATCGCTGACCAGCATCGTTCTCGATTCGCCACCGAGGCCAAGCAAAGATAAAGGCTGCTAATTTACTTCACGGTGCGAATAATACTGAGTACAATATCTGGATTTGCTGGTAATACAGTAATACAGTAATATAAGTAATACAGTAATATCTGGATTTGTACAGTAATATCTGGATCAGCACAGCGGCATGCCTTCTCCGACCCCGACCGTGCGCAGAATGCCCGGAATGCAGGCAAGGTCGGAGCGCGGACCGACGCCGTTTTTCCAAGGTGACCGGCCCGCCGACTAACATCACAGCCCAAAACTACTGATAAGAGCCGCATTTCACGGCCAAACACGCCGGTAACTCCAGAAGCCGTCCGGCTAGAATCGCAGCCGCATGTTTTCGACTTTTTCAGCTTGTAAGCTGAGTGTAATACAGATGAGTTATCATAAAAACGAAATAAGACTACAAACTGACGGATTCGAAAGTCGAATATACAGGGTGTCCGGAAATTTGCCCTTGTTCATTTAGCTATAATCCCACCGTGCGCTTTAAGAATGATTCAAAATTTGCTAAGACCGTGCCTCAGGCTATCCACAGCTGTCCCTTAGTGACATGACCTAGCCCGGTCACCTGACTGACACTTGCGAGGTGCTTGAGGCCAGTGTTTGGCAGGCGTAACTCGCACCTGAACGTGGTGTCTAGTCTACTATGAAGAAAGACTCTGACAACGCGTCATCGCGCTGAAGTTATGGTGAAGACTGGAATGAAGTCAAATCGAATCCTCTGTCCTAATCCCAATCGAAAGCCAATGGGGAATTATGAAGGAGAACCTCAGCAAGATTGATCCAGCTCCCACAGAAAACGGACTTTAGAGGAACCTGTGAAAGGTGTGGCTGAACATCAGCGCGGATACTCTGAACATCTGTATCTGTGGAATATCAAAGCGGATGAGGGAATGGGTAGGACAGGGCAGGGGATAAATCGGTTAGGAAACCATGACCCGGGGGCTCTTTGCTTATTAATTTTGGTGGCGAGTCGATGAAGGGGCGAATGATTTCCGGACACCCTGTACAGTGCACATACATCCTTCAACAACTCCGATCAAATAATCATGCACGGAAGTTTTCGCTCGAAACGCGTTTCAGGTAGAATGCTGAAATTTGGTACATCTATCGTTCGATTCAAGCCACATCTTGTAGCATCAACTACATTTTACGGTCACGTAAGGTCAGGGTCACTGACCTATGACGCTATACGCGGACCTCTGCACAGTCCAAAAAATGTCGTAGCTTCACAAGGTCCCTCAGTGACATAAATTCTCTTGCAGGAAAACGAAATCGCATAAAGCTTCATTATTCTAGCCCCATTGCGCACAGTCTCAGAGACCGCTCCTGATCCCTTTATGGTCACTGGTCACCCCAAGTTCTCGACCTGCATCCTCTCGTCCGACCACTCTGCTCAGCGCCGGGAGCTGACATGACGGCATGACATCAGACCCGAGGCGTGTCCGGAGAGGGTATGGATGGACAGGACGTGCCAGCAGAGCATCTCAGCCGTGCCCGCAGCACACCTCCGGGCCGACCCGACCCGAGACTGAAGAACCCTCGCCGAGCCGGCTGACACATATGACACCGCCAGTCCCGCACTGAGCGCGGCTGCTGTGGGTGAATATGATGGTGATCGTGATGTGGCGGTGGTGCTTAGGACGCTGGATAAAATGATTTTGAAAGCCATTGCTGGGTACGAGCACTCGGCTCAGTACTTAAAGAAGAGATAGCTTAATAGATGAAACAAATATTTTGACAAGGAAGCTCTTCTACAATGAAGGTAGGTTATGCTTAGCATATAAAACCTACATTCTTCAGATTTTGTTATGAAAAAATGAACCAAGAAAGCCGTTCAACTGAACAGCAGTAAATTGAGGCAAATGCACTCCATTTTCAACCTGCGCACAGTCAGACTAATTGGTGCTGAAGGCCGTGTTGCGCCACGTTGTATGACTCTGTGATGACAGGTCATTCTCAGGGGTAGGTCGGGTCACGTCCCAACACGCCACACACGCTGCACCCTTAGCGGTGCGTCAGAGGTAACGTGACCGTGCCGCTCCACCCACACAGCACGCCTAATACGTTTTTGTGCTGCCACTCGCGCTACAGAGGCGACATGCCGGTCTGAACACGCTTCTGCCCTGGGGTGTGAGTTGTGACCTAACCTCATGTTCGTTCTTATTTTTCCAGTAGCGTTGCAATGAGCTAAAGAAGGATGAAAGCAGCGATACAAACAAATAGGCTCGAGCATTGAACAGCTGGGTTATAACTGCTTGCCAGAGATCGTGATAAGTCAATAACGCTTCGACTGAAAAGTAGTTACGCCATATTTTATCATTCAGCTACTGGCGGCAGTGCTCCACACGACGTCATCAGCATGGTAGGGCTAGCTGCGCTGCACGTAATTAGATAATTGCACATACCTATCCTATACACGGGTACTTATGCGAAACTGCGGCTAATGCCAGTGCTAATTCTGCCCCCGGTGGTGCTGTAACGTTACACTCGACATTATTTCCAGAAGCAGTACAAGCAATGCCGGGGTTTTCAGTAGGATCAGGGGATCGCCTGTGGCAGTCCCTCCTAACGAACGGGAAAATAGCGCCAGAAGCTACAATGGACACGGCAAACAATGGAAAACAGCCGACACAATGGATTGATCAAGGCTCACTGTGAGTACTCATCATATAGAGCTTGACTGGCGTCTTATTGTTTTCAATTAGGAAAACACATGACGAACACCAACAGCGAATAATAACTTGGACCCTGCCGCCGGCGCTGGCAGAGCCATGCCGCAACCAAAGGTCGGCGCCCTGGTAATCTGACCCCACCACGTGACCCTAGGCACTCCGGTCACCGGCACTGCCAAAGGTTAGGGCGATCAGACGGCTGAAAGGCGCAACGTGTTCGGTCCTGTGCGGCAGACACTATGGATCGAGAGCCTGTGGCTGATCGGTTTTCCGCTGATGGGAGGGATATGTGGGGTGACGCAATGGACAGTTCTGCCCTCACGTGCTAACACGTGGCGGAAAAACCATCGACGGTCAATTTTCCTAGAAACAGTGAGCAGTGAGCAGACCTGCAAGGCAGCGGCATGTGAAAAGTGTTAAACCATTCATGTCGATGACTTATCGAATGGAAAGTTTCGTGTTGGACGTTGGTAGCTACCGCACAAAAAGTGACTTTAAAAGGCTCATCAGCCAGGCAAACATTCCGGACTTAAGTTACCAATTTTGGAATAAACACCTCAAAGCCGAACTGAATAATAAGGTAGGGAGCCGGAAAACTAAAAATTACTAAAAAGAATGGCCATCAGTCAGAAACTCAAAAATCCTACAATATCATGGAACTTGGTGAACTTGGTAGGAGGCTATGGCCTAAATCAATTTTGTAGTTGTCAAAATTGCGTATTTACGAGTAATAGATCTTAAAAAGCTGAAACTCTGCCTGAGGCTCATTATGAATAATAATAATATAAGAATAACCAGTAAACTCATATTATAAATCAGAAATAGGAAACATAAAGTTATATTTAGAATGATCGAATATTTCACTCTTGGAGCTTCATCAGTGATAATTACAGAAAAACATACGTTTTAAACGTATGTTTTAAAACGTACCTATGTTTTAAAACGTATGTTCGATAATTCTAAATATAACTTTTTGTTTCCTATTTCTGATTTATAGTATGAGGTTACTGGTTATTCTTATATCATTATGAGCGACAATAGAGGAATATCTCAAAAGTGAAAAAGCAGCTAAAGTAACAATTAAACCTCACAGCTTCGATCCATTGCAATTTTAAAGACGCTGGCGGAACTGACCGTGACTTTCAAGGTGTTTTTGGGAGGATTTCCTATAAACAAATAAGCTTTTCGAGTTCTGGACATTAATAACCTGTCATAGTTGTTGGATATTTTCACCTGCCACAACATGTATAGCGACTGCAGAGGCACACCCGGCCGCGACCCTGCCTGAATAGACCCAGTACCGTTAGTGCAGGGTCGAACACGACCCAATCCGGGCCAGTCATGGCTCGGACGTGCCGGAAACCTGTAAAGCCTCGGACAGGCTGCAACTCGTGATACTGCCGACTTTACGGCTTGCGGAAGCCGTAGAAAGGCAGGTTCTGAGGAGAGTGAGAAATGAGAATTGTGCCAGCTGTGAACCAGATATGAGAGGCGGGCATTTCGCCAGTGCAGTGCCGTGGCGCTACGAGGAATGGTTAGACGACAGCGAATTGTGGACCACAAGTCATTTCCGTTTCCCTGGCGCAGCACCATCCGCGCCCATCGCTACAAGCATGCATTAGCGTGTCCTCCGATCAACTCCCCTTCCTGTTTGGCTGTGAAAGGCCGTCAACACCCGGGTTTATCTTCGCCTCCAGCTCTGTGCGAGCCACCGCTTCGTCAAACCCGGGTGGACGACGAGGGTCGTTTGGGAACAAAGGACAGGACGGTGATGATGGGGATGGTGGGTGGGCAAACACTCCGCGCACCCCTCGTGCACCGCGGCTCGGCTCACACTGCGCGTGTTATCGGCCGACCACGGCGGGGCCGCCGCGCGGCCGGCGCGGTTCTGTTTGTTCTTCTCCACCCTTCTCGTTATCGCCCCCCCCCATCCCCTCTCCTTACGCCCCTTCCCTGGACCCCACTGGCTCGGTGTCGCGTCGTGTCACCTCGGCCCGCTAATCACGATTCAACGTCCCGTTAATGCTTGATTAGCGTGTCCTCCGATCAACTCCCCTCCCTGTTTGGCTGTGAAAGGCCGTCAACACCCGGGTTTATCCTCGCCTCCAGCTCTGTGCGAGCCACCGCCAAACACCCCAAAGGAACCATGCATTTCCAGCCGATAAAACAACAAAACCTGCGAATCAGTTGAGCAAATCTCAAACTAAGAGAGGTCATTCAAAAATCCAAGAGACGGTCAACTTCGGCAAAGTTCCAAAAGGCAGAAGAGAAGTTCGTTCTCATGCAGCTCTCCAGAACACGCTAAATCCTAAAACCTGCTGAATAAGTACCCTTCAGTGATGCATGTAACACGACGTGGCTAGCCATTGATGACTCGATCCACGATTCTTCCCGACAGGTCTTGGCGTGACACTACTCGAGTCACGGCGCTGGGTGAGCCACTCGCCCGTCCCCTACCACTCCCACAAGTCTCTCTGTCCCACCGCTCCTTGCGTAGGAGCGCAGCTTGGCAGACGAATCATCCCAAGATAAACTGTACTTGAATCATCCCACACACCCTGGGGAGAGCACGGGAGATGAGATGAGACAGCTCAGAGACAGGCTCCAACAGGCAGGAGGCTGTATGAGTTCACTGAGATGAGTCGACATCGATTACTGCCGACGATGAGTTCTGACAGCGATGGTTCAGCAGTCAGTGATGTAAGTTGGACGATGAACAGACCTCTACTCAGAACGCCGAGATAGGCGTTCAAACATCAAAGTCTACGCAATGTAACTTGGATACAGATTGCAACGATGTAAACAAGGAAACCGAATTGAACGCTGAACAGGAAACACGATTCATACAGCGTTGCACCGGCACGATGCCGTTGACGTGGACTTTGTTCGGAACATACCACGGTCAGCTGACGAAAATTTCATTTAGCTTAGTCATTGTTCGCAGTAGTGTGAATAAGCGAACACAAATCGAAACATCTGTGGGTCTGATACATGTGACCTAGGAGTTGCGCAATCACGCACGCACGGTACCAATGGCGCCATCTGTTGAGAAAAGCCATCAAATGCGATGTAGTCCCCTGGTCATCTGAGACCTTTCAGTTAAGATCATTCGATGTCAGCTGATCCCTGATACCCACCAACAATCAGCTCCTTGATTGATGGTGGCAGATAAACTATCAAGGCTAAAGCTCTGAGACTCACGTGACTCCCTCCTCTGAGCAACAAATCAGGGTCATCCGCCACTACACAACATGGTCCGGGCCCCGCAGAGCACCTCATCAAGGTCACTGGGCACCAGACCATTGAGCAACAATAGACTGAATAGAGGACATCGTCAAAAGGTCAGACATGGGAATCACGGACCAATGGGTTCTGTCGCTTTACCCTGCAAACCACGATGAACTCTCAACTCACTGCAATGTTCGGCCGATTTGACTCATTCATGCAAAATCGTAAGTGGTTAAGCGTTCTGAGGAATATCATCATGAGAAGTATGCGCATCTGGCTGACCTTATCCTCACTTCTGTATGGAAATATGAAATTGCAAAAATAAATTACTGTATTAAAAATCGAGATATTTCGAGCACAGCTCTTCGTCGGTCGATTGTAATTATTTACACACATAACAGGCACACAATGTCGAATTCGTCTCAAGTTCTTCAGTAATGTCGCAGTAAGAAATTTAAATACACAGATCCCGTGCAAATTGATCACCCTAGTTCCTACCTTGATCACCTTAGTTCCTCAACTCGAGACATCCGGCCATTCAATTCACGATTGAGCGATCAGACCAGGACGGGACGCTGCCATACCTGGACACACTGATAAGCGTGCGACAGGACGGCTCGTACAGCACGGAGCTGTATTTCAAGCCCATGGCGGCACCGATCATTCTGCCGTATGACTCGGCACATGCCAGGTCTACAAAGAAGGCTGTGCTCACATCACAGATCACTAGGGCGATCCGTCTTGGCTCAGACACAGCGGCAAGAAAAAGAGGGCTCGAGAAGATACGTCATCTGTTTGTCAGTAATGGATATCCGATGAAGATGATCAAGGAGTACAGTTGGAGGGAAATGAAGAAACATGAAGAGAGAAGCAGAGACAGAGGAAGAGAACGACGGGAACGGCCAGATCAGCGACAACAGAACAAGAAGAAGCAAGGCACATATATCCGACTGCCCTTCGTTAATGACAAGGTGGCTGCTCAGGTGAAGAAGGTTGCAATCAACTCTGGATTACCAGTGGAGATAGCATGGACCACCAACAACACCCTGAAGAAACGACTGGTCAAGACACGACTGAACCCAGCCCCCTGCCCCTCGGGACGAAGGTGCTGTCATTCATGCCAGGCTACAGTCCAAGTGCACGACCAAAAACGTGGTATATGAACTTACCTGCAGTCACTGCGGCGACACCTACATCGGAGAAACGAGCAGGCCAGTTAGACTCCGCTACAACGAGCATCGGAGGAACGGCATTAACAGAGAAGAGGACACTCCCCTAGGAGAGCATGCGCTGCATAAGCACCCTGAGATGGATCGACGCGACATCTCGGTGACGGCCAAAATCCTGCGTGTATGCAAAGACGAAGCGGATAGAAGAATCGCTGAATCCATCTTCATCCGGGACGCCAGGCCCAAAATTAACGATAACACTACATCATGGCAGCTTCTTCCAAAATAATGTATATAAATGTGTGTGAATTGGTTCTTGAAAGATACCTATATATGTACTGCTAGTTTAACTGGGGAATTATGTTTAGATTTAAGGTAGGAACTAGGGTGATCAATTTGCACGGGATCTGTGTATTTAAATTTCTTACTGCGACATTACTGAAGAACTTGAGACGAATTCGACATTGTGTGCCTGTTATGTGTGTAAATAATTACAATCGACCGACGAAGAGCTGTGCTCGAAATATCTCGATTTTTAATACAGTAATTTATTTTTGCAATTTCATATTTCCATACAGAAGTGAGGATAAGGTCAGCCAGATGCGCATACTTCTCATTCATGCAAACTGAAAGTAGAGACTCAATCATTTAACTTCACGATGCAGTTGCTACTGTACACGAACCCCAACTATAGCCGTCTGTCCTGTCCAGTAACAACCGACAACATTGATATCAACTGCCGGTCCCTGTACAAGAGCAGCTGAGGTTTTCTGTGCGTGCCCTCTGACAGCTTATCGTTGTTTCCTGTGAGGGTGCTGGGACAATTTACTCAGGGTCGCTGTACAGTAGCAACTGCGGGTCCCCGTACCCTGAACTTGACTGCAGACTGGAGCACAGATTGACGTAGACGTCGGCATTATAAACGAGGAGTAATTTCAAAGGAATTAAACCTCAAATGTCAGCAAATAGTGACAAGATAATGATAGATAGCAAAGGGCAACAGTCCAGCACAATGTTTGATATAAATGTAGACACTAGATTATACCCCAAACCTTTCCCAGACCATATTACCAGTCGTTATGTATCCCGAGTAATGCAAAATCGTGTGCTCGGATCACACCTGGACATTCCAGTGAGATGTTTCGACTTGTGCCTGCCAACAAGACACCATCCAGCCCATGCACTGCGTTTGGTGGTCATCCAATACAAGGTGTTGTTTTCCAACTGGCATTCGAGTCATTCACGTAGACGTGGGCACATGAACGTCTAACTTAACGTGAATGGTCGTCTGTCGGGTCAGGGAAGGTCAATCGATCACGACTGATTCACGGCTGTCAGGTCAGGTCAGGTCAGGTCAGGTCAGGTCCGGTCCGGTCCGGTCAGATCACGTCAGTGGTCAGGTCAAGTCCAGTAAAGTCAGGTTCGAGTGGCCACCACAGGGCGAGAAGCGTGCGGTGAAACCGACCATGCTCCCGTCCAGACCCAGTGAGTGTAACAAAACGGAAAAGTGAAGAAAGCAAGGGGGAACTAAGGCGGAGGATAGGCAGTGAACTGAAAAAAGCAGAAATCATATCGTGGTTAAAGTAGTGGTAAAAGTACAAGGAAACAACAAAAAAGTGAAAGGGGAGAGAAAAAAAAACAAGAAAAGCACAAGACAGTCTCAAAGGAGTGACTTGTTTTTGGAAACAGGTAATTTAGAACCTTAAAAACTTCTTGAAGTGAGCGAGCCTCCGATCTAAGAAGGAATAAGTCCGTGGAGTGAGCAGCCGAGCTAGCTGGTGGTGTGTCGAGTGTGAAGTACACATCGGAAACGCGCGTGAAGCGAGGGGAAATTTCACAACGCGCGGTGTTCCTGATATCAGCGGAAGGCGCCCGACGTAGCGAACAGCTGCAACGCTTTCCGGTGAAGCCGCTTGCAGCGATTAAGAAAACATGAAAAAGCAAGAGTCGGGAAGACGCCAAGTCACCAGCCAAGTAACAAAGCAAACAGCACATGATTCACTAATCATACGGTAAAAACGCGAACTGGCGAGGCAGCAGAAGGCTCAGACAAAGAAGGAAGAGAAGAAGAAAAATCAGAAAAAGGGAGATACAAAAGAGAATCAGGAGAGAGACTGTGCCGGGCGGCGTATGCAGCAAGCAGCGAGCGGTGCAGGGGTCGAGGTGAATCGGTGCCCGGAGCTAATCCACAGAGACTGTACTAGCATGTCGTGTACCCTGGTCAAGAGTAGGGTAAGGGGACCCAGGCAGACAGGGAGAGGAAAGGGCTAGGTTCGGTTCCTGACAACCTTCTTATATCTCAAAAGCTGCGGGACAATGCAGTGGCTTACTGGGAATGTTGCTGATATCTTATCAATATCAGGAACTTGAAGGGTCCGTCCAATGAGCTAACACTTTTCATGAACGACCAATTCATCATGACTAGACAGAATAAGAACAATCAAGATACTGTGACCAATATCGTGCAGACAGTGGTCAGCAGTTCAACCAACTGACACTAAAGGATTGGTAAGGAAGGAATCGGTAACCCTCAACTGTGCCGAGTGACAAATGTGGGTAAAGACGGGTGGGGTCGGGGGGGGGGGGGAGGGGGAGGTGATCAGTAACCCAAACCATCGGGCATCGGTAGGCATGTGCTCGCCTACATTCGCCTATACTGAACAGTGTGCAGAGACCCGGCACCGCGCAGCCGCTGCTTACATGATGCCGCCGCCTCGGCCGCCCGCCCGTCGGTCGGTGGTGGGGTGGTGACGTCAGAGGTCACGTGACACACGTCGTCAGTCAGCTGCCACATGATTAGGTGGCTGGCCGTCTCCTGCGCGTCCTCATCTGGGCGACACAGCAGCGCCGGGCGGCGGCCGGTCACCACCCGCCCGAGGGCCAGCCCCTGATCCGGCCCCGGCCGAAAGACACACGCAGAGGCTATGGACCCGGCCCCGGCCGAGCAGAGGCTATGGACCCGACCCCGGCAGACCCGACACACACAAGAGCGGACATCTACACCCTCATTTGGCAGCGCCGCAGCTGTACAAGCGAGCTAAAGCTAGTGAATTTCCAAAGCTCAATCAAAATGGCAACAAGTAAAACGTGACGAACCTTGAATGTTACGGTGACAAGAAACGTGTCAGTGCGCGGCTGCCGTAGCGTAGGGGTAGATGTTCGCCCGTTTCCCAGGCCACGACCAGTAGAAGACACACGCCCACAAACAGAGGGACACGACACACCCCAAAGCAGCCCCAGACTACCTCTAATGGGTCTAGTCTAGAGAAGTCTGATTTTAGCAAGACTGGAGTCCAGAAGGCTGAGCGGTTGCCACACATCACCCCACACAGCGCCTATGGACCGGCGAGGCGGACCGCCCCCGTCTGACGTAACAGAGGGTCTGCTGCAGTGCAAATATAGCAGCACGGTACCTAAAGGAGTGGGGGGAGGCTGTGACGCCCATCGGGTCAATGCCATGTTAGGCAGGAGACAACCGAGAACTCAGCTAGGAACATGGGACGCTGATGTCCACGTTTGGTCAGCCTTAGATGGCCAGGATACCACTGGATTGGAATTCTCTTCTGAATACATCTCAGTCTATTATTGTAGTTTAGTCCCAGGGTTTTAGTCACTACAACCTCGCCCCCGGGGTTAGTAACAGCTCGTCCAGACCCGCGCAGCGCCGTCCCGCCAAACTCTCCACTTTGGAGGCGCCTCCGATTGAGCGACAGCTACCCGCGGGTCCGAACTGCGAGCCACACAGTTAGCAGCGAGCGAGTGAGTCGTGAGCAAAGCTGCGAGCCAGTGCGTCAGACGGGGGCGGCCTGCACACCTGGTGTCGCCCGACGCGGCGCCCCGGCGGGGGCGGGGGCGGGGGCGGGGGCGGGGGCGGCGGACTGACCGATTCGGAAGTCGATGTAACCCTCGCCTCCAGACATGACCAGTAGTGAGCGCGGCTTCTGTTCGGCGGAGGAGGCGGCGGCCGACCCGCCGGCGGTCGAGGCGGTCTGGGAGGCGGAGCTGAGGCCGCCCGAGCCTGCCGGGAGACGTGGAGGTGTCAAAGTGTCGCAAGGAGACAGTGTCACAGCGAGACAAAGTGTCAAAATGTCACAGGGAGGTGTCACAGACAGGTAGAGGTGTCACAGAAGGTGTGTCACGGAGGGAGCGTCACAAGGAGTGGGGATCACGGGAGACGTATTGCATCGGAAGACGTTTCGAGTCAGATGTCGCCTTTTCGTCAAGATGCTCTCAATGCTGCTGCTACTAGTTACCTACCAGTGCTGAGTACCGTGATCAAAGTTCAGGATGAACAGTCGTAAGGATGCCCAGACTTATTTGAAAGATAACGCATCAATTTTGTATGTAAGGTTAACGATCCCTGACATTCGCTCCGAAAAGTAGGCCGATCAGTCATCGGGCGAGTGTCATGACATTTGCCGAGAGTGACGTCAATGCAAAAGGACAAACAAATGACGGGTACAAACCACGCCACAGTGTCATGGTAAACAAAGCCAGAAACAGCACAGCCTTACTATCACAAAGCTGATGCAATGTGCTAACAAAAGGTCACTTTCGTGGCACGGGCCGCCGCTCACATCAGAATACCGGCGAGGGACTCCGTGCGCCCCTCGTCAGGTCAGGTCCGGTCACGTGACAGAGCCGCAGGCTGCCCGGTGCGGCCTCCAGCCAAGGCCCGCACGGGCTCCGGCCACGGGTAGCGGCCGGCAGCGGCGGCCGGCAGCAGCGGACGGTAACCGGCAGCTGGAGGCCGGCAGACGACCACCCTAGACATTACCATGACTTTCACGTAGTTAGTGTATCGACGGAAATTGCGGGATGAGAGCCAGAACAGTATGAAATCACCTAACAAAGTTGGTATAGTGTTCCTCATCGGTGAGCAACTCTGAGATACAATCACTCGTCCAATACAAGTGGCGTAATTCAGCCTCAGCCATCTGCACTCGCATCCCTGACCTACAGCACCACTTCGAACAACGAGGCAGGACCGCCCCATCAACTGGCGTCGCCGGTCACAACCACTGCTGAATCACAAACCACCCTGCGATGATCGGTCCCTGACGCTCCCCTTCCGGAACCCATATCGGGTGCGGATGCTGGTCACCAAGCGTCTTAACCCCTCCCCCTTGGTGAATAACGCTACCCCCGTTGTATCTCGGCCCGCATCCGTCCGACCCTCAAGCGTTCCGTCCCGACTTTCCTCGTCATGAGTGTGTCCCTTGCATCACGAGCTCAGACCCGCATTGGCGTCCCCACTGACTTATCGTGTTCATTGTCCCGGAAAGGACTATCTTGTGGGCAATGCGGGCCGAAACTCTTTATTGCTTCAATTTCGCACTACTTTTACCTAATCAAACACTGAGCACAGCTGATAAGGCATCAATCACTTCGGGCAGCCATCGCAATGACGTTTAAATGCAAAGAGCATTTATTGGTCATATGCCTGCTGAAGCGCATTGCATTCAGCTGGTCTAGTTGTTGTCATTAGCATGTCTTCGCTCCTCTACCGTCCATCCAAAACATGACACATTCCTATCTCCAATCGCTAACGCCTTTCGCAACACCTCTCCACCCTACTTCCACCTCAGTGACCTAAATCTGCGCTATAGTAACCTTGACTCTCGTAGTAACTGACCTAGGACACCGATCGTTCCCCAGTCTGAATCATCCCGCGTCGGGCAGCCCAGTAGCCACCCCTGTGGCCAGTCAGTTGTCCGCGACCGCCACCGCGCGCCTTCGGTTTCAGATGAGTCGAGGGGACGGACCGTGCCGGGCCGGACCGAGCGGAGGTGACGCGATGGTGTATAATCGCTCGTTTCGTTACGTTACATATTACTCATTGGCGTCACAATTTGTGTCCATCCCCGTCCTGTCCCGAGCAGTTCGCAGCGAGCTGAATTGGCCTTCCCGCTCAGGCTGACGCGTTGACGCGTTGCACTCAGTCCCAAAAGTACCCGCCGTAACTGGACTGTCCTCCTTAGAACTCCCTACTCTTCCCTCCTTCCCCCTTCCGGTACACGAGTACTCTAGTCTTCCCGACCTACCTCACAGACGCCTCTGTTTGACCGAGGTTCGTCCTTCATTGACACACCCACCTACCCCCCTCAGACAGCCTGTCATCGGTAGTACTACGAGTGGAACTGGTTTGGGAGACAGACGCACGGCGCTGAATTCATTACACACAGCTGACTGATAAGAGGGCAAAGGGAACGAAACGGCGGACGGGGAGGTGGGAGAGGGGAATGGGGTGAATTGAGGAATGAGGATGTGTCGGCCAAAGTAGATGGACGTCAACATTGCTTATCGATGTAGGAGTAATTATTTCAACTTTTGATTAGGAGATACCTAAGTCGGATTGATTTATGACGAACACAGGATGCTAACGCTGATACACGAGTGTTTTAATCATATCTAACCGTAAACGGATATGCATTGCCACATAACAGTACGAACATGACATCAGAGTTCAGTGTCCTGTCAGATTTCATGCACATCAAAAACTGCCTCATAGAGGCAACACTGTCTTCCAGATTGACTTAGACCACAACTTTAGTGTCCCATCTACAGGCATCCCCACAGCCCCCCCCCATCGCCCCTCAACGGAACATGATACTGTTCGTAATGTTTCCACTTGCTGACACAATCGACCAAACTCGCATACGATTAAGGTAGCCTAGACTTGATAACCTGAGAAAATAGATTGTCATCTGCCCATGTCATCTTGACAGCATGTCACATGGTGTGATGACTAAACAAGTCCTTCGCCAAACCGGCGCGAATGTCACACTCCTGCTTCATAGTTGGTTTCGCCGTCGTTTTAGCGCATGTGTCAATCTTAGGAGAGTTTACAGGCGTGTTGGTAGCGGGGTCATTCACACGTCAGTCACAGAGTCGTTCAATCATCACTTCCTGTAGCCCCGATCTGTGAATCCCTGTCACAATGACTGTCAAACGCCCCTACATACAGCCGCAAAACCCACAGAACACCGTCGCAGCCAGCCCCGGGCCGACGGAGGGACCTACCCGTACCCGCATCCCCGCGAGCAGCTGCAGCTTTACCAGCCCCTGCACAAAGATAAACAAACACACGCCGGAAGGGTGAATCACCATGCATGGTCCATGAGCGTGCAACACGGCTCTGATAATGGGCACAGACCCTATGGGGGTTGGTTGCACTGTGCACTGTATTCAAACCGTGCAGCGCTGAAACTTTGCCGGGGATGGTGAAAAACGGACACAAGAGCTAACTAGGCCAAGGTGGTTTTGAGTTTTTTTTCACTTAGAATAGAGATAGCTGGGCCCAATGCCACGACTCACTATCAACTATAATATGTTGCTCAGCGTAGAACACTAGCTGCGATTCCTAGCTGGAAAATGGTGGAACATTTTTTTCTACATTAACGAGACAGATGATTTCCAATGCCGAGAATCTCAACCTGGATGTTCAGACTGGAAGGGTAGCAGCCGTGAGAGTATGGCATTCACCTGTCCCGCTTCAATAGGAGTCTGATGCTTGTTGCATCATGCAGGTGCCGCGAGGAAGTGTTTCGATGTCAGAGGGGCTTGGCGGGACAGGGGATGATTGTAAATAAACGCTATGTGAAAACGTGATCGGGCCCGTAGTAACTGCATATACTTGGCCGCACCCGACACTATTCAGCGCTGGCACGCTGCCACGGTTGCATTGGGCCATTTGCATCCGGCAAACGATGCATCAGCAACGAGCGCCTGTACTATACTGCGCAGTACGAGTGTAATGGATCACAGGGCTGAGCTGGCGCCTCCAATGACTTTCCAACGGTCAAATGAACCGCCACCATGGACAACCAGCACTCCAGGGTTCGCTAGGGCCTCACTAGGGGCCTCTCATTTCACTCCAGGGCCTCACATTACACATACCAGGGAGGCACAGGGATCCACCGGGTCACATAAGGAGCAACGTTACACACTCGCCGATTAATTATTCAGCAGAGCATATTTACATACATAAAGTGAACAGTCATGAAGGGGAAGTACATTTCTATAATTATACTACAAACCACTTCATTGAGAAAATTTATTCAACCACTTCAACCAACCGATCCATGATTCAAGCATGCCCTCGCATCAAGGCTTGTTCACCCCCCGCTATTCCCTCTTCCACCCGTCATCCACGGCCCGCCCTCCTACCTGGCACGGCCACGAAGAACTTGACGGCGTCCCGGTGCCCGTGGAAGCTGAGCTGCGCGTGCGCCATGTGACAGTACGGTATGAAGCTGGCCGGCGTGAGCTGCTCGCCGCGAGCGTCCGAGTAGACCCGCACCACGCCGCCGGGGAGACGGGGCGCGCCGGCGCCGGCGCCGCCACCGCCGGCGCCGCCCGGCGGTCGAGACGCCGAGCCTGTGGAGAGAAGACGGAGAGTCAGAGGTGGGGGGTCGGCTCGGGATGCCCTGTCTGTAGGGAAAGGAGGAGGGGTTGGGGCCAGGTGATGGTTGAGACACCGAGCCTTTAGAGAGGAGGGGAGGAAGAGTCGATGGGAGGGCTTACGCAGACAGGTGAGGGCAGGGAGAGTTATCAGTGCTTATACAGCCTTTCAATAACCCGAAATTGTGTCTGTACAACGTGCGTACACCATACACAGAGACCTTAACTCAACAAAGTTGATGTTTTAAGACTAACATGAGCATGAATGATATTTCAAGAGATAGCATAACGCGATAAAGCTCACAAGAAGGGTCCGACTCAACGGGCATTTAACCCTATTCCTGGCGGGGGGGGGGGGGCCTCAGGAGCCCCCCCTGAGGTTTTTTGGTTATTTCTCCCAAACGCGTTGAGCTAGGAAGCTCAAATTTTCTGACTTTTCCTAAAAGGCTTCTACGCAACATGTCTGAAAATTTTGAGTTGATCTGACCTCAGGTCAGGTCACCAGAGGCGGTTTGGTGACCCTACCTCAGAAAAGTTTGCAATCACGCCAGAGCTAGAGTTTTTGACCGATCAATTTCTTCTCTTCAGGCTTTAGTTAGGGTACCAGTATGTGCAATTTGTATATCTCGGAATTTTGATATCGGTGACCTAAGGTCAGGTCAGTTTCGCGACCTCCCCATTATAAGTCAATGGGGGAAAAATCAACTCCCTGTTTTTACCACTAAAACGGGTCGGAATGGCCCCATATACCATACATAACTTCATATACGATCAACCTTCACTACCTTGAGGTCTGTTTTGCTGTTGGGCAGCTGTGAGGTCATGTGACGTCATCAAAGGTCACCAAAGGTTTTTGGCCAATAACTCCGTACAGGAACAAGATACAGACGCGTGGATGGTCTCATTGTGTTCAGCTCGTCAAGACGCATCGAATGATATACATGATGACCTCGAGGTCACGTGACCTAAGGTCAACCTTTGACCTTGACCTTTCGAGGTCAACATATATATCATTCGATGCGGATTGACGAGAGGATCACGATGATGCCCTTAGTTTGTTCCTATCTTGACTAATTCGAAAGTTATTCGAGAAAAACTCTCTCTATATCTAGCGCCGCCATTTTGAGTTTTTCGACCCCTGTGACGTCATCTTTGACCTGACCTGAAAATGACCTTAGTAAAAATTGTAGATCTTGACCGTGCGTATCCGATGCCGTTTACCGCTTGTCGCTATCTTGCTTCGTTCTCGAGATCTCAGGGGGGGGGGGCCGAATCGGCCCCCCCCGCCAGTTTCTTGTCCCGGCGGAGCCCGCCAGGAATAGGGTTAAAGATAAAGAGTACTTGCCGCAACAAAGAACACCGGGGCGGTGAGGTCAAGCTCGTATCCACCGCGAGATATACGAGCTATAATATCCTAACTGCATGGTAACTACATGACGATAAATAAGACCCTACCATACCCGACTAATAAAGATAAAACCAGTATAACGCCTTTTGGGGCGACTAACGGAGCGAGCGAGAGGGTGAGCCTTGCACGTGCGAAATTTCGAGGGGGTACCTCCAAATGACTTGCGCACGGCACCCTACTAACCGGTCTCTAGCGGTGTGCCAAATTTGAGTACAATCGGTTCAGCCGTTCTCGAAATCTGGAAGCGGCACCCTGCACGTGAGCACGTGCAAAATGGGTCCCAACTGACTATGCACGGCACTCTACAAACCGGTCCCTAACTGTGTACCAAATTTGAGCGCAATCGGTCGAGCCGTTCTCGAGATCTGGAAACGACCCCTGCACGTGCACACGTGCAGCAGCACCCCAACTCTGGCACATGGATATGCAGTGCCTAGTGGGTGCCTACCTACATGCCAACTTTCAGCACAATCGGCCAAGTAGTTACCGAGATATTGCAACAATTACAAAATGACACCTCTTCGTTTTGCACGTGGCACGTGCATAAGGGGTCAGCCACATGCATCGGGAATAGTCCAATACTTGGTAGAAGGAATGAAGCTACCCTACAAAAATTACCGCATGTAAATCGGTCAAGTGGTTGCTGAGATATAAGCCTCGCAAAAGCGTCCGCACGGCCGGCCGGCCGGCCGCTCATACTCAGAAATTTCCGTTAATCTAAGGAAAGACTCCGCTCGCTTCGCTCGCTCCGTAATTACACGTTACGATTCGAAGTTCGTAATGCTGCACGGTACCGTAAGGACAAGTGAACACTAGAGTAACGTAAAAGTGAGTTCAATGAGAATGGGTGCTTGGTCTCAGCTGAATCATTTTTTTTTTTCAATGACGGAATGAATCTTGGGTCTGGGTATCTGCCGTAAGCATAAATTGTCCTGCGGCGCCCACGAACCAATCCATCGCTCAATCACATCGCTTCAGCCCGATTCATTGATAGGCAATCAGGCAAGTTTGCACGGGCGACTTAGCAATGAGACAGCGACAAGGGGAAGTGTCTGTCTTTTGCGGATAGCGCCCGTACCAAGAACTTAAAGTCCATCTTCCCCCTCTATAACAGCCACGCTCGATATGACTGGCGGCACGTGATCCAATTCAGATTATCAGACAATGATATGAGTCGAGACATGCGAGTTGGAACACGAACCAACATCTGATATCACCCCCTCCGTGACTGTATGCGATAGCTGAAGAATGACTAGACATATAGACTTTTGATTGAACAGAGATCACTTAAGAATGACAAGATCAAACAAAACACCAATTACATATGATTATGCCTCTAGAGATAGTGCGCTGTTATCTTGACAACTTGCATAGCCCCATCCATCTCTATAGTACCGTTATAACCAGTTTCAAATACCAGGGTAACGTTATATAACTAGCTTCAAATACCGGGGTAACCACCAATGACGTAAGTGGAAAGACAGATACCTAGGGATTCGTTGAATGTTAAAACGACGCCAAACCGACCGGCGTCCAAACTGTTGCCATTCCAACAGTATCACAGCCCTGATTGTGCCCCACCTACCCGGAGCTTATCACATCACTGTTTGACTGGAGCTAAAAACTACACCACCGTGTCGATAACACGCGAGTCCAAAGTTACCACATACCAACATCACATCACCACAACGCATACCTCGACAAATGAAACAGGGAGCGACAAGTAGTACAGATTGGACGATTCGCTGCTATGCCGGAGCCTATGATCGAATCCCCCCTCCCGTCGAGGGCTCACCGTCTGCGTTCAGCGGCACAGAGATGACCACGCCGTTCCCTGTTCCGATCCACAGCCGGCTCGACGAGATGAGCAGCGCCGTGATACGCACGAACGAGAAGCCCAGCTTGCCGGTGCCTGCAACACCGGACACATCTGGTGACGGAGAGCGAGTCAGAGATAAATTACAACACCGGAGACAGGTCAAATACAACACAAGACACAAGCAAATTACAACACCGGACACACCTGGTGACGGAGAGCGCGTCAGAGGGATATTACAGAACCAAACACCGAACACAACGCTAAACACAGGTCAATTACAACACCGGACACAGGTCAATTACAACACCGGGCACACTGGTGACGGAGAGCGAGTCAGAGACAAATTACAGCACCAAACACCGAACACAACGCTAAACACAGGTCAATTACAACACCGGACACATCGAGTCAGAGACAAAACTAAAACACCGGACATCGAACACAACACTAAACACAGGTGAATTACAACACCGGACACAGGTCAATTACAATACCGGACACACTGGTGACGGAGAGCGAGTCAGAGACAAATTACAGCACCAAACACCGAACACAACGCTAAACACAGGTCAATTACAACACCGGACACAGGTCAATTACAACACCGGGCACACTGGTGACGGAGATCGCGTCAGAGGGATATTACAGCACCGGACACCGAACACAGGGAAATTACAACACTTGACACAGGAATATGACATCATTGTTGTTGATATTACATATTCGATACATCATCATCATTGTTGAACGTCAGGCAACTAATTCATCAGCAGCCTTCAAACACTTCATCATTGGCCTTTCAAAAGGTGATCACCATTAAACGTTCTACCTTCTTAAGACTTTTAAGACTTTTTACAGATGCTTTCACGCGTCAATATATTTATATCTGACAAACAACATCTAGAAACATTACCCCCAGACACCTAACCCCTCTAAATACGACAGAGACACGGCATTAGAACCGCCAATCCATCTAAATCTGTCATGCGGGGTCGGACAAAACACCAGCGGCAGTGAGGGGGTGCCAGTGCATCGTCTGTGCGCAAGGACTGAGGTGTCGGCCGGCGCAAGAGGGTGCATGACCAGCCGACCGACGCCGCGCTACTCTATACAAACCTCCAGGGATCAGGCCTGATCCTCGCGGTAAGCGTACAAAGAGAAAAGGCAGCAGGTGAGAGAGTGTTAGCGTTGTGGCGCAGAGGTCCCGAGCGACATCCACCCACACACCCACACACACGCGCACACACAGACAGACAGACGGATGGCGGCTGGGCCCGGCCAGGCGCCCGCACAAGCCGACAGCCGGCCGCCGCCTGGCGCGGCGCGACCAAGCCAAGCGGCACTCTGTACAGGCGAGCGCTAGGCTGGCGACAGCGCGGGGCGGGGTCCCTACGGACTGTCACCCGGGCGGATCCAGACCGGCGCGCAGAGACCCAGCACTGGGAGTAACCGGCAGCGTTTAACAATACCCAAGGTAAATAGACTGAAAGTAAACATCAGACCGCTGATACGTCTGTACGAATTTCTTCTGATAGTTTTACGGAAATCCTTAACACATTGGGAACATGATCAAAAACAACTTTCTGTCAATGCTGGATCCGCCCAAAGATAATCCCAAAGCACAACCCAGCTCTACAGACTATTCACCTACTCTCGCCTGCACAATGCACATCTACCCTCTACTCTCTCCCGCTCTTCCTCCGCGGCACTCACCGAGCATCTTGCTGACGTAGGGCTCGATGTCGACGTCCTGCAGATGCTGCTGCGTGTGCGCGTGGTACAGACGCAATGTCGAGTCGAGTCGGATCGACACCCAGACGCCGTCACCTAGCCAGGCCATCTGCCTCAGCTGCGACTCGCGCCGCGGGTGGGCGTCAAACGACGTCTGTGGGGGAGGGAGGCGAGAGTGAGTGGTGAGGAGTTGGAAGGGCTGGAAGAGAGGAGTTGGAGGCGAGGATATAGCGCAGCGATGTTGTTCTTCGCGACAATTTCGGTGCTAAGGCTCCGTATTTCAGTTGTTCGTGTCAGTAGCTTCAAAATTACAATAGTCGACACGGTACCTAGGCTACAATTCAGCACCGGTAGATCATATGAGACACCATGTAAACACATCCAAATATGCGTGGGCTCCGTTGACGCCAGTGCGTGGGCTCCGTTGACGCCAGTGCTTGGGCTCCGTTGACGCCAACATTGCCATTGGCCGACCACTCACCTGGACCTGCATGGTCTTGGGGTTGATGACATGCACCCGGTTTCGACAGCCGCACCACACGCTGTCCTGCACCACTGTCATACACCTGACGACGAAACCAGGACCAGGCTATTCACACACGTACATCCAGCAAGGGTTTACACAGCAATGCCGGAGCGAGTGTGCCCAAAATCACATGGCGGAAACACACTAACGGGGCTGAAATTATGAGGGCATAATAGGACTGCTGATTGAAGCAGGACTGGACGATAATACTTGAAAGCATGTACGCTGGGAGCTCCTACACCACGCTTCCCAAAACATTCCTTGTTTTCATTTGTCACTGCCCTGGTGGACCCTGGTGACCGGCCCGCATCAGCTGACCTGATGCTGTGCTGCGGCTGGCCCAGGTCGAGCAGATGGTAGTTGGTCAGGTCCCACTGGCCGTCGGGCCCGCGGTGAAACATGGCCACCGTACCATCGGCCAGCGAGGCCAGCACGCGACCCTTCACGTGACTGAAACACGGACACAGGGGCGGGGACCGTCACAGACGTAGCCTCCTCTGGGTACAGCGGGCTTTGGAAAGATGTCAACGAGCAGGACGCGGTTACATACGTGGGCTTCTACGAGTTGAAACAGAAAATAGAAACATGTTCAAACGTATTTGAGCGAGACGACGACATACAAATGCAAGTGCAATGTAAATAGTTATGACCAACTACCAAGCCTCAGTCTCAGCCTCAACTTTTGAAATGAGACATTCATGAATGTCTGAAAAAATGCAGGAATGCGTTACAGCTGTTCTGGAATGTAGGAATGTGTACGTCAGAAAACAGATATACAAAGATGGCGGGCCTCGTGAGTGGATGTGGGGAGACTAAAGGCGTAGCGGAAGTGGGGCCGATCTCTCTGGGAAACCCTCAGGGGCCGGCCATGGTGTCAGCAATGACGGGAAATAACTGAGGTCAAGGGGGTGGTGCCGTGCACTTAGGTGATGAATATGGAAGAGGGGAAGGGAGAGAGGGAGAGAAAGAGAGAACTCAAGACAGGGAGTGATGAAAGGTCGGGGTAAAATAAATGACGTCAGAAAACCAGCAACATGTTCGCTGCGAAGTGGATTGTCACGGCCCAGAGACCTCACATGAGAGCAGAGTTGAACCCAACGCGATATATTCAGAGACATACAGCAGCCTTCAACAATCACCTGTGTTGGCAAGTGGCACCGCAATGCGATCATGGTACCATGACCGAATCACGTGCTGGTGAGTAATGCATGACCTGATGGGGGAGCGATACATTACCGGTCGATACATGACCGGCCTCACATGACCCGGAGGCCGGGGTGCGGCCTCAGAGATATTCAGCGAGAAGGGGCTCTCAGGAGGTTCCTGGAGTTCGTCATAACAGGTTCGGCGTATAAAAAGCGCGGGATATGCAAAATACGCGAGTCAAGCTGCAAATACGCAATGGGAATTACCATCGCGTCGGCGGAACCATCACCTCTCGAACGAGAGTCATTGTGTAAATTTTGACCGCTTATAAAACTCAATAATGCTTCAGTATTTTTCCAGTGCAGCTGAGGAAAATGTTAGTAACGACATGACACTTCACACCGCGTGCAAACACTGAGACCCACCGAGATTCGATCTTGCTCCCACCGCCTACTCACACAATGCTGAGCACCGAGTCCTTGAGTCGAATGGAGTGAATGCAGCGCTTCCACTGGGCCTTGGCCGAGTGGACGTAGACGCAGCCCGACTGCGAGCCGAGCCACATGGTGGGCAGCACGCTCGACATCTTCTCCTCCTCCTGGCCCATGTGGGACTCTGGGAGAAAGGAGGGAGGGATGTCAGTCGTAATGCGATGATCTCCAGGAATCCTCGGCCTAAGTGAGGGAAAAGGGTAACTCTTATAGCCCTGCACGTGGGCGGGACTACATATAGCGGACTAAGGACGGCGAGCAGTAATGATTGGCATTCATTTTCCGTCCATCCTTTCGTGAGGGGGGAGGGGGATCAGGACACGTTCAAAATATTATTAACTGTGCCCCCCCCCCATCTCCCCTTTGGATTATTGTGTGGTTCGAGAAGGAGTGTGGACCGTGGAAGCAGGAAGTAGAGCAGGGGTCGCGAAGGCGCAGTCAGTATAGAGGCCAGCAAGCGATATAATACAGCATATATTTATTGGAAACAGGATAAGAAACATCCTGATTAGGCTTAATTACATAAACATTTCAGGGTCTGGCTGCATAACGAAGCTAGATGTAATGTGAAACACTGAATAGGCA
Source organism: Amphibalanus amphitrite (assembly GCF_019059575.1). Lineage (NCBI taxonomy): Eukaryota > Metazoa > Arthropoda > Thecostraca > Balanomorpha > Balanidae > Amphibalanus > Amphibalanus amphitrite. The sequence goes on from NW_024881522.1 coordinate 176,035, forward strand.
TGACAGAAGTTTCCCGCTTTGTGACTGTGTAATTTCAAGCTGTTGGGTAAAGGCGCAGACAAGACCCAGGTAGACCATAGTATCAGGAGAAACAGCACCATAAAACACAAATCCCGCACGAATGATACAGCAAGGACAGAGTAGAAAATAACGCAATGACGAGCGACGGGTTTCAGCCGGGCCAAACAAATAAGAAACGCAACCATGTCATCAAAAGTCTCAGAGAGCTATCGTAACAGAGGAATATCACAACACAAAACAAACATCGGGCTAGATAAAGTACCGAAAAATCGGCAGCATTAATTACCCAATAATAACTGCGGGATAACGCAAGAAAAAAAAAAACGCGACTATGCCCGTCCTAAACTGCAGCCATAAGTTTAAGGTCACACTGTTTACCCTCAGGAACGTTGGGTTCAAAGTTCCAAACTGTTGCCAAGGTAAATTTCAAATATCACGACCAACACGTCCAGCCCAGGAATGCACCGTCACCAATCTCCTGACACCCGCCTGAGATTCACAATAAACAACCACCGTTCCGATCACGCCACGTTGGCGCCGGCTTGTGCCCCTGACACCCAGGCAGTGTATATTCACGCCAAACCCAGTGGCTGATCACCCGTATTCCGGCTCAAACCAGCCCAAACACCGAGGTCCAGTTTGTGTAAACAGACCACTCCATCCCACATCGCCTCCGGGTAGTTTAAATGCTCAAATCAATCTGAATTCGCTGGCCTAATGGTCTATGCGTTATTGGCCTACATGCTAGTTGTGGTGTCACGGTGCGTCCAATACCGCTGTCATTAGCGCTCTGTTTGAGTGACACTCTGATTACAGGTGTCACATTTATTCTAGGTGTCACACCGCTACGTACCACTGATGCCGTCAGTGAGGCCATCCTTGACAATGTCATCGGTCGGAGAGGTCATCAGTCGCCGCTCGGCCTGAGCCGCCGACTCTGGGTCCTCTGCTGGCCGCTCGGCCGCTGAGGGGACGCGAGACGGACAGACTCAGCCGACAGACGGACGGACTCAGCCGACAGACATGGCGGACTCAGCCGACAGATGGGACAGATTCAGCCGACAGATGGGACAGACTCAGCCGACAGACGGACAGACTCAGACAGACAGACGGACAGACTCAGACAGACAGACGGGACCGCCAGACAAGGCAAGACAGCCCGACGGGACAGGATGGACAGCACTGACAGGAAAGATTCAACGGACAAACCCAGCGGACAGGGCAGACGAGACAGTCAGGTGGGATAAAATGGATACAAACGAAACAGACTGGCAAATAGGCGTGACGACAGATACAAGACCAAACTGAGTGAATATATAGAAAAACAAACGGAACATAATGTAATGAAGATGCAGGAAATGAGCCAGCATAGACCTTCGATGGGTGCTCTTGAATGACAAAACAAACGATGTTTTTGGTCTTGAGTTTCGTAGATTGGCTATCGACATGAACAATTGAAGGATTCAAATGACAACGTCACAGCAGGCTGGTGATAGGAGCGGACCATACAAGAGACATTAGGATTGGAACATACGAGCAAAATACACGCTGCAAGCCAAAAGATCGAGCGTCATTGCACAGGACGAGTAATAAAAAATAATAGTAAAAGTACCCTGCCATAGCCGTTCAGCCGTTCTGAAAAACAGTAGAGGAGAGCAGCGGTTCAAAAAGAAGAGAACCTTCGCGCCTCTTAGGCGGCTTTGGTCTGCATAGGGAGATGAAGAAACTTTGGAAGAAAAAAATCGAGAAGTGGTCCAATCAAATGAAAACATGGCAACAAACAAAAGCCGGCACATTATATTTATAAGCCTTGGTCACTTTCCTGAAGCTGCAATCTATCGTGTGAGCCATAAGAACTACAAACAAAGCAGTCCGTTTTGCAGGAGAGAAACTGCGAAATAGAAATCTGCCCTAGAAAAAATCAAGCATCCACTTCTTCGAATGCTTAAATGGCAAAGTTTTGACTTACCGTTCTCCCCAGTGTTAACCTCCTTCCGCAGGACAGGTCTGATCTCTGCAAATAAAGCGCCGACGTTCAAAAGCTGCCCAACAACACTAGACACGCCAGAAAACAGCCCAACGATGACACCCAAGACAGACACTATCATAGCTCCCAAACGCACACGGAAGCACCACAGACAAACGATATCGACGGACAGTGACACCCAAAAATTGTTGTCTCCTAATGTTGTTCATCGAAAAATCTTACATCGCAGGACTAGTTGAGACTGGTGCCAATGTGTCAGACCATAGACCTCTGTACACCGGTTTACAGCTGAGGTCTATGGTTAGACGAAAGGTGTGTTTGGTGTCTCCACTTGCAGCCCAAAGCAATCACTTCCAGAGATATTGCAACATCATTCCGCGCACGGGATTTAAGATGGATCTATAATGATCAGAGGGAGCAGCCTGCAGTTATGTGTAGAAAGGCTGTGTTTCAAAAGCGGGCAGTGCGAAATTGAGGGCCAAGCTTACCACCCAGCTCGTCTAGCTATAGCTAAGTGGCAGAGATGCGTCGCAAGATAGATCGAAGGCAAGGGCCGGCTAAATGAATTATCATTACCAAGCCTTTATCAGAATTAATATTTCAGATGACCAACAACAAGCATATCTTATTCAGAGATAGGAAAAAGCTTTAGCATCGGTAAGTTACATTTGGTAGGGAACTAGCAAGAGCCGCGGGCGGCTATGACTACCATACGTCCCAGTGCTACCCTACCTCCTGCCGCAGCCCGAAGCAGTGCAGCGACCTCCCCTCCCTGTCCCCTCCCTTCCACAACTGTGAGCTCACCATCAGTACTGCTGACGCCGCTGGGCGGTCCGCTGGCCGGCGGGGCAGTCTCTCCGGTGGCACAGCTCACCAGTCGGATGGTGGCCATGCGGCCCTCCTGACCAGCGCCGTCCGCTTCATCACCGCCGCCGGCCGCCGCTGTCGCCGGAGCGGGCTCCTCGGTGGTCAGACTGGCCAGCTCTCCGTCCACTGCGTAATCAGACTCCATGGCGCCTGGACGAGCGACGGGGAGGAGGGAAATAGAAGGGAGTGAAGCAGATGCAGAAAAAGCTGACAGGGAGGTGCCGTGAGGGGGAGGCGGTACGCTGGTGCTGGCGATAGGGCTAGCGCGCGGCAGAGACGGCAGAGACAGTGCCGGTGGGTCCCCACCGTGGCCGGTGGGAATACGCGCCAAAGCAATGCAGCAAGTTGAATGGAAGATGGAATAGAGTGTGGCTCATATGGTTGTGTAGGTGACTTCGATTCAAATAATACATAAAACGCTTGAAGAGCTTGCCTGTTTCACCAACTGAGACCATTCCTTTCCTCAACAGAAGCGTAATCATCCACACTCAGCATAGTTACACTGTAGAGACTCCCTCCATCACAAAGAAGCTACTCATACACGACACAACATAATAATTGCCATCTACTCTTTCCTCAATCACCCACGTTGTCAGACCACCTCTCTCCTCTGTTCCCCCTCTCCCTTCCTCCCTCCTTCTCTCTTCCCTCCTTTCCTCTCCGTACATACCCGGCACACTGGCAATGCAGAGCAGATGTGACGAGCAGACAGGGAACGACTGAAGAACATCGGCCGGGTTGTTGGCGTCAATCACAGTCACTTTGCTAGCGTTGTGGGTGCTCGTGCAGATCCACACCAGCGAGGACAGGCTCTGGTCCAACGTCTCATTCTCGGTACGAAGCTGCTCTTGCTCCTGTTGGAGGGTGGGAGGGGAGGCGGTCAGTGTTTGACGAAGGTGAATATCAAAGAACTATGGGAGAGAGCTTGCGTGAACCAAAGTAGCATTAGCGTATCATATGAAATAGGTAGCACACATTCATAAAAGAAAGTGATGAGCATGAGTACAAGGATAACTAAAATAATGCTAGTCTGTCTATGCACGGAAACCAATGCAGTAAACTACAAAGACCATCCAGTTCAGTGCTCCACCCCAGTGACTATTCATTATTCAGCACTTCCTCAGCCCGTACCTTGAGCTGCCGACTAAGCTGCTCGACCTCGTCGCCCTCTCCGACCGGCGAGCCCGGCACGGCGCACTCTCCTGAGTAGAAGACCGAGGCGCCCACCACGCTGCCGCCATCCCGCGTCCGGCCGCCCGTCAGATTCACGCCGGCCGCGCACCAGATCTGAGGGGTGAGAGGTGGGACTGTTAGATGGAGGCGATGCCAGCTCTAGAGGTCAGGAAGGCAGCTCTAAGGATGGAGCACTTCGCTACAGAGGGATAAATGAATACAACGGGAGCTAGTTGGTAGAAGAGTGACGAAAGCCAATGACAGTCAAAGTTAGACGACTGACGAAACGTCCGATGTTTTGGTACGTCCTGAGCAAGAAGGTGAATTCAATAGCTTGCGACAGAGTTCGATTCGATCGAAGTGTTGATGATTTGTCTTGCTTACTCCAAAATGCGATTTCTCTCAAGCACACTCACCTGCTCATTGTTGGGGATTTTAACATTCCTCAGATTGACTGGGAAAACAACTTTTGCAGCGCATCTGAAGCACATTTTGCCAACAAGTTTTTGTCTGCCGTTCAGGATGCATTCCTGTTCCAGCATGTCACCAAGCCTACCAGATTTAGAGAGGGTTGTAGGCCTAGTATACTGGATTTGGTGTTTACAAATGATGAGAATATGATAACAAAGATCAAATATTGTCCTGGATTAGGAAGGAGTGATCATGTGCTACTGAAATGCGATATTGCCTGTTACAACAAAAAATGTTCTTCTGCCGGCTTGAAATGGAATTTTCACCGCGCTGACTTCACGGCCTTGCGTGTAAAACTACATGCAGTTGACTGGAGCTGTTTGTCAACCATGAGTGTAGACGCGGGTTACAAGTGGTTTAGGAGCAAACTTGAATCGCTGATGAGTGAGTGCATACCCAAAGCAAGAAACGTCAAGTCTAAAAAGAACGTTTACATGAATAGCCGTTCACTAAACCTCAAGAAGAAGAAGAAGGTACTGTGGTCAGTGTACATGAGAACGCAAGACCCCATCGACTATAGCAGATATAAGATTTGGAGAAATAAGCTTAGGACATTGACTCGCCAGTTAAGGAAAGATTTTGAAGCTAAGATATCAGCAAACATGAAAGAAAACCCGAAGGCTTTTTGGAAATATGTGAACAGCCGCCGTAAAGTTAAATCAAGTATTGGTGATCTAAGAAACGACCTGGGCCAGCTTGTTAGCGAGGAAAAAGAGAAGGCCTCGCTCCTGAATGACGTCTTCTCAGGCGCATTCACTATTGAAAAAACGGATGTCGTGCCACAACTAGCAAACCGTTACACAGGGCCGCCGCTGATCGATATACCAGTCAACCTTTTCACAGTGAAGCAAAAGCTTAAAGCACTGAACCCCAATAGTGCCCCAGGAGCTGATGACATTCACCCCCGCGTTTTAAGGGAATTGAGTGGTCCTCTCTCCCTTCCCTTGACCTTACTGTTCCGAAAATCGCTTGAAACTGGGTCTATTCCTGCAGACTGGAAGCACGGTAAAGTCATACCAATCTTTAAGAAAGGTGAAAAAAGGAAGACCCAAGAAACTATAGACCTGTCAGCCTCACATCTGTTCCCTGTAAGATCCTCGAGTCGCTCATTCGTGATTGTTTAATGGACCATTTGCTGTCAAATGACCTGCTGTCCAAGGACCAACATGGCTTCCGCCCGAAGCGATCTTGTGATACGCAACTGCTTGACTCTATAGACTCATGGAGCCGCCTGTTGGAGGACAAGACGGAGGTCGAAGTGATTTACCTTGACTTCCGAAAGGCGTTCGACTCCGTCCCACACAAGAGACTGATAGGCAAGCTGCGCTGTTATGGTATTGGTGACCGAGTGTTGTCTTGGATTGAATCATTCCTGGAAGACAGAATGCAGCAAGTGTCCCTATATGGAAACCTGTTTGTTGTTTGTTTATTGGGGCTTAAGGGCGCACCGACTACAAGGTCATTTTGCGCCCATAACTATATACAAGTAAAGCAAGTGTGTCACAAGAAAACCGACGTAATAAAAGGCTTAAAAAAGCCTAAAAGCTGGTTAAAAAGAGCAAAGAAGGGTAAAATACTCCAAGCGTATCGTAAAAGACAGCTGACTAGGCGTAAGGACTAGATTAGAATAGACGTATGGACTAGTTGGTTTGGTATCAGATCGAGTAGATTACTTGGAATTTGATTGAACGGATAAAGGAAAAGATGTTGCCAGATAAAACCCAGGGTGACTCGTCACCCAGCAAGTGGCGGACGGTGATATCCGGAGCGATGCGGCCCAGGTAGCGAGTCCGGTCCGGTTCCAAGCGTCGACAAGATAAAAGCACGTGGGCGACGGTGAGAGGCACGGCGCACCCGCCGCAAACGGGCTGCTCATCTCCGCGGAGAAGGTGGCCATGCGTCGCATACGTATGACCGATGCGGAGCCTGCATAAAATCACTTCGTTTGACCTGTTGTCTTGCGAGCAAGACCTCCAATGCTCCAGAGTCGGCTTCACCTCTCGGAGCTTCCTGCCTCCACGCAGGCGCCACTCTGCCTGCCACTCCGTTAGAATAAAAGATCGTACAGCAGGGTAAAAATCACGCGCCGGCAATGGCAACCGACGAGTGCAGGGTGCTGCAGCAGCACGCCTTGCAGCCGCGTCTGCCAGCTCATTGCCATGAACGCCAACGTGACTGGGAATCCAGCAGAACTGAACAGATTTACCCGATTGTTCTACTGACTGAAGCCGAGCTAAAATGTCTTGAACGATCGGGTCGGCTGCATTAAAACTCCGTAGGGCCAACAGGCTGCTTAGGGAGTCCGATAAAATCAAGTAAAAAGGTCCGTCCGATACCTCAATAAAACACAAAGCCTTCTCGATGGCAACAAGTTCCGGTGAAAACACCGAGGCGAAAGATGGCAACGAAAATGAACGGGTATCGTCGCCAGCGACGAAAGAACAGCCCGCTCCCTCAGGTGTTTTAGAGCCGTCTGTGAATACAGGAATAAAACCATCGTAAGAGGCAAGGTGTTCCAAGGCTCGGACTCGTGCCTCTGCAGGCAGCAACTTGTCCTTTGGAACTGCAGAAAGCGAAAGATCCACCTGTGGACTGACACTTTTCCACGGTGGAGGGGGCGCAGCCCAGGTACGACGGACGTTACGCAATGCTATGTCAGCATTTGAAAACAGTTCTTTCATGCGCACTCCGAACGAGGGTCGTAACCTTCCGTTACATCGGGTGGCATGCCGTGAAAAAACGTATGGGTACGTCGGGTGCATAGGAAATTGGCGCAGTTTCAGCGCGTACCGCATACCCAACATCTGACGGCGGAGTGAAAGTGGCGGTTCATGCGCCTCAGCAAGAATGCTGCTCCTGGGCGAGGTGCGGAATGCTCCGGTGGCTACTCGGAGTGCTGCATGATGGACTGTATCCAGGACCCTCTTGCTAGATTCACTCGCTGAATCGTAGACAAAAGAAGCGTAATCTAGCTTCGATCGTACAATAGATCGATATAGAAGAAGAAGGGTCCTGCGGTCCGCACCATAAGATGTGGACCGCAGGACCCTTATGGAAACCTGTCAGATTTGGTCCCTGTGCGCAGTGGTGTGCCCCAAGGCTCAGTGTTGGGCCCATTGCTCTTCTTGCTCTATGTCAATGACTTGCCAGATGCTGTCACTTCAAATGTGCGAATGTTCGCAGATGACACAAAGCTGTTCTCAGGCGTCTCTTCTGAACATGATGTGCGGACATTGCAGGCAGACCTGAACGCCCTCGTGGAATGGTCTAGAACTTGGCAGCTGCCATTTAACGAGAATAAGTGCAAAGTGCTTCATGTTGGTGCAGCCAAGGACCACCACTCATTTCAAATGGGGTCGGACAGACTGACAAACACGTCAGTCGAGAGAGACCTGGGTGTGCAGGTCGACTCAATCTTGAAGTTTCGACAGCAAGCGTCTACGGCGGTCTTCAAAGCGTCTCAAGTTCTTGCGGTCATCCGCCGGTCCTTCGCCTTTTTAGATGAATTTACCCTGCCTCTTCTGTTCAAATCTCTCGTGCGGCCTCACCTGGAGTTCAGCAGTCTTGTTTGGGGTCCGTTCAATAGAGCTGATCAGAAGGCAGTCGAAAGGGTTCAAAGAAGAGCCACCCGGTTAGTGGTGAGCATCCGCCACCTTCCATATCCTGAAAGGCTGAAGAGACTGAAGCTCCCGTCACTGTACTATCGGCGTAGACGCATGGATATGATTCACGCATACAAGATGCTGCACGGCCACGTTGATACTGATCCTTCAGAGCTTCTGGCAACGAATCCTGAAAGGCGAACTCGGGGTCACACACTTAAACTACGGAAGCCTCGTGCAACCTGCCGTGCCAGACTGAATTCATTTTCTGTGCGGTGTATTAACGATTGGAACGGGCTTCCAGCAGAAATTGTACATTCGCCCTCAGTCAACGTCTTTAAGAACAGGCTGGATGCACACTGGGAGTCGATCTGGTACTCCACTCCTGTAACAGACTGAGTACTAAGTGAAGTTATGGAAATCGGCGAGAACGGGCCCTACAGGACATCGTGCCTCTTGCCCCGATAACACGAAGAAGAAGAAGAAGAAGAAGATTCAATGATGATGATAAGGTAATATGAGAACTGGAATCAATAATAACTAGACACGCAGATACATTATGTAGATGCGATTTCTAGAAAACCCACATCAAGCAGCAATAAGCTATGAAACAAATATGTCGGCATAAAACCTGAACGTGTCGGCATAAAACAACAGTAATTTTTAACTAGCCTCATTCGCGCTATATTCATCTACTCCACACGTCATCACCAATCATATTCACCCCAGCTACCTTCATGCCCTGTTCCTTCTCCATCAGAGGTCGGCAGTAGACGGGCACGGGCACCGGCACGTGAGACGACTTCTGACTCTCGGTCTTGCCCTGAGGCGCCGCCGCGGCCGGCGCGCTGGGCACCTGGAAGCAAAGAGGTGAGTGCTGTTAGTGGGTTGATAGGATGCCGGTGGTTAGGTAGACAGGCTGGTAGGCGATGCTTGGGAGATCACACATTCGTCGAATCTGACATGGCTGGTAGCATACGTGACGTTAGTCAAATTAGTTGAACGGATTGGGTTGACGAAAATAGTCCTAAATTTACAGCCTGGAGGAGGCCATTTTGCAATTCAACGACTAGTGTTTATCTAAACAGGTTTCTCAGTATTTTATGTTCCTTACTAAAATGAAATAAACCCATTTTCTATCTACACAGTTTTAGAGAGTTATTTTAGAGAGTTATCGTTTCTCGATAACTCTCTATACCCACATCCACAAAACCCAGTCTCAGCTCTCCCTTCAGTCTCGCAATATCCTTACCTTCGCGGGCAGTGACCATCCGTAGGCCTGCATGCGTCCGTCGTCCTTTTTGACGTGGGCGCGCACCTGTTTGTATTGTTCACGCCGCTCGGTGGCACGCCTCTGCTGTAGCTTTTCCGACGAACTGCCCAGGAAAGATCGGAGCAGGTCAGGTCAGAGAAAATCACACAGCATCAGACTGTCTTACTCAACTGTTTCGAACAATCGAAGAAATGTCTACTTCCACATTTCCACGAACTTCCAAAGTTCATCCATGATTAGATCAGACCCATCCCAACCCCGGCGCGAATCCGGCGCGCAGGAATTACAATTAACCAACAGTTTCACCCAACCCTATATAAATTCCTGCCTTCTTAATTCCTCATTCTCCTGGCCCCTGCCCTATCCTATCTGCCTTCCTCCGACACTACACCAATGTATCCCCTCCATCTCACATATCCGTGTCGAGGAAGTCCAGCCCTCGTTTGCGCTCCTGCGCGCCGCGCCGCTTGGACGGCTCGGCCGGGCTGACGGAGTTGGACGGCGCGTCGTACAGGACGTTACCAGAGGGCAGAGCGCGACTGGACGGCCGAGAGTCGGTCGAACTGAACAGGTTACTGAAACTGCGGAGGGTAGAGAGATGGATGTTACGTGGGAGCTGAGCAGGAAGTGAGAGTTAACAGCGAAGTGGGAGTTAAAGGGAAGCGGGGTCGTCTTTGTACAATTTACCGACTTTACAGGTCCACGGTCCCTTTGATATTTTCAGCTCATTGTTAAGATGATGCTTTCAAAAAAGGCAAGATGTTGGTGGATACGCACTAATTAATATTGCAGCAATGCCGATACATCGTGTTCTGATATGTCATGCATCTTGAACGACATCCGACAACCTCCTTAAAGGTAGTGTGCCACCTTTGAAAGATTTCCCATTTTATTTTTCCTAGGATAAGAAGCTTCTGTTTTTACCTAATATCGCAAAAAAAAATCAAAAATGGGCCTGGAATAGTGCCTTTTTCGCCTAAAAGTTTTTCGGTTTTTAGATATGTATAACAACTGTAGTGGGCTCACCTGCAAACAGGCGTCGGGCAACAATCGCGAATGCGGCGCACTTGTGACAATAAGCAAAGGTCATTATAGTGTTACGACCATACGACGTACGGGAATGAGTTATCAGCTGTCTAATCGTAGACAACACAATGTCGAGCCTTAAACTGTAAGCCCGTATTGGTATTGTTTCTTTTATTTGGCTGTCGAACATTATTTATGGTTTGAAATATGATTTTATGTAAAATAATTGATATGAAAAAGCCGTCTTATAAGTTATGGCCCCATTTCACCACACGCAAGTGGCAGAAATGACAATGATCAGCTGACGCATTTTTCTTGGCCGAAGTCAGAGCGCGCGGCCCGACGCACCACGCGTATTTGGAAATTCCGACCTCGACGAGCATCAGAAGCCACCTAACAGGCGTGTTCGAAACCGCAGGAGATGATGATGAACGGGTTTATCGAAACTTGATTGGATGAGCATATCGGTAATAGCGATTTCAGTGTGTGCATTTATTGTTCATAGTGGTGTGAAATGTGGTTGGGGTACGACCGACAACCCGTCGGGGCGAATTTCGCACTGGGGTACTCAAAATTTGAAGAATTTAAGACGTTTCCATGAGTTTTGAAGGTATGTATAAGTTCTAAAAATCCGGTTCTCCTTATCTGGGCCATTAACTCCATACGGTCCAAGAAAGCTGGCACACTACCTTTAAACGAACATCAGACAAAAAGGAACACTCATGCAGGCGAAGATGGTCTCAGCCGCCAATTCCTCGGGTCCCTATCAATATGCTACTCAACTCACAATTTCCAGATGCCCTGTTTGCTCTTCTTGTCGATGCCCTGACCGTCGCTTCGACTGGCCCGGATCATTTCCGTCCACCTGACAGCAGACAGGTCAAGTTAGGTCAGCTGGTCAGGTCAGGTTAGGTCAGCTAGTCACGTCGGGTTAGGCACGTCAGGTCAGATTAAGTCAGATAAGGTCGTATCACGCCACGTAGTCACGTCAGTTCATGTCTGAACCTGCAGTCCGGAATACAACGTAGAGGTCTGTTTGGATTAAACTCAACAAACCCAAACAGGCCTGATCAACACCGTGATATGCATACAATGCAAGCACGATCTCTCTTATTGCGTCATGCATCGTTTGCAACAGTAGTCACATGACGGAACAAGTATCCTGGTAAGAACATACCCTTGTAGACATTTGTGGTACACAATAGACCAAACTACTGCTGTAATGTCAGCGACGCCTGGGTAGGACTCAGGTGCAGCCGCCGTCATGGGACGGGGCCGGCCGCTACCCCGGGCCGGCCACGTCACATGCTTTCGCCTCGGACCGCTTAAAACGTAGCGCTCGCCGTCTATCGGGGCGCTTCGTGGCTGGCAGCGTCCGAGGTAGGTGACTTCTCCTGTTATTTGGCTCGAGGGTTGAATTCCCTCACATCGGGTAATTCTTGTCCAAATTTTAGTTGCGCGACTATTCTTTAACTATTGCAGTCTGTTTTAATGTTTTGGGCCTGTGTTATTCTGAATAATAACGTCTTCTAAATCTTGTACATCTTTTACTACGGAGAGCCGGGAGTATGGAAGCATGGCTGCGGAGTCGGAGTCGGAGTCGGAGTCGGAGTCGGAGTCGGTCGGAGTCGACAGTTGTGACCGGAGTCGGAGTCGGAGTCGATTTTAGAAACCCGAGCCGGAGTCGGAGTCGGAGTCACCGAAAATCTGTCGACTCCGCAGCCCTGCTAGGTCTGCGGAGTCGGAGTCGGGAGTTGGAGTCGGTCGGAGTCGACAATTCTGCCCGGAGTCGGAGTCGGAGTCGGAGCTGGTTTTTGAAAGCCGGAGTCGGAGTCGGAGTCGGAGTTGCCGAAAATCCATCGACTCCGCAGCCCTGTATGGAAGTATTTGACGGAGACGCTAAATCTCGCACGGTTCACTGTTTATATTTGGCTTAACCGGAATTAGCTGTTAAAGAGCCTGAGAACTGACACCAGCCCGAGGGGACCGCTACCCACCGAGTGGTTCAAAAGGCGCAGCATCCCACTGGAACCAGAACCGATCGATTGTTGTGCACTGTACTGGGTGGCAGACGGTGCGGCACACACTGTTATTAGAGTTGCAGGCGTGTCCTAGACATGAGCCTCGTTGAGCAACGACGTAGTATGGTAGGAACCCACCTTTCGTGTTATTACACTGCATTATTCAAAAACATTGGAGAGAGATCCAGAATGGTAACCTAAATAACATTAACTCAAATACCTGATGCGTACAAATCAGACCTCACAGTCCTAACGGTCTCCACGAGGTACTGGGACTAGCACAACTCCTATCCAGCCAGGAGAGCATATAACATAAACTGAGCATCAGCGGACCCCACGTCCAGGGGGGCCCTGTCACGCACCTGACCGCCTCCTGCAGCTCCATGAAGCGTTCTTTGTACTGGTTTCGCTCCATGAGCACGCGGGCCATCTCGACACGGGTGAACCGCTTGCGCTGGGCCATCGGGATGTCGTCCTGGGGAACAAAGACGGGTTAACGGGTGAGAGATGGTAATACAGTGGTCTGATACCAAGTGAGAATCTTGGAACATGTTATGGATTGAGGCCTGGAGCGTAACGACTCCTCAACGTGATTGATTTGCATGCCATTGCTTCAGGATGAGAAATCAAAGTTCATTTTTGTTGATACTGTGAAAAAAATGTCGTAATAACTGGATCCTGAACATCAAAAATATCTCTTTTTTTTGTAGAAGAAATGCAACTTGGTGATATCACAATCAGTCAATCACACGTCAGTGTGAAGGGAGAAGAGACATCGGAGGATCGCCCGTATCAGTAATTCCATTGCGGCTACACGGGAACAAAGCCCAAATGGTCCCTCGCAAGGCGCGATAGATTAGAACCATCCTCCTGAGGACGATCCTGCGCTCTCGTACCTCCTCGGTGGTCTCCTTGCTGGTCTTCTCTGCGTCCTCCTTCATCTTCTTCAGCTCGTCCTCGAGCTCCTGGACGCGCAGCTGCAGCCGGGACCGCACCGTCTGCTGCGACTTGACCTCCTCGCGGAGAATCTCCTGCTCACTGGCGGAGCGAAGAGAGGGGAGGGACGGGGGAGGGGATGTTAGGGGTGCGAATATCAAACTAAGGGAGCGCCGCGTGGGGGGTTACTGATGCTCAACGGAGTCCCTAATTAAAGTTTAATATTAACATTTTCCGCATCAAAAGGCATACAAGAAAAAGAGAAAAATTCAGACGGCCAGACAGTCAAACAAAGGCCGTCCAATGATGTCAATTAATCATCAAACTTATGCAGGACTATTCCTTCCCCAGATATGCGTGTAAATCGTAAGAAGATAACAAAAAATATATTGAACAATGAATATGCACAAAGGCATGCTGACTTCAGTCAGTAACACGGTGAACTTTTTAACTGGTTTGTCCGGCAGCTCTTCATGACGCAATGACATCATGAAACTTATACACATTTGCATTGCTATCAGATCAGTCTCTTAAACACAAACGATAACTTATGACCGCGTTTGATCATTGTCTAACTGAATAATGCTGACGGTTGATTGCGCAACACGACCAATGATGTGTCGCTCTCCGATGATCACAGCCTGGACGACACTAGAGGACTTGGGGACTTGGGCCGACAGAGTCCCCAAGAGACATTGGAACGCCATACTCATTACACCTAGTTTGGCTGTGTGGCTTTTGTAACTGGTTTCCAACTGAATGAGAACATAGTCACGCATCTGGTTATTCGAAAACAACGCGCCGTTACGGACACGGCATGACCATTGTCATTACGAGATTCAAGCAGAACAGAAAATAACTATGCTCATTGAAGTTCAGTAAACAAACAAACGGCATGCCCGACATAAACAGGCAATGGGCGCTGGAATGTACGAGCATTGTTGACCACCGTCACTGATTGTCCAAAGTCGACCTTATAGGGATGGATTACATAACGTACAGACCAGTCACGATCTGTACATACGAGTCCTTCGTTACGTGAACTCACAGCGATATTGTCGACTGGCTGATCTATATGATATTGTCAATGCAATGCGGTGGACACACCGCTGGAATATGTCGACTATCGAGTGAGACGACGGGGGCCGGAAAATGTTGACCGTAATTTTCTCGGATAACGTCATAAAAATTCATTTCATGTGTTTCCGTATACGCTAACGTCGCTAACAGTAGAAACGGGGATCAGCTATTAACAATTATTGAGCACGCTCGACTGTAGACTTTTATGAACTGAGCATAAAACATCAAACAGGTCAGTTATCAATGAACATCACAACCCAACATTACAAGAAAGGCTGGGGCACGACACCGAACGAAGAAGAACGTTACATTACCCGCATGCTGACGGTCTTACCCGGTGAGTTCGTCCACTTTGGCAATTAGGTCGTCTTTGACAATGTTCAGGGCGTTCCTGGGGGCAGACAGTTCAGCGTTAGAGGACGCGGGGGTGGATGGAGGCCGGTCTACGGAGAAAGGGAGGGCACAGACAGGCAGCGGGCACCCAGTGCGAGCAACGAATACCGCGCGAGACGAAACGGACACACTGCTGTTTTTATACTAGTTTTGCTCAGCAAAAACGATCGGGTTTCCTGAAATATTTGGAAAGATTGGCAGGGAAACAGACAATCGAAAGGCCGTGAGTAATTCATGCATTTCAAAAAGAACTATGGAAGGGAGCATTGCGCTCTTCAGAAATTCCGCATGCATTTTGCATTCACCCAAGACGACACTCGCCCCTTAAACAAGGTTCAGCCTGTAGCAGGCAGATATTTCAAATAAGCTAAGAAAGGTGACGAATTTCATTGGACAAAAAAGTCACTGAAAATTGAAAATACCGAAAAGTGTTAAAATAAGATTAATCTAGTGACACCAAAAAGACTATCGGTGAAGGACACTATACGTTTCTCGCTTAAGTTGTAGCGTACAAGCTCCGACACAATTCAAAGGAGTTCGGTAAACGAGTTTCATCAAACCAGCAAAGTTTAAAAGAATCCCATTCCACGGTCACATTTCAGTACTCACTTGGTGGCAAGCAGCTCGTTATTTTCCATGATGAGATTTTCCACTTCCCGTCCCATTCCTGAAAGCAAAGCCGGACACTGCTCATTCACACTGCTGACAAAAGGATGGCGTTCCATATTTTGTTCGTTTTATTTGCTACCTACGCACTGCAACGATAAATTGGCAAATGCATTACAAAAATGTAAATTTAGCTCGGATGATAACAAATGCAAGTTGCGATTCGTGGCATGCATGGGAGTGGGGGGGGGTCTTACCGAAAAAGTTATCGCTGGCTGCAAAAAGACAAAAGACCATTATTAGAACATGGAACACAAATGGGTAAAAACAGTCACAAACAAATAGCAAGCAGCGGACACGGACATACGAATTACGAATGCATCAGCATGGTACGCATTGAATATCGCAACAAAAAGCAGGAGAGGGGATTGTAATCACACGTTGGAACAAGCGGCGAAAAACAGGGATGCTAACAAATTAACAAGGAACACAAAATGTTTACAAGTGGGATTACATCTAATTCTAAGCTACTTGTAAAACTACAGCTCAGTGAAAGATTACCAGCACGCTGTAAACATGTTTAAGGAATTACTCAGACGTTAGCCAGACGCTAACGACTCTCCTAACTTACAACGCTGCCAACAGGGAAGGACATTTAGTAGCTACTGTTGACATCGTAGCTAAGAAGCTGAGAAACACAATTAAAACAAGTGGGAACAAGGACGTTTGTTTTATGGTGAGACATGTCCGACCCAGGACTTTGAAGTGAGCAACGAATTTTGGCGATGATAAACAGGAAACTTTTCCACACTTGCCTTTCCCTGGCACTTTTTGCATTCAAACTCAGCCACTGCTAACAGTCCTTGGCATTGGGATGGCTAATGCAATACGACACGCTATGACTACGATGTACAATTAAGCTAGGACACGCTAAAGCAAATGTTCATCTACAAAGTTTACATTGAGGAGTGACAGCAGTGAGCAAGATCAGCTGGAAAATTAGGTGGAATGACTGGGAGATACAACACGATACTTCTTCAAACGCGTATGAGCGGAAAAGACAATTAACCCGACATAGACTGACAGGCCCCCCGACGAGCAGCCTTCCGTGACAAAATTGATTATAAACAGTCCAGTACAACAGACTGGGAGGTGGGTACGACGGACGATCGATCTCATTCACAAACGAAGCCAAGCTCCTCCTGATGCCCCACTGAGCGTGCTCGCGATCGGGTGCAGTAAGCGCACGTGGGGTCGCGCCTATCGCGCAGTGCCCCTGACTCCCTACCATGCTTCTGTGTCGCCGTCGCCGACCGCCGGCCCGGGCCCTCGTCCTCGTCATCTGACTCTGGCAGCAGCGGCGGCGACACGTGCCCAGGTCAAGGTCAAGGTCATGGTCATGCGGCAGGGGCCCAGAGGGTGCAACAGAGACAGCGAGAGTGGCAGGGCGGAGATAGAAAAATAGCGGGTGCTGATAGTTACAGCTCCAAACCAAGAGGTAACTCTGCTCGGTGGCACGACACCAGGCGTCTACCAGCGAAATTTGCCAGGTGAAAGCAAAAACGGTTTGGGTGCACAACGCTTTTTAAACACGCAGTTTTCTAAGTTCAATGGAGAATTGACAATGAGATCACATCAAACTTTTTGTTGATGTACAAAATTCACCGCCCAAGGTCCGCTGACATAGAAACATAATGCCTACTATACCGCTGGTAGCCGCTAGTATCGTTCCCTTGAGCAGTGTTTAGGAGAGATTGTTCGTCGGCGAGGGGTTTGTGGCCATCAAACAACGATTGAGCGCGCGCGACTGGGCAGACAGAACAATAGCTTTGACATGCCCATTGCTACGGCATTACTGTACAAAGCAGCAGCTGGCAAAGTAAATATAGCAAACAAATCGTGACGCAAATAAAATTAAAAATATATCATAGCTATTAGAACATTCCAAATATGATTTAGCAAAAAAGCGCTAATAAAAGTGGCTATATTGAAGTAACAGACCGTTCTGTTTTCCTGGATTTGCCGCAAACGTAAGTGTTAAATGGAATGAGTTAATATACTAACTAGCAGTAGTTAGTTTGACGGAAAAGAACATGTTATCTATGCTGGTTTTCGAAAGTCATGGGTCGAAATAAAAGTTAATATGTTTCATTGCCAATCACAGTGTCTGAAGCACCGTGTGTGTGTTAAAGCTAACACTGACGTCACGGCCAACCAGCATGGAGAGAACATGCAGCGCTAAACTCACGTGACCAACGCGCAGAGCCAGCCACTGGCCTACGCGTTGATCACGTGACCACACCAAACTAGGGTTATGTGCGGCTACTGAGGACCAGCCACCACCAACCTGAGGAGGCAAACTCGCCCGGGTGCACCCAGCCTCCTGGTAGCCGCGGGAACCGACACAAGCGGTCAATTTTAGAGAAAGACGCGACACAGCGGCGTCGGCGTCTTAACGGTTATTGTCCCACCAACCGATAATCAGTTAACGTGACACACATTCGAGTTAAAATTACACCACACCAGCCCGAGGTTACATACACACCGGGATTTATTGGGAGGCGAGGCATGCGGAAGAAGGGTTTACCTCTTCCCAGCCCAGCATCTATTTCGATGAAATTGAGCTATGCCATCCGTAACATGCTGTTTTCCCAAACATAAAACAATTTCATCGTCACCGGGTCCAGGAGATAACCCGCCGAAAATAAGTGCGGGAAGCCAGCTCTGTTAAATTCAACATACGCTATGCCGTATCCCAAGTAAGCCCAAATTTCGAAAGCGTGTTACGGGAAACGTAAGTGACGTTCTTATGGACTGGTTAGAAATTTCGTCCCTCATGTTATCATCGGTGCAGTCACTGTGTAAGTATAAGCCACCAGCTCCCTAGCGTTATTGTACATCCCACACGTCGGGCACACCAGTAGTACCGCCCCCGCTCCCAGCTTCTATGCTTGACGTCCCATGAGGACCGTACTCCTATCCACACCCTGCCCTTCTGCATTAGGATCCTGTGCTGTAGAGGACCTACCGGTGACGTCTCCTCCGTCGTCTGGTTCCAGCGTGGCGTCCTGGAAACTCAGCTCCTGGTACAGGTTGTTGGCAGACCGATGTTCACTGGTGGACGTAGAACAAAAAGTCAGACATGGAAGGGATTAGGAAGGTGATCTGACTAACGCTTAGGTCGCTACTGGGCGGTTTACAATGGGATATCTGACAATGCGGGACTGGTGGATTGGGGCAAAAGCGTCATTGACGATAGAAAGGTCAAGATAGAAATATAAATACGAGGGGCGTTCAAGAAGTTCTCGGCCCAACCATGAAGGAGTTGGAATTTCGGCCTGCGACGCGGTGTGTTCAATGATGTGTTATTGGGATGTTCACTTGCGTAGCCATTAACCAATCTGCCCTGTGATTGGTTCAGGCTGCTAATTAATCGTAACATAGTTTGCTATTCCCGGTCAGAATGGGTGACGCCCAGAATAGAACAGTGATTTGGTTCATGTATTGCAGAAAAATGCATCAAACGTTATTCACGAAAAGCTAGTGCCAACACATGTTGAGGTTTGTCTTTCTTACAGTAGCGTCAAAAAGTGGGCATCTCTGTTCAATTTTGGTCAACAGATCATTAATGGTCATCCCCGCAGTGGCCAGCCATCAACAGCATTGACTCAAGAAAATATGAAAAATAAGCACTTCTTTGTGAAAAATGACAAATGTTCTGGTCTGAAACAACGCAGCAAAAGCGGAGTTGTCTATCAGGTTCCTCAAAGCCATTCTTCGACAGCGTATTAATATGTTTAAGATCTCTGCAAGATGCATCCCCCGTTTGCTGACTCCAGAGAAAAAGGCAAACTCGAAAGGAGGCGTAACGCTAAAATTTTGGCCCCTATTTCGAAGATCCAAAAGAGTTCATTGAACTACTTGTTACCGTGGAGGAATTGTGGGTGTCACACATTGACCCTCAGGGCGTGACCGAGTTGCACAAGTGGAAGCACACTGAGTAAAGGCCACCAAATAAGTGCGACGTGTTAAGTCAGACGGCAAGGTGACAGTGGTTGCATTTTTGGATGATGGCGGGGCTCTGCTCGTCAACTTTCTAAAACAGGGGCGCACAATTAATGATGAATGCTACACCTCTCTTCGATAACAGTAGCGAGCAGCAGATATCAAGGAGAGACTAGGGAAGCTGACTAAAAGTGTGCGCCTCATCCAGGACCACGCACCAGCACACATGAGCAGGGTGACGATCAGCGAAGCAGTGAGCTGTGGCTTCGAGTTGTTGTCACAGCCACTTTTTTCTTCGTACCTTGCACCCTCAGGTTGCCACCTCTTCCCCAACATAAGGAAATTGCTTAGCAGTGGCAACTTCGCTGACAGCAAGGAGACAAAAGCAGCCGTCTTGGACGTGCCAGATGCGTCCAAAACCCACTTGGCTATGGAGACCCAGGGGCCTCTCGCGAAGCGCTGCGCGAAATATTTTTGTCTTAACGCTGGTTATTTGACTAAATGAACATTTTTGGTTTAATAAGTCGACGTCGTATCTCTGCTCCTTCATGGTCGGGCCGAGAACTTTTTGAACGCCCCTCGTAACATTGGGACAACTGCGGCATGACTTGATTTCAGTCATTTCTAAGCCAAAGTGGTACTATGCTTTAGATGCATTGCTGTTCGTTTGGCAGAATCCAGTGAATGCAACAATGGATTACGCGCTACCCGTACATATTCTGGTGCTGTTAGCTCACGCCCGAGCGAAGGCATTACCTGCGTTTGGTAGTGTTGGAGAGGGCCGGCGCCTTGAAGTCTGAAGGCATGTCCTCGTGGTCCGGCGTGACGTCATCCATCGACATCTCCCGGTCCCAGGCTGAAATAATATGTAAAACGATTAATGATTATACATGATAATAGTGGTAGCCGACCGTGGATGCCTTAGGTCGACCGTGGTCGAATATTACTGACGTGGGCCGTTTGATTTAGGGGTCTCGCCGACACACAAGCAGTCGGTAATTTGCGAATTGTCAACTGGAAGCTGACGATTTTCAGTGCATGCGCGAAGAGCGAGCTCCTAAGAACAATCCAAAAGAAGAAATAAGAACGATCCAGGGGTCAGCCAGAGGCTACAGTTCTGGCACTTCTACGACACAAGCTCAAGGAAGTTTTACGTCATTTTATCTTTCGTATGTTTATATGCGCATGTCAAAAAGAAAAAGATCAAAAGAAGACACGACATCGAGCATTTGATGAGCAATTTCGATAAAAAAGGTTTATGGATAAAAATACGTTTTTATTGTAAAACCAACAGACAAAAAAAAAACGGACAGGCTCAATTATATAAATATTCAATGCTTTGTGGATAGTGAGTGTACCTAGACTACCAACTGCCTTCATTTTGAAAGCATATAAAAAGGGGATCCAGCGGTGACCGTAAAAAAATGGCCAAACCAAAGATATGAGTGCATTTCTTTTATCAGTATCGCAAGAGAATAAGACTACCACATAGCATGCTTCCCAAAAGGTATCACATTCATCACCGCATTCATATTCTTCCCCAAAGCACACATAGAGTGAGATAGAGGGCAAGTTCTAACTAGATCAAAGATCAGAAAGAGATGGCTGATAGTCGAAAGTGTTGACTAAAAATCGAATCAGGAAGAAGAAACAAATGGGTCTCAACTCTCAAGCAGATCTACCATAAGAACGAAAAGGCTCTCAACCATGTCAAAACTTCGAAAGTGAGTTAAGCCAGAGTAAGTACTGAGGAGAAGGCAAGAGAAAAAGACTACCACATCTCATGCCACACACAGTGGTGCATCAGAGACAGCCGAGTTCCCCATTCGGCCGCTCCGAGAGTCCGCAGACCGGCAGTGCGCGGCTGTGTGCCCATCACCGTACCGTTGGCGCTTGGCGTGTTAGTGGCGCTCGGCGCGGCGTCATGCGTTCCCATGGTTACGTCGGTGGTCTGACCTTTGTCGGCCGTGTGGTGACGCTCCATCGCCGTCTCCGCATCCTGCGTAACGGGGAGGGGGGGGGGGTGAAGGGGTGAACATTTTGGCAGAAGACTGGTGTGAGAGATGGCGGGCGCCTCAGTGTATCACAAATGTGACTTAGCCGAACAGGCGTGAATGCTGAAAGGGATAGAGTTTATGATATCATTAAGTTGGCAACAATTACGCAAATCATTAAATGACCTGCGTATGATGAATGATAGTCAATAAAACAAGAGCAATATCATTTAAAATAATGACATAAGAACAATGTAAGGGCTGTCTAATGCTTTCATAAAAGGCAAGACAACCATGCACGAAACTAGACAACTTCACGATCACATAGATTACCGCTAGTTCTACATAGGTGCATCCGAAACATATTTAACAAAAATAACAGAGCTCAGCAATGACACCGAAGAATATAGCCATGATACGGCATTCAGTATGCAAATCGAGGCTCAGTCGCCAAAAAAGCACTAGCGTCCATTCCATACAGCGTACTTTTTAACGTTTCATCTATGACCAGAAATACGGCAAGTACGGCAAGTGAATATCAGTGTTCATTGTTCGGCTCCACGCAAAAGAGAGTGGATATGTATTCTGTCTCAAAATGAACATGAATGGCTTGTTAACCAACTTAGAACAAAGTGATATCTAGCTTCACTTTGAGCCTCAGCTAACAATAACTGTTGCTTAATCACGAACCCTCCACCTCGTTCCTCTCACCAACAGCGAACGAAGTCCATAACCATTTCCCAAATTCATCCCAAATACCCAACAACTCTTCCACCCCATGCGCTCCGTTCATGCTGCCTGACCTCTGAACGCCAAGAACATCAGATTTGTCGAATAAAAAACATCACAAACTACCCAAAACTTCCTTGCTGAAGCTCAGAATAAAATATATTAAACTCAAGCCCAATTCTCTCCCAGGTTCCTTCTCCAACCATCTTTTGAACAGCCCTTCACCGCCACAGGTTCGAGGAGACTTCCCATTCCTCCCTCTCCCCACCATACCTGTCCAACCATACACACAGAATAGCAGAGCGGCAGAATCAATCGCCTCCATTCTTAGGGTGCCGCAGGCTACGCTTCGTGCCGTGGCGTATCACATCCAGCAGGCTTAAATCGAACGGGATGTACTTACATTTACCTGGATCTCAGCCTGGAGGCTGTTGGGGCCGTGCGGCTGGTGCTCACTGTCGCCGCTAGGGGCGCTAGTGTCGGCGGTCGCTGAAGTACCGGAGGCAGACGCGGCTGGACGGGGCTCGCTGCCCTGCAGTTGGAACGACAGAGGCCCCGCAGATCTGGGGGCACAGATGAGGGTTAGTCAAGGGATGGGCATAACAGTGTGCTTAGTGACACGATCGTAGAGGAAGCAAATCAAGCAGGCAATGGGGAGATATTTGGGCTGGAATAGGTCATACAGATGAGGGGAAAAGGCTGGTCAAGGAAAGACCCGTCCCGTCGTTTCCATCCTCAGGACATTCAAATCCTTCTCCACCATATCTCAACCCCCTGTTCCTGGCTGGACGGGCAACTTTATTCCATGCCGCAGGAGCACGCCCGTAGCCGGGTGCGGTGAGTGCTCGGGGGGCTGGTTGGCCTGTCCTCTGGACGGACTCAGCCCCGGCGACTCACCATGATGTTAACCCAGACCAATGTCTCCCCCCAAGTTCTCTAATCTTTCCCGCCGTGAAATGGTCTCGTCATGCCGAAAGGGCCTAACCCAATAAAACAAACAAACTAGTCAAAGAGAGGAGGTGACCAAGGGAAAACAGCTGAATCTAAATAAATAAATATCAATTATCAATACTGCAGCCCGTCAGGTAGAAATCGGTGATGTGCTGCTCTGTTTTTGGGTCTAGATAGGTGGAAGGGTCGTTGGGTGGATTATCGAAACATCGATCAATATACAGGGTAGCCATTAGCGAACTGCCTTTAGAGGAGACCGCACATGAGGCGGCTTTTGACCCTGACACACTGTTTCAGTGGTAAGTCATCCCTAATACGGGAGTGCAGGCTTCTTCCGATCGAAAATCGACCCGGAGCTACTGCATTGCAGTGAACAGGATCCAATCACAGATGACTTTTCTCAAAAGAAAATGGGATAGATGGGATGTCGTAAATTATTGGATAAGGCGATATATTGAAATACGACGCATGTATAGTTCAAGACTCCTTCGGAGGTGATGAAATAAATAGGAAAATTAGGGAATAAACTGTAACCCCAAAATGAAACGCAGCTGCACAGGGCCGCTATCGATAAACATCGGTAACGTTATCCAGTTAAAATAATCACTCGAGCGACGACGGGGGCAGGACGGACGGTAAAAAATCGGCGCACACATAAACAAACGACATTCAATAGATAGGACGACCCACACGAGTCTCCGCATTGGACCAGACCGACAAATAGATGCCTCACTCGATGAACCATGCTTCATTGTACACAAAACGGCATTTCTGTTCATGCTTGGCTATTTCAATTGCACTCTCTTATTCATTTTAAAGTAGGCACGCTTTTCTTCATTTTCGCGTTTGGCTAGAGTTGTCCAACGTCTATGTATAATATAAAAAAGAACAACAGGGACGGTGCTGGGATTGTAATTCGAAAGAAGAAAAACCAGGACGGTGCTGAAACAATGTAACATCAACAATGGACCCACCATCTGACCACCACTTCGTGCACCAGCTTAACCGAATACGAAACGATGAGAGGCGCATCGTCGCATCTGACCTGGATGCTGGCGGCCCCGCGCGCGTGGGACGCGTCCCAATCCGTAACGGCACTCAGCAAATTGAACCGTAATCCAGTTATCCTGTTGTGAAAGGACGACGACCGACCAGGATGCGGGGATAGACCATCAATATAAGGCGACAGTTCAACGGCACAAAACAAAGTACAAAGCAGATAGAGATTATCGTTCAAAGCTCGTAGCCTGATAATTCTGTCGGTTCACGCCGCTTAGGTTACAGCGTGCCATAACCGATAGCGGAGCCAGCCAGAGTCCACCTCTGATCTGTGGCGGTGCGCTCTCGTGCCCCCCCCCCCCCGCCCGACCCAGGTGTCACGTGTCATTCCGTGTCACAGCCAGTGGGCGGACCGGGCAGGTCATACTGCCGCCGGCGGTCTGGCCACAAAATCAATGGTAGTCCGCGCGCGGCCGGCTGCTGCCGGCACGCCCCACGCCGGGAGTCGGACGGTTTGGTGCGTGGGAGGGAGGGGTGGGATCCCGGCAGCCAGGGAGGGTGGGCGATGGAGTGGCTAGTGCTTCATCTCACAGACCCGAGCTGGATGAAGTCACAGATACACCGACAAAGTTGTTGGTAATCAGTCTCAGACAATAATGTTCCGATAAGCCAACAGACTCTCGGAGTCGAGGACTCAAGTCGGAGTGAATGATTCACAAGGCTGTACTCGTTCCCCACCTCTGCTCGGTAATACTTGAGTGTCGAGTGTTCCACAAACGCTGCACAAACTGATCCGTCCATCAGCAGTGATATACTTCGGTAGCTTACGATATAACATTGGAACGTATGATTATCCTTTCCCACATCCGAGTAACGTTAACACGTTCTAATCCTTATGTGCAACTCCCCAAACCACGGCAGTACCGGCGTTCCGCGCCGTCTGCCGTGCTGTCTACAGTCCACTGCGCCCCGAGCTCTCTATCCTGGACCGATTGCCATATGCTAAGGTCCACGGCAGTTGCAGCCGCCGCACCCAATCACAGACTCAGCAACGGATTAAGGACTAAGGAGTCACCCGGTACACTACCACGTCAGCTATCGTGGCCGGCACGGGTTGGGGGTGAGGGGGGGGGGAGGGGCGGGGCCCGTCGGTGGTCCGACCCGCCCACCGGCCGCGCCCGGTCTCTGATCAGTCCGTCGTGAGCCCGGCGCGGCGCGATACCCCGTCTGTCCGACAGACAGGGTGAATCACGTCGAATGTCGCCCGGCCCACACAGCTGCACAAATATCCCGGCGCCCGAGCGCAACAGTCGGGCGGAGCTGCAGTCGGCGCGACGGCCGACACGAAATGCCACACCCCGCCGACGAAATGACGCAAAGGTGCTCCGAGGTGTTTCCGTTTGGAGCGGGAACGGCTTCATTTAGCGAGTTGCTGTTGATTTTCCAAGATGTGCAACACTTATGCGCTACACCAGAATTCTTCCGATATGCGATTGTGAGTTCTAAAGAAGAAAAACATTGATAGACCTGGTGCGTTCTGAAAACCATTTCCGGTTCAAATCAGCAAATGCCTTACAACAAAATTGTGTGCAATGAGTCTTTTACCCATACGTGATACGAGTCATACAGTACCTACTACCTAGTGTTGTCTCGGAATACGTATCCTTGAGGTTGCGTCCACGCGATCGCATGTGTCAACCCAATAGGTCAATAATCTTAATTTACGGTAAACCACCAATCCTTCACTCAACTCTGTACAACAAAACAGACCAGCCTACAGGTGTTAACTTCTATCCCAAACAACAGCGAGCATCTTGTCGTCGGCCTCGCGCCCACCTGGTCATGGAGTTGTTCTGCAGGCCGCCCAGCGGCACCTTCGGCCGCAGCATGCTGAGCTGGTCGAGACGGTCGGTGCCCAGCAGGATCTTGGTGCGCTCCATGTAATCCATGTGCGTCTTGAAGAGCTCTGTGTAGCGGTCGTGCAGCTTGGCGTACTCCTTTCGCATCGTGTCCTCCTTCTCCTCCAGTCGGGCCACTGAGGACAGATGGGCAAGACATAGTCAGCGGTTACCCAGACGGGTGGAGCACGCCGTCAGCGAGAGGGACACCGTCAGCGACTACTCAGACGGGCGGGACAGAGTGTCAGCCATTACACGGACGGGCGAGACACGACATCAGGTAGGAAATACACAGCGCCATCGGCTACTCAGATAGGCACAAATTGGCATCAGCAGTCACTCAGAAAGGCCGGACATGGCATACGTAGTCACTCAGATAAGCGAGACTGAGACATTGCGTCAGTGGTTACTCAGATGGGCGAGACTAATCAGAGGATGGCAGTGACAGGCTAGACAAGCTCACTGGTAGGCATTTATAAATTTTGATACCACCTATTACTATGTATATGTTAGGTTCTGTCCCAGCCCCGTCTTGTCCCGTCTTTCCACTTCGTAGTTAGAAAATACAACGTTTCAATTATCTTGCATTTTCCATACGACTTCTGGCACAAGATACAAAAATCGTTCGGCACACAGCCCCTTCCAAACACCGCACACAGCGTCCAAACAAGAACTCCTCTCAGCCCGCCAGAAAACACCATTCCAGCCCCGACACGGGATTGGCCCAGAATCGACCACGCAACAAGTCTTGGCCAATCCCACCGCTACTACCATCCGATAGAAGAGATGGGCGCGGACAGTGGCGACGATTGAGTACCAAGTAGGCATAGGGATGGGAAAATAAACAATCTCTTCCTCCATCGACGTGAATGACGCAGCTCTAACGAATAACGGCGCAAACAGCTGCCAACCCGCTACCAAATTCAGTTTCCTCTATCGCTTACCCTCACATCCCCCTTCCCTTAAATTCACTAGGACGCGTCATACGTGAATCAATATGCCTAGTGACATCAACTCACTTCGCTGGTCTTGCTACACCAAACCAGTCGCACGAATCGGAGTATTGCAGCATTCGTACAGTGCACACAAATCAAACAAACATCCGACAGTAACATCGTTCTAACTTAACTCTTAACTTTAGGTCACACGTCCCACTACTGGTGCGTCATGTACCGGATGCTACCGACAGCATCTTCCATGTCTCGATCACACAATAGTTGACGAGTATCATCACACCATACCACTGGAATGTCAGTCAAGAAAACGACGAGGGCGACGCACCTCGCGTCCACATCTCGTTCTCACCACTGTCTCGGCTGCCCTGACCTCTAGGTCACCGGGCCCGGGTGACGCCCCCACCAACCGCGAAGGTGGCGCCACGGTCGCCTGCCCAGGCGCCGCCACTGACAAACGTTCACCGTCCTCACACGTCTGTGGGCGCTGCTCACCTGTCTCAGCACCTGTCTCCAGTGTCCGCTCGTTAGCCACTGTCGTCCCCACCGGCCGTCCATCGGCCGTCACCGCCATCGGTCGTCCATCGGCCGCGATCAACTCCATCGGTCGTTCACCAGTGCTTGCCTCGTCCATCGGCTGCTCTCCGGTAGCCGACTCCTCCAGAAGCTGCTCTCCAGCAGCCGTCTCCTCCAGCTGCCGCCTGCCAGCAGTCACCTCGGCCAGCTGTCGCTCGTCAGCAGCTGTCCCCGCCAGCAGCCGCCCGCCAGCAGCCGCCTCCGCCGGCCGTCGCTCGTCAGCAGCCGTCTCATCCAGCTGCCGCTCGTCGGCAACAGCTTCCGCCTGCTGCCGCCCGTCAGTAGCCGGCCATGGCCGTTCTCCGGCCACTGTTGTCGCCTCTGCCCACGGCAGGTCGCCTGCCGTCGCCACCAGCTCGAACTGCCTGCTGTCAGCACCGACCGCCTGTGGTCGCCCGCCGACTGTGCTGGTCTCCGGCTCCGTTTCACTTCCAGATTCCACAGCCACTTCCCGGCTGTCCCAGGTATCAGCTCTCTTGAGATGCGCTCCATGGATCCACCTCCGTCGTCTTCCTTTTCTGAGTAGATAGTCCGGTGGTCTGCATTTGATGATTGAGTACGGTCCCTCGAACTTTGGCTGCAGTTTGCCCTTGACACCTCTCTCGGCACGGAAGTTTCGGCACCACACTGTGTCTCCCAGCTTGAATGCTCCGGTGGATTGCGCGTCAGTCCTGCGGCTCTGCTCCTGCTGCACGCGCTCAGACACCAGCTGGTGGATGTCCGTCAGCCGACCCCGTAGACTCTCCACGTAGCGCTGGTAGGTGCGCTGCTTCAGCTGCTCTCCGTCCAACTCTGCCCTGAGCACGGTTCGAGGCGAGAAGCCGTGCACCAGTTCAAACGGAGTGAAGCCTGTGACAGAGTGGGTACTGGTGTTATACGCGGCTGCTACTAGGGGAAGTAGTCCAGGCCAGTCTTCCTCAGCCGTGAAATGAGACAGCATTTCACACAGAGTCCTGTTGAATCGTTCAGTGACGCCATTGCAGCATGGTCTGTACACAGTGGTCCTCAACTTCTTGATTTTGAGCCGCTCACACAGACCTCGTACCAGTCCACTCTCAAAATTCCGTCCTTGATCCGTCAGCAGCGACTTCATTACTCCATACCTGCTGATCACCTTCATAAGACAATCTGCTACATCTTCGGCTGTCTGCGTTCGCAGTGCAAACAGCTCCACCATCTTGCTAAACAGGTCCGTCACCACCAAAACGTATCGGTAGCCCTGTTCGGTCCGAGGCAGCTCCATGATATCAGCAGCCCATTGCTGAAGCGGTTGACCCTCCACAGGCACCGCTCCTCTTCCTTCCTGGCACGCTGTCGTCTTGGATTTGTGGGCCAAACAGGATGGACATGAACGGCACATCTGCCTCACGTCCAGTCGCATGTTGTGCCAGAAGTAGTCCTCTGTCAGTCGGTGAATCGTCCTGCGCACACCTCCATGTCCTGCCGTAGGAACATCATGTGCCAACTCCAGCAGCTTCGTGCGCAGACTCAGGGGTACAAGTACCTGCGGCTTCTGATGGCCCTTTGACTCTCTCAGAATGATGCCGTTCTTCAGGCTGAGTCCTCCGAGCATGCTGTAGAACTTCAACTCCTTGACTTCACTGTCAGTCAGGTCCTCTAACTTCAGCTCTTTCCCTTGTAGATGCAGACTGAGTCTTCTCAGTACTGGATCCCTTGCTGTTGCCTCTCTGAACTCAGCCTCACCCTGAGTTGATGCTGACACACTGCCGACAACAACAGCTTCAACTGTTGCTTCATCAGTCACTTCTTCTCCATCCTCATCGTGACCTTCTGAGTCCACCACACGTCTCAGATGTAGTCGGTGTAGTCCCTCGCTCTGTGGTACGAACTCCGCTGCGTTCACATTCAGCTGGCTCTCCTTGTCTGCTTCAGTAGGCTCGTCTTGTCTGGATAGAGCATCCACATGAGGAATGGAGCTCCCTCGTACATGCTCCACGGTGAAGTCGTATTCCTGCAGCTTCTCAAACCACCGGTACAGTCGACCGGACGGTGGCTTGGACTTCTGCAGAAACTGGATTGCCTCATGATCCGTCCTTATCTTGAAGGGCTTGCCGATCAGGTAGTGTCGATACTTCTTGACCGACTTGATGACAGCAGCCAGCTCTCTTTCGGTTGCCGACCAATTCTTTTCAGCCGGTGTCCATTTGCCTGAGGCGTAGGCAATGACGCCCTTTTCCTGGCTCAGCACAGCTCCCCATCCAGTGCCACTACCATCAGTCGTCAGCGTGAATTTCCCCATCACATCCGGGAACTTCAGAAGCGGATACTCCTCCAGATCCTTCTTCAGCAGTTGGAAGTGTGCCTCGCACTCCTCAGTCCACTTGAAGGTCACCCCTTTCTTCAGCAGGTCCGACATCACAGCTGTCTTGCTTCCGAAGTCTGGAATATACTGCTGGTAATAGCCAACAAAGCCCAGAAATCGCCGCAGCTCCTTGACTGACCGTGGCGATGACCACTTGCGGAGAGCTTCCACCTTCTCTTCAGCTGGTCTGATGCCTTCGGTGCTCAGATGATGTCCGAGGAAGTCCACTTCAGTTACGGCCACTTTACACTTGGTTGGGTTCAGCAGCAGCCCTCCATCTCGGAACTTCTGAAGTAGCTCCTTCAGATCTCGCAGGTGTTCCTCAGTCGTCTTCGAGAAGAGGATGACGTCATCCAGGTAGATCATCACTTGTTTCCAGGTCATTCCTTTGAGTAGGTCTTCCATGATTCGCTGGAAAGTTGCTGGACTTGTCTTCAGGCCAAACGGTTGTCTGGTCCATTGATGAAGACCGAACTCTGTGGTGAAGGCGGTGACTTCCCGTGACTTCTCTTCCACTGGGACCGCCCAGTATGCTGCTCGCTGGTCTAACACCGTGAAGATGGTTGACCCCTGTGTCGCCTCCAGCATGTCCTCGATTCGTGGTAGCGGGTACGAGTCATGTTTGATTACCTGATTAACTGCACGGTAATCACAACACAACCTCATGCCTCCATCCTTCTTCTTGACGATCACTACTGGTGAAGCCCAGGGCGACGATGATGGTTCCACGAGGCCCTGCTCCTCCAGCTGATCCAACTGCTCCTTCAGCTGCTTCCTCAGGTGCAGTGGAGTGCGGTAGGCCCTCTGCTTGATTGGCCTGGCTCCTCCCGTGTCGATCACCAGCTGATGGGGTCCGTTGTACTCTCCTACCTCCTCTGGGCTCTTCGAAAACACATCCTCGTAGCTCTGCAGCAGCTCCTGGAACTGGGAACGAGCCGGCTCAGCAAGGTGTGACACATCAGGCAGACCCTCTGTCTTCTGCATGTGGCACAGCTCCGTATCCATCAGCTCATCCTGCCCCAGGACTGTCCCAGCTGGGATCACGACTTCATCATCACTCATGTTCAGCAGTCGAATCGGGATCGCTTGGTGGGCCAGACGTACCGTGGGTGCCATGACTACTCCATCCACCTCGGCTGGGTAGAACACTCTCGGCTCAGCAACTGTCACCCTGCGGATACTCATGACAGTCTCTGCCCAGGGGGCACATGTGACTGCACACCTAGCCCTCACAGTCGACCACCTCGGGATACTCCTGCCCTCAACTGTTAGTTGCCCTGTCCCACAATCGATAGTGGCCTTCAGCTGTTGCAGGACATCCATACCAATCAGCACACAGTCAGTGAGGTCTGCTACAACAAAGCTGTGGGGAAGGGTGGTGTCACCAACCTGCAGCATCACAGAACATCGTCCCATTGTCGTTACTCTGGTGCCGTTTGCTGCGACGAAGTGCTCGGACTCAGATGATGTCGCCTCCCGCTCTAGTTCCAGGTCATCAGCCACCTCCTTGCTGATGATGCTGGTCACACTCCCAGTGTCCACCACCGCCTGTACCTCCGTCCCATTCAGACAGATGACTGCCTTGACCTCCGCTGGCTGATCGGAGCAAACACGCCGCACAGTTCCTGTTGCCTCCTGTGCTTGTCCCCCTCCTGGTCTGGATCCGCTTGCTTCCGCCCTCTGTGCCCCCGGCTGGGAGGGACACTGTCGCTGAACGTGGCCCCGGCCTCCACACCTGAAGCATGTCTGTGTGACATCCCTGCTTGATCCAGATCGACAGGCAGCTGCAAGATGTCCTCGTCGACCACAGCTGAAGCAGGTCGAGGCAGGATCCCGGCTTGCTCCTGTCCGACAAGCAGCTGCCAGGTGTCCCTGACGACCACACTTGAAGCATGTTCGTCGGTGGTCTGGTGCACCCCTGGCTGAAAGAGTTCTTACTTCCTTTGGCCTGTTGGTGACAGTTAACTCGTTTTGTAGTTCT
The DNA here is from genome assembly GCF_019059575.1 of Amphibalanus amphitrite. NCBI lineage: Eukaryota > Metazoa > Arthropoda > Thecostraca > Balanomorpha > Balanidae > Amphibalanus > Amphibalanus amphitrite. The sequence goes on from NW_024881522.1 coordinate 207,900, forward strand.
TCGGTTGTTTTTATTCTTTCAAGTCGCCTCACCAGTGCTTCTGTATTAGTAGCTTCGCTGTCTAGTACCCTCAGACGCCACTGACTGGGTACAGCACGGGTAATCTGTTCAGCCACCAACTGCTCTTGGGCCTCCACACTCAGCTCTGGCATAGCAGCTCTTGCCAGTGTTTGCAGTCTTCCTACAAAGGCCCGAGGCTCATCTGAGGCAGCCATCTTTAGCTCATAGAACCTATGTAGAAAGGCTCGTCGTTTCTCGGCCGGTACCAGTCGCTTCATCACATGGTCCTTCACCTCCTCCATGCTGGTGAGGGTGACGTCCTCTTCCAACTCTCTGGCCAGCCACTCATGGGCCTCCCCGAAGAGTGCCGGCAAGATGGCTCTCTGCTGACTGTCGGACCACCCGTTGGCCCTGGCCACTCTTGTAAATCCCCTCATGAATGTCTCAGGGTCTTCCCCCTCCTTATAACCACGGGGCTTAAAGACCGAACCGGATGGCTCCATTTCACTGGTCTGGCTATTTACGTTAAGATCAGATTGCAACGTTACTGGTTTATTTTCCAAATCCTCAATATTCACTACCTGAACTTCCTTTTTTATCTTGCTCTTGATTTCACTCATGCGCCAGGATTGCCTCGCTCCGTTGAGTCAAATCCCACTTCTGTTGTTAGGTTCTGTCCCAGCCCCGTCTTGTCCCGTCTTTCCACTTCGTAGTTAGAAAATACAACGTTTCAATTATCTTGCATTTTCCATACGACTTCTGGCACAAGATACAAAAATCGTTCGGCACACAGCCCCTTCCAAACACCGCACACAGCGTCCAAACAAGAACTCCTCTCAGCCCGCCAGAAAACACCATTCCAGCCCCGACACGGGATTGGCCCAGAATCGACCACGCAACAAGTCTTGGCCAATCCCACCGCTACTACCATCCGATAGAAGAGATGGGCGCGGACAGTGGCGACGATTGAGTACCAAGTAGGCATAGGGATGGGAAAATAAACAATCTCTTCCTCCATCGACGTGAATGACGCAGCTCTAACGAATAACGGCGCAAACAGCTGCCAACCCGCTACCAAATTCAGTTTCCTCTATCGCTTACCCTCACATATAATATAATGAATAACACATGAAAAAGATACACAAAAATTAATACTTACCATGGTCAGAAGCATTTCTGGTCTTCAGTTCAAACATCCGCACAATGGACTCAAGACTTTCGATTTTGGAAACAGACTGTTTGACCTGTTCTTCATTGTGATCTTCAAGCTCAAACAGTTTCTGAAAAATACAATTTTGGCATTACAAGCAAATCAAAGGTCACACAAATGTCGTCATGACTCATGACAGCAGTAAAAAATGCCATAAGAAGCAGCACATCAGAACGACTCGATGGAATATGGACTGTGAATATGACCCAATCAAGATACTTTTCAATGAACTGATCTAGCATGATCAGAGTCTTCATGTTAGGCTGTAAGCTGTTAAGCTGAAACTGCAAAAACGCTAGTCACATCCCGCACATTAATGCGACTTCATATTACCTGTTCTGATGCTCTCCGAAGCTGCTTTTCTCGTTCATACTGTGTAACTAACTGTTCATTGTCTTCACGAAGGAGCTCCAGCTCAACTTCATGCTCTTGGTTTTCAGTATAAGCGAAATCAAGACTTTCCAAAATGTTGACCACTAGTGGCATAAGATTTTTTACCACATCTTCATCATATTTTGCAATCATACGTTCCAGTTCTTGGTAAACACTCCCTGCTAGGGATTGGACTTTCTCGCACATGACTACGTGCGAGTCTTCGTTCGAGTCGTACACAGTTTCTTGCTCCATTTCAATAACTTAATGTCTCGCCTAAATAATTAACATCACTGAGAAATAATTCACAGACTATGACCTAAAATCGACCACATTTTCCAACCATCTCGACCCCGAATGCAACTATCGATTTTACGCAACTTCACAGTTCACCATTCAGCATCACTTGTTTTGTGTTGGGTGGTGCGCCACATTAGGCAGCTGATGATAATGCACGCCGTAAATGTATCAGGTATGATTTGGTAGCACATGAAAAGTGAAAGTAGTACGTAGAGGATTTTTGGTTCTAGTCTTATGCTTGGTCTTATGCCACTAAATTAAGCTATACAAATATGCACGGAATGTTAATGCGGTTAACGCTATATCTGAGCAGAAAACGACGGGATTGGACGGGCTAGGTACCGACAACAACTGAAACTGATCCAAAACATAAACAAAGGACCCAGCGACGAGTCAGGCTCAGCTGAGCTCCATAAAAAAAAAACTGAACAAATTAACCATAATTTAACCATTTTGCCCATTGATAAGTCAGCGAGTAACCATTGAAACGGTGATAAGGATCAACATATTGAATGTTCATTGATCGAGCTAGGGTTTTTTGAGGGGGAGGGGAGACAATAGCTCAGAGTCGAAGCCTTTGTTGGAGTCGGTCGGAGTGAGTAGGTACTGAGCAGTCCCGACCGGAGGCGGTGTTGGAGTTGATTTTGGAAGCTGAAGTGGGAGTCGAGCCAGAGTTACCGAAAACACATCGACTCCACTGACATGCCAGGGCCCCGGAGTCGGAACTTGAGTTGAGTCAGAGGAGTCGGTCGGTGTCGACAGCTCTGTCCGGTGGTTTGCATCAGAGCGCCACCTACAGAACAAAAATACGGCTCCTGCCACCTGGTGGTTGCGTCCTGAACAGGCGAGAATGGGTCGATTGTTCTCTACTCCCGATATCCACTGTCTTAGGCATTAGCAGCCAGCCCCACGACTTATACAATCAGTCAGGGCTGCAGAATCAATGGATTTTCGGTGTTTCCAACTCCAAACGACTCCTGCTTCAAAAAATCAACTCCGACTCCGACAGCATAAAAAAATGAGACCGTATATAAAAAAATAAGACAGTGACCATCCGTGGTCCCTTTGGCCTTTTGATTCTATTTCAATTGAGCTCCATTGAATGGCAGGTACGGATTGTACACATTTTGTCTGTTTTTCTTAAGAAAAATCTGCCCTAAGTCTTTCGTCTGTCATCTATGACAGATTCGGAGACGCCTAGCTTGTGAACAGGCGTGCCAAATAAATAAAGCTTGAAACATGGTTAAAAGTTAATCTGTGGTTAATCTCATCCGTCCTTGCAGTTGCGTCCTCAGGGTTAGCACAACAGCACCCTCCCTATCACTACCATTTCTAGGCCAGCGGTTACCCTACCGGTACCCAGACTACCGATGTCCGATGGCGACAGTAAATGGCGACAGGAAGGGGGACACTGCCGACTTTTGGTCCCAAGTTCTTTCCATGCAACGCCCATGAAGGCAAAATCAAAGGGGGCACGGTGCCCCGGTCCCCCCCCCCCCCCGTTCCGCCGCCTATGGATGGTGAGGGCAAGTCTTTGCCTATGACCACACCCTCTCCGAGTGGCCTGATCATTTCATCGGCAGCGCGGGGTGTCCCATCGGCATATTTCCGTCCTACCGGAACGGTCTCTGTCGCTACGGCACATCGTCGGTGGTCCGCACAGTCCACTGTCTATGCCCTATCTTAGCCCATAGCTAGCTCTGCAATGGCCTCTTCAGGCCGAAAGAGCTTGCCCCCAATGAGCAACGAAACAAAAAAGTTAGGAAGGAGCCTCATTTTCACAATCGACGTATGTACCTAAGACAAGAGTGGCCAAATGTAAAAGAAAAATCTTGAGTTTGACCACAGAATTTCATTAGATGACAGCTTCAAAGCACACTAGCCAGTTACGCTCATTGCCTCCGCGTTCTAAATGAAATGTTCCCTTTAAATGTTTTACGAGTGCAGCACAAGTTCAGCGTTGGATAATAATTCAGGACCATAAACAAGCAAGTAACAAAATTAACAACAAACATGCTCCATTATTTATACCTAATCAAGATAACTTCTCCAGAGGTATAGGCAGTTGGGTACACCACTAAAGTCTAAGCGGAAAACACGTGCAAGACTCAAGAAGATGTAATTAGAGGCGAGCGAGACATCTACACAGTTATCGACCCGCATATTCTCCGACCTCCATCATACCACCTGTGCCTCACCCTCAGCTTTTCAAGACCCTCAAAGACATGGAAGTATGGCAAGCACTCATGGCAACCCCGTTTTTATTTAAGCAAATACCTTTACCTAATTAGTTATTTGATCATCGGGTAAAAAAACGGCACATAACGTAAGTTACAGGCAAAACTGCATGCATAGGTCAATAAAAACGGTTTATTGAATCATGGATGCATAAAACCGTTTCCCTATAGGGAGCCTTTGCTTTGAGATGAAGTAGCACCGCCTGGGGTCGAGCCCAATTTCATCAGTTTTGCTGAGCTGTAATGCACATTACGCCGACCTATCTGAGACATTTCTGAATTCTGACGCCTTTTGCCTCCGCAGTTTCGGCCCAGACCCGTCGGGAGAGCAGTGCTGAGGACGCGGAGAGCGGGGTGCCGCGTCCAGCGGCGCAATGCGGCGATTTATCAGCAGCGCCCGCCGCGCCGCGCGGCCGGACCCACAAATCACCAGGTCAACTATGCAGCGCGCCGCGCGCGGCAAAAAGGGCGCCAGCCGCGACCCGCTGCGACGTCTTTGTAGGCCGCGGCCGGCACAATGCGGTGATGATAAATAGTCGCAGGATGCCGAGTCGAGAAGGAGAGGACTTTTTACCGGCGCCGCGACAAGTTATGAGTGTATGTGGGCTATGGGGACGCCCGGCGGGAGGCCGGCAGACCCAGGGGTCACAGCCTCCTTATTGGTCACAGGTGACGTTCCTTAGAGGTCGTGGACGGCGTTCCTTGGAGGTCGCCGATGCCAGATGGGTCTCCCGAGGTTAAAAAGGGTAACCATTTGTTCAAACGGTTGAACCGATCATTGGTGGCTCATTGGCGGCTGTAGTCTCAAATACCATACCGATTAAATGCCCTCTGTTCCCAACAGCATGCTGAGCTGCCATTGTAATATACCTATGCAGAGGAGACTAAAGAATCAAAGAATTATGCAGTTGCATCAGGCCATTTTAATTAGGATATTTACACGCGTCATAATCAAACGCAAAGCTTGAAGAATTAAGGCATTCCTTGTCTAATTCTTTACTCATACACAAACAAAACGGAAAATACAAAAACAATTAGCGGTGGTCAGACATTGCACCTGATAGTACGGGAACAAACGCTTTCAAAGGGCTTTGTTAACTGTCGCTGGGGAAAACATGTGCAAGGCAACACAATTGTGCGTTGTTACGCACATGTTCGACTAGAAAATAAATGAATAACAGCGTCATCGCATCTTCGTCGTTCTGAGTCGACACTGCACCATTCGGAGCTACCATGGCCCAACAGAACCAGACGGGTCGCCGAGTCGTCAGACGGGGCCAGGGCCGGATCAGACCGTGTTTTGCCTGTGTTTGCACCGGCTCGCAAAGGACGGGACGGCATTCAGACGTGAATGCTTCGTTCGGCGGCTTAGAGTGGCCCAAGATGTTTTTGGCCGTCGGATAGGCCAGTTTTTGCCGATTTGTGAAATTTGGCACGGGTGAATGGATGCCTTGGTGTCCAGTACATTGCTATTGAGACCCGACTACAAGTGGTCGATGACGACAAAAGGCGGCGACGTTTTTGCTGTGCTGTCGGTGCGTGACCGGGATACGCGATATATTCACTGAAAGAAAAGTACACCTTGGTGGTATTTTTGGGTGATATTTGTAACCACTTAACACCACTTTCCAGACTATTTGTACCACCCTTAGCCGAAAATTCAGAGTTAAAAGATGACTAGGTGCATTTTTTACTCAACTTAGGTGTAATCCATCCAGTACTTTAGGGTTTTCTTGCAACTATGGTGTAATTTCAAGTTCTTATGTTTTTTACACCTCAGCTTATTGGTAGTAAAATTATTACCCAAGTGCATTTTTAATCCCATGCGGATAATAAATGGCTAGTTGGTAGCATAAATTTACACTTGCGTGGTTCAGCTGATTATCGCAAAACCTAAATGGAGTAAATTTACACTGTGGACTTGATAAGCGAGGGATTTTTAGGTGTGGTTTTATGCTACATGGTTATTTCAGTCTTCAGTGTTGTATTTTTACAGCTCGGGGCGTTATTTTACTATGGTGTTCCACGTGGCCAATTTATACCGCCATTTTGTACCGCCATTTTACCGTTTGTGTCGAAACTTTGAACTGGATGGATACATGGTGAAGCGTGGGGTGGCGTGCAGGTGAAGCGTGCAGTGTCTACTGGACGACCAAGACCGCGGCAAGCAGTGAACAACAAAGGTAAGACTTAAAATGTATCTTTTGGCCAGGATATTGCCTTATATTAAAGGGACTATTCCACCTTTAACATGGGGTTTGAGTTGAGATAGCCAAGTTTGCGGCGAGGTTCAGAAACCACTATCTAGGTATCTAAGGTTGCAACCCCCGCGGCCTCTTGGTGTTGAAGAAATTCGCTCCCTTCATTTGAAAATGGGCTTGTACAAGGCCCTATCTTCAACATAGAGCGACCGTTAGTGTGACGTCACCTCGTTTAGTCATTCTGATTTAAATGGGTTTGTTCGTTGAAAAATCGCTTAAAACTTGGTCTGAACTTTGTTGTGGTGCCTACAGAGTAAAAAGAATCAGATTTATGACAGTAATGTGGCCTGGGGAAGGAGGTAATTTTGGGCTGTGACGTCACATATTTGAAAGTTTGTGTTTGGAATATGGGAAGCCTAAGATGTTTAATGAAAAATAAATGCCAGAACCGTGTTCCTGGTCATCCAATCTATAAAGTCGGGCACAATTTAACTGGTTTTAACAACATTTTAGAAGGTGGGATAGTCCCTTTAACCCATTTTTGGTCACAGTGAAAGTGACTTGCTGGTCAGACTGACCATTATCAATTTACAGCCAAAAAATGTGATATAAATAGTTTTCCTTCTATTTTTCGCTGACAGCTGGGGTCTTTCTTACTTAGCTGGGGCCTCCTGTGAATAGCCGATGGTATCTGTGTCTGACCAGTGACCACTAGGGCCCCTCGGCCCTCTGACTCCTCAAAAGAGATGATGCCCTCTAGATCGGAGGCCTTTTGTAGGTAGGAGCCAGCCACACAGGAATTAAGTTAAAATCATGCTCAGCAGGTGGTCACCTGAGCTCGTTCGATGCGACACCAGAGTTTCCCGGCTCCTATAAGATCCCATTTTAGCGACGCTACTGGTGATTGCACGCTCTATATTTGCCTAATATTTGTTTTCCTTCCATTTCAGTTGTGGCACGATCTGACCCTGATTATGGGGACTCGTGAGGAGCCAGAAGAGCTAAAGGAAAAAGTTACGAACATCCAGCAAGTGTGTGAGCAGTATGCGGCCAACGTCCTCCCTGATACGCCAATCACCGACGGTGAGTTTCGATCACTTATCACGCGCACCGACGGGGGGCGGATTCTGCCCCCCCCCCTGAGGTTTTTCGCAAATAGCGGGAACGCGAAATTTGGTACGACTATTCTCTCATCAATTTTACACATGGTGTGCAAGTTTGAACCTCCTAACTTTTTTTAAGGTCAGGTCACCAGGTCACTTTGAATGACCCAGCCTCAAGTCACTTTTTTGCAATTTTGTCACCGTGCCAGAGCTACAGTAGATGTCGGAGGCCTTTGAAAGTCGCAGGATGTTATAAGGTCATTAGTAGCTACAATTTTTTTATCTCATAATTTTGATATCGATGACCTAAGGTCAGGTCAATTTCTCGACCTCCCCATTATTAGTCAATGGGGGAAAAATCAACTCCCTGTTTTTACCACTAAAACGGGTCGGAATGGCCCCATAAACCATACATGACCTCATATACGATCAACCTTCACTACCTTGAGGTCTGTTTTGCAGTTGGGCAGCTGTAAGGTCATGTGACGTCATCAAAGGTCACCAGCGGTTTTTTGACAATAACTCCGTACAGGAACAAGATACAGCCGCGCGGATGGTCTCATTGTGCTCAGCTCGTCAAGGCGCATCGAATGATATGCATGATGACCTCGAGATCACGTGACCTGAGGTCAACCTTTGACCTTGACCTTTTGAGGTCAACATATATATCATTCGATGCGGATTGACGAGAGGATCACGATGCTGCCCTTAGTTTGTTCCTATATTGACTAGTTCGAAAGTTATTCGAGAAAAACTCTCTCTATACCTAGCGCCGCTATTTTGACTTTTTTGACCCCTGTGACGTCATCTTTGACCTGACCTGAAAATGACCTTAGTAAAAATTGTAGACCTTGTCCGTGCGTATCCCTTGCCGCTTACCTCTTGTCGCTATCTTGCTTCGTTCTCGAGATCTCAGGGGGGGGCAGTCATCCGCCCCCCCCCCCCCCGTCGGTACGAAGTTGGCGCAGACCCCCGTCGGTGCGCGGGTTATGGTATTGTGATCGTGAGAGGGCGCTATTTTTTTTTTTTTACATTTTCAGATGTAGCAGGCCAATCTACGCGCCCCCCCCCCCGTCCAATTTGTAATCTGTGCTGATAGCTCCTCGGACCGCAAGGCATGCGCCAATCTGATCGATGATTTTTCTCAGAATGTCCGAGGACCGACGAATATCTGTTGACTGTTTATACAACTGTGGGCTTTGATTTCTGGTAGCCACAGCTATAAGGTCTATTGTAAATAATCATTGAGTTTTATTCACGATCGATGGCAACACAAGTCAAATTCCTAAAACCAGACGTTTCGGCCACAGGGTGCCTTCGTCAGTGGATACTAGTGATTAATTAACCCTCGCCCGCACATGGGGGGGGGGGTGGTTGCCACCCCCCCCCCCGGGTAGTCTTTCTGCTCTGCACTCAACATTTTTAGAGGTAGAGGGCTGATTTTTCGTATGGCTGCTCCTCTATCCTTTCTTGATGTCCACTGAAAATTTGAAGTTTCTGTGACTTTTGGTTTCGGAGATATGACCTTGTTTTTCAGGTCATGTCATGACCCAAATGGCTAATTCTCAACATCTTGCGTTTGCCATGGGCCTTGTGAGCTTTTGACACCCTGATTTCGGCCTTTTTTGCCAGTATTACCTCCCACCTATCATGGAACATGTTGTTCGACGATGTACAGGGGTCAAGGTCAGGGTCAAGGTCAACCTAGGTCATCTAAGATAATTGCGTTTTAGGCAAGCGGAATTTACTTTTTGTGAATTTTTTTGACTGCATTTTTGGTAAAAGCTTCTCAGATCATGATTTCATGTAATATGGACCCAAAAACAATCGGTGCACACATCAGTATACACACAGACACACACAGACATACAAACACATATAATTGACCTTGACCTAACTTGACCTGAAATGACCTCAGCAGCAAAATTCTGGTCGGGTAGTGTGACAAAGAGGTTTTAGCTGGCTTGGCACCAGAAAACACCATCGTCATCGGCATTTGATAAGCAGCGCACTTGATATCCAACGGTGACCCAAAACAGCAACATTTTTTAGTTTGACCTGACCTGGAAGGTCAATGACTGACTTGAGAAGGTAAAACTGGGTATCGTTGGATTCGTCTCTTCCCAAAGAATCTTTTTGGTCTTTACCGCTAAGCTCTATCTCCAACAGGAACGAAATGGCGCGGGGGGGGGTGGCAACCACCCCCCATGTGCGTTCTAGGATGGGAAAATGGCATGTGCGGGCGAGGGTTAAATTAAAAACACAGTATCAAAAACAATCGGTATAAATCGTTTGAAGTCGACACATCGGGCACAGGTTTCGAAATGCATTCTTTGATTCAACCGAGAACGGCATTCATCACGCTATTGTTCTTGTCGCGTTCTTTTGATATGCTGAAAATTAAATTATATAATGAATGTACCTACAGGTCACAATGTCAATGTCGGAACGTTTAATTCGCTCGCCTTTTCTCAGAGTCTTTCAAAGTTCGCCAATCACCTTTCGTTTAGAAATCGTTTAAGATTTTTTTCCTAGTGCCAACATTGCAGCCGCTTTTGCCCAGGTGAAGAATCCAGGTTTTTCGTTCACTGTATCTTGGAAACAGATGTGAGCTGCTTCCAGAGCTTTTCTCACCGATTTTGACATGCCTTTTTCAATGACATGAGCACTATTCCAGTTTGGTAAATTTTGACATTTTTCGATATGAAGGACGAGTGCGTTCGATCTATTGTGGTTCCGAACATCGCGTTTGTGACTCGACACACGACTGAAGGAACACAAACGCGATGTCCGGAACCACAATAGATCGAACGCACTCGTCCTTCATATCGAAAAATGTGACTCGACACACGATTGAAGGAACACAAACGCGATGTCCGGAACCACAATAGATCGAACGCACTCGTCCTTCATATCGAAAAATGTCAAAATTTACCAAACTGGAACTGGAAAATTTGTAATGTTCGTGAGCTTTCCAAACTTTTCTCATATCATCCATTTTCGTGATCCAGACTCGGAAATGGGTTCAGCTTTTCAAAATTGGGGGCGAAGAAGCTCACTCTATTCACGGAACTGCTGCAAACTTGTTTGTTGAAAAAGTGTCATTTTTTCAACAAGAAGTTTTGAAATATATTACAAATAACGTTGTGGGGCAGGTTAGTGTACGCACTGCCTGGGGGCACATTCGTGCATATTTTTTTAGTTTTTGCGATTTATGACTTTATCTGTAATAGGTTTCACTATAATGACGCTCGCCTGACTCAGTCTCGGCTGCTTGCGACGTCGTGACGAGTAGTTCACGCGAACTTGGCGAGGTCACGGAGGCCGGCACATTCTTGTTGGCCACCCCATTCTGTCTACATATGTTGTGCAATGCATTCTTGTCGAAAGGAATCAAGTGAAATGACCCCCTGCCAATTTCCTTTGGTAAATTTCTGGTAATGCCCGGTAATTTCTCGAACTTTGCACTTGCAGGATGCACGGAAGTGCCCCATCCCTTGCACGAATGTGCCCCATAGGTGGGGCAGTTTCGTGCAAACGTTCAGCTAAAAGTCATTTTTTTCTAATAGAAGCAATAATTTTAGAGGATAACTTTTAAAGAGGAAAAATATCATGCAATAGTTCCTTTCCATACTATAATCAACAATTTTGCCATTGCACTAACCAAAGAAAAGATATATGGATTTATCTATTTTTTGCACGAATGTGCCCCACTCTCCCCTACTTTCTCATCCTACCTACGTATAACGCACATGGGGGAACGGTCAACGGTGGTTGCGGAATGCGGGGTCATTGGTTACTTTATGTCCCTCTTTACAGACAAGTTACCAGCGTTGGCATTGTGGCCTTTCTCTGGTCCCGGCGAAATTAGTACACTATGTTCATTCATGACTTGAAGATGCGTAATTATAATTAAAACTTTATGTGATTTATCATTTTGATTCTATCCGTATACAAATATCTGAGATGTATCTTTACTCAATAGTAAAAGTAATGTTACGTATTGCATCCTGAACCGGTGAATACATGCAGACAATTTATATCTCACTCAGTTGCACCACGGAAGGGCAGCGAGCCGCGCTCCTGACGGGTCCCGAAGGGCTGAGGCTTCAACGGGAGTAACCATACAATAATGTTTATTCTCCTGGCTCCGCTGTGTCGGGAAATCATTGTTAATTTATTTTCCTCTTCACAGGTGACGAACTGGTGGCGCTACCCGCCTACGGGCGCGGGGCGACGCTGGACGATCTGAAGAACGAGCAGAGCTCCGTGAGTGTTCAGTCGTCCCGCCTCAACGTTCAGAGAGCGAGTTCGAGCTGCCACAGTCGAAGGTCGGTGAAGTTGCCACAATCCTTGCAACTCATGCCGTGTTTTATCTTCCGTTCTGTTGACCATGCAAGTGCCTCTTCGAGGTGCTCTACAAGAAGGCCCTAAACATCTATTTCACTAAGTAAAGCATCGTAGAAGATAGTGTGCTCCCTGGCTGAGTAGAGTGCAAGATGCGCGTGCGAGAGTACTGGCAATTGCGGTACGCCACTCTTGTCATGTCGGCAGCTCAGATCTAGCACAGACCCACAGACGAAGAGTGTATACTGTATACTGCGTGGTCTGCGTGCGTTTCATGTTTCAAAGTTTTTCATGTTTAAGCGCCAAGAGTACAAAGTACAGGGTGGCGCACGGAAAACCCCCGAATTGAAACTTTAATACCTTCCATGATTATTAACCAAATTTGATGATATTTTCACACAATGTACATACGTAGATACACGTTTGGGATGATATTCATCCAAGTTTTAGACAAATGCATTCACGCTCAGCTGAGTTGTGCACCTTAACGTGACCACTATCGTTTTTCAGTACTTTCTCGAGGCGCTCGCGGTACGCCAGCGCTGCTTTCTAGCGCATCTCGACGGTGATCTCTGCGAAGGCGGCTCTGAGCCGACCGTGTAACTCCGGAATGTTCGCTGTCTGCGTCAAGTATGCCTACGACTTCACAAACCCCCACATGAAAAAATCACACGCGGGGTGAGGTCGGGCTAGCGCAGTGGCCAGGGCAAATTGGGCGAGTGCGGTGGCCAGGGCAGTTTGGGCGAAGCCCAACCTCACCCCGCGCGTGAATTTTTTCATGTGGGGGTCTGTGAAGTCGTATGCATACTTGACGCAGACGGCGAACATTCCGAAGTTACACGGTCGGCTCAGAGCCGCCTTCGCAGAGATCACCGTCGAGATGCGCTAGAAAGCAGCGCTGGCGTACCGCGAGCGCCTCGAGAAAGTACTGAAAAACGATAGGAGTCACGTCGAGGTGCACAGCACAACTGAGCTGAACGTGAATGGATTTATCTAAAACTTGGAAGAATGTCTTCCCAAACGTGTATCACATTGTATGAAAATATTCAATTTGGCTAACTATGCTGGAAGCTAACTGGGCTAACTATCCCTTAGCCAATTCAAGTTTCAAATCGGGTATTTTACGTGCGCACTGCGCAACCCCATGTACATATAGAACAAAGTGATTGGGTGGTTTGTTTGTGATCAAAGTGTCTGTGATATAACGTAATCAAACTCATCGAGATCGAAGCCAGTGATTGTACTGTGATTGAACTATGATCAATACATGATATGTGTTAAACATGATATTTCTTAATTACTATTTGCATTATTAGCAGTCACGTTTTATTGCACCGACTGGCAGACATCACTGTTTTATTTATTGTACATAATTTCGGATCCCTCGTACCGCGCGTTCACAATGCGTATCCTGCCCATAGCGTATCTGACATCTCATGGTTACACGATACTATCCGAAATGGTCATCGCATGCCATCCGTTTGACTTCATCATGAATTTTGGTTCAAAGTATGTATAAGCAGACGATATACCATTACATTGCAGCCTAGACATAGAAATACACCAGAGGGTAAACTGAAACAGTAGCGTATATTTAACTCGGGGTAATTTTACTCCAAGCCTTTTCAGTCATAGAATTATCTTTTTGAGTTTTTGTTTCAACGTGAATTATAATGTGATTTATTTTGACTCCTTCAACTTTTTTTTACTCTGGTGTATTTATGCTATTTACTTTTTTTACACTCAGAAGCAGGGGGTGAAATCCGATTTGATATTATTACACTGGGAGTGCAATATTACTCTCGTAAATCGCATGCTTTATTCGCCTTTACTCCCCTACACCGGGGGTGTAAAATAATTCCTTAGGGTTGGACTTTTAGGCACCGTACTTTTACTCCAGAGTGGGTGTATTTTTAAGCTCATGGGAGTTATTTGACAACACCCGGTGGTAAAAATAGTCGCTAATCGCCCATGTTAAAGCAGTTTACACGGGGGAGTAGAATGATCACTTAGGGTTGGAGATTTAGGCACCGTAAAATTATTCCAATTTTGGGTGTACTTTTCTTTCAGTGTTGAGTTAGAGGTTATTGTTGTGTGTGCTGTGCCAGGGTATATGCCGCGCTCCTACAGAGCTCCAAGGACTATATCGTAAAGCGTTCGAGCAGTGTGTATAAGGATATATCTGGTAACGTCACTTAACAAAAAATAAGCGCTTCGTACTTCCTACCATGATCCAAGATAAGCAACAAAACGTGTTCTATTGAAACCAGGCAGTAGTCTTCGGTCTTTAGCTCGACCTAAATGTGACAAATCAAAGCTGGGCATGGACTGCAAGGAATTCAGAGTAAAAAAGCTATGCAGTAGGTACCAGATCTAATTCATGTCATCAAGCAGAGAATTATAGCTTGTGTGGTGCAATCAAAGAAACTGTATGTATAATGCATACCTACTGCATTGAGTGCATGTGCATAACAAATATTATATTAGCAATTTTTTTATTCTTTTCTACCTCACATAAATTGATCTTATTTAGTTCATCAATATGAACTCCATGATCCATTTGAACAGAGGCCCGTTTTACCAAAAGAAAAATAGCCGCCTGCCGGAATTTTTGGACTAAAGACCGCTTCACATACGGAGCGTAGGTAAACGCGATGGGCACGTAAGCGGATAGGGCTTTACCCTTTACACTCCGTATGTGAAGCGGTCTTTAGCCGAAAAATTCCGGCAGGCGACTATTTTTCTGTTGACAAAACTGGCCTCAGATCTATTCCCCGTGTGACATCTTCAACATTTCCCTTACCTACATCACAGTCCGATTCCATTAGCCTTTTCCCCTTGGCAACGCATTCCGACCCTAAGTTCTCGCGGCTCACGACATCAACCCATTTTCCCTAGCAACACCGAACGATGGCCGACACCTGACAGCCTTCCAACCCATTCCATCATCCTTTCCCTTGGCAACTCTTTCCGACCCAACCCTGCTGCCTTGCGCTCACACATACACTCACCCGGCTGGCAGGGGCGTGTGTAAGGGTGCATTCCTGCCCTGTTCTCTGACCGGCGTCCTCCGGTACCACCGTGCGGCCCAGTGGTCATCGTGATCTTTTGTGGCCGGCCCGTCCAATAAATAACCGTCACAATGCCACGCCGGCCGCTCTTCTTGCCCGCAGCACCAAACATCTCATACGGCCGCCTTTTTACCCGGGAAGGCTCTGTTTTTATTGGTGTGGCGCTTTAAAGCGCACTGGGAGAATACCGGCTAATGCACGATGGGTGGACAAAAAATGGCGGGCTCGGTGCGCAGGTATTTGACGGGGTGCGAGGGCCGTCTTCTCACGGAAGATACGCCGTCAGGGGGAGGGACGAGGGTCGCAGGGGTCACAGGGGAACCCAAAGGGTCACAGAGGGATCGAGAGGGTCGGGAAAGGTCACCAGGTGCTGCTAGAAGAACGCTGACCGTTATGGCGGGTCGGACATGTAAACTGGTGAAAATGGAAATGCAGAATATGTTTGACACCGTGTGACAGCTAATGTTTCAGCATGATGTTGTATGGTGTTGCTGGGATGAGATTAAAATAAAACGCACATAGCTTGAAAGCCAAGGGGAGCATTCAGCGTTCGACAGACAGCATTTGTCTTTAGACATCTGAATAATAATTCAGGCACTGCAAGGAAATAAAAGCTGAGTTCGAGCTAGAGGGTTACACGGAAGGGATGCTGGGGGCGTGCCCCACGTCAGACAAGCCCCGCCCACCACCGGCTACCGTCCCGTCCCGTCATCCATCCCCTCGGGCTATAGAAGGTCCTTCGCATAACTGGGCCATCCATGTCACCCACCCAACCCCAATCCCACCCTCGGGCCGGCAGCGGACGCGCCGAATACCAGACTAGGGTTCAGCGGCCGCTCGATAGGTGGGCAAACGAACCGCACGCAGGTGTCACTCGCGTGTTGACTCACACATTCTGGCTGTATGTGCCCGGAGCAAACAGGTTCGGCGGTGACAATGTGCATTACCACAGCAAACGGGCCGAGAGGTCAACAATTAGCGGGACATCAGGCAGGAAAATGAGAGCTAACGGATATGGTCTATTAGAAAAGATTTAGGGGTTTGAAAATCAGCATGCACTGCAGTGCATGGCTCATCAGCAAATATCAACACGAGTAATGCAAAAAAGTATGGAAATGCTGCAAACCATATTATGTTTTTATTTTTTATTGGCTTGGTAGTATTTCCGCACTTTTCCGCTCGTCTAAGCAATGGAAAAAAGAAAATGCTTCATCGTAGTTACCTTAAAATCCGATGTCCAATATTCTCTGGTCGCGTGGTCTAATTTCGAACCGATCGGTGACCTCTTGCCCCGTGGGCCGTGCGTGGCGGCGGTTACGCCCCCCGGGCGTATCTCTGGCGTCAGTGAGAGCCCGCGGGCGTGTCTCGGGCGTCAGTGAGCGCCCCTGGCCGGGTCGTTATTACAATGATAAAACCGCCGCGTTCACACTGGGGTCACGAGCGCGCCGGCCGTGGTGGAGACGGCGCTGTGATTGTTGGTTCGTTCACCCCGGAGACGCATTAGTTGGAGGACAGACGGGGCTAAACCAACACCGGGAAGGGACGCACGGGGACCACAGTGGTGAGGGGGGGGGGGGGGGCTGGGAAGGTCGTCGGTGATTGATGTTTTAGACTGATGAGGTTAGTCACATGGAAGGGTGGTATGAGGAGCTTCTCAAAGACGGTCAGTGGGGAAATGATAATATTCCACATGCCGGACGGTACGGTCGCTCGCTGGTCTGTGGTAGATGCACGGATGCACGCACATACTATAACCAATACATCAAACGCATAATCATCGTATTGATTTTGAACAGTATAGGTTTCGTATAAGCACACTCCTATACCAAACACCGATCCGATATAGCCCCATGATCAATAAGCATGGATCATAAAATGGACGCATCAAACGAAAGCCTCATTGAATTATAAATGGCATTCAATATCTGGCCTTCGGAACAAAAAAGACCATCTTCCATGATATATAGGCAACCGGTCTAATTATTCTTCATCTCTCCAAGTCCATCTCAATCTCCAGTGGCGGCGATATCCCGTCCCGCTTATGGAAATCAATCGCGGTTGGGTCCTGCCGGCTGACTGGGCGGTTCACTCTCAGCATGAAGTGGCATCCCGCAGGGTGATATTCTGGCGCCCTTATCAAATGAGTGCATCGCCTCCGAGCGCTCACAGATCAATCAGGACGATTGATTGGCGAAGTTCGCCCCGGGCAAGGGAAATCAGATGCTCGCGGATGGTCCTTCTGGGCTTATCTTTTCAATTCGGACCACTGGAGCCCTATAGGAGGCGTGCACAATCACAGCCGAATCTGGCGAGCGGGTCGGAGAATTGGCGGATCGGACCGATAGGCTCTCGGTTGACCTCGTGACCTCGCCGAATCGAGGAGCGATCTCGATCTCGCTCCGGCGGAGGTCTGTGAGTGTGTGTCTGTCTGCTGCTCACGAGGATACGGCAGAACACGATCACGCAGAAGACCGTTGGGCCGTGGTCGCACGGTTGTAGTGAGCTGCCTTCCCACGCAGCGCACCGTTGGCGACCTGCCCTCGGGCTGTCCCGTGTTCGTTTGCAGGATAGTACCGAGTCTGCAGGGTGGGTGGGCCGCTAATGCACACTCAGCCGTTCACAAAACCCAGCCATCGATGAGGTGCAATTGGCCTCAGTATGTCTGAGAATCTCATTTAGAAATACTAGCGTCGTACGGTACAAACGACTACCACCGCAGGGTAGCGTCAAATTGAAAACGTATGACTGGGAACGGGCTCGGTAGCATGCATTATTCAGCAATGCTACATCAGAACCCCTGCCGATGGCTTTCAAACAACTTACGAACACAGACGGAGCCAAAGGCACTCTGCGTGATCAACAGATTGACCTTTGATCCCCATCGTTGTTCAAGTGATTTCAGTGATATTCATCGCTTGGCTCTGAAGCGTATTTTGCACATCATAGACAACAGACTTTGGTCCTCGCATATATAGGCAAAGCTGCAGACTCACTACTACCAAACACAACCCAGACCTGACCAAACCGGGAAGTGGTCCCGCACGTGACCACCTGACCAAAGTCGACACGCCTTTTGTGTGCTTGGTCCACTTCCCAGCTTTTTTGTGCGTCTGGGCCCACCTCATCAATCATATTCGTCCACCGTGCGCCAATTTAGGCCTGTTTATCTTTTCACGAACTTTTTTTCTGACGGCTACAAAAAATGACCGGACAATGGGTAATCACCCTTTTTGTTGGCGTCGCGCCGCCGCGCCGCGCCGCGCCACGTCTCGTCTCGGGGCAGAGTTCAGCGCGCCGCTATTGTCTCTCATTCCCACAGCACGATCAGCGGATTGTGTCCGTGAATGAGCGATGACGGCGATGACAGCGATGACTGAGATGACGTGCCGACAGTGGAGGTCAAGGGATGTCCCGGGCGCAGACGCATGAGAGGTCACTTGGCGTCTCAACCATGCATATCAGCGTCTGGTCAGTTTTTGGTCCACCACTGACCATATACCTACACCACGACAAAGGCCACGCCTCGGCCGCGGCTCCACTGGGGTGTCTCTCCGGCAGGGTGGTAAGGGTTAGTTAGAGGCGAGTTTACGGTGTGAAACCAGTCGTCACCGCTCGAGGACGACTCCCAGCGTGTCCCTGCCGAGCTCGCGAGGCGTGGGAAGGAGGATTTCGAAGGACAGGTGCGAATCATTTCGATTGATCGTGAGGAAATGGTGTGATCGAGTCGGTTGATGACCTTTTGTTAACGGCTTGTAGCTGGACCCCATTGTCTGCGTTTGAAATGGAGCGACAAGGATGGCGCCAGTTCTTACGCCTGTGCTGGGCTGCCAAGCTGTGTGAGGAACCGTATTAAAATCCACTTGGTTTCCATGGTGCCAAATTGAGATAAATCGTAAGATATGGAAAAAATAACTTTCATTCAAGTATGAATAGGAAAATTGCTGGCACGAGTAAATCTGGTTTCTTACATCTCTTTTAAAGGAAATAGTTCACTTTCACGATATTATTTTTTTTTGCAATGGATTTGTGATTTTTTATGTTAAAAATGATCAGCAAAGAAAATAAAACCTTTTTACAGCAAAAGATTATTTTCTATATTTTTGATATAGGAAGAACTTTTCAGTTTCTGTAAGGCACACGCGATCCAGTATGAAAAGAGCATGGGTCCCGAAAATTCTTAGAAACTAGAGAAATTATCGCGGCCACCGGCATTTGGGCGATCTGCTCGTGCTTTTGTTACTGGAGCGCCTCACTGGAGCGAATTTCTCTAGAGTTCTCGTAGATAATTTCTCTAGTTTCTGAAGAATTTTCGGGACCCATGCTCGTTTCATACTGGATGCGAATATATGCAAGGCACACATCCTCAACGCAAGACACATTTTTCGGGACGAGAAATAGAATATCTTTGCCTAGGGTGATCGTTGGGCTGTAAAAGCTCCTGATTTATGCTCGTCTCAGCCCAAGCTACGGAACTGCTATTCCAGTTCAAAACCCATGTTAAAATGTGAACTATTTCCTTTAAGTGTTTTATCGTCGGAGGCTATCGGAAAGCTGTAATCACTTTGCAATACTGTCTAGTTAGTCTTCGGAACAGTATCCAACGTCCACGCTGGCCAGTGCTCAAGCACTGATGCTGTTTTAAAACAGTGCCAATTCACATTTACATTCTATTCGCCCATGACCCCCTGATATCTCACATGACGCTGTCGCTCAATTGCATCAAATCCCTTTACTCGTATTTTGCTTCAAAATCGCGTCGTAAAAGTCTTGGGCTCCGGTTTCCAGCCTGACGACTCGTCTTGATGAAGACGCATCACACCGCGCACCTCGGTCGTCTGCCTCTGACAGCCCGGCACGCGCCGCCTCGCTGCCGATGACACTGACGGCATTCCACGTCCCTGTAATGGAGCCAGAGATCTGTCGATTTCAGGGTACACGTCTGTCAGCTCCGCCACCACCGCCGCCCAGTGCCGCGACGAGCCAGACGGCCGGGCTAGACAAAAAGACAGCGGCGCCGCCCCAAGACCATCTCGCCGAAATGAAGAAGCGTGGCTTATCTCTTGGGAGGCACGCGCGTCGGTATGGCACGCGCAGAATGCCAGAATCCATTACGGCGTCTGGGATTGCTTGTTGTGATTGGGATCTCACCATGGGGGATGGACTAGGGCGACGGCGGACAGTGGAAAGGTGAAATACGCTGATGGAAATTGGAGGGGGTTTTCTTGTTGGAGCTGCTCGGTCTCAGTCATTTGGTTAATAGCAGATGTTTGGATAATGCGAAAAGCGCGTTTTAGCTCTTACTGGTGCAGTTTTATGTGTAACGGCTCACGGAGGTCGGTATATTGGGCTGGCTTTCTTTGGCTGAATTCGTTAGTCTATTGAAAGTGGGATGGTTAGCCTCCTATGTGCCGATGCAGTCTCCGAGGAACTGCAACGATAGCACATAAGCGTAACGTATGTGGCAAAAGTGCATAAAACGCCGGTATTTGTCGAGCCGCATGACTTTGTCGAAACATTTATTTATTTATTTATTTCTAATCATCTTAAAGATCTTAAAATTAAAACATCTTAAAGAAAACGTGCTTCATGATAGAAGGTAACCACCTGAATCCAGTGCAGCGATCCAGTGTGACATCTCTTGACTTGACACCGCGGTGTGCCGCTACAATAAACTCACATCTGACAGGGTGGAGCGGAGTTGGTATGCGTCTAGTGGCCTCCAAACCCGTTATCGAGCACTGTCCGGGCTCAGACGAGCACTTACGCACGGAGGGGGCCCAAAAGACGGTGTCCCATTACAATTTACGCCGACACCTCGATTCTTTCTCGAAAGCTTTAATCCACAGGGGAGCCGATTAATCACATCAGGCTCTGTTATGTGCATATTTTACGACTGATATCACCTTCTCGCTTGGCGTTTCCTCGGTTATAAATACGACCCGTGTCGTCCGGGCGGGCTCTACGCTTAGACATTAGCACTGTGGATGAAATAATTGACACCACCTGGGTTGTCAGCGCGGCTCAGCTATGCAGAGGGCTCCGACTGGGCCGGGTACTGCACGCGGCGCCTGTCGTCAGCGGTGCGGCGCGCCGGCGTCGGCCGGGACTGCGCGTGCGGCTCGCACTCAGCAGACAGGCGTGCTCCCTAGGTATAAATGATAATTGTGGCTCGCCGATGATAAATGATCGGCGCGATCGCCTCTCGGCGCGCTCCGGGACCCGAGGCGCCCGCGGGCAAAGGTCAGGTGGTAACAAATCGTCGACAGGAGTTTTTGTGCAACATGACATAGCGCTTTCTGACAACGTTTTGACAGGTTCGGCACAAAAACGAACGGGGAGGGATCGAGGCGTAGCTAATCTATTACCACAGTTTCATGGGTAAATACTTCGATTTAGGCACGCTTTGATATCGACAAAAAATTACAGGCTGCCGGGTTGCGGTGTATGATTAGAGAAAGGGTTCGGCGGGCCGCCTGCGTGGGGTATTATTAGTTAATTGGTGGGTGGAGACGGTATCGCACACACATAGCCCCCGAGGAACGTGGGAAAGCCGAGTGGACGCAGCCGCCGGCCGTGGGATTTTAAACTTGCCGACGCATAACGTGATGGTTACAAAACGCAGAAGATCGGGTAGGTCCGACGGTGCAGGGACGGCCGACGTGATAAACGCCCACCTCACACGCACAATACCGCACTGTCACGATGTTATCGATGCTGGTTATATGTTCCGGCGCTCTTTGCTGTCGTTGAAGTCAGCGTGAAGATTCATCTAACGATAATCACCGCTGCACTTTGATGTGAGAGCACTTGGCTTGGTGACGCCCTTTTCAGCACTGAAGTGGAAATAAGCGGCCGGATTTAACAGGTGTGTTCGGTGTGGACTGTGCTGTGACTGCCCTCCTAAGCTCCGTATTTGGCTCGCTTGAGTAGTCAACAGCCGTGGAGTAGGTATAAATGTTTCAATCTATTTTTGAAATACGATTTATGTACAGTCTGTCTTAAAAGTACCGCGCAAAGTAACGGTGGATCCAACAAGCCTGACCGAGCAAGGGCCTGCTAAATTTGAGTCACCGAAGCAATTGACATCCTCGTCCATTCCCGAGGTGAATTGGTTCGGTGACTTTCAAATTATAGCAGGCCCTTGCTCGGTCAGGCTTGATGGATCCGCAGTTACTTTGCGCGGTACTTAAAGGGACCCTCCCACCTTCAAAAAAGTTTATGAATTGGCATGAAAGTGATGTCGCTCGGTTCAAAAAGAGCGAATACGAATATCTACGAAATTTTACCGAAAAAATATTCACCGGTTTTCAAGATATTAGACTTTTACTTTTGTTTACTTTTTGGGATCTCCGCTGTTCCTAGCGACTTTATTTGGAAGCAATAGTTTGGCAGCTGAAAGTGCGGCACTTGTTGCGCGCAAAGCAGCATATACCACCGCGTGCTGCAAAACGTTTTAGTCAAACATTTAAAAATCGTTAGATATCTGCGCTGACGTCACACATTCAGAGGGGTATACCTTTGCATTAGCCCCTCTGAATCAAAATGCTGCAATTTTGAAATTCAATATTTCCGATTTAAGGCATTTCTCAATGTTGTGAGTACCGAAACCGGTAATTGTGAGCCAGGGACCCCATTTTGGCTATCTCAACTCAAATCTAATGTTAAGGTGGGAGGGTCCCTTTAAGACAGACTGTACAATAGGTATCTGTCGGTTATTCAAACTTGTGAGCTTACTGATCTCTTCCTATGCTTGTCATAAAGGTCTTCAGCATACCTTTTGTGTATTATGCAGATAGGGGCTGCTAAACGTTGCACTTCACGCAGCAGATCACTGATCTATGCAGCATTCCATGGAACAAAATACTCACAGAATCACAGTAAATCCACTCCAGTTCCGATTAAGATCTCGGCCCTTCCGGACGCTGTTCATTCCACGGACATCGTTTGATCGCAGTTCAGGGCGGACGGAATGTGTCAGCCGGCTCCAAACGTCAGACTGGAGATGAGACCCATCCCATCGGCCACGTCACCCGTATCTGACGGGAGACTTCTGGTCCGGGCTCCAGGCTCGAGCTCTTTGTGTTGGGACACAACAGCGTTTGTCTGTGGCCGACGCGGGACAGCCGCCGGACAGCAAACAGCGCCGCTCTGCGCACGATACCATCGGCCGCGACACACGCCGCCCCCGCCCCCGCCCGGAGAGCCGTGGGAGCCGCCCCCGCCGCCCGCCCGCCGCGGTCGTACGACATACCACACGCCCTGCACATCCATAGCGCACCGCATGCAGCCGACAGCCGGCGGCGGTCACGTGACCGGCGTTACCATGGAGACGGCGTGTTTACCGGCGTTATCTGGCGGCGAACGCGACGCAGGTATGCGCCGGCAAACACTGCCGATGAGTAATTGGTGTGCAAGCAGATTGCGGCTCGCCACGGGGTG
Source organism: Amphibalanus amphitrite (assembly GCF_019059575.1). NCBI lineage: Eukaryota > Metazoa > Arthropoda > Thecostraca > Balanomorpha > Balanidae > Amphibalanus > Amphibalanus amphitrite. The sequence goes on from NW_024881522.1 coordinate 231,180, forward strand.
TAAATGGCGACGAAACTGCGCGTGGTCCGCGCAGCTGCCCAGCCGGCGCAGCTCTCATGGCGCTCTAATCGTCCCGCTGCGGTCACGCACCTGGTGGCGGCTGTGCATTGTTCTGTCCGCGGAAGAAAAGTATCTCCGCAAAGAAGAGGGTAAACGCGCACGCAGTCCTGCGAAAATCGGAGTGTAACCGCCGTCCGACCGACTCACTGCTTTTTGTTGTTATTTTTGGAGAATGGTGAGACTGAGGTCGTTCAACTGACTGGGGCGGGAAGGGAAGGGAGAGTACGTATCGACTAATGGAATCAATGATTGTGTTGTGTGTTCTCCAAGGAAGGCTTTTGCATGCATTTGCACGGTTTAAAAGTGAACGCTAACAAAACGCAACTAATAACATTGGGTACCAAGCAAAATCTCCGTCAGTTACCGCCAATAGAAGTTGAATTTATGGGTGCTAAGGTTACGGGATCCCTCACTGTTCGAAACTTGGGGGTCACGTTTGATCAGAGTCTGTCTTTCTCAGATCACGTGACCGATGTCGTACGGCGTGGCACTGGTATCCTGAGCGGTTTAAGCCACAGTAGACACTCGCTGCCCAGGGACACACTGACAATACTGGTGCAGGCTCTGGCGGTGTCTATTGTCCGGTATTGTATCAGTGTCTATGGCTGCTGCGGTGTGACCCAGCTGTCCAGAGTTCAGAAGCTACTGAACTTCGGTGCTCGGGTGGTGTCTGGCCGACGTAGGTATGACCATGTCAGCGATGTCATGAAGACCCTGAAGTGGCTCTCTGCTGAGAACTTGTGGCGGTTTCATTCGGTGACTCTGCTCAAGAGAATGCTAGCTACGGGACAGCCTGAGTCGCTGCGTGAAGGCATTGTTACCCGCCGCAGTGTTCATGGTAGGGAGACCCGCCAAGCTGACTTTTTCGAGACCCCAGCGATCCGCACAGAGTCAGGCCGCCGACGGTTTCTTTATTCAGCCGTGACAACATACAACTCACTGCCACCAGCCGTGCGAGGCCTGGGGCCGCGGCAGTTCAAAGCCCAGTACCGAGCACTGCTACTCCGAGAGCAGTATGGCGATGAGGACCCGTGAGTGTGTTTTGTATGCGTGTGCTAAGAGCGAATGTTTTATCCATCACATCTTCCAAATGACATGACGCCCGGAATAGCCGTTCTCGAATGGATGGGTTTGTCGCGACGTGAAATAAATAAATAAATAAATAAATTTACAATTTACAAATCCTTTGCAGGGCCCAGCGGCGATACCTACTGGCTTGAACATCCGCATTTCGCATGGCGTATCCTGAACCTTCTGAACGCTAGGAACTGGAAACGCATGCGTTTTAACGGTTGGGCTAAAGAGTAAAGACCGGTGCTGACACAGCTATACAACTTAAGGCCAGCGCTGACCAGAAGCAAGTGTTATCTCGCAGTTCTTGTGTGCTTATACGGGACCATGTTCAGAGAAACATGGGTCTAAATCGCGCTTTCATGCTGAAGCTGATTATGCGTAATCATTGCCTACTCCATCTGAAGTGCAAATTACTTGATAATTATTCTGAAGAGGCTGGTTGTTATTGGTAAACAAGGCATTTAAGGCATGTTAACCCAGGTTTTTTCCACAAACGAAGCAAAACTTAAAGGAAAAGAGGGCATTCAACTAAACTTAACTTCAAGATTGCGACATAAGTTTGAACGATATCTTCTGTATGGATCTCAGATGCATTTTATTTACACTGCGTGACTGCATGCATATATTGCATAGTCGAATACGGCGTCCTGGGCCTCGTTTCATAAAAGGAATTACTTACGGCGTTCCGTCAATTATGCCAGATTTGGCGTATTTGATGCCAATTCGGTTTCATAAAGCCGGAGACCGGAGTAATTCACGCCATCGAAAGTACGGAGCTTCATTTACGGCAAATGCTCGATTCCGGACCAATTGATGCCATTTGGGTTTCATAAAACGACGTAATTAACGCCAAATATTTTATCAAGCTCTTGATATCAGTGGTGTAAACTACGCACAAAAATGTTGCGTGATTTTGAATTAATGTGAAGATTCGAAGCTAGTTTTTAATATATTTTATAATGTTGAGCCCGGTGAGGAAGAAAGAACAGCCAAAATGAGAAAAAGAAACTGCAAATCTTCTGTACCAGTCGCTTTTTGTGGCCAATATCGGGATTTTGTTTATTCGCCGCGCCGCGCCACTTTCGTAGTTAGGCACTTCTGCTTAGCTGGCTTTCTGCTGTTTTTAATATTGATATACCTATTGTTTTAATAAAGGATGGTCATCAATATCAATTTTGTTTTTTTCATAAATAATTTTTAAGATTTAATTTCAACATAATTGTTGTATAATTTCTCGTGAAAAAATAAGTGTTGACATGAAATTGTAATTTGTAGGACGCTTGATAAATTACGGTAACTACGCAAATGTGCTTAGTTACGGAGGTGTAAACAATTCCAGTTGTGGCTTTGTGAAACGGCTTTATTTGCGCTCCGTAGTTTGAAAGGGTGTGAATTACGGAAAGGTGTAAGTTACGGCAGAGTTTTATGAAACGAGGCCCAGAATGCTGAGAATAACAGCTCATTTCTGATGTGTTTCCTTGGACCCAGCAAGAATGAGTTACATGCCTACCTCCTAGAATGAGAATAGTGCCAGGGAAATCAAGGCTGATTGTCGGTTCGATTCTAATTGACTGCAAAGCTCATCTTTGGACATTAACCCTATTCCTGGCGGGGGGGGGGGGCCTCAGGAGCCCCCCTGAGGTTTTTTGGTTATTTCTCCCAAACGCGTTGAGCTAGGAAGCTCAAATTTGCTGACTTTTCCTAAAAGGCTTCTACGCAACATGTCTGAAAATTTTGAGTTGATCTGACCTCAGGTCAGGTCACCAGAGGCGGTTTGGTGACCCTACCTCAGAAAAGTTTGCAACCACGCCAGAGCTAGAGTTTTTGACCGATCAATTTCTTCTCTTCAGGCTTTAGTTAGGGTACCAGTATGTGCAATTTGTATATCTCGGAATTTTGATATCGGTGACCTAAGGTCAGGTCAGTTTCGCGACCTCCCCATTATAGGTAAGTCAATGGGGGAAAAATCAACTCCCTGTTTTTACCACTAAAACGGGTCGGAATGGCCCCATATACCATACATGACATCATATACGATCAACCTTCACTACCTTGAGGTCAGTTTTGCTGTTGGGCAGCTGTGAGGTCATGTGACGTCATCAAAGGTCACCAAAGGTTTTTGGCCAATAACTCCGCACAGGAACAAGATACAGACGCGTGGATGGTCTCATTGTGTTCAGCTCGTCAAGACGCGTCGATTGATATACATGATGACCTCGAGGTCACGTGACCTGAGGTCAACCTTTGACCTTGACCTTTCGAGGTCAACATATATATCATTCGATGCGGATTGACGAGAGGATCACGATGATGCCCTTAGTTTGTTCCTATCTTGACTAATTCGAAAGTTATTCGAGAAAACTCTCTCCATATCTAGCGCCGCCATTTTGACTTTTTCGACCCCTGTGACGTCATCTTTGACCTGACCTGAAAATGACCTGAGTAAAAATTGTAGATCTTGACCGTGCGTATCCGATGCCGTTTACCGTTTGTCGCTGCGATGTGTAGTTTTTGAGATCTGAAGGGGGGGCCGAATCGGCCCCCCCGCCAGTTTCTTGTCCCGGCGGAGCCCGCCAGGAATAGGGTTAAATTATTCAGTGTGCTAAAAAACCTGAGGTCTTTTGCACCGCTTGCTGCGCTGACATACGGCATTAGCAAATAAACACAAGTTTAGGTAAACTTTTTCTGCCTAACTGCGCGCGTTCCAAGCTATCTTCTACTCTGCATTCACACACACATCATAGAGCTAACGGTCGCCATCAGACCGGCCCGCCAGCTGTCTGTCTCGCCCTGATTTCATTTCCACGCCTGTTCCCGTCGCCTGCTGGCGGCTCCACCGACACCGCCATGTCAATCACAGAGCACGGCGGCTCGATTTCGACTCATTACTTCTGTGACCGGTGCGCGACCTTTGGTCACGTTCTGGTCACCGGTGCTCTCCTTCGGCCCCGCCGCCGGGACGCCAGTAATGACACCAAATTGAATGTAATGGAAGTGGATCAGGGCAGCGCGGCGAGTGGATCGCTGGAGGCGCTGGCGACGTAGTGGAGGATTGTGTCCTTGGGGCTGTCCTTTGGCTGGTTCCTAAGCGCTCGGCCACTTCGAGACAATCATTCCGCAGTTGGCTTTCAAAATCTAGCCTAGCCACCTTAGGCGTCCTTAAAGCCTTTCCAAGACTGACTGACTGAAACTAAAGCAATCTAGCAAGCAAAGTGACGTATCGAAAAGTCCTTCGGTTCTACTCCGCGGGCCTGTTTGATGCAGAGGACGTCCTCCCACGATTCCCGCACCTCCCCTCACGCAGCCTTGGATCGGGAACCAGGCGCCGACGGGACGCCCCGCGTCGCTCGCGATTTTTTTCATTTGCCGGCCGACAGGTGCCCGGCTCTGACACGACTCTGGTAAATTTATGCGTAAATTATGCGTGGATGATGCGCCGGGAGGACGGTCACGGTGGGGAGCGGCCCGCTCGGACTCGACCGCCGCTCCGCGAGAGAGCAGGCCGCAACACAGCAAACACTTGGGGCCGCCTGAATGCGTGTCGGTCTGTTTGCTGGCGGGGTGGAGGGTAAACAGGCGGTCCAGCCGGCCCCCCGGGGCTGACCGACGGCCCGCAGAGTGCCACAGAGAGGTCGCCGCGGGTCACCGCCCCGACAGCGCCGCCGGGCGCGGCCTCTCCTCATGGACCAGCGACGACACTCGACAAAGCACTCCAGACGCAGCCCTTGGCCAAGACGCACTCCGCAAGCACACAGTGCGCGTCGGAGCGACAGCACGCCCAGCGCTGTCCTCACAGTATGAACAATGCCGTGAAGAGTAAACACACTTGACGTAGCGTGGAAAGAATGTAAAGGAACTGACAGGCCCTCAGGCGCTGACACGGAGAAATGACACATGTCCCTCCCATTGGTGACACTCAAAATAATGCCTGGCATGCACTTACAATAAAATATCTTCATCTTCCCATGACATCCGTGCATGATTAAAAAGGGTTTCTGACATCTGTGCTCATCGTTGGTTACTTGACCTGGAAGAAGCATCTTTATCCACCGGAAGAGTCGCGTGTCCGTCGATTAACCCGGCCTGACAAGCATCGGCCAGGGAAGTCGCCAATAAACCTGTCTTAGGCCGACAATATTAATTGACTCAGTGGAGACGTAGACACAAGCATTAGATAATCCTTATCAGGCAAATGGTAATAACAGCCCGCTCGTACAATCATTTATAGCAATAAACGTCCCGGAGCGCCAGAATGGATGGAGCAAATGATTGACGCTGGCAGGTCTAGGCCCTCACAAATTGGCCTAGGGCTGCGCGTTTATTTAATACACGCCGGGAAAGCTGAAGATTGGTCACACTCTTTGGCGGCCCCGAGCTGGGTCATTATCAATTAACCACGGTAATCGGTGCACCGCGCACTTACCGCTCAGGGCTCAAGTCTTGGACGTTGAGACCTGATACCGCGATAACCATAGAGCGAACAGCGCCCTAAACTATCTGGTAAACGTCCCCAGGGTGTATCTGGAGGTAGGCGGTGTGGAACAAATGCTGGGAGATGTCGAAACAGGTCAGTGCACTGCCGTTGGGGATGCCGAGTGTGGGCAATGATCGAAAAGGTGCTGGAGAAGCTGCCTGAGTCGAGCTATTTCGCGCTTCACAAACACAGGAACTTGCCTCGCTTAAAATTTAACCTCATCGGCACTTACTGTCGAAGTGATCTTTATGCCTGATAGAGGTAAGCTTATCGGGATCCTTTGTTGATCTCACTTAATCAGAAGCGATACATTTAGGTAAGACCTAATCGGAATAATATTTAGAGTTCACCGATGTTATACCCTGCAAGCCTTTCGAAATTTGTCAGACATGATCTAGATGTCCCTAGAACGGAAAGTGCAGTATACATTTACGCTGGCAGGCAGCTTCCGCATATATAAGAAATGTTTATGAAAAATTAAAAATTCATTTTTTTGTCGTCCAAAGCACTAATTTCTGTAAATCGAAAAGAGCCATTCAGTAGTCTATAGCTTTCAGTAGCTCCAGGATCCGCTACCGAACCCCATGGCCGGGTCCCACCGAATGACGACGTGGTGTGTAGGCTGGACTGCGGCCACCTTTGACGTTGTTCGTCATCCGTCGCCGCGGGGCGCGCTCGCTCATGCGTCGCTCTCTCGCTGATGACCTATCATTTTCATGCGTGTTTACACCGGTGGCTGTGCCGGTCCCTAATTAATCTGTCCGATCACTGGCCTTTCAGGAAGTCGTTGTGCGTTGATTCGCGCGTGCGTGCGAGGATGGGGAGGTTAGGCCTCCGGTGGGCGGGGCAGGGTACGCGAGGTCGCCCCAAAACTGTGACCCGGAATGCAGGGAGAGAGAGAGAGAGAGAGAGAGAGAGAGAGAGAGAGAGAGAGAGAGAGAGAGAGAGGGGGGGGGGGAGAGAGAGAGGGAGAGAGAGAGAGAGAGAGAGAGAGAGAGAGAGAGAGAGAGAGAGAGAGAGAGAGAGAGAGAGAGAGAGAGAGAGAGAGAGAGAGAGAGAGAGAGAGAGAGAGAGAGAGAGAGAGAGAGAGAGAGAGAGAGAGAGAGGTGAGCAAAATTCATTCCATTGCTCACTCTCTGGCTCTGATATGTTCATTGTTCAGTCACCGGCAGCGCGATGGTCCGTCCACTCCGCCGCTGATTTCCACACTGTTCTCACCTTTCAGTGCTCACTCACTGTTCTCCCCAGCCGAGAGGTGATATCATATCGGCCCTTCCCTCTGCGGCAGTCGTGAGGTCGGTTCATGTGGGTACCCGCTGACCTCTGCTGTGTTGAGGTCAGCTCGGTTCATACTCGGCCGCCACAACCACTGCTGATTGTATTACCGTCCATTAGCGGGAGCCTTTGCTGTGGTAGCACTATACTGCCCCCTCCTCTGCCCCTCCCTGTGACACCGGTGACCTCGACGGCTACCGTGGAGCCCGTCCATCTCGTCGGTCTTTGTTACAATTTACGACCCTCACCGTGGGATGAAGTCGGGACGATCTGCTGCTGTTCCGTGAAGACAGACACAGGTGGAACACTGAAGACTGTTGGGGAACCGTTGAAAAGATCCACAAGGCATCCGTTGTGTAGATATTTATAATGTCAAATATGCCAATTACCGTAAGAAATTTGTAGTTTGCTTGTATGAATCGGTGATTATGATCTTAGCTCATGATCTGTTGACTGTGCTTGTTGTTTTCTGGTTGTATTACATGCTCTATCGAATTTGGAATACATAGAGTAACAAAAACACAACTGTTGCCAACACCGCGACTGGCAGTTACATGACCTACACGTTGGGCGCCCTCCCACGTCTCCAGGCACGGGCTCACCTCTCGTTACCAGCGCAGGCCGTAAACAATTTACACCGTACAGTCGCTCAGCTGATTGTAGCCGTCCCGTACAGAGACAAATGGTCCCAAGACGAACCCGCTCGCCCACGCTCATTTGTTTACGCTACAGATGCGGGAAAACAAAGAACAAATGATGTCAGAACGGCTTGCGCCTGGGCGGCTGCTCCATCTCCTTTGTACTAATTATCAATTAGACGATATTAGGGTGGGTCTGCGGACAATATTTCACTGCCGAGTGACATGCCAGGTCGTTACGTCCAGCATTTGGTCGAAGGGTAGGACAAACAGTCATCTCGACCGAGAGCCACCCACCAGATGTGAAACATGAACGCGCGGACAACGATTTGGTCAGATACTCGTAGACCCTTTCGCTGGACATAGCGGGTCTGTCGCCGAACAGTGGGGCTGGATGGAAAGAAAAATCAATTAGATTTCAAAGCTACGCTTTATCAAAAGAGAAAAGAACGCTGGAAAGATTGACGTTGACATTAAGCAAGCAGAAATTTAATACCTTATCAAACGGTTTTGAGCAAATTCACATATTTTCTCGAAGTGTCATTTTTAGCTTTACACCGAACTGATTTTCACGACTTAATTGTTTCAATTTATGATTTCCTTGAGCTATATATTACTTTACTCGCTAGACGTCACAGTTTTTAAAGATGATCTGCATACATACGCAGTACGCACCTTTCCACACCCCGCACCTTGCGGTGGGAGGCGAAGGTGGTTTATCGGCTATGTGTTGGTTATGAATGTTTTATGAAACGGACGCAGATACCATTCGTTTTTCTCCTCCGCGAAATCGCATAATTTCCAATTGGTTTCAGCCGTGTAAACCCATTTACAACTGTAAATTCTTGTCTCTCGGCGTGATGGATGATTGCGGATTAAGACTAATGGCCGTCTGCACGTTCGGTCGGTTCCAGACAGTCGTGGCGCCGATGATAGATCGACCAGCTCGCCAATCCGATCCCTCCGCGCCGGCAATCGTCACGTCCGAGCCGCGCCATACCACGCCGCCAATGCGCCGCGATTCGCCTCGCGCCGACGTGGGCCGCCGAAGCCTTTTCAGGCTGGTGGGAAAAGACGTGGGGAAAAGGCGACACCTTGCGGAGGTCTGTCACGTCTTGGGCTGACCGCCGCCAATCGCCACTATTCAATTTAGCGGTCGAGTTTCGACGCTCCCACGCGGTTAGCACAGTGGGGCAGTGCCGGTCAGGTGACGGGGGCGACGTGGGACGGCGCTGGCGCACGTTTCATGTCTCAGCGCACCTGCCGAATCGTTTGACCAATATCTGAAAAACGACCGGGCTTCCTCGCACAGCAGAATACCGAGCTTGGTGAAAGGACACGCACGCTCGCCACTGTGTCGCCGGTTTTATGCACAATTTGTCGCCGAATCGGCATAAATCTTCGTGGCCGGTGAGGTTTGGAGAAAACCACCAATCACGGTCTGAAGTTGGGTCTGGTGAACGGCCGCTGTTCTCACGGGGCGTTCGGGACCGAACCGGCCGGGTACCGCTGGGGGAGAGACGGGCCGCCGAGACCCGGCCTTCGTCCTCCACCCGCTCGGACGGAATAAAATCGGCCTCAGCTGTCACAAAGGCCACCTGAAAGCCACTATTAGCGCAGTGCCGGCTCAGGCAGCCTCAGTTGAAAAGAAATCAATGTATCTTGTACCGCGCGGCACAAAGCCACGGAGAGCGTCTTTGATATCAGTTGATTGTGGGGTGTGATATAAAAAGTGTGAGATATCGCCTCTCGACTGGCCCGGGGCGCAGACGCTACCTCCGATATGGGAACGGCTCAGGGTCCATGTCCTTTATCTCACGGAGCTGCCCGTGAGAGCTGCCCCGGCAGCGGATTCAAACGTGTATGTTTGAACGTTTTACAACCATTTGCGACATTTTACAGCGGCATGGGTTATAATAAAATCAATACAAAGTCTGAAATTCTGCTCCAACCTCTTTGCATACGACTAAGTTTTTCCACGATGACGGTAAAATGACCTCGCCGAAAAGAGATTCTTCCGAGTCATCGCGCCCGTGTCCGTGAATATTTCATGATTCATGATTTCGTTTAACAAACGAATCCCGCGTTTTTCAACGCATCTCCTCGCAAAGGTTGCCTCGTTTCCCCCCAGTTATTGATTTTAAGGATGGGTAGTGGAATGTGAAACGGCCTAGTTACGGAGCGAGCGAAGCGAGCGGAGTCTTTCCTTAGATTAACGGAAATTTCTGAGTATGAGCGGCCGGCCGGCCGGCCGGCCGTGAGGACGCTCTTCAAAAGCTAATATCTTAGGAACGGGTTATCCGATTGACAAGCGGTCTTCTTTACTGAATGTCACTTGGACGTAAAAGTTCTGTGGTGTGATGGCCACCATGCGTTCTTGCCAACCACCGCACGTGGCGCGTGGTAAAGTTGGACATTTTTTAAGAACCCCCCAATATGGCAACCTCAATAACGGCACAACGGTTGGGCCGATTGAATTGAAACTCGGTACACAGTTAGGTCTTCATCAGATAATTCATCTGCATGTGTTAAGATTGGGGTGCTGCTGCACGTGCGCACGTGCAGGGGTCGTTTCCAGATCTCGAGAACGGCTGGACCGATGGCGCTCAAATTTGGTACACGGTTAGGGACCAGTTAGTAGGGTGCCGTGCACAAGTCAGTTGGGACCCATTTTGCACGTGCGCACGTGCAGGGTGCCGCTTCCAGATCTCGAGAACGGCTGGGCCGATTGTGCTCAAATTTGGCACATCGCTAGAGACCGGTTAGTAAGGTGCCGTGCACAAGTCAGTTGGAGGTACCGCCTCGAAATTTCGCACGTGCAAGGCCCACCCTCTCGCTCGCTCCGTTAGTCGCCCCATAAGGCGTTATACTGGTGAAGTTACCACTGCTTTTATGCATAACCAAAGGACATTTTCCAATGACTTAACATTCATACAAAAATTGACGATTATCAACGCGAACATCATTCTGCATTAACGCGAATAATCTATGTGATAGAATTACCTTAAGAGAGTTCACATGAAGTTTTTTGTGTTACTGTGTAGTAAATCACATGCGCTCTATCTAGTTTTAAACGGACAATTTAAAGAGATTCAGCTACAAAGTCCTCTTTTCTCCGTCAGCATATAAATAACGCAGCCTACCAGTTTCGCCGTCCGGAGCTCACATTCTTACCCTATCTGTCTGAACCTCGCCACCGGAATGTGTCACGGAATGCGTCACGGAATGCGTCACGGAATGTGTCACGGAGCGCCGCCGCACGCCGCGCGTGCCGCCAGTGACCGGCACCAGCTAATGACTTCATTTGTTCGTGCCCGCTTGGGAAGAATGTCTCGCATACCCCATTCGGTCGGGATGATTTGTAACTCTTTAGCATGCGGTCGCCGGCGGCGGACTGAGGTCCACAGACGCGGGACGGGTTTCGGAGACGGAACGGTGTGTCACCGCGTGTCCGTCGGCTACGTCACACACCTGCTCGATAACCACAATCAGCGCTGATTCTACCTCGAAAATGACCCAACGGATAGCGGAGGTCCCACTCACAAAATGAACTGTCGATAGAGAATCCTGACGGGTTAAAATGATGAAGCATAAAAGCCGAAGCGAATCTATCTTAGAGATTTCCTTGAGGAATGCTTTTGCATCTGATGATAATGTATCGTAGCCAGACATGCAATTACCGAAACGGCAAATTAAATGCATACAGATACACCATCCGTTGATGGAAGTTGACAACAAAACTTTTCGCAGCTGAGTTCTTTTTAACAGTTGTCAGCCGAGAAGCGCATCTCAGTGTTTTGCCGACGTAACCGCGAATATGGTGCGACAGCTCACAGCAAGGCGCCACACTGTCAACTGTCAATGTGAGAGACGAGGTACACTTGAGCAGATGCAGGCTGACATCTTACATGATTCCAGAACGTGGCATCTATGTTTCACTGAAGCAATCAAACAGTTGCATTGACAGAGGATTGACAGGTGCTTTGAAGTTTGATTTGCGCAAAATATGCTAATGCTGGCTTTGACAAAATGACTTAGATCTTGGAAGCGTGTTACGCATTCAGCGCGATGCAAAATGTCAGCCAAGCTGATTGTTTCGTCTTTTGTTGTATTTTGTTATCGATGAACGCAGCTATCGTCCTGAGTATAAAGTAGGAAACGGACGAAAAAGGCCAGTTAAAAGTATAAGTGAGAGGCATAACTCAGAGGATCGAGCCGGTACGATTAACGAAAGCGCGAAACAATTTTTGTGTGATTTTATAGAAAAATTATTGACTGCGCACTTTCAAAGTTGGATTGCTCCATGGTAACCAGATTCGATTCCGTGATGTCAGCTTTCAAAAATATATGAAATTAACGATATATTGAATGCAGCAATAAATGAATACATGAAGCATAGGTAGGTACAGGTCTCGCGGGCTTAGCGGTAGTTTTTGCACCTAGAAAATTTAGTGTACTTCAGGCTATATCTTCGTCGTGTTAAGCTTTTAAGTGCTGAAGATGCGATCGACTTAAGGTTCACAAGCCGGCCATGATGGTGTAAAATGACTTTATCGTAGATCGATTAGTTTCTGAGATCTAACCGGAAATGTAAAAGTGCAAAACCTACCGCTTAATCTCGCGAGAGCCGTACCTATTTTGGGTCGTATATTTAGCGTTTATCGACGCTTCATGTAAAAAACACGCATGCTAGGATCAATTGATTTGCTCGAAAACGCGAAGTTGTGACCATTTATAGGTATTTCTTTTCCTGGCACTTCCGGGGTCCATGGCGAAAGTAATGAAATTTAACAGCTGAATTACATGACGGGCAAGACACCGTGAAATAAACAACCGTCAAGACACTAACCGTTACTGTGTCAGAAACTGATCTACATCGGCGCCAGGTGCCCTCGCCCTGCTCTCGGTTTTAGGTCACCCCTCCTAGCCCCCCCCCCCCATTACGCCCCCTCCTCACACCCCCTCCTGTTTGCCGTCGACAAGCTGGTGCAAACGGTCCGTGGCACTGGCAAGGCGGCAAAACACCAAACAAACTCGACGCCATCAAAGCCACCGCGCCGCGCACGATCGCGGCGCGCCTGTGCAAACACGGCGCACGTGCGACCAGTCTGGGCGCGGCGGAGACGCTGGCGCGGCGCGGTGACGGGCTAAACACACGCTCGGCCGGCGAGTGGCACCCAGGCGTCTCAGTGGCCCGCTATTTTTGCCAAGTCAGACGAGCCGACTGGCAATTTCGTATCGGCGTGTAATATGGAAATAATAGCGGCCCGGTTCAAGGCTCGCCTCTTTTGTTCACCGAAGACGGGAAGGGCTTTGAACCGGCCCCGAAGGCCCCGCAGAGCGCCGCGATGAACGCCCGAGGCAGCCTCGGCGGCCGATCGGTCATGTTTTGTGAAATATGGATGCGATTGTATCTGTGGTGACTTTTTGGGCGAGAGAATTTCCATAAGAGTGGCCAAAGCGGCATGTGAATCGTTTTTGCGGGACAGACCGTCAATATAGGGTGACGGGTGTCGCGGACTGGATGTCTTACTTGGATAATGGTCGGTAAAACTCGGCACGAGCTCCTATTGTTTATCGATCTTCAGAGACACGTGAACAGTAGGAAAGGCGGACAGGATGTTTTCAGGCCACCGCCTTCAGCGGCAAGGCCGCAATTCTTTCCAAATATACATGTGCCGATGCACGTAGCTTCAATATGCATGAGCTTTCTCCGATAGGTCAACAGTAGTGTTTGATTCCCTACATTGGCTCTTACAAGATTGGTGCTCTGCTTGAATGTAGTTATTAATGCTACGAATGGGCGCTGTTAAAAATGTTACACGCACATTGTCATAAACGGTCGTGCTCGACGCACGAGTCTCCCCCTAGTGGCGGCTGAGTATTTATTACGATAACATAAACATATTGTTTGCTTCTATAACTGTACGCTCACATTTCTCCTGATTTCTGTAAGCTTTTGTCTCCGACTAAATTACTAACCACGAATCGCGCCTGAATGCCATGAACCCGTCCGCAAGGCAGTCGGTGGCAGTAGTTCAGCACTCTGCTGAGAGATGTCGCTAGGAGTACCACTCCACTGCGCCGGGAGAGGAGGGAGCCTTCTACGAGGTGGTCACCAAGCCTTTTCCATTCTCAGGGATGCGAACGAGGACGCGCAAAAAACGTCGTCTCTAGTCTGAGGAGCCGAATCGCTGACGGGAGTGTCTCGCGTCGGCGACAAATATGATGACGTCAGCGGTCGTTGGGATCATGGGTCGGGACTTGTCACTTGTCAGCAGGATAACATCGAACGGAGAATAAACGATGGCCAATAAACACCAAACATTTTCACAGAATCACACGGATTTTTCTGTGAAATATTTTCGGAACTGATAATTGTGCGCGTTTTGACGATTGCTAGCGGCTGCTAGCCGATACTGTGCATCTAAACGCCTCTAACCTGAGTCTAACGGATTCCTCACTCAAAACTTTCTGACCCAAATGATATGCCCAAGGCTATTTTACAGAACGATTTTTAATCTTCCCACAAAGCGATTGCCATATGGTTTGCACATATTCATTTCCATCCATACCTTGAACTTCAGCTCAACAAAGAGAGACTGAGTAAAGGAATGCCACATACGAGCTTCTATTCCGCATTCCGACATATTTGACACTGCAGCGCTCGGGATGACCTAATGATGCAATGTCGAGGTATGTGCTGCATCGAGGAACGTTCCGGGAATGTTTACCGAGAGTCCGCGGGGCGCCAGCTCAGCGGCACATACCGTACCCCTCTGGATTGTAACCTGCGGTTCTGTGGTGTCCCGAGGCATCACATGTCGCACACCAGGTGTCCGCGGTCTGACACAGACATTCCACTTGGTCACGTCATAGTCACCCCCAGTGAAAAAGCATGTCAAGGAGAGATTCCGTGGCTACACCAATGCCAATGTATGTCTGCACATGTTTGAGGAATGCTCGAGCCGCGGGCATTCCAATGATCGCAATCTTGTTATTTTGCGCTCTGAATGCTGCCTAGATCTCAAATGAAAATATTTTGTCATCTCCATTTAAATAACTAGATCGGTAAAAGTGTATGAATCACCAGGAAGTGCATGGTGAAGACGGAGGCAGGTTGAGTGCTTCAGCATGTCCTTGCGTCCACAGAGAAACTTAAGCACAAGTAATACGGCGGCGGAACGAAGTTCTACCCATCTCCCGTCTCTGCCTCCATGTTGCCGAAACAGGCGTCCCCGACTGCTCCAGTTCTGACGGCCCATAAGTGTCATTTTCTCGTGTTAACCGGGCCTTGCGGCGCCCTTCGCGACGGACACGGTCAGCGCGTTTGTCAATGGTTTCCGGTGGTTGATCGATGTGGCTGATCGTAGCCGCAGGGCATGGGTTTAGGGCGGCTGGACATAGGTAATTGGTCGAGTCGGTATATCAGACACAACTAGTGTGCGCTGCCGACCGCGATACTGCCTGAACGAAACTGCTGTCCATGGGATGGGTTCAAGGATTTTATATAACTGGACCCATTGCGATTATTTCAATTTGATATGAAAGCCATTAGTCTTTAGCTGACACTTCAAGCGCCGGCATTTTTTTTTTAGGATGCTCCAAAAGCATACAGTCATTACCGTTTTTTAAATGTAGCCCCTTAACCAGGCCCGAATACCTACAGATAGCGAATTGAGCCACCAGGGAAGGAAAGGCATAACGTTGCGAGGTCTCTTCCTTCGTGAAGTTGGTTATGAATTGGAATAGGAGATCCGTTTACCATTCAAGACACTCTCAAGGAACAATTAACAGTCTGAACTATGTCTGGTCATGAAATACACCAGCAAAAGACCCTGTCATAGCAATGAACCATGCTTGCAATGTAATTGGATCACTCTTCACTTTCCCACTTATCCGTTTCTCAGCCTTTGCTTCCACCACCCCGGCTCCAGTTCCGGCTCCGGCTCCGACACTGCTGCCGCGCCGTCAGCAAAAAATAAGTCACCATCTATCCTCAGTTTCGCCGCTACAGTCGCCCCCTCCACCATGGGTTAATTGCTGCCATGCCTTTTCAGCTCCATATACGCCAATATGCTCCAGTTCCACTCCTCCCGATCCTCCAGCTCCACGGAGCTGCAGTTGCTCCCGCCTCCCTCTGTTCGCCCTCTAGGTATAACCGCTCGCCGTTCCCATGTGCACCATCCAGAGGCCGACCGCGCGTCCGCCCGCGGCGCGTGCTTTAGGCCCATTGTTCTCAGAGGAGTCACGATGTGCGGTGCGTTTCTTACACGTGTATAACGCGTTCTGGCTGCTGTGCTGAGCAGAGCGGGCGGTCTTGGATAATGTACGGTAGTCGAGAGATGGTGGTGGCCGGAACACGTGCTAACACGGTACGGCGTCACAGATAGTTAGTACTATGCAGGGAGATGGAGGAAGATGGGTCGTACGTACGGACGGTGTGGGACGTAGTGAAAGAAAACAGACTGGAGAAGGTTGTTCCAGATGAACGGTATATGTTCTGCTATAAAGGCTGCCCCGGGAGAAGTCCTGCAACTGACATGACAGGCCTACCCCTGCTTACTTTAACCAGGTCACACCACACGGTAACCCGATCCCCCCACTCCCCTTGCACAGGTGTGCACTGTCGGCTTTGTTACCGAGCGACCGACGCCGGCCTGACCTGCGGCAGCCATCAGACCGCTGCAGGGTCACTAATGCCCGCGCCCCCGGCCCCGTGACGGGACGCACACAGATCACATGGGCCATTGGCTATCAGCCCGGTGATCGGCGCGGCGGCAGCCAGACATGCAGCGCCGGAGGCGGATTGGCTGCCGCCATAGGCGCGGGAGCCGGGGGGGCAGTGGGGGCAGGTTGCCCCCCAACTCTGGGGCCGTGGGGGCGGTGCCCCCACAGCTTTGAGACGGAATACCACATTTTTTTGCAAATGTTTTTCTTTTTTGTTGAAAAAGCCGAGGGATGAAAAATAAGTGGCCTAAAACCGGTGAGAAAACTAGATTTGGGGGTACCCTAGGTTGATCTCTATTATGGTGTGCCCCCCCAGTCGGAAAGTAGTTCCCGCGCCCCTGGCTGCCGCTGAACGGAGAGATACTGATCCACCGCCGCGCTATTCGTACTCGTCTCCGGGTATAGGCTGGTCTCGTTTATGCGTAAGGGGATTAGAATTCGCGCACTTCAGTCAGGCGGAAAGAGTGAAAAGAAGGGCGGACTGAGATACAAATCACAAATGAATTGGTGATTATCTGCAACGTGCACAAAATACACATAACTATACATACTTTGCTTTTTTCGTTAATAGGCGCTCAATAAATAAGAAACTTCTCACCAAGACTTCTCAACAAACTTCTCACTCTACTACATATACCGTCGAAACTGCAGTTGGACCTCCGATGCCCTCACTACCCGCACAGGGAAAAGGACACAGAGGCCGAGAGGGAGTGTCCAGCGTATCGGTCACCCTAATCGTCCCTTTTTGTCACGAGGGCCACCACAGCGGCCGAAATATCACCCTTTGTCATCGCGCGGTCTTGTCGCGTCGTTCAGTCCGCCGCAGCCTTCGCTTCTCCGCGGGATCCAATGTCTAATTAGCCCGTAAAAACCCTGAGCCTGCACCTAGCCTCTGACCGGCAATTAACCCCGACGTGACATCCGCGGCCTTTTTCTTACAGTCATTTTTGTGATGACGCGAATACATTATTATTTTTTGTCTCTTCGTTCGGCCGCTGAGTTCTGTTGGTGGCTTGCTGTTGGTAGGAAGGACAGTGAAGACGCGCTGTTCACGAGTCCGTCCGGTTAATGACGGCCATTTCGTGGACGTAGTATTCCACACAATGATGGGAAAATGCTAGATTGCTATGCAGGCATTTAAAGCGCTGCCTGCGCGTTTGATTTGCCTCTTAACCCTTGCCCTTTGCGTTTGATTGCCTCATCTTGGAATCATTAGCTTGTTATCGTGTAAACTCATCATGAACCATGCCATCATTTCTGATATTAAGCCTCAAAGGTTGTTGATGTTTTGAGAAGACAGTAAGTACTTACCTCGTAAGTCGTAACGATGCCGTCTTTATCTTCCACGATACAAATCACCCCAGATTAATTCATTATAAATGTTCATGAGACAAATTATAGCTATCTCCTAACCAGGCGTTCGCTCCGTGTGTGGTCGGTTGCTGTTTCCCAGGCACTGTCTATCCAGAGTCACTTTAGCAATGTCCTGCACTTGCAGTGTCCAGGTCTGCAATGTCCGTTCGTTGCAGTGTCCACCGCCTGCAGCGGAGGAATGACATCGGTCGCACGCACAGCAGCGGCCGCGTCAGAGCCCCGCAGCGCACCGGAACGGAGACAGAACGCCGGTGTCAGGCCAGCTAACGAGGAACGAGTGAGTGAGCGCACCCGGGTGTGGGAGACAGTGGGCCCGCACCAGAGGGCCAGTGGGCCTGCACCAGAGGGCCACTGTCCCACACTGCACCAGCGGGTCCGGGTGAAGCTATACTGGAGGCCTCTGACCCTGTACGAGAAGATCTAGAGCTCAACGTGAGCTATGCTAGTAAGTAGTTCAATAGTCACTGCGATATCATATAAGTCACGAAACTGTATGCTACTCCTTTGGAAAAGCAAGGGAAAAGTGAAATCTCTGAATCTTCAGAAAGCTCAACACGGCATTCATCAACATGAGCTTTCTACTAAGCTCCCTGCACCAGCCCTCTGGGAGACCGAAGCGTCGCCTCCTGGAGATCCCAGGTCAGAGCGTGGGACCTGCACTGTCCCAGAAGACCTCACAGACAGCAGGCCCAACCGCCGCCATCGCCATCACCCAACCACTGCATTCCAGAGTCCCAACGGCCGCGACGGAGTCTGGGAGCCTCCCATGACCCGGCTGGCCCCCTGTGACCTGCAATCGCCGCGCCTGGGCACCCGACTCTGATCAATGTAATTGGCGACCGCGGCCTGCTGCAGTTGAGCAGGCTGGGAGAGACTTGAGCGACCGTTGGGCCTTCAGCTTCAGCGTCAGCGACCGTTGGGCCCCGATTGCAAACGAGGGGAGGGGGGGGGGAAACTGAATCCACGCCTGCGTCTTTAAAATTATCACTCATTGCACTATGTCGGTCGTACAGTTTTTAGTTGTGTATCAGGCCGGCGATGTGCAGTGATGCATTGACCGCAGGAAAGCACTCGCAAAGTGCTGCGCAGACTTGCTTTCGGCTTTGGACATCAGTAGCCTTGCAGTGTCCAGCTGGTCGTCCTCAGATCCAAGTCATGTTGTGACGGGACCGACCGACTCGCCCAGTCACCGTCCGTTGACAGTGACCAGCACTGTGAACTGCCGCCTGCGCCCGCGGCCGGCGCTGATTCAATTAGGGCCGCCCCGCCCTCCGCCTCAGCCAGCCAGAAGGAACTCTCATCCTTGTTATCATACGTCATTAAACAGGAATTAGCGTTAAATAAGATCGATGCGCAAAAACGTAGCGTCTCTGGATGAAAGGAGCCGCTCGGGGCTTCGTTGCACGTTGAAATGAGATACCCCAGACGAGACTCTGCATAAATTCAGGTGTTTTTGCGGGCATTAGCATACGCGGCGAAATGCAACGTGACGCCTGAAAAGAAATGTTCATTATCATGTTAATGGTCGTTTAAGGGCAGCAGTTCGATACATTCCTGTGCACGGACCAGAAACGGTCTCGCGAAATGGGATCGGCGTGGTCCCAGCGTAGTCGCCGGACGTTCTCAAGTGGTCCTGCAGCCTTCTATCTTGATGCCGACGAGACAGACCTTGAGGATTGCGTCTTTTGAGATTATTGCATTGAGCTTGTGCCAATGGAAAAGGAGCAAATTAAATCGTATATCACGGCATTTTCCAGTCATGGGCGTGCCGAGTGTTGCAGCATGCGCCATGCGGTATCACTTGAGAACAAGGTAGATAATATAATTTTCTGCTTCTAATTAATAGTTTTAACACTATTAATACTATTAATACCTACTTCTAATTCATACTCTAATTATACTCGTGTTGTTTTTGGTATCACCATGCTGGTGCAAATTACTCATGCATCACCACTGACTCGATACGCCCAATTGAAATCGGTGTGCGCCTGTTTTATCGGGCCGGGCCGGTGCACGCGGCTGATTACCGGTAATTATGCTCGGATGGTAAGACTATTACCGGGTAATCACGGTGATCTGTCACCGTTACCTCTGACTGTTTGAACACGACCGCTCATGCTCGACGCGGTCGAGCCGGTAGGCAGCGTGATCGTAAAGTCTGACACAGCGAGGAACCCCGCCGCTAAGTGCCCACTAGCCCCTGCAAAACGGTGCTCGGGGAGTCTTGTTGCGACTGCCTTATACGCGGGCGTGGCCCATATCTATCCGCCCTCAGAGAGTGCGCGTTATTCATGGGCGGCGCTGTGCGCGGAGGGCGGCTGGCGGTGGTGGGGATGGGGGAGCGGGAAGAATGGGTGCTGTGGGCCCCATTGATGACTTTTGACAGACCTGGAAACGCCTTTTACTTTACGCAAGGTAATGCGCAGTGATTTACGAACTACATTGAATTCCTAGAACTGTGCTCTCTGGAACAAAGATTTTGCTTTCTGTGCTTCGCACCCTCTAACTCGATTACCATAAAAAGATTCAAGCACTGAAAACAATTTAACCCAAGGCTGGCGAGTAAACCGGTGTTTTACGGGTACCCCTATCCGCAACCATTTTTAACCACCCTCCCAGGAGTACAGTAAGGTCCCATTGCAGTGTAGTCGTACTTGCTCTGAGCGGATATAACCGCTGTCAGCGAACAATTCCGCTGAGAGCAGGGACGACTACACTGCAATGGGACCTTACTGTACTCCTGGGAGGGTGGTTAAAAATGGTTGCGGATAGGGGTACCCGCAAAACACCGGTTTACTCGCGGGCCTTGGGTTAAATTGTTTTCAGTGAGCCAAGCATGCTCACTGCACCCACGCACACAGTCCATCAGAGACTTTCATTGCAATTTCGATTGCAGTTTCAACTGCAATTGTGAATGGTGGCACGGCGTCGTCCAACCGCCTTATTCTCGCCCAGGCGTAGCAGTTTTCACGGCAGGGCGGCTCCCACTCTGACTATAAGCAGTTAGGAGGGTGGAGCACACAGGGAGTAGCCCTGCTCGCTGGCATCTATTCACGACCGAGACAGTGGGTGCGTTATTCGAGCGCGCCGCTCGCAGGGAGGCGCCCCGCTCCGCGCAGGCTCTGAAGGAGGATTGGGGAGGCGCCTGCTCCGCATGCAGTCTGTTTAGGAGGATTGGGAGGGCGCCCTGCTTGGCGCAGTCTCCTGTAGGAGGATTGGGGAGGCGCCTCGCTCTGAGAAGTCTCTAGGAGCATCGGGGAGGCGCCCGGATGTCTCCTCTCGGAGCATCCCTCTCGGTCGGGTGGTGTTGCGTGCTATAAATACAGGCGTGGCCGGTCTCCGCCCAGTGCGCGGGACGATACAGGCGGCTCAGGCCGTGTCCAACACGGGGAATTTATCACACGCCGGCGATGTGGCATCTTAATGGTGTGTTTCTGTGGGCCGAGACGCCCCGAGGGCCCATTCCAGCTGCGGCAACGGTCGCCGATTACTCAAACGGGGCACGGCGCGTGGCCAGCACGCACAATTTGCATTTTACGTGACGTCATAAGTAAGTTGTTATGTTTATGAATTGCACTGATGCACATGCCTAATGCAGCCTTATGATTGGTTTTGATTCTCATAGACACTCATGTTTATTTTTAAACAGAGTTTCTATACAATTTGTCGTGGGGGTAGCCGTGGGATGAGACAGCTGATATCATCAGCTAACAATTCGTGAGTCATGATAGTGAAGAGGTAGACGATCGACTAATTGCCGGGGCAGTGATAGATTAATAGATCAGTGTGGCGTGGCACACGGCTATTACAATGTCCGAGATGAATTACGGCATAACATGATAGCAGCGGAGCAGTGCAGTGCGCTACGTCTAGAAGCAAGCACGCATCGTCAGATAGAATCGGATACAAAGTCTTATCGTATGAGCTCTTAGAGAAGATCGCCCGTCCAATTACTTAGCAGTGAAGGCGTGTACTGAGTTAGAGAAATTTTGACCAATAGGAGAGATTTATCCATATGATAGACCTCTGTATACAGAGGTCTATGAACCATATCCAATAATAAATTTAGGTTTTCAAGGCACGCTTGCCTGGTGACCAGAAAACGAACTAAAATTGAATTAAAAACTCCAAGAAGGGTGTTTATATATCAGCTTGGTCAGACGTCAGCATTTATAATGCGATCCAAAGCAGGGTGCTTAATTAATTTCCTGTACCTGGGATCTGTAGCAATAACAGTCGTCCCTTCGCAAATAAATCCCATCCATGGTATCGCCAGACTTTCGGCACACAAGTGTCGAAAGCCCATGTGTGCGCGGCGCGTCACCTGTCACCAATTGTGACGCAGGTGCGGCGTGCGTGCGCCGCACTGCGGCCGGGCCAATTTGTCGGGGCGTGGCGCACGCCGCTGTCGCCGCCGTGACGGTAAGATGGTATCGTCGGCTCGGCGTTTGTTTGCGTTGTCATGGTTACACAAAGAGGCGGCGTTCCGGGCGCCGGTTTGTACAGAAGCGGGCACAATGGACGGGGCGTCGCCGGCCGACGTGCGTGTGTTCAGAGGACGATTGTGTCCGGTAATGGAGAGGCGGACTCTAATGGGCTTGTAATTATTCCTGGCTGCCTGTGTGGCTCATGCGTGGTCCTATCGCTTTCCCAACACGTAGGGCCACACGGGGAGGTAGGCATTTAGTGAGACACACCGGTGGACTAAGAAGGCGGTATTGGCTCTGCAGGAAGCCTGGCGCCTGTCCCCTAAAAGTTTTCTTAGTTCCGAATTATCGCTTCATTTTTTTATATGCTGCTGTGTAGCGTGAAATCAAAATAAAGCTGATTAAATGAAGCATTGGTGGGTTTCCTTTCCTTACAGAGAGAAACGACAACATTTCATGAATTTTGAATGCTATTGCGCGTTTGCCTCTAAGCCCTCCTAGACCCACCAGTGAAGCATTAGCCATGAGCAATGAGCATGTGGCATGCATGCAAGTTTAGAAATAACCAAGAGGAGAGAATAGCCGAGGGAATATCGGACTTACAAAAAAGTCTTGGACGACTATCGTCTATTAAAATAGCATATAGTCACTAACACCTGACCACCTATAGCACCGCGTCTGAAATGGGTAGCCAGTTCGATGCACGGTGAGATGCAGCACGAGGCAAAAGCTAGCACTCTTTGCAGTCACCTTGTGGGCCGTGGGGGGTGGGATCGCGGACATGCCAGATGCAGCGATCATCTCTCGCGAACCGCCTCCAAGTGTCACACGAGGCTGCCACATGTGCCCGGCACGTGCCGTTCTGCACTCGTCTCCACTCCTCCCAGACGGGCCTCTCCCTCCCTCTCCCTCCCCCCTCTCTCTCTCTCTCCTCTCTCTCCTCCCTAGCCCCAGCTGTTCCTGTTCCGGTCCACGAGTACCTCTGCTTGAGCCCATAGGTATGCTCCTATCTCAGCGCTTCCAGTCGTCTCTAACCTTCCCCTCTCCTCTGTCAACTCCGGTTGCAACAGCTGCTGCAATTGCAGCGACGGGGGTGCTCTTGTCACTGCTGCCATCTGTCAGGCTATACCTGAACCTCAGTGCAGCACGGTGTGTGGCATGGGCGGCGGGTTTGGGACAGGCATGATGTAGCCAGGATTTTGCTCAGGGAGGGGCCTCAGGTCGCGACCTAGTGTCGTATCCCCTCCAAAAAAGGAAAACTCCTCGGATTTGGCCCACTATTTTTGGGAATGTGGTGAAACTGCTTTTATTTTTATTTTTCACTTTCGGGGGGGGGGGGCATGGCCCCCGTGGCCCCCCTTGGCTGCGCCCCTGGTTTGGGAACATAATGGAGAGGGGACAGGACGGGGCCAAGAGGAAGGGGGATGGTACGAAAGGCAGGAACGGGACGAGAGGTCCAATATAACACAGAATGCAAACACCGTCCACTATCGCACATTCAGCTTGTTGTTGTGAGACTTGTGTCACAATTATTAAAAAAATGTATTGAGTGAAAATTAGCCGAGAAGACATCTTAGACTGCATTATAACATCTGTCTTTTATAGATACAAATTCGGTAATCATTCCGAAGCTATATTTCATGCAACTCATAGAGACTTACTTTGGTATTCACATGTGCTATAGGTATTCAAGTTGATCAATCAATCATGCCATTCAGATTTCAGAATTCGAAAATCCGTTTTCTACATAAAACACTTTAACACACCTGAAAGAAAGAAGCACAGGTCCCAAGAAACCTCCTACTCATGACGTATCAGCGCAGCATCAGGCCCGCCGTTCCTAGCACCCATCAATCAATCTAAAGATGGCGTCCATGGCGTCTCGGTGACCTTTGCTCGGAAATGCCGCCGGGTCGTGGAAGCCACAGAGTCAGTCGCGGAGCTGCAGTCGGCCGGTCAACTGACTGGCCCTGTGCAGGGAGTGGAGTAGAGAGGGGAGGGAGAGAGTGAGGAAGGGAGGGAGGGAGTAGGAGAGGGAGTAAGAGAGAGAAAGAGAGAGAGAGAGAGAGAGAGAGAGAGAGAGAGAGAGAGAGAGAGAGAGAGAGAGAGAGAGAGAGAGAGAGAGAGAGAGAGAGAGAGAGAGAGAGAGGTAAAGTATGGGAGAAAGAGGGAAGAGAGAGAAAGAGATGCAGAGAAAAGGAAGAGAGAAGGGCGATGTAAAAAGAGAGAAAAGAGGAAGGAGAAAAGAGAGGGAGAGAGACAGAGAGGAAGAAAGAAAGAGAGAGACAGAGAGGGGGAAAGAAAGAAAGAAAGAAAGAAAGAAAGGGAGAGAGACAGAGAGGAAGAAAGAAAGAGAGAGACAGAGAGGGGGAAGAAAGAAAGAAAGAAAGAAAGAGAGAGAGAGCGAGCGAGAGAGAGAGAGGAGGGGAGGGGAGATAGATAGACAGAGAGAGAGAGAGAGAGAGAGAGAGAGAGAGAGAGAGAGAGAGAGAGAGAGAGAGAGAGAGAGAGAGAGAGAGAGAGAGAGAGAGAGTAGGTTAGGTTAGGTTAGGTTAGGTTTAGGTTAGGTTAGGTTAGAGAGAGAGAGAAACAGAGAGGAGTGCGCCCGGTTGCAGACTCCCCTCTCGCCCCGCCACCGCTCCCCGCGGCGTCTCGTGAACCGACTCGTGACTCACGCCGGCCTGGGGCCTGGCCCGGGGTTCGTGGGGGCTGCGGTGGCGGGTCGGTCCTTATAAAGAGCTCGTTTGGGCGAGGAGTAGCGATAACAAGGGACGGGTAGCGACTGACGAGGTAAGGGTCTCGCGAAAGATCAACTTCATCCCTTTGTATCGATGCTCACATGTGATCGACACCCACGATTTGATAGTTTTGGTTAACATTCATATTTTTTTCTCATAAATAATCAAGAAGTTAAAATGGCATCACATTTGATGATCCTGCCGCTTTGCTGCTGGATTTTTATTCTTAATACATGTAATGAAATGAATTATCATACACTGAGAAAACAGTGTCCCGATTTTCGGGCTCAGAGACCAGTTTTCGGGCTAATGTACCATATTCAAAACAGACAGCACATTTCGAGAATACTTTCTGAGCTAGCGCCACATGGGCTCATACGATCCCTTAAATCGGTATCATTGATCGCAGAAACAGAGCTCAGTCAGTACCCATTATCGGTGTCAAGCTCTAAAACTAGTCTCACTATGATACCAGTTTACAGCCTGATCCCCATTTTCGAGCTCACCTGATTCCAGTTTGAGGGCTCAAATTGTGTGGTGAAGCCAATATTAGGGCTCACGTCATCGCTTTTCGGGGCTTTGGTAAAAGCTGGATTGCGTCAGCTGGCTGGCCAGCTGGCGACGCACGAAAGGTATTTAATTTTAGATATACCTAAGCGCGGTAGTAGGATGGACATAAATATTTCAAATGGCTTTAAATGAAAAATTGATTGGTAAATATTCATTCTTTTATATCTAGCATTGATATGTAAGAAGCTCTGCTAGCGCCACCATACGGCGCCAGCTGGCAAAAAATCAAGTTAATACCAGAGCCCGCTTTTCGTCCGATGCAGCCCCTCCTCCCCCCTCCCCCGTGTCCAGCAGCTGCGAATAAGACGAAGCCGCGGCCAAACTTTTTTTTTTTGCTCGGCCAGCCTAGCGCCAGTCTCGAGCGGTGGGACAGTTAACCGGCAATTTTGGCCGGGATGCAAAAGTTGCGTTAAACCGGTTTATGTTAACCCGGGAGCAAATAACAACGTGGGAGCCTATCTTAGGTGTGGCAAAGCTAACGGATTACTTACTTGTTGCCGAGGTGCCCAAAGAAGGTACTGGAACCGAAAACACAACATTGGTTCATGTATTTATTAACATTCATACACACAGTCATACTTGTGCAAGGTGTCAGTGTTCGGTTGTGGGGTGTAATAGCCAGGGAAAAAGTTCTATGAACTGAAAAACCCGGCGCCTATTACTTCGCAACATGGTTGTGTATTCAACATGAACTGCAAGGAGTGCAGACGACATTGCCTGTGCTAACTTAACGTCTCACGGGCAGCGCCGCGCTCTGACACCTTGGTCCCAGAAGCGGCGGCGTTTCTGACCGCAAATCGCCGGAGAGCCGGTCGACGCCGTTGAGGGGACTGAGCAGGCCGCTGCCAGCTCCACCTTCACGTCCGCGCGGCGCAGCTCGGTGTGCGGCGGCGGCTCATCGCGCGGGCCGCACCCGTCCGTCCGCTGCACGAGCCGCTTTTCGATCCGACAGCGCAACACCGGCACGCCATTGTGCTGGCTGAGCGGCGGCAGCGGCACGTAGGCAACAAAACAGTAGAAATCGATGGGCCTGGATCGGCGTTGCCAGCAACGCCGGCAGCGGCGCGGCGGGAGGCGCCAGTGCCGCCGTCGGGGACGTGTGCCCTTCGCTGCGCTCATTCGAGTTGGCCGGCCGGCCGCGCGGCGTAGTCCTTTTGACACGGTGCGAGAAGAGCCGGATGAAGGTGGACTTTTTATTGGCGTTGCTGGTGCTCACGCCGCCGGCGTCCAGTTTGGGCGGCAAGTCCGAGTACCAGGAGTCGGACAAGTCCCGCGCGAACGCCGCCAGCCGGTCGTCGTCACTGCTGGCGGCGGCCCGCCGACGGCGCTGCCTCAGAATCGGACGAGTCGGTGGTACTGAGCACCTCGCGGGACGGGTAGCTGGGAGTGGGCCGGCCGCGGCCCCTGCCAGGCCGCGCCACCTTCACCGGCGCAGCCGCCTTCAAACTGCCCTTGCTGGGCGGCGGGTTGGTCGGCGGAGGCGGCAGCGGTGCCTCGACGTCAGTCCGAGTCGCTGTCACTGGGCGGCCGCCGCGGAGACGGCTTCTGTTTGACCCGCAGCCGGCCTGGGCCGGCTCGGCGCCCTCGGCCGGCGGCGCGCGCCGTTTCGAGCGTTTCACCTTTTCACTGTTACTCTCGCCTGGTCCTCAGCGTCGAGCGGCTCGGCGCTGTTCGGTTTCATGTGGCCCATGCTGCTGGGAAACTCGGGTGGGGACAGCTTTCTGACTGGAGTGCCGTCGAAGATGGAGGAGACGGGGGTGCTCGCAGAGTCCTTGCCCAATGCCCATGATAGAGCCGAGGCTCCACTGGACGCCCAGCTTAATCGGGCTATCGCCGCCCTCCTTCTATGGTGGATTCTTCGGCCCCCTACAGCCACTAGGGCCATCATATACTCCCAGATGGCGGCACCTAGGGGATGAGGGGGGGGGGGGTGTCTGGGCCACTTGTCCACCTCGTGGCGTCGCCAGCGACGCCTGCGAGTCGGAGCAAATGATTATGGGGTCTTCCTCGAAGGACGGGTGCTTCAGGAGATGTTGCTTTGCCGTTTTGGGCGCCACCATCTCAGATCGGTAAATGGAGCAAATCCTCCCCGCCGCCTCCCGCAGTACCAATGTTGTACTGTCTGGGTGCTCGGTGAGGACCCCAGCGCCGCCTTCCTATTACTCCCCCGGTCGCAGACCCGTCGACCCAGGCCCACGTCGCACGCTGGGGGAGCGCTCCCAGTCACGCCTCCGCAGCACTCCTCCTCGCTGTCGCGGACGCCCCGATCGGCAGCAGGTCCAGGTGGACCGTGACGCCGTCTGTTGGCGTCTACGGGGGCAGTCTCGTGGATAAGCGCGCCTCGGCGGGCAGCGCCACTCCAGTGGTCCCACACCGCTCCCCCGCGCTCTCTCCAGCCGGTCACTGACTTCAGTCACGGTTGGGGGGGGGGGCTTCCGCCACGACGCGGCGGGTCCTCCGACGGGAGGGAGAGCGCCTTCGCCAGTAGGCGCGATGCCAGCGCATCCCTCCTCATCTCTCCATCGGCACGACGCCCGCCTCGGCCCTCACGGCGAGTCTTGGAGCATGGAAATCGGGCAGCCAGTGATGACTCATGCCACCATCAGCATCTCCGCCTCCAGGACGCCAAGATGTGTGGCCGCAGCCGCAGGCAGCCACGCCGACCCCGCTGCCCGCATGCCCAAGTAGTCTCGAATCGCTGACACCTCTCCTGAAACAAGAGTGGTGTCGTAAACTTAAACCCCTTGCTGGAGCCCGCCAGCCGCGACAACACCGCCACACCAATTTTTGTGACCCCGGAACTTCCGTCCCGAGCCTTATTTCACGGCACGATGCTACAGTGCGCTACACGTATTGTGGTATTCAGCTTCCATGGAAACATCAACTAATTTGGACGCTCAAACATGGGAGTCAGGAGTGGTTAAGGCCCAGAGCGTTCTGTCTGGTTTATAAAACCTTGGCCAGCAGATGTAAACGTGCTTTTTGTATAAGTGGCTTAATTTTGACGCAAAAGGGCACTAACCTTCGGCGCAAATAATGCAGAAATTTCAGCGCAAATTGCAAAATAGCTTGCGCCGAACTTCGGCGCATGACGGCTTCACGGGCGTCCGGCGTACCATATGGATGTTTTCCAGTTTGGGCTGCAGGTTTTAGCTCTAGGTTTTAGACTGTAGGTTTTGGGTTGGGTTGGGCTGGGCTGGGCTGGGCTGGGCTGGGCTGGGCTGGGTTGGGCTGGGCTGGGCTGGTTGGGGTGGTTGGGTTGGGTTGGATTAGGTTAGGTAAGTTTAGGTTAGTTTAGTTTAGGATAGATATGAATACCTATTTTTTGTAAGTTGAATTATTTTTTTCATTTTGTAGCATCATATGCCTTCCATCTTTGAACTGCCATATTCAAGCACCAGAATAAGTATGGACTTGAACCTTTTCCAGTCTGGATGCCTGTATGGAAGTTGTGTGCAAAATCATGCAGTTGAAGGTATTGTAACCACAAATAAGAGCTCATGACTCAAGTCTCAACTTGTCCATAATTGGTTATCTTGATGTATACTTGTAGACCCTTCCTCTTACTTGGCACACAGGCATGGTGTCACAGTGTTCTAAAATTGGATTTCAATTGGGTGTCCCAATAAAAAAAATCTGAAGACAAAATGAGATAGATTTAGTCTTTCCGCAAAACTGCATAATGCCATTTTTACCTCAGATTTTGTCAGAACCTTCACAGGATCTGAAATGAAATGATGTAGAGTAGATGCATCAACTGTCAAGTCATGCGTAACCTGGCAGCTGGCTGTTGAATCAAACTTTTGACATATTTTTTTAGCAAAGATGAAATAAAGCCACTTGTCATATTTTTAGGATGAAAACATTTTCCCCATCATGTGTGGTTATTCACCTAAAATTCTGAAACATGGAACACTGTCATACCAGCATTCCATCATGTCAACCAGCATTCCGCAGCATGTTAGCAGAAGCAGCAGCATGTTATAAGTATATGAAAGATCCAAATAGGTTGTAGGTTGGTAGGTATTGGTACTAAGTTTAACTTAATAGGTTAGTAGGCAAGGTTAGGATTAATTTTAGTTGAGCATCAAGATAACCATTACGAACAAGTAACAAAATCCTTACCTACCCTTGAAAGCATTGCTTCAATCACATCATCACGAAGAACCAGACAAAATTTTTGCACATTCTTACACTATTTGACATCCTGAATCCAGATATGATGCTTTCATGTGGCGCAAATACAAGAAAAACGAATAATCAAACCCGTGCGTATTCGTATCAACGGCGCCACAATTGTAGATCAGACCTTTTCTGAACAAATGCCACCACAATTTTAATTGATAAGGGATTAAAATGGCATGAGCATCAACATCTTGATTTTTTCTAAAAGATAGCGATAACTGATAACTAATAACTTACCATTCATTTTAAAATCACGGCGGTAGGCACACCAACACATGGCACTGAAAACAGCAAAAGACGGAATGGCGGAATGTCGTATGGAGCCCTAAAACGCAGCTCGAATTGAGCCCGAAAAGGAAGACGAACTGATGCCGCTTTCGGGGCTAATGTACTTTGAGCCCGAAAAGGGCGCCTAACTGATCCCGATTTTAAAATCATACAGATTTGAGCCCTGTTTTGGCACTCATATGAGCCCTTATTCAAAAATGTTCTCAAAGTGTTTTCTGAGTGTAATGCAAACTGACTTGGAGTTGTCGTTTAGTTTTCCGATTTATGTACAAGTAAGTGTTAGTATACATTACGCAGTGTCACTAAATCACGTAGTAACAAAGTCGCGATGGCAAACTATCATTTACTCTCATCGACATCAAGTACCGGTCGGGGAGAGCTGAGCTCAAGTGTCGTTGCCAGGGTGATAAGGAAAAAGTAGTGTTGATTTCAATGTGTATTTTGTGTTATCAAACATATTAGCTTACCGCTGTGCTATTGGGCTGTCTTTGAATTCAAATAGTGTCATAATTTTCAAATGAAACATGCGACCATAATTTTCTATTCAACCAGCTGCGGCCCAAATTAAACCCATCCTCACGCACACGACCCCCCCCCCCCCCCAAACGTCACCGCATCCATCATTGACCGGCCAGTTCAAATGCACGCCGGACGCTGGTTTTAATCTCGCATACATCACGGCGGCCCTCCCTGCGCGCGGCGCGCTGCGCTGCGTCCGATCAGGTGATCCGGTCATCCATCGTCGCTCAGCGCCGTCCGTCATCAGAGGTCTGCCGTCGGCAGCTCGGAGCCGCGGCTGCACGCCGCCGCGCCGCCGCCGTCACCGCCGCCACCGCCCGCGCCGGCTGTGCGGGAGAGCTGCCCCCCCCCCCCGCGTCAGTGAGGGGAGGGGCGGCAGGGGGCTGAGCTAGGGGAGGCGCCACCACCACCTGGACGGACAAGAGGATGACATCGCAACCGGCACTTTTTTGGCGCGTGCTCGCGCTGTCGGCCGGCCGCGCGCATTAATTTGTGAGGATCCATCATGTGCTGATGGGTCCGCAAAAAGCCGGAATTAAAGTCCAGTTGGCACCTGGTGACCACTGGGCTGGCACTGATAAGATGCCCTAATTCCGCCCTAATAACCGGCTTCAAAAGGCAAACAAAGGTGTGATAAAACGAGCGGCAAAAAGTGAAAAAATGGACCATGACTAGTTTCACAGGCGGTCGTGCACAAAAGCGCGCTGTTCGTTCCCCACGTTCGCCTATTGTGCTTCTACTGAAACCATTGGCGTTTACTGGCAATGACGGGTCGTCAATGGATCGCGGCGCGTGGCAGCTGAACGTCCAAACGAACCCCTCCGGTATCGCGATCAGAAGACAAGGGACACGAGACCCCAAGACGGCAGACACAAGACCTCGAGACACGAAACTCCAAGCCTCGGACACCGAAACCTGAGCCGCTCCAACCCGAGCACACAAAAGGCTAGCGGACGCGGCGCGGGCGTCTGCGGACGCCGGGACCATTAAAGCTCCCATCCATCGTCTGAACTCATTAGGGCTCGCTGACGATGGCTCGCTCCATTACAAACAAACATTTGATTACTATTGAAATGTCTCTGATTACGGCGTCCAGCCAGTCTGGGATCGTTAGCGGTGAGTGGGTCGGCGCCGCCGGGCACGACCTAAAGGAGAGAGAGAGAGAGAGGGAGAGAGAGAGAGAGAGAGAGAGAGAGGGAGAGAGGAGAGAGGAGAGAGGAGAGAGGAGAGAGGAGAGAGGAGAGAGGAGAGAGGAGAGAGGAGAGAGGAGAGGAGAGGAGAGGAGAGGAGAGGAGAGAGAGAGAGAGAGAGAGAGAGAGAGAGAGAGAGAGAGAGAGAGAGAGAGAGAGAGAGAGAGAGAGAGAGAGAGAGAGAGAGAGAGAGAGAAAGAGAGGGTAAGGAGATAGGGAGGAAGGATGGGAGAGTGAGAGGACGGGTTTGGGGGCGGCTGTTCTGATGTTTTTGACAAACCGTTCAATACTGAATGCATGCTAATCTTTCAATCCTGACTGTGATTGTTTCCGTGTTCACGGCAAAAATAAATCCCCAATATAGCCCACCGCTACCTGTATTTTTATCCATTCATAAATCAGAGAAAGGTCGATACCAAAAACGGTCCGGGCTGCTGCGCTGTGGCCTGTGACCACTGACCGCACCAGGCTGCATATGGCGGCCGAGGAATAACACCGTACCACTCACTCCCCTGTGACTCCAGCGAACCAGTCCTTGCAGTCCGTTCAGTCCACCGTAACCCCTCCGTTTACGGTGGACCAGTCGCGTGCGACATCTGCCAAAAGTTCGAATTTGGCTGCCGCATCCATCACTCAATGTCCGGGTTCACGGGGAAGGTCACGACTGTGATCGGGGCGCCGCGCCGGTCCCTTCCCCAG
Organism: Amphibalanus amphitrite; assembly: GCF_019059575.1. NCBI lineage: Eukaryota > Metazoa > Arthropoda > Thecostraca > Balanomorpha > Balanidae > Amphibalanus > Amphibalanus amphitrite. The sequence goes on from NW_024881522.1 coordinate 263,421, forward strand.
ACGGGGTGACGCAGGTCACCAGAGGTCACGTCCCCTGAGTGGGCCAACTGGACGGCAGGGGTCGGCGGCGCGGCGCGCTCCCTCAAGGTCGGGCCCCGCGGGCTCTCGCCAATCTGTTCCAGCGACAGACGAGGGCAGAGGTCAGCCAGGTCGGGACAGCCGAATGGTCCCTGTCCCCGGACTGGTTCGGGGAGAGGTGTAGGGTAGGTCCCTGGTAACTGCGATTTGAGGGTCGATATGGTGAAAGGTGGGAATGGGTGGGAGACAGTGAGTGCAGGAACTGAACTGGGAAGGAAAGCGTACCAATATGTAGACAACTTGGCACCTGCGTGGCTTAGCACTTCAGTTATGTTGCTTTTATATATGAGGAGTCAGAAGCCGTTCCAACCAATTCGAGACAAAATTAACCATCACACGGAGCTACATTGTCAACTCCATTGCTTCACGCCTTTTCCACCCGTCCTCCCATCACTGATCACTTACGCAGCTCCACCGTCCTGCAGCCCTCGCCCTCACATAACCACCAGCGGCTCAGCAGGAGCCGGGCTAGTCTCGCTGATATGCTGCGACTGTCTCGTGCAGGGCTGCGACAGTCTCATGCTGCGCTGCGACGGTCCTCAAGTGCACCGCACCAAACTCGGTCACCATTAAGGACAAGAGGAGCACGGAGGATCATCCCTATCTGCGGACCTGGCGCCGGTCGCCGTGGGTGACGAGGGAGCTCCAAGGCGGTCAGACCAGCAGGAGGTGAAGAGCGGCGAGCCGTCTCAGACAGGTGGACTGGTGAGATGGCTGACGGTATCTCAGGAGGGGCGGACAGCCTCTGTCCACACTCCACCCCGGACGCAGCGGGGCGCACAGTGGGGCTCGTGGGCGCCTCGACGGTGCACTATGGTTGGAAACGGCCTCACGGATGGCCGTGGGCAATTTCGGAATATATGTATATTTGGGGTGTCATTCTGTTGGAAATTGATGAAATGTTTTGAATTGGGCAGCAAAAATTATTTAGTTGCGCATTTAGTCTCCATTATTGTACGTGGAATCGGGAGTTTCTGATAGTGACTTTTTTGGTGCGCCGTCAAAGGTTTAAACAACCGCGCTGTTGATAGCATGTGGAGTACCTCCTTGACGTTGTAAAACTGGATTATTATATATCAAAATAATCCTTGTTATGTTGGCTATTGAGTGGAGTGACTCTTTTTCCCATGCGTGTTCAAAATCAGGAACGGCATTGCATTCTGTTTGCAGTGTCACCACAGCAATATTTGCAAAATTACGTTTATGTTTCATTGGACATACAAAAAGTTCTCCATCGACCTCCATTGAGCTTTTTGGCAGAATAAATCTCTGTTCAATTCTGCGTAAGGGGAACGTAAAAGCAGACTGCGCACTTGTGCGCAAAATCGTCCATGAAGCTTCATCTCCCGAGGCGTACCTACCCGTCGCTTCGTTAGCAGCAGGTCGGCTCGTCAGTCTTGCAATCGCTTATCCTTATAAATGATGGTAAGAAGCAGGGTTGCGGAGTCGTGGTGGCGCCAAATCCGACTCCGACTACGACTCCGACTCCTGACTCGTTGCCATGACTCCGGCCGACTCTGTCTCCGACTCCGGACCCCTGCCAGTGTTTCGGAGTCGTGATGGAGCTGTTCCGATTCGGACCGACTCCGACTTCCACTGCGGGCTCCTGACCGACCCCGACTCCGACTCCGACTCCTGGCTCGTTGCCACGACTCTGGGCGACTCTGACTCCGACTCCGACTCTGACTCCGACTCTGACTTCGACTCCGCACCCCTCGTAAGAAGTAACTGCTCACCCCTGCACCTGGAGTATGGATATCGTGCAAACGTGTATGGATATCCTGGAGTATGGATATGGATATCCACCGACAGAGCAGACATACAATGCTGTAAACGCCATTACACTGCCAATACCATGGCAAATCAAATGGCTATCTATGGTTTTTGATCATCGTTCTACATTTTCCAAAATCTTGAACTGAATGTTGGCAATTTCTCGTGACTACTTCACGACCATGATGCATGCATTTCTGAAATTGATCTTTTTTCAACCAGCCAGGTACTCGTATGATAAAATGAATGTCACCATCGTGTTCTACGCCCAAAAGTACCCATAAAACATGTGTCATGCATGGGCTGCGAATAGGTACCAGTTTTAATTCTCGGGGTTATGTGCTTACCTGATTGACCTGACTTTGACCCTGGCCAGTGGCCTATGTTTGACTGACCCCTACATTGATCTGACACTCTTTTAGCACTTATATGAAGGGTTGTGACAGTTGTGACAGTTGTGACAGATTGTTTAGGACCAACTGATGACTTAATTTATTTAGGACCAACTGATGACGATATAATCGAAACGCGAAACGCGAGGCACCGATTGCGAGGTTCTAAAGTCCATGCTACTGAAAGCCCGATTTCAAGTGTTTGACCTGACTTTGACCCGACCTGTGACCTCGAAATTCAGCTTTAAAGTATTCATGTGAATCGTCTCGTCGCGTTCTTCTTTCGTTTGCCGCGCCTCGTGCGTTTCGCTGCGCCTATTTGTTCGCGAGTTATCGGCTGGGGGCGTTGAACGCCCCCCCCCTGGCAAACGGCGGATGGGGAAATAACCCAGCAACTGCCGGGTTAATCTGACGCATGTTTTGTCATTTGATCGTCATTTTATTTCTTACTTTTTTGCCTAATCTAAAAAAAATCATAACTACTCTTTCTCCAAATTTTTGACCCTTTATGACCAATAGTAAGACACTGTGCGTCACTACGTTGATATTTCTCGCCCTAAAGCATAACAACAATATCCATTCAGTAATAGCAGTATTCAAAACATGTTCAAAATGCCTCGCGATATCGATAACATAACGAAAGACATAGGCGACTTATAACATACTTGCAATGATGACGTCACACATGCGTGACGTGACGTGACCTCGTCATTTCTGAGTTACTGTATGATGCACGAAAGACACTGGTATACCTATTTTTTTTTTTTTTTTTTAAATTTAGTCCGAACCTTTTGCTAGGAAGGATTCACAAGGACAGAGCCACCGCTAAGCGAAGCTTGTTGCGGTGACCCTGCCCTCTACCCTCCGATCGCGCAATTCCAGTTCTATGGCAGAATTTAGAGTCCAAAGTTTAACGTGCGCACATAGCCGCGCACGGCCGGTCCCCTCACTGACTTCGCCTGGCTACGGCCTGCCACCAACCGCAACCATACCTGTCAGGAGGCCCATAAATGTCAAGCGCCCGTCGCGCTTCGAACCCGGACTGTTGTAACCGGGAACGCGTGCTCTCACCACGCGGAGTCCAACGCCCTACCAACTGAGCTACAGGACCGGCAAATCAACGTAGAAATATCAACGTAGTGACCTATGCAAAGTTTCATCGCAGTCGGTCTACGCATTAACAAGTTATGGGCAAAACATTTTTTCGCGTTGACCCCCGGCCATCCGTGAGGCCGTTTCCAACCATAGTGCGGTGGGGCGCTGGGACTCGGGGTACGTTCTCTAACGGAAGGAATCGAAATCCTAGGAGGCCACGGCACTTGGTGTTTGGAATCTGGTACTTTTTCATCTGTAGGCTACTAGCCAAGGGTTAACTTGGCTCTATCTTACAGTATTTTGGTGTTCATTGATACATTTCCCCAAGCTTCTTGTGAAGTTTGTTTAGCGTCAATCTGTTTAGAGTGCTCTCCCAATTTTGCTTCCATTTCAGGCATTCTTCCAGTCCAGCCCCGCAGCACGGCAGTTCACAACACAGAGAAGTCGGCGGCGTCGTGCCCAGCGTAAGGCTAGCAGCGGCGCCGTTAAATAAACCGAGACGACGGGCGGCCGGCGGCCGGCCGGGCCTCCCGCCGCCATGCGAGCTGGGGAGCTATCTGTCCACGACCGTCTGTGGGAGCTGTCCACGTTGGGATCGGTGGGAGCTGTCCACGGTGGAATTGGTGGGAGTTGTCCACGGTGGGATCGGTGGGAGCTTAGGCAGCTGTGTACAGTGTGTCTAAAAAGAATGTACCGTCGCCACTACGTGGCGCTGGTGTCGCGAGCCGGTAGTTGGCTGAATCCGCACCAGACCACACATTCCCAAGCGCTAGGTGACAGCTGCGCAGCGGCCGGTAGTAGCGTAAGCCCGAACCTTCGTGACACGACCCCGCGGGGGTGAGGGAGGGGAGCGGGCGGGGCAGCGCGTGTAGGGAGGGGTGCTCCAGCAAGCTGGCAGTTGTCGCGGCCAAAGGTCAAGGGGTCCCGTCACACACCAAGCGAACGGACGCTGATGTGGGTTCGTGGGGATCATGAATTTGTGTGTGGTAGGTGCGTCTTGCGATGCACGGGTGATACGCCAGGTCCAAGCCAAAGGATTCAGGGGAGAGCTGAAGAAAAACACCTGGTCAACTACGGCGAATAATAGTGCTGAAAAATGGAAAGTATGGGTCAATGCAAGCCTTCATGACTATAAACAACTTTCTGAGGACGCCAAGGCCAGCATTGAATAACGATATCCGGATCGAAATTAGCAATGATTTATAATTAAATGCCGAACTAATAGCGCTGCAAAACCCTCCTAGTAAATTGTCAAGTCGGATTATACCCACTTGAATTAAACTATCCTAAATAAAATTGTTAATTAACTTTCTAACACTGACGTTCTTTATCATACGATAAGTATGGGGTTTGGTCCGGAAATGATATACAACTATCTCAAATTCTCAAGCACACGGAATCGTGATTTCATGCGCTCCTTGCAAGGTCTGATGCTTCAATTTTGCTTTGTTGATCTTGCGTGACGTCATTTATCACGTAACTAAGGCTATCAGTTTTTCGTCAATAACTCCCGATCAACTAAAGCTACCGAGTCGATAAAGCCACTAATGGACATGAAAAGACCTGCCGAATCGATTGATATGCAATATCATCTCCTTTGACCAGCTTCGTGACCTGACGGGCTGTGACCTGACCTTGACCCGAGGTTAACACCTTAACTCTCGCCCGTATTGGTGTTTTTCCAGCCGCAAACGTATAAGGGGGGCGGGGTCCGTTGGACCCCCCCTTGCCGTTTCGCCCCTGATCGAGCTAGAGCTTCGCGGAAAAAACGAGCGTGTTGGCCGTGACGAGAGGAAGTCGATGATACCCAATTTTGAGGTCCTAGGTCATCGGTTGACTTTCCAGGTCAGGTCAATGACCCAAAAGTCGGGAAAATCGGGACCTGTTAGAAAGTCGTAAAACGTGGCTGCTATGGGGTTTTCGGGGTGCTGATCACGAATATCATGTTAGTTTTGATCACAGATGATGTCTTCATGCATTTAGGCCAGGTCGGGTCAGGTCAGGTCAGGTCAACCAGTAAGGGTATTCGTAGTAGGTGGCAACCGCCTCTGACAGCTTCGCAACATGTTGCGAGGGCACCAAAACTACTTCGTCAATGTTCATATGGCTGCTAAATTCGAATTCAGCTCCTAAAACTGGCCTAGAAACATGTAAAACTCGAAAAAGTGGACCGAGGTCATCAAAGGTCAATGACCTGACCTGACTTTCCGGTGACCTTGACACCCACCCTAATGCATGGAAGCAACATCATATCCCATGTTTGAACGCTTAAAACCACGAAAAGACTGCAAACGCGCCGATAATGCGAGCCGACATACGCCGAATCGCGATTCCGGCCAAACATGGTCTCGAAAAGTAGGTCGCAGGTCAAAGGTCATTAAGGTCAGGGTCATGACAATTTCAGGGTGGGTGTAAAATTGATTAACGCGAGGGTACTGAAAGTTTCGTCGCGATCGGCCGCTTTTTACGCGAGTTATTTGTGAAAAACCGAGGGAGGGGGGTCCGTTCGACCCCCCCCCCTCTATACGGGCGAGGGTTAAGTTGATGTCACCCGAAGAAAAAGTATACCATTCGACACGCCTGAGCTAGACAAACACGATGCTGCTAAAATCGCGGATCTGCGATCATTTTTAGCGAAGTTATTTACCAAAAACCGAACCTGTGCCTTGGGCCACTTGACCTGACCTCCGAAGTCATCGGCTGACCCTGGTCCTTAAATCGGAGACCAATCGCTGCATTTCGTAACGACGCACACGATCGTTTCTTTCGTGAGGGTCTAGCTCAATTAGGGGCGAATCGGCGAAGGGGGTTGTTTCCTCACTTCCAACCCCCAACGTCCCCTCGGTAGGGTAGCCTGGGGCAAGACGCCCCAGATAATTTATTTTGCTACATAACTTTTGTCCTACATCACCTGAAAGGCCAAATTTGTGCTCAATGCGTTCTTTGGACATTTTACTTTAAATTCCACCCCTCAAATTCATTCACTTATGATCGGACTCCCAGCTATGAAGTGATTTGTGAAACAACTGCAAATGGGGCATTTTGCCCCAACCCCAGGGCAAAACGCCCCACGGCCCGGGGCAAGAAGCCCCATACTCTAGATTAAAGATTAAACATTCTAGTTGACCAAATCTTATATGAGAGGTCCGTTAGACCTTGGGAGGCACGGCACTGAAGTTAGCACCTTCCATCCTATCAGGTGTTCAGCTATGACACTATTGTATGAGCAGGTTTTTCACCTGCCTCATCAGGCCAAATAATAAATTATTGCCATGCAACTGTCAACCAAATACGTCCTTTGCCATCCGGTTGCTGAGAAAACTACACATAAATGCATAGAAACTTACTGTTTGCCAGCTACCGAACATTAGGAAGTGGGTAGTACGAACAACACATGAGGCAAAACGCCCCATGGGGCTTTTTGCCCCGCGACCTACTGGGGCGTTTTACCCCATCACGTAGTTCGGTCAGAAAACAACGCCTTGCACTCCAGCAAGACATAATTTAACACGAACCAACCCGGCATTATAAGCCTTCGATAATAGTTGTTCAAAATACATAAAAGTCGTTAACCTGATGTGGACCATAAAAGAACGCCATGATGCATAACCTGACAACAAAACATAAAAATCACTCCAAAAACACATTTTTGGCTATATCTCCCTAAGGAGTCATCACAATTTATTTCCAGTCTGGTCATATAATGATCATATAGTGCACGTTTTATAGAAGAGAGAATATTTCCCCAGATCCTTGCCAGTTCCGAGAAACATCGGTGAGGCGTTTTACCTCGGCGGGGCGACTTGCCCCGGTCTACCCTATTCAGAAAACCTGAAGGTCCGGTGAGGGTTAAAACGTTTCTCCTGAACGAGGAAGAAATGTAAAAGTCAAAGCTCTATAGACGTCCTGTAAAAGTGGCCATAATAATAAATTCGTTAGAAATATGATGCTTTTTAAACGACTTCCTCATATAAAATCGGGTGCTGGGGCCAATCTTATAAACGCTTTAGAATGGACAGGGCGTCACTGGCTGAAGTTTGGGTGCAGAAAACGGCTATTACCTACATGCAAAATGGTTTTCATGCATTTCAGTCAATTGTATATTGTCGGTCCCATGTGGCCGAGCTAAAAAAAAAAATCGGTAGTGTTTTGCATCTTTTACGCCCTAAGAAACTACACCATCTATCGAAGTGGGCGGGTTTATTTGAATGGGAGGGCGCATTATGCACGAATCGTGTGCTTTCGTTTATTTTGGACTGTATTTTACCACATCCACTGCTGGTATCACTATTAATATTATCTAATGCCGTCAATACGACAGCATTCCATTTATAAGATTGGGCCAATGGAGTCGCGCCCCGCGAGCTCGCTTTTCCGCTGGGCCGCTACAGGCCAGGAAGTCGGGCTTCGCCTGAGGGCAGGACAAAGGTCAGCGAGGGAGCGCGGGGTCAGCCAGGTATCGCCAAGTGCCGAGCGGATGCCGCTCCCTCCCCTCTCTTCCCCTCTTCTCCCCTCCCCACCTCGGTATAGATGGGGAGGGACCGAACTGCCAATGACATGCGAGCGGTCAAGGCCGCTCGCGCGGCAGCGACCCTGGCGGCCGGATGCCGCAACTGGGATTCAGCCAAGTTACCGATTCGCCTCCTGTGGGAGAGCCAAACCAGGGGACATACTTTTTAGATATACTGTACGGTGGGATCATTGTGAACTGTCCAGTGTCCACGCTGGGATCGGTGGGAGTTGTTCATGGCGAGTACGACACACCCAGTGACGTGAATCCATGGCGCGGTCAGTGCACCATGCAAACTGTGTACAGTGTTCATGCCCATGGATCAGTGAAAAGCTGTGGACAGTAGTGCAATGTGTACAAATGTGAACAAAGTTGTCTACAAAAATGAGCTCTTGGCCACAGTCTGAGAAAGGCAAGTGGCTCTGCACTGGACAACGTTTTGATTTGCGTATTGCTCAGCCGCTTTATGGGAAGCGAATATTATGTTTTTTTTTCTAATGAAGCATCCTCTCCACAGTTATCTACCGACTACTTCTTTAAATTGTGGCTTTGTCTCCGTGACAGACGTCGTAACCAGTGCCCTAATTGTAGAGACAGACGCCTTCACGTGGACCTCAGAACGCTGTCCCAGTCCCTCGCTGACCGGCTGGGTGCCAATTGACCGGCACCGGGCGCCCCGTTTCTCCCACTTTCCTCCATTTCGCATTAGTCACGGTGTCTCTTTGATGACGAGAGTGGACGGACGGGAGTCACCGCCGGCGTCCAGTTTCGGTGACCACCGCCCCCGGCCAGAGGTTATACCCGACAGAGGCCGATAAAATCGCTCCCGAGATGTTATCGTGCGATCAAACTCGAGCCAGATGCGGGAATTTCACAAGGAGACGGGAAAAGTTAATAAAACTCAAGGTAAATGGAGCCCATTACGGTAAGTGATACTCTTTCGGCACGGAAAGCGTTTTAAACTGACGCTGTTTCGGCACAATGAGCATTTGAAAGTAGCGTTTCGATGGTGTTTTCATGATATGAGGATGCCGGTACCAAGTGATGCTGACGGTTGCTATAGCGTTGCAAAGGCCTGAGTATGGGGCCTGAGGATATAGGGGTAGGTGCTGAGTAGATCCAAGAAATAAAACTGGCAACATAAACTAAAAAAAAAAATGTGTTGAATTATTTTTGTCTATGTCTGTCTAGCATGTGGATGCATGGTCACAGTAGCGGCGGAACACCTTCAATTAAGGGGCGGGGGGGGGGGGGGCACTGACGACTTTTGGTCCCATTTTTTTCTATGCAACGCCCATAGGGTTAATGTTAAAATGCCAAAATCAAAGGGGGCACGGTGCCCCGGTGCCCTCCCCGTTCCGCCGCCTATGCAGGCGCGGATACAAGGGGGGGGCCATGGGGGCCATGGGGGCCCCCTTGGCCGATTTTTTTCAAAAATAAAATAAAAAGTTAAAAAGTTAAAAAGCTGAAAAGGGGGCCTCCTGAAAATAAAGTGGCCGAAATCCGATGAGTTTTTTTTTTAACCTACCCACTTAGTTATTTCTTAGAAGACTAGCTGAGAAGACTTCTTTGTTAGAAGATCGGTAAAGCTTTTCATAACTTGGAGGTCTCTTATACTCACAGAGATGACCACTTTTACAGGGCCTCCTAACCTGCATAGAGGGCCTCCAAGCCTGCACAGATGTTGAGATGTTGCCTGAACAGCTAGATAAGCTCAATAGACGCAGTTTTTTTTTGGGTGGGGGCCCAACAAGTGGGAAGATGGGGCCTCCAACAGGTGGGATTATGGGGGGGCCTCCTGGTTTCTAATGGCCCCTCCCTTGGAGATTTTCTGGATCCGCCCCTGCGCCTATGCATGGTCAACATTCAAATTGTACGGTCCCAAATGTCGTGATTTGGATTGTTTTTTTTTTCTTCTTTTAATCAGGCATTTCGTTCGTCCTTTATCTACGTCACCAAAAGCAGCGACAAGCAATGAATTTGACGAAATTACCTTTCAATACCAAATAGCCTATTTACAACCAACCCTTTCACTAGTTCCATGAATGTGCTATACGTCCGGCTCAATAGCACGGCCCATCTCTATCAGGCGGGTGAACTGCCGGTGGTCCGTTTGCTTTGTTTCCTGATCCGGTGTTCCGCTGGACCCACTGCGGCATTGAGGAGCGCCCGAGCGGCAGCACGAGCCCTCGCTCAAACGCACACCCAATCTGTCCCGGCGACCCACATCCTATTTTAGTGGCCACGACTGACGCCGATAGGGTACCAAAGCCGGACGCGGTCTGCCGTTAAACAGGACACGGATAGGTCCCCTATCACTTTCCCCTTCGACCGGAGGCGCTTTAAACTTCCCATATCCCCTGTTTCCAGGCGCGTGCGGACGAGGTAAAAAAAGAGGGAGCCCGGGAAATATGACTGATTTTAGCCGACCGCGGGCGGTGCTGGGGAGGCGCGGCAGCCGGGGCCGGTGTGAGATTTACCGTCTGCCCCTCTGGCCGCCGACAGGGCTGCTGTTCGAGCCCAGCTAATGGCGCTCTCCTCCGCGTGCTGGCCGCAGAAATATGGACCAATTATTGCCGCGGTCGCGTGCCCTGACGGCCAGCGTCCGCCGCCGCCTCCCCTCCGCCACAAATCACACACGCCCGCGGGGAGGAAAAAACTGTCTGCACGTCTCAGGGGCAGTCGCCGGCGGCCGGTCCGTCACCCCCCCCCCCTAACTCATCCCATGCGCCCGCCGCCAGCTGTCGAAGCTCATCACTATCCAGCGCGTGCCCACCCCCGGCTGACAAACCGCGCATGCGCGCTGCCACTCGATCATTTCTGCGCCGACCCGCTCTGGAATTCGGCAATTACTGCCGGCGAGAGGGGTGATTTTCTCATTTGATTGTCATTAATCAGAGCTATTCCGGGCCATCTCTGTGCATGATTGCCCTGATTTTACGACTCTATCGATGGGGACGGCGCGCCGGGCGCAGCTGGCAGGAAGGAGAGCGAGCGGCGGCAGCAGCGCGGCCGGCGCCCCTCTAATGAGTTTCCTGTTTTCGGCCGCGTCTGTTGGCGGGCGGCAGTTGTCCGCCCACTCGGCGACGAGCGGACCTTTAAATCGCACCGGCCCGCTGTCTGTGCACGGGGTGCCGAGCAGGGGCTCGACCAGCGGGCATACCTACACAAAACGGCTGCGGATGTAGCTTTAGGAACGCATTTGTGCCACACAGTTTCCTTGCATTTCGAATAGGTATCTGTAAACCGAGGTGTGTTGCAATACAAGTGAATGAATCTGCTGCGAAGACACAAAATAAAAATGAGGCAGCGAGGGTCAAATCCACGCTTGAAAACGAAAACATATATCGTTAAATCGGAGTAATATCGCAGTCTGCCGTTGCGTTATCATCTTACAGATTGCTCCCACAATATCGAAGTCTGCAGCGGTAATCACGCAGCCTGTTGACGTAATCTCGTAGTCTGTCGCTGTGATCTGGCAGTCTGTCGCTGTGATCTGGCAGTCTGTCGCTGTGATCTGGCAGTCTACCGCATGTGCTTCTGCAGTGCAGTTGAAAGCCGTGCGGGCTGGCGAACGGCGGACGGCAGACGGTAGACGGCGGCCGCTTTGCGCCCAAGATCGCGGCGATATGACACAGCGGCTGATCGGCCGACAATACGACACGACCGGTCGACAATACGACACCGGCCGACCATAATGCGCCGACACCGACAACACATGTCACGCGGCGCGCGTGCGTCTGCAAAAACGGCTCGCGCGCGAGGTGCAAAAACGACCGCAATCGGGCCATCGGCAGCCGCTGTTTACCCAGTTTCTATTCTGAACCGGCGGCGGACGGCCGTAACCGAACCCGACCAGCAGCCGTATGCGCGGCCCGGCGCATAGTAATGAGAGCCGCCGTTGCAAAAATGCGACAAACAAGCGCCGCCTGGCGCGGCAGCAGCGGCGGCGGCGGTGGAGGATGCGGGTCGGCCGCGGGGGGAGCGCCAGGAATAGAAGGGGTGCCTCCTGGTGTGCACGTGTGCACGTGCGCCCGCTGGCCGGGAGGTCCGCCGGCACGCGGCGAGACCGCCTGTCAAAGCCGAGCTGGAGACCTCCTCTGAGCTGGACGCCTCCGCGGAGCAATCCTTTGCCACCGCGAGCAGGATTCGGTTTCACAACAGCGTAGTACTCGCGGTCGGCGGGGCGGGGCGGCGCGGGAGGGAGGGAGGGACAGGGCGGGTCTGAGAGGGTCCCTCCGCGTCCCTCCCCCGACGCGATGGTCGGCGTCTTCAGACCAACAATGCCACTGATTCTTTTGTTTGTTAGTTTCTCTGCGGCGCGGGCGCGCTTTGGGCCAGCCGTTGATTTAATTAGCATTCCTGAATGCGGCCTGTTTTAATTAGAAGCCCGGTGCGCGGGCAGGCGGCTATTGTGTGAGCGCGGCCAAAGACGCCGGCCGCCGGCCGATGTCGTGACTGCAGCGAGCGGTCCACGCCGCGCCGACACCGACCCACACGGCGCACGCAGGACACGAATACAACCCACGGCGACTCAACGCGACCCACCGCTGCCCACGGAGACCCACGGAGACACACGCCGACCCACGGAGACCCACGGAAACCCATGGAGACCCACGGAGAGCCACGGAGACCGACCGCAACCCACGCCGACCCGTCAGCGACAGAAGAGCAGTGAGCCGAGGTGACTGCCCCCGGTCCCCGACCCCAGGTCAACGCTGTCCGGCGTAACGCTGGACAGGACTCTGGGGTTCGGCCCCCACTGCAGGAACCTCCGCCGCCGCGTCCGCCCTCGCATCTCTCAACTACGACGAATCACCGGTCGCAGCTGGGGCCTGGAGGAGAGACAACTCCGGGCCGTCGCCAACGGCTACGTTAGGGGAGCCATCGAACACGCGGCGGCCGCCTGGATGCCGGCGGCCGCCAGGACTAACATAGAAGTTCTGGAACGCGAGATGCGTGCCGCGGCCCGAGTCATAACGGGCTGCATCGGGTCGGCCCCCATCCACGGAGTAATGGCCGAAGCCGGCGTGGCCCCGGTCGCGGCGCGCCGCACAGCACTGGCGGCGAGGATGCTGGCGAAGGCCATGGCACTGCCCGAGGAAGACCCGCTACACCGACTGGCCGTGGCGGACCCACCGCGGCGCCTCAAGACCGTCTGCGGATGGCGCCAGTTGGGTCGGGAGGTGTGGCGGACCCTTGGAGTGGAGCCACCGGTGGAGCCGTTGCTCCCCGTGCGCCCCCCGCCCTGGCAACCAACCGGCACGATCAGTTTTAACCTGGACATCGGAGCGGGGCTCCCAGCCGGAGCTGCCGCCTCCACGAAGAAGGAAGCCGCCCTACACCACCTGGCGTCCCTGACCCAATGTGCGACCTGGGTGTGGACCGACGGGTCGGCGACTGGAGGCGTTCTCTGTGGAGGGGCCGGCGCGCTGGTCGTCCACGCCGATGATGACCGCACTGAGCTGAAGAGGCCCGCAGGAGCGCTCTGTTCCAGCTTCAGGGCGGAGATGCTGGCCATCGCAATGACCCTGGAACATCTGGAGACACACCCTCGTGACGACACGCTACCAATAATAATCTGTACCGACTCACAGTCTGCCCTGGCTGCACTGAGAGAGGGGCCTTCGGCCCAGAGGACGGTCCAGGGGGCGGAGATATGGAGCCGCCTGCTGGAAATCGCCACACCGGACCGCCACGTGACGCTGCAGTGGGTCCCATCGCATTGTGGGATCCCAGGCAACGAGGCGGCGGACGTGCTGGCGGGGGAGGCGGCGGCGCTGGATCAAGAAATCGCCTCCATCGACGTCAACACCGTCTACAAGGCTGCGGCCCGTCTAGCCAGGGACCAGGCGGCCAGGGACAGACCGTCATACCCAGACCCGACACGCAGAGCGGCGACCGGCTGGTACCGGGAGCTGATGGGTGCGAGATACCCGCCCCCGGTCTCCGGCCTGGATCGGCGGACAGCCATCGATGTCCACCAGATCCGGACTGGCCACTGGAGTGGATCGACCCAGTTCCTGCACTCCATCGGCCGGAGCCCCTCAGCCGCCTGCGCCCAATGCCGGGACCTGCTATGCGAGGCCGCCCGGTGCCCGCTGTGCGGCGAAGAGGCGGACACCCCCCGGCACATCCTGCTCACGTGCCCGGGCCTGATGGGTGTTCGCCTCAAAATCCCGGCCGTAGGGAACATCCTACCAACACCCGACGAGGTCTGGCGCAGTGACGTGGTGGCGGCCCTGGTGGCCGCCTTCAGGGCCCTCCAGAGCCGATGAGGCTACGCCGCGGGGCCACCCGCGGCCGGAGGGAAAATCAACAACAACAACAACCCCAGGTCAAGAGCCTGTGTCACAGCCGCCGACCGCAAAAACCGAGCCCTCAGCGTCGTTGAGAGTCGTTTCGACGCGAAATGCTGAGCGTCGCCCAAATAACGACGGCCGTAACTGTCGGCACAGGTCGGCGTCGGTGTCGCGCGCCCTTCGGTCGACGCCGAGTGCCTTCATAAATGTCAGACAGGCGGCATAAATCGCCGGGGCAAATTAGGATCGCGACCATGTGCTGACGGGACGAGCTAATTATCTCCTCGGCACGATCTTTTTACCGGCCGCTGCTGACTGCGACGCTCGGCCGGCCGAGGGTTGGAAAGGGTAATGTCCTGTCGTGAGCGTTTCAGGTTCAGGACGCTGCACTGGGGAACGGGTAGGGGAGTGCGTGTGGGCAAGGTGAAACAAGAGCGCAGAGGGGACAAACCTGCCACGGACCTGGCGGGATGCCCATTGTGTCTAAGGGACGCCAGCGGCCCTGCCGCTCTAGTCCAGCTCAGCACCGGCGTCGTCACGCCGGTAGTCTCAGGAGGAGGAGGAAGGGAGGGGTGCCGCTCGCGTGACGTCAGCAGGAAAGACGCCTGCGACGCGCGCCACGCGCCGCCGCGCACCGGGCCGCACCGGGCCGGGGGCCTTTTAAAAATAGCCGCCCTCAGCTGCCGCGGCAGGCGAGCCGCCTTTAAAGATTAAACTGCCGGCGGCGGTGCGCCGTGTGGGGGGAGGTGCGCCGTTTTTGGACCGCTCCGGCCGCGGGGGACGTGGCCTGGGGCGACGCCAGGGGCACCATCTGCCCCGGGGCGGTGACGAGGGACGGGCCACGCGGCGCCAATCACGGCGTGCGCCGTGCTCCCCTCCGTGGCGAGACGCGCGCCGCACCGGCTTCCGGCCCTCCGAGACGGTGCAGGGTTGGCCGGCTGACAGATGCAAAGCCACGGAGCGGGCAGATGCAAAGCCCCGGCTAGACGACAGATGCAGAGCTGTAAGCGGCGAACAGATGCAGCGGAGGTAACTCGTTTGACTCCCTAACTAAAACATCTGCGGGACCTCGGCCAAACTCGTGAACGCTCCTTTGACTCCGGATGAAATCCTGCACAGACGATTTCCTCCCCTACATCTGTCAAACCTTGCTTCCGATCCTCACTGCGGCTTCTTACAGCTCACCAAACCGAGATAACCGTCGCAGCGAATAGGAGGGTCACGATATCCTGACGTATTTCTGCACGGCCGATAATGGGCTAATTTGTCCCGAGCAAACGACCCGGGGTTTTCCGAGGGCAGCCAGTAACCGCTTCTGCCCGATCAGTCGGCCGTGGGATGACAAGCCGTTTGGAGTCGATGGTTGGACCATGCTCTCATGCACCCGGATATATTTCATGTTGGATCATCTAATGGTTAGGGATAATATCACCCTTAGTTGGTTCAATATAGCATGATGCATTGGGCGGCCGGGGCCTTTGTCTCGGTCCAGTGACGATGGCAGGATGAGGAGAGCTCGTGCAATTAATGGGGAGGGGAGGTAAGCGTTCATACGGACATTCTGCTGAAACGATAGCATTTATTCTACTTGTGAGCTTAACAAACTGATGACATGTTCGCGCACAGTTTTGATTTAGATGATCGACTCACCAGCAACAGATTTAGCATCAATGGTTAGCTTTTCTGTCTTAAAACCTCCAAATCGTCCACAGGAAAAATATGAACGCCTAGAAGTTAACGGTAAAAGTAAAACAAAATAGTGGTGACTTGTATATCACGCTAAAAACCTAGGTTTAATAAAGATGTTAAAAATGAGAACTAAGATGGATATAAAACAAACATCAAGATAAAGATAACTGATATGAAAAAGGAATACTTGTAAGTGGCTCTTCCCATCGTTTACATCGATGTCCCTTACCTCACCCCGGCTTTGTCTTACCGTTGATGTCAGTGCACCTCCATATCCAATCGTCACCGGCAGGTCCATAGCCGCCCCACAGAAGACACCACCAATCCACCGGGGAGCGAGCCTGTCAGATGACATATGACGGCTGTCATGACGGCCGACAGATGATGCAGCACACCGGTCAGGAGCCAGAGGTGACACCCAGGGACCGCTGGAGGGAGGGGCACCCCCAGGGGTGACGTAGGGGACGTCCCGGTGCAATTGCTCAGTGTCACCGCCGGAAAATAAAAACACCGCGCGGCGCCGGAGAATCAACATCCGCGGCCGATTCTTTGGGTGAATGTGTACCTTATCGGGTGGGGTATAAGGAGAGGGTCGATACCTTGGAGAGTGGTTCTTGCTAAGGGATTATGTACTAGTGCCTGACATGCCGTTTTATAATGAGATGGTTGATTCAGATACTTTGGACCAGTTTCGCTTGCCTATATGACAAAGGTAAGACGCATTTCCACGATTTCATTCACATAAGACACATTTCCACGATTGATGTTTAAAAGGTTTGACGTTTAACAGCCTGAAGATGTGTTCGACCAAAATCACACTGTCAAAGTTCGACTCCTATTCAAAACGACATGCGACTTTGGTATAGAAGTATGTCATGGCTTAAATGTAAGATAGTGGTCAAAGCGCCGGTCAGCATACCTATATGTAATACATGATTCGTTTTCAAACAGGGTGATTGAAACACCTTAAAAATGTGTATGTTTATCCTATATTAATCAGGGCGTTTAGCACGCATCGGTGACCGTCAAACAAAATTTATCGGTTTGTTTGCACTTGGGTGATGTATGCACTCCAAATGAGCAATTTCAGCTCCTAATAGCCGAGCCTCCGCACGCAAAAGAGCAATGTCCGAAATAACGTCTGACAATTTGTCTTGTAAGACCATCGTGGGTCTGTACCGATGAGCAAATACTATTACGCAACTTTGCAAATTATCTGCAGGCTGCGAGTTTTTTTCTTAGTGGTCAATATACTCAACTAATTGACAAATACTCTTTTTCTTCGGTAGATTTATGTTATCAAAATACGTTTTTGAGGTAATAATTCGACTCATGTCTAGCTATGTGGCGATGCTCCCGTGATCCAACTGCTCAGGATTTCACTCTCTCGAGGTGGTCCTTTGTTTACCTGGGCGGCTGCAAGCGGGCGGTGTGCGTCTGTCCGCCCTGTGCCCTGTGCCCTCCGCCCCGTGCCCTCCGCCCTGCGCACTCCGCCCTGCGCGCGCACAATGCCCGTGCGTCTCTTGTCTGTCTCAGATCGCATATTAATAATTAGTTGGGTGGGATTAATTGGCGATCGCAGACGAGCGCTCGTGATGGATGGCCGAGCCTGGTGAGCGATGGCCGAGGTTTGGCTGGCCTGTTTATCATCTGAGGCTGCGGCCGATCCACGGGGACTCGGGGATGACCCAGGGGTCAGACGGAACCGAGTAGGAAAGGCGGATACTGGGCGGATGAAACGGTGGGTCATTTACAACCTGTAGAGGGGACACTTATGTTTATTTCAAAATGGTATTTAGCTTGATTGATTGCAATTAAACTGGTTACTGTGGTGGAGTTCCAACTTCTCGGTAATGGGGTAGACGGTTAAATCAATATTACGAATTCATTAGGCAACGATTGACGGCCGGGCTTCATTTTGCAGGGAATTGATGAGGCCAATTAGGATATAAGCATTCACATTGCTGAGCGACTAAGACGCCCAATAAATCTCAGAATATCGTAGGTCTCTGAACAACGGAGGATTGCACTCCTCGATACCTATACAGCTGTTTAAATTTTAAAGCGTAGATATGCACCATCAAGCTCCAATTATAAACACATTCGTTGTGGCGTTGAAGCTGTTCCTATAAACTTATAGAATTATAGATGCAATTGAGACGAAACTTGTCCTTTTCGTTGGGAAACCCCCATGGACCATGGGGGTCCATGGCTAATTGGTTTGTGCTGAAAATAATAACATGAAGTAACGTTAACGGTTCAACCATTTTTATTTATTTTACTACTTATATCCACGCTAAATCAAATATCTTCTTCAGCAATCGTAGCCGTTCGCTGCTCTTGTTACCTCCGTGCACGTTCTGTGCTGTCCCCGTTCATATGTAGTCTCTCCTCCATCGTACGCGCTGCCGCCGCGCCAGCCGGTCCACTGTGCGCCGTCTCGGCGGTCAGCAGCGCGCTGCCACCTGTCACTCCGACCGGCCCCGAGACGCTGACAGAGTGACAGACGGCCCGTGACAGATGGACGCCGGACGACAGTCACGGTCCGGCGACAGGTGTGTGACGCCACGACGACCGAGGACGCCACCGGCAGTACGTCACGTGACGGGAATCAAATCGGACGGACGACGATTATACGGAGGGGAGCGGATTGGAGAGCCGGCTGGGATATTGGACAGGATTAGAGGACTGAGATCGAGGGAGGTCGCAAACAGGTGGATCGAGATCAGAGGCAAACTCAGAATAATGTAGTTCTTACTCCTGCACTGAAAAAATTTTGAACACCGTTAACTGGGTAAGTGGTTATTCTGCATACCCAAGGGAGTTTTTATATACCCAATAATGGGTGTTCAGGGAGCGTTTGACACCTTTAACCGTGTATGACAGGCTTCATGACACTGTAATAAGCTAGTACACATTTAAAAGTGTCTGACACTCATCATACACTGCAAAAACACCCCACCCCGTTTTTAAATTTTCTCAGTGTGATAAAAATTATTGTAATATCAACAACTCACGGAAAACCGTCTTAATGTTGATATTTTTAGAATAAAATAAATGATAGCTATGGTGTGGATGGGAATAGCAGTTTTGACGGTTTACCCCTTCCCTCCTAAAGTCAAAAGCTGAATCCGCCAGTAACTGACTGACTGACGGCGATTGTCCATGCAGCGATGCGGTAGCCACAATCATGATCGGTGGGAGCTGGTGCACGATGTGATTGGTATCTTCCCTCTGAACAAAATGAGGAGTGACAGTTACTTCCCTCTGATGCTGACAGATGTTCTCCTCTGTATAATGATATTCAACTCAAGTTAGTTTAGACATGCCTACTGCATTTAAAATCAAATTTTTACTCAAAGTTGATCGGAGGATGAGGATCGGATCGACCGATCGGGTTAAATCTAAATCCACTCTTGCTTTTCATGGAAGCTGGTCGAATGACGTCTTGTCGCCCATATTTACATGGATGTAGGTACTACAAATGCCTACCTCTTCCGACATTCGAGACTCAGTTACAGCAGGCGGCCTTCGCTTACAGGGACGGGTGGGTTCATTGATCGACTACCACGGGTGGCATGATGGACTATGGGTGCCGCTATGCATGGAATGTCGATTAACGGGGTACGAGTCGATAAGGTGTCGAGGCGTGCATCGACCTCATTACATACCTGACACCGGCGCTAGCCCGATAAGTGACATGCCATTGCTATTGGATACTGCTTATCAGGAGGAGCTGTGATTGAATCATGAATTATAAAACAGCGATTTATTATTTAGCTTCACTGAGTGACACAGCTCACTCGGCTCCTGCAGCATTCAAAAGCCCGCCTTCCCTCGCCCGCCTCCTCTTGTAACCTTACTGCCAATTGACCACACAATCACGACATCATCAGCCTCAATCGCCTTTATTCTCATCTCCATCCTAGGCCTGAGCACAGCGCCCCGCGCGACGGACCAAACGACTGCCGGCACGCTCGTGCCCTCACTCTCCTAAATACGCCACGATCGCGTCCCGCCTCCGCAGTCCGCCTCTCCGCGCTCCGCCTCTTCGCACAGCCCGCCTCTCCGCGCTCCGCCTCTTCGCACAGCCCGCCTCCGCGCGCCTCTGCTCACGGCCCGTGCCGAGCCATAGGTACCGAGCCGAGCCGTGCCCGTTTTAGAGCTCCAGGAAATGACAGGGGCTGCGGGAGGCGGTTCAGATGGATCGCTGACGCGCCCGCCACGGACTCGTTAATCAGAGCTCTGTGCCCGCGGCGCGACCGTCGGCACCAATCCGTCTCTGTTGTCTCAATAATCAATGTTTACGGAATGGAACGAAAACGGGCCTGACCCAGAGTGGCTCGGAACCGTGGGCCGTACCGCGCTGCGGTCATAGTTCCAGGTAGGCGGGGAGGGAGGCGAGCATGTGGCTTCGAGAGTACGTACACGCACATTTGCCCGCAGGGCCTGACAAAACGCAGACGCAGATGTCAGGGTGCGTTTAGAGGAAACGCTTCGAGTTTCGATGGATGCCATTTAGAGCACAGCATGAGCTATTTTTGACCAGTGATGACTAACCAAATGTTACATTTTGCCGCTGGGTATTCCCAGATCATCCATGAGTTTTCTCCACAAGCCTGACAAATTTATGCTCGTGAAGTCCGTCTTATCCATCTTCGACGTCTGTTTGCCACGCCTTCGACAAAGAGCGATGGACCGTGCAGCTCTCGCTTCCATGGCCGAGCGGAGAACACGTCACACCTTTCGATGCCAGCTACCGACGGTGGCGACCCGGGCTGACCGAGGGGGAGGGTCTGGACAGGGAGGGAGGGGGTGACGACGACCGGCCGGCCGGCATCTCCATCAGCGCGGCGTCGGTCCCCTGGCCACCCTCTGACGTGTTGATAAATATTGTGGCGACGACAGGGCGGGCGGCCCCGTCGGCCGTCGGGCGTCGGCGCTGCCCGTCGGCCAAACAATAGGGGGTGGCTCGCGGCTCGGTAGGTAAATACCGGAACCCGCGCGTCGGTCGGCGGACCGTGCTGGCCGCCTCGTCACCTCCGGGGCGAGGTGGGTCGTCGTCATGGAAGACGGCCAACCCTTTCGTGGTGGCGAGGTGAGCTGTTTGGATAGATAACAGCTCGTGTGTCGGCTCGGTAGAGATCAGTAGCAGCTCGTGACGGCTGGCAGCCGGCGGTGGACAGGGTGGGAGCCCGAGAGAGAACCCAGTGAGAGCTCCAGACGAGGCCCAGGTGTCGGTCACAGGGTAGGACTCCGATCGGCCGGCGGCTGGTGGAAGTCGTCTGTCGATGGGAATGGACTGGCAGTGGCATGTTTTCCTGTGTGCCATCCGAGACGACGCTCTTCCGCGCAGGCATGGAAAGGGATTTCCCGGAAACGTGATGGTATTTGTCGAGATGAAGCAATGGTTTTGCGTTCAGCCATTTACGTGTTTTGCACCGAGTGAGAATATCCTTGATTGTCACCGACGAAAGTGTTCGGACCAACCCGCGCTACCGCTGTGCCGCCGTGATAGCCGGCCGGCCGCCGTGACACCGCGGCGGCGCCGCCGCTCGCTGCAGCCGTCCCGCCGCCGCACCGCCGTCACCCCGTCCAGACTCAGGATGAGTTGTGAGGCATTGTGCAGGGCGGGGCCGCGAGCAGACGCGGCCGGCGGTCGGTACGCGTGCCGCCGACGCTGCCGAGCCGCAGCAGCGCCGCGGCCGCCACCGAGACCGAGATATAAATTAAAGACACGTCGTTTTAAGGCACGTAGGCCGCCAAGCTGGCGCCTTCAGCCACCTCCCCGCTGCAGTGCAAGTTCGCACTCGTTTTGCACACGTCTTAAGCATTGCGTATAAAATGTGGGTCACGTACGACCCCGGCAGAGTCTCACTTCGACCGTCGCGCTGTGCGCACGGACTGATCTGCCCCGCTCGACGCCTCGCCCGGCTGAGCGGGGACAGAGTACAGAAGCACGCGCGCAGACCGACTCTCCTGCGCGCAGCCGCGCCCGGCGGGGCAGTGTCAGTGCTTCAGATTTGTACAGTGAATGTGAATTGTGCTCCGTGTCTGCGTGTTTCATCTACCGGTTTTCTTCACAACTGCTTCCGCTTCTTGCTTCGCGTATACTTCAATAAATCCTCTACGGGAAATCTTCACGTCTATCTACTACTGAAAATCGCCGAATATCAAAAACCCAGGAGCTCACATAGCAGGCGGGCGGGCTACGAATGTCGCACAAACTCACCGAATAAAATACAGTCCACATCCAACCAGAAAAGAACTCCGAACGACAGTTTGTCGGCGACATTTGCTGGTCCTCCGGGCCGGATCCTGAACTATGGCAAGTGGAGAAGCAAGCTCTTCTCTAGAGCGAATGGGGGAAAGTGACAAAGAAGAAACCGCTGACATGGAAGAAGTACCAGCTGAACCAGCCGCTGCAGGTCAAGGACAAGCTGCAGTGACTACAGCCCGAGAAGAACCACGAGAAGGCCAATGCTCCAACGGGGAGTGGCGGCACCTCAGACAGGTGAGAGGTCGTCATCGGGCGGCTCTCACAAGGATTTTCCGGCGCGCTGAAGCTCTCGTGACAGAAAGAGCCTCACGCGTCCAGTTTGGAAATATCCGCAGAGAAATGGACAGCGCTTTCCAAGCGTTGATGGCCGTTCACGAATGTATCTCTGGATACACGCAGAGTGAGGAAGAAAAAGAAAATGAGGCTCAGTACTTAAGCGAAGTTCGTACGGAGAAAGAGAGAATCGAGGAGAAAATCGAGACTTTCATGACAAGCACCACAGACGAACTACAGCTGACCTCTACGAGACAGACTGACTTCAGCGAGGACGGAGGAGGGCAACCTGAAGACGGCTTGGGACGCTCAGTGTCACGCATGACCCGTAGCGTCGCTCGCCGAGCAAGGTCACAGGTCAGTGGCAGCTCGGCGGCCTCTCATGCATCAGCTGAAGCCAGGATATCATCCAAACTGAAGGAGCTGCGCGTGCGCCAGCTGGAGCGAGAAAGGACACAACTGACACGAGAACAAGAACTGCGCGAACAAGAACAAAGGATAAGGCAACAAGAACAAGAACTGCGCGAACAAGAACAAAAGATAAGGCAACAAGAACAAGAACTGCAATATGAGAGAGACCTTCAGAAAGCCAGAGATGAAGCTGAAGCTGCCCGACTGGAGGCGGACCTGAGGGAAGAAATGGAAGACGAGCTCAATGCAGACAGGCGAGACGATTTTGTGGATGAAAATCTTGGAGAACCAATCACCGAGAAAAGCGTTTCTCAAAGGCCGAACTGCTCCAGATCACAACTTCGTTTCTCCGAGCCAGTCTCCGTTACGCCCAGAGAACCTCTAGAACCTCTAACCGAAATCAGAGAAGAACCTCCGCAACTAGAACCTCCACGAATGGCGCCCAGTCCCGGTATGTCCACAAGCCAGACGTCATGGATAGATCAGCTGCGACCGACAGCTGTACCACGTCCGGCTCCTACGACATCCGCGTTCACTAAGAGCATCCCCCGTCTCCAGCTGCCGACCTTCTCAGGCAAGCCGTCTGAGTGGCCGCGCTGGATCGGACTGTTCCGAGCGCTCGTGCACGACCAGCCATCGCTCAGCGACGCAGAAAGAATGGCTCATCTGCAAGCGTCAGTGATGGGACAAGCGCAAGAAGCCATCGCTGGCATGTTATTTGACGGCAACCTCTACCAACAAGCCCTCAAAACTCTACAAGATCGTTTCGGCCGAAGCACGGATGTGATTAAGGTACATCTCGAGAAAGTGTTCTTGGCTGAACCTCCTCAGAAGAACAGTGTTCGATCGTTAGAGTACTTCCATTCCGCCCTGCACTGCGCGGTCACGCTCATGCAGGCCCAAGGATATGAGGCGGACCTGTACAGCACAGAGAATCTCCGAAGAACGGTGGTCAAACTTCCAGAATATCTACGGCGTGAATGGGGTAAACATGTGCTCGAACTCCACCCAAGACATCCATCACTCATCGACCTGGACGTTTGGCTGCTGAAGCAGGTCCAAATTGCATCGCTCTGCCAAACCGCTGAAACGCCGAGTGACAGGCGGGGGAGAACCAGAGACCAGACGACTAAGCGAGCAGCGCATGCTACCGCAACTTCGTCACCAGCCTCTCCATCAACGGCACAGAAACCAGGTGGGAATGCGTCGTGTCCGAAGTGCGGTGGTGAGTACAGACTGCACCAGTGTCGTGAGTTCAAAAATCTGGACGTAGAAAGAAGAATCGACCTAATATTCGACAAGGGACTGTGCCTCTGGTGTCTGCAAAGGGGAAATCTCGCCAGAGAATGTCACAACACCAAGCTCTGTGGTGTAAATGGGTGCCAGAGACGCCATAATCAGCTGATACATGGCAGCACCAAACGAACCACGTCCCTCACCGACCGCTCGGGAGCTGTAGCCAGTCGGCCTGCCAATGAAACAACTTCAGCGGCAGAAGGAGAAGAGGTACGTGTGGTGGCTGCATCTACCTCCATCGGAAAGACGGGCGGAACTCTTCTACAAATCGTTCCAGTTCGAATCCATGGAAAGAAGGCAGGAACTCACCGTGACACCTATGCTCTTCTCGATTCAGGGTCAGAATCTTCCTTCTGCAGTGAAGCTGTGCTGAACCAACTGGGAATCACAGGACAAGACGAACAGCTGTGTCTTCAGACAGTGGAAGGAACTGGAAAACCTCAAGCATCAACTAGAGTGAAGCTAGAGCTGAGCTCTGTGGCCTCTGGGGAAACTCGAAGAATCATCGTGCCTGAGGCGTGGTCTGTTCCATCTCTCGACATCTCCATGCCGAACGTCTGCAAGAAGCAGCGGGAGAAGTGGCGTCACATCAAGGACTTGGACATTCCTCAGTGCTCCCATGGACAGGTGGAACTGTTGCTCGGAGCTAACGTCAGCGAAGCAGTCATCCAGCAAGAGGTCCGGGTGGGTCAACCAGGCCAACCGATAGCTGTACGTACTGCTTTTGGTTGGACCCTGACTGGCGCTGTATCCGACCTGCACCCTGGAAAACATGGACGAACTAGAAGAGCGATGTTCATCCAGAAAGGCTTCGCTGCTGACGAGGAACTGGACAACATGCTGAAGGACTGGTGGACAACTGAATCCTTCGGAGCCAAGTATGAAAGGTCAGTGTCACAGTCGAAAGAAGACCGTCGAGCGCAAGAGCTTCTAGAGTCAACAACCACCAAGTTAACCGGCAACCGCTACGAGACTGGCCTCCTCTGGAAGACTGACGACGACACGCCGTTTCCAGACAGCAAGGTGATGGCTACAAAGAGACTACACGGCACCGAGAGGCGTCTGGTAAACGATCAAGAGAAAGCAGCAGCTTACCAGGCCACGATCGATGCATATGTAAAAAAGGGCCACGCCAGAAAGCTGTCCAGGGAGGAGGCACAGCTCCGGCTACCCAGACGCTGGTTCCTACCACACCATGCCGTGACTAATCCCAATAAGCCAGGCCGCTTCAGGATAGTCTTCGATGCGGCAGCCAGATCGTACGGAACATCGCTGAATGACAAGCTCCTGACCGGACCAGACCTGCTGAAGAACCTCACCGGCGTCCTGCTCCGTTTCCGAGAAGAAAAAGTCGGCATGGTGGCAGACATCCAAGAAATGTACCACCAGGTCCGTGTCATCGAGAAGGACCGACCTGCGCTCAGCTTCCTGTGGCGCGACCTGGATCAAACTAGAGAACCAGACATCTACGAGATGCAGGTGACCATCTTCGGCGCCAAATCGTCTCCAGCGTCTGCCAACTACGTCCTCCAAAGAACAGTCGCGGACCATGGAGAAGACTGCGGGCTGCCAAAGAAGGCCGTGGAAACTGTGAAGAACAGTTTCTACATGGACGACTTCTTACGATCAGAAGAACATGAAGATGATGCGTTGAAGACGACGAAGCAGGTGACAGAGACACTCTCCCGAGGCGGCTTCCATCTATCCAAGTGGGTAAGCAACTCGAGGCGCGTACTGGAGAGCATTCCCCGAGAGAAGCGCGCCCAGCCGGAACTAGACCTCACAGAAGCGGAGCTGCCCACACAAGGTGCCTTGGGAGTGGTCTGGGATGCTGAAAAGGACAGTCTGAGCTTCAGATTCCGAGACTCAAGCGTCCCGATGACAAAGCGGGGAGTCCTCCAAAGGACTGCGTCGATCTTCGATCCTCTGGGGATCGCCGCGCCCTTCGTCATCAGAGCCAAAATGTTCATGCAGCAGCTCTGGACCAAGCAACTGGACTGGGACGACGAGCTGGATCGTGAGGAGCAGAAAGAATGGGAAGAATGGCTCCAAGAACTGCCAGCACTGAGAAACATCAGTGTCCCACGCTGCCTCCGTCCAACATCAAGTGACACAATAGCGCGTGAGCTTCATGTCTTCTGCGACGCATCAGAGGGAGCGTTCGGAGCAGTCGCTTATCTCCGTACGACCTCACCAGACAGCACGCATCACTGCTCGTTCATCATGAGCAAGACACGAGTTGCACCGCTGAAGAGACTGTCGATCGTCAGATTGGAGCTGCAGGCAGCAGTGCTCGCAGTGCGCTTGGTGGACGCGCTCCAAAAGGAGATACCAGATCAAGTCAAGAAGGTCACCTACTGGAGCGACAGCCGGGTCGTCCTGCAGTACATCAGCAACGAGAGCAGACGATTCCATACATTCGTCTCAAACAGAGTGGCAGAAATCCACGACCTGTCAGACAAAGGTCAGTGGCGTCACTGCCCAGGACGACTCAACCCAGCCGATCTGTGCTCCAGGGGTGAGACAGTGAAGGAGCTCGCCGACAACCCTCTCTGGCTATCCGGCCCAGACTTCCTCCGAGGCGACGAAGAAGGGTGGCCAGAGCAGCTTCACGTTCAGAAGCTGGCTGAAGAAGACGTAGAAGTGAAAGTTGGAGCCTTCGCCACAGTCACGGTGAGGGATCCAAAGGCAGCACTGCCGACACCGAGCAAATTCTCGTCTTGGACAAAATACAAGCGCACGGTGGCCTGGATCCTGCGCTTCCTCCGCAACTCGAAGCTGAAAGGCGAGCAGAAGCGACAGCGAAACCTAGGCCCACTGACCGTGTCAGAGCTCCATGACGCGGAGAAGACCATCCTCCAGATGGTGCAGGCGGAGGCCTACAGGACCGAGCTGCAGCAGTTACAGGCGGGTCAGCAGCTCAACAAGAAGAGCGGCATCGCCGATCTGTCACCAATTCTGGACGCTGATGGCATCTTACGAGTCGGGGGGCGACTAGAGAATGCTCCACTGGACGAAGACGCTCGCCATCCCATTCTACTCCCAGCAGGTTCTGATGTGGCGAGGATGATCATCTACGAAACGCACCGTCAGCTCATGCACGCCGGCGCAGAACACACCCTGAACGAAGTTCGCCAGAAATTCTGGATTCCGAGGGGTCGTTCGCAGGTAAAACGAGTCCTTATCGACTGCACCATCTGTCGCAAGAGAAGGGCGAGACCTCAGCCTCCAAGAATGGCCGATCTTCCCGCTGACCGGTTTAACACCTCCCATCCGTTCAGCTTCGTGGGGATCGACTATTTCGGACCGCTCACAGTCAGGCGGTTCCGCAAGACAGAAAAGAGGTACGGCCTGCTGGTGACGTGTCTGGCCACGCGAGCCATTCATCTGGAAGTGTCCAACAGCCTGGATACTGACAGCTTCCTGATGGCCTTCCGACGGTTCGTGGCACGCCGAGGTCGTCCAAAGAAGGTTTTCTCCGACAACGGAACAAACCTGAAAAGCGGTGAACGTGAACTCCGAGAGGCACTAACACAGTGGAACCAGCAAAAGATCTCTGACGAGCTGAG
The DNA here is from genome assembly GCF_019059575.1 of Amphibalanus amphitrite. NCBI lineage: Eukaryota > Metazoa > Arthropoda > Thecostraca > Balanomorpha > Balanidae > Amphibalanus > Amphibalanus amphitrite. Next base: position 291,089 of record NW_024881522.1, read on the forward strand.
CCAGCAGCAGATCGAATGGTGTTTCAACCCACCAGCCGCAAGCCACATGGGCGGCATATGGGAAAGAATGATCGGCGCAGTCAAGAGAGCGCTATCGGTCGTGCTCGGCAGCGAGGTGACAACTGACGAGGTGCTGTCAACTGTCTTCTGCGAAATAGAGAGCATGATCAACAGTAGACCGCTGACACACGTCACAGACGATGTGAGAGACCTGACAGCTCTCACACCGAACCATTATCTCCTGGGGAGGGGAAGCCGTTGTCTTCCCCCTGGAGTCTTCAGCAGCCAGGATCTGCACTCCAAAAAAAGATGGAGGTACGGTTCTCCAGTAAAAGTCTTGTTGGTTTTGCTTTTTTGGATATATCTGGTCCTATATTATGTTCAAATGCATAAGTATGAACCCGAATTGTGTGTATGCACATTTACCACTAGACTGTAAAATTGCATCCTTGTATGCCAAATACTTTCCGAGATATTCACCAAAAACCTCATTTTCTGCCGTTTGGGGTATTCTGGCCGCAATCTGCCTGGGATCGCCTATGACATCAGTAGAGCCATCTAACGAGAGGAACGCGGAAACACAGAATCATGAATGAATCGAGCGTGTAGTAAACGGTGTATGAAAGGGAGACTCAGCAGAGGCTATCCGGGTGGCCGGCGGGCGGCGCGCCCTTAGGCAACGGCTGACCCTTCGGACCGCGTGGGGTCAGAGGTCGCGCTCGGGAGTCGGAAAGTCTCGGCTCTAGGTTTCAGCGCTGTGCAGTCAGGAAGGGAGGGGAGGACAGCGCTAGCCCGACTGACTAGTATCTCGGCTGATTCGTGTGGGGTGGAAGGGAGCACAGAACGGGTTGGTGGTTAGTGATGGATGGTGAGATGGTGGTTAGGTTAGTGCGTACTGCGTAGAACGTAGCTGAACATGCATTGTTTTTCATGACAAACAGCATGCAGCATAATGTGCAGGATTATGCCAGAACTGATACAAAAAGGGAACTATATTTCGGGCGAGGGAGTGGATAGGTGCCGTGACACAGAATGACGAAGACGATGCTGCCAAAATCGGGATGCTTTTTTGCCCCCATTCTTTTACCCCTAACATGGAGCGCTTGACACGAACTTAGAGGTCCCCGACTGACCTTAGACCTTAAAATCGCACCCGTCAAGTGCGCCACCTTTTCTTCAGGGGCGCTCTTCCTGGTTGCCTCTGTTCTTACCAATAACTAAAGCAAATCGAACGTATAATTAAAAAGGCAGGCACCTCAAATACAATTTTATTCACACCCGCTCGTGTGCATACTTGTTTTTACCTATATCTTCTCATATCATAATATATCACTTCAGTGCTTAACCCTCAGCAGACTTTTGGGGTTTCTGCATATACCCAGGCCGAGGGGGGGGGGGGGGGTGATTACGACCCCTCTCCGTCTTTTCGCCCCTAATTGAGCTAGCGCCTTCCGGATAAAACTGAGCGCGTGTGTCGTATGAGATGCAGCAGCTGGTGCCCAAGTTGAATGTCTCAGGTCAAACGATAAACTCTGAGGTCAGAATAAGTGCTCCAAGTCGCGGGATCGGTTTTTGGTAAACAACTTCACCATAGTGGATACAGAGCCAAGGTAATGGCACCATCGAGTTTTGCATGCTCACGCGCGTCTAATAGTATACGCTTTGTTTTTGTTGAGGTGAATTTAAGGTGTTCAGCTCAGGTCATGATCAGGGCAGAGCCACTCAGTCCACGAAGCTGACCCAAGGAGGTCGTAACGCTTATTTGATTCGGTAGGTCCTCACAAGTCCTTCGGTGGCTTCCCGATTCGCTAGCTCAATTAGATCGGGACTTTTTTGGTGAAAACTCCTGTGACCTTAGTGACGTCATACATGAAGTCGCCTAAGATCAAGAATGCAAAAGTAAATACTGGGGCTCGTAAAGATTGTATAATATCACGAATTAATGCGCTTGAGATAGCTTTAGACGGCTCCCGGCGCCAAAATAACAGTTTTCATATTTCCCCATTGATTAATAATCGTGAATTTGCGTGACCGACCTGACTTCAGGTGACTCTTAAGAAAAATACGAGATAATTATATTCAAGTTGTGAGGCCTCTAGGAGATAGTATTATGTAGATCATATAATCTTCATTACCCAGTGAAAGGTCCCCTGGCACGAAGGGTGTTGCGCCGTCGCAACATTTTGGGACCTTACAGAGGTTCACTTTTGACGTCATTGGTCAACGGCCTGACGTTAACCTTCGCACTTGTAAGAGGGTGTCGAACAGACGCCCCACTCTCAGTTTTTCGCAAATAACTCGCGCAAAAAGCGGCTGTTCGCGACGAAACTTTCAGTACCCTCAAGTTAATCAATATTACGCCTACCCTTAAAATTCTTATGACCCTGACTCAAAAGACCTTTGACTTGTGACCTGTTTTCCGAGACCATGCTTGGCCGGAATCGCGATTTAGCGTATTTCGGCTCACATGAGCGCGTTTATTGTCTTTTTGTGGCTTTAAGCGACCAAACATGTGAAAGGATGTTGATCCCATGGATTCTAGTGGGTATCAAGGTCACGTGAAGGTCAGTCAGGTCACTGACCTTTGATGACCCTAGTTCACTGCTTCGAGTTCTACATGTTTCTAGGGTAGATTTTGGAGTTGATTTCGCATTTAGAAACCGTTTGAGCATTTACGAAGTAGTTTTGGTTCCCTCGTAACATGTGACCTGACCTGACCTGACCCGACCTGGACTAGATGCACGAAAACATCATCTGTGATAAAAGTTAACTTGAAATTCGTGATCAGCACCCCCGCAAAACCTTATAACAGCCTCACTTTAAGAAGCTCTAACAGGTCCCGAATTTCCCGACTTTTGAGTATATATTGACTTATCAACAAATGACCTAGGACCTTAAAATTGTGTATCAACGGCCTCCTCTCGTCACGGGCAACACGCTCTTTTTCCGCGAAGCTCTAGCTCGATCAGGGTCTGAACGGCAAAGGGGTCCAACGGACCCCCTCCCCTTTATGCTAGACGCTGGCAAAACACCAATATGAGCGAGGGTTAACCCTCGCCCTGGCAGGGCATTTTTCATAACACGGCCTGGCAGGGGGGGGGGGGTCGATGCGACCCCCCCCCCTCGCGATTGGCTCCTATGGCACCTAGAAACACCAAATTTGGTAGGTAGGTGGGCCCCCTGGAGTTCTCGCCCCTGTGCAAATTTGGTTGCTCTAGGTCAATATTTAGGGGGGTTTTGGGGGGTATAAATGTAAAAATTTCGCTAAAAACAGGTCAAAAGTTTTTCGCTTATAACTTTTGATCTAATTAAGATAGAGCAAAAAGAAAAGCACCAGTGAACTCAGCACGTCAAGGCGCGTCGAATGATATACTTTTTAGCTTGCTTAAGTGTACTTAAAGTTTTTCTTAAATTTTAAGTAAACTTAAATTAATAAATTAAGTTAAAGTTACCCAAATTGCATCATATCGCATATCATTCGATTCAACTGATCACCAGGAACACAATGATACCATTTTTTAAGCTCTAGCGTCATTATGTGCCAAGTTATTGGCAAAAACGTCATTTGACCTCAGTTGACCTCATTTGACCTGACCCATGGATAAGTACTCCAAACAAAGAAGCACCAAGTGACCTGCTGTTAAGTACTGTGGTTTCAAAGCACAAAAGTGATAGAACGAAGCGGATATCTCCAGTATTTTCCGAATTTAGTATTTTCCCATAGGCTTAACATTACGACGTAATGACCTCTAACTGACCTCAGGTCAGTGACCTCAAAAAACCCGAACTATATGTTATACAACTCGGTGACCTTAGCACATCCTGAAAGTTTGAAGGAAATCAGTGCAAAACTGTGAGTTGGACAGGTGCAAAAAGAAAATTGAAATTTGACCATGACCTTGTACCGGTTTTTCTGACCTGGTGACCTGACCCAAGGTCACCCGGACCTGAAATTTTCAGGTCATATGTAAAAAGGTTGCCCCATAGGCTATGCCAAATTTGGCGGCGCTGCGCGCCGCCGTTTTTACGCTATCTTCGAAAAACCTTAGGGGGGGGGGGGGGGTCGCATCGACCCCCCCCCCCTGCCAGGGCGAGGGTTAAAATACAGCTGCTGTCATACAAATTCGGCTGGAATCAAAGGTCAGGTTTGCAAAATTTCAGCTCTCGCAGCAAATAGACATGTGGAGGCGGCACCCGTCTCCCCGCCCCCTCTTCTCCTCTCGGCCACTGCCAGCGAGGTTTTAAACGTATCATACACATTACAAAGCATCATATCAGATGACGCACCCGAGCAGCCATATGCACTGAACAAAAGCTTATTACCCACCCTAGTCTATCGGCACTAGAGATGTCAATCGGATACAAACTTTTTGGTATACCGATGCCAAACCGATACCAACTCGGTATTTGGTATTTCAATGCTAATGTGTTTGGCATTTTGTTGGTATCATGAACCCTTGCTAATGTTTAGGAGGCTAAGAAATCGGTAAAAAGTTGGTATTTTCCTCATGTTCCCAAGTTGGTTTGGTTTCGGTATTTCTCCACGGTTTTGGTTGGTATTTGGTTTGGTATCGGTATTCCGATTTTCCGTAATTGACATCACTAATCGGCACCATAGCACATGATCGAGACTGTCGTCAGCCACGGACTCGCACTCGACCAACCCTCCGAGCCCGTTGACTGCGGGTGACCTTGACATGTCAAGCCTGATCGGCCGCCGGCCGCTGTCGTGCGGCCGTTACACGCGGAGGGGAGGGAGACACAAAGCTCTACGTTATAGCTGACCTCTGACCTTTCCCTGCGCCCTGGTCACTGACCCCGCTCCATGTCGCTGGGCGGTGGCATGGCGCTGGAAACCGGTTCTAGCCTCTACACATGCCACCATTCTAACGCTCCCCTCCCCACGCTACTACGCGGCCTGGAGTACGCTCGTGCGTAACTGGGCGGAGCAAGGGGGCACGCGATACAGGGGCGGAACTGGTTGCCCTCCCGCTCGCCGAGCGACCAACGACTAATACCCTGGAGAACCGTACGTTCAAGCACTGACGGACCATCTCTGGCGAAGATGGAAAAGGGAGTACCTCCATACCCTGATCCACAGGAGAAAATGGCAAGCTGACCAACGGAACCTAGCAGTCGGCGACGTGGTGCTGCTAGCAGAATCTGACACGCCCCGAGGTCACTGGCCGCTGGCGCGCGTGCTGCAAGTGTTCCCGGGGCCTGACGGCCGAGTCCGCGCCGTACAGCTCAAGAAGGCAGCAGGTGGTACGTATACCCGGCCTGCCACGAAGGTGGCGCTTCTGGAACTTGCCCCGTCGCCTCCTCAGCCATCTCATTAGCCGACCGAACGCAAACAAGAAATGATGCTGGCTGGCTGTGGACTGTCGAGCCCACGCCCCCGAACGAGCTGAAGTAAGAAAGACTGTTGTGCGCGTACGTGCCTACGACGCACTCACTCTTCATCTGTATTTTGCATTGCCTGAACCTGAACTTCATAACTCGCGCATGTGGCCGTTTGTGCTTTGTAGTTTATTCGATTTAGGCGTGTAAATCGTGCTTGTTTGAACGTCTTTGTCGGTGATCGTGTCATTTTGTGTTCTCCCTGTGGTCAAACACGGGGGTGGAGTGATGTCACCGACGAAAGTGTTCGGACCAACCCGCGCTACCGCTGTGCCGCCGTGATAGCCGGCCGGCCGCCGTGACACCGCGGCGGCGCCGCCGCTCGCTGCAGCCGTCCCGCCGCCGCACCGCCGTCACCCCGTCCAGACTCAGGATGAGTTGTGAGGCATTGTGCAGGGCGGGGCCGCGAGCAGACGCGGCCGGCGGTCGGTACGCGTGCCGCCGACGCTGCCGAGCCGCAGCAGCGCCGCGGCCGCCACCGAGACCGAGATATAAATTAAAGACACGTCGTTTTAAGGCACGTAGGCCGCCAAGCTGGCGCCTTCAGCCACCTCCCCGCTGCAGTGCAAGTTCGCACTCGTTTTGCACACGTCTTAAGCATTGCGTATAAAATGTGGGTCACGTACGACCCCGGCAGAGTCTCACTTCGACCGTCGCGCTGTGCGCACGGACTGATCTGCCCCGCTCGACGCCTCGCCCGGCTGAGCGGGGACAGAGTACAGAAGCACGCGCGCAGACCGACTCTCCTGCGCGCAGCCGCGCCCGGCGGGGCAGTGTCAGTGCTTCAGATTTGTACAGTGAATGTGAATTGTGCTCCGTGTCTGCGTGTTTCATCTACCGGTTTTCTTCACAACTGCTTCCGCTTCTTGCTTCGCGTATACTTCAATAAATCCTCTACGGGAAATCTTCACGTCTATCTACTACTGAAAATCGCCGAATATCAAAAACCCAGGAGCTCACATAGCAGGCGGGCGGGCTACGAATGTCGCACAAACTCACCGAATAAAATACAGTCCACATCCAACCAGAAAAGAACTCCGAACGACAGTTTGTCGGCGACATTGATATTTACATTTGCATTGTCCTACAAACATCCTCTATCATATCCATTGCACTCAATTGTGCGTGATCTCACCGGGTGGATATATATATGTATATATAATCACGGTGGTTGAAGATATATCCTCCCACACTGCCTAAACCTCAGAGTTTCTCGTCTTCATCAATCACCTTTTGAAGGCGGTTCTGAGCTGTGCTTTTCAAGGCTATTTTTCACCAGATATGTAATTTGTTACACAGTTTCATACTACTTGAGACTTGAGTTTATATCAATATCGTAACAACGAGCAATGAATGTGTGAATACAATCGATAATCCGGGCTGTTTGTAGACGCATGATGATCTCTTCTCGTTTCCTCATTCATGCATGCTGTCGGGAATGTTACAAGCATGGACCAAGAAAGCTGCTCATCATATCTTCACAATGAAGCCACTTTTGCCACGATATCTTGGACTCACGAACCTGCTACATTAGACTGTAAATTAGTGTAGCATCTAGGGAAATACGAGGGCCCGCGGGATGACGTATAGGTAGTGTCGCGCTCTACAATGTGTCACTACACGACACAGTAACTCCTCGTGGTGATACTGACACCGTGTGACATCCCCTTGCTCCTCTGCTCCCGCCCTACCCTTCAATCAGCCCCATCACCAACCGCCCGCGATCCAGCGATCCGTCCTAATTCTCCACAATCAATCGATCCAGACGATCCGCCGGCGACGCAGAGTCGCAGACGGCGACAATCTCCGTCCCTCAGGGTTCGGCTGAGATTTCCCAGGCGATAGCAGCTTTCCCGTATCGACACCGCCCGGCCGCGCCGGTGTCCGATGACCAGTGACCTCCCCTCCCCATTTGTCCTGTGATGGCCATCAGCTTTATCCGCAACCCAGCCCGCCCCTCAGCCCGGCGTGGCGGCCGCGCAGGCCCCTGATGACGTCACGCCAATAAACAGCTGATAAATGACGTGATAGGAGGCGTTCGCACGATCAGCACTGCGCCTCCGGTGATTTGTCAAACAATCATCAGATATGTTCAATTCCTGTTTGTCGCTCCTTCCATTAGTTGGCGGCTACTGGTCGCTGCGACTGAGGAGACAGGTGGTCGCTGGAAAACCATGGGAAGTTGGAAGTCGTTTGATATAGCGATGTCGTTTGCCGGCAGTTTTGTCACTAGTAGCCGCTCGATGTCTATGACATTACGGAATGGTGCTGGCAGATGACAGAGTGTATGTGAACCGTTGTCGGCGCTGTGATGTGGCAGAGGCGGTGGCCGGAGCTCACCCACCACACCCGAGTGGGATTGAAGGGAGGTGGGAGGCAGTCTCATTGCTCTCTGAGAGCTGTGGGCAGACAGGTGGCAGGAGCGTGACTTTGGAGGTCGGACTCATGTGGGAGGAGAGGTCAGGCTGTCTGGCGCCTGTCTGTGATGTCCTCGAAACAGACAGGTCAGGTCATACCTCCTTCCGCGATCAAGGATGACTTCGAAGCGTTCTTAGTCATCAAGTTTGCCAACAACTCCTTACTCCAGCTCATCTTCAATGATACCAAGCTCAATCAACAAGTTCTCTCGGTCACCCAAAGGTCAAACGGCCGACGGGTCACTCACTCATCGCCTGACGCCGTGCACGAGGTCATCCGTCGCAGGTGCGCCATTCATCGTCGACCAGAACAGCGCCGGATGTCGGCTCTGGTGGTTTTCACTTGCACTGGAGCGTTGCGGGACGGTTTTTACGGGCGTCTGGCGAGACGTTCACCCGCCGAGCGCAGGCGGCAGAACGACCTTGCCGGCAAAACGGCGCGCCGATTGGGCCAAAATGCGGCCGCTTCCTGCCATTATGTCCGTCTGTTCCCTGGGGAACCGGCGCGTGACCGTCCGCGAGCCGAGATTTGCCGCTGAGGCTGACGGCCGGCGCCGTGGCTGGTTGATTATGGCGGGAAATGTTTGGGCGCGAGCCCCGGTTCCGAACTTATGGGTGGAAGTGATGAAGGAATGGATCGTGGCAAAGCTGGTTTTGGGACTGGTTCTTTTTCTTATGTTTCTCGTGGGTTTCATATTTGGGTTTTGTTTTGATGATGATTTCGGTTAGGCTGGTAGTTGAAGTTATAGTCTGATATTTGCATTTTATTGATCACGAAACAAGCGCTGTTTGTTGCTGGTGCGAAGCACCACTTGAACTGATGGAACGACATTTCACCGCACGGGTCAACTGAGCACTCTGACTCTCTCTCCCCTCTCCACAGGTGACCTCTGGCGCCGCCCCACGCGCTGCCCACCGGCCCGTCTCCCGATGTCGAGATTGATGCAGCACGACGCCGCACGCCGCGTCGCCAGCAACAATGGATCGCTCTCGGGCGGATTTCCAGAAGGCAGCCAAGGGGCACGGCGGCAGCAGCCAGGCATAACCAAAGGCGGCCGGCTCGGGCCGACGCCGGGCGGCGGCGGCGGCGGCGGCGGCGGCGGCGGCGGGCGGTGAAGGGGCGGTGAACCTTTCAGCACCTGTCTGGCGCCGCTGAGACGGAGTCCGGCGCCACCAGAGCGAACTGAGACGAGCCGGCTGTCACGGGGACCGTCAGAGAGAGGAGCCCTGGGTGAGATGGAGGGAGGGTGGGGTAAAGAGGGATGGCGGAAAACTGAGAACGTTGGCCAGCTTGGCCAGGGGCATTTGAGTATCGGAGAGTTTACTTTTACAAATAATACCTACGGATTGGGGAATAAGGTTTCGTTGGCTCACGGTATCTGACTGTTCCGCTGACACTATTAAAAATAACATTTTTTTCATCTGGGTCCGTCGTCAGACGCTCCGATTCGGATAACATTCAACCCCAAGTCACCTTGCATTTCTGAGCCGTCAGCTTATGTTGTTCATGTGTCAGCAAGTTGTATCAGCAAAAATGTTTTCCGGTAATTGACTACCTGGAATTTCACAACTGAATCAGGACGAGCTCTGTTCGTCAACTTCCTGTGGGGAAACCTGTCAGGGATTAACCCTCAGCCACTGCATCAAAGAACGGCTTGACTGACGGGTTGGAGCAGCCAAAAGAAACCCAACCCCGGACGCTCAGACCGTAAACAGTAAACATCACCGGGCTGTGACACGAACGCCCTCGGAGGACGGGGTGGGCGGACCGAACTGAATGCACGGTCAGTGTGGCCAGCGTCTTTTCGAGGTCACCTGAGCCCCAGCGGCCTTGGGCGAACACCTGCTGTCATGTAAGGGGGCGTTAGGTCCAAAGGCTGACGCCATAATGTCGGCTATTATGCTCCATTTCTTGAATGACACCTGCGAGAGGTGTTGGGAAGATGAATGGAACGCTCAGGGGCCAAAAGTAGATCAAGTCAAAAGTGCTATTGATTGAGCCAGCGCTGGAAAGTGGAATAGTGGACGGGCTGTCGTGTGTCTGTTGCTGTTGCCACCAAATGTCGTCGCTGTCACGCCACATAATAAATGATAACACGAATTTGAAATGTCTGCCTCCTGTCTGAATGCGAGGGAGTGAAATTATTCACGATTTTTTTTTTGCGAATGATATAAAAATGGAAACCTATAACGTGCTACGCAAACTGGCTGTAGGATCGTTTGTGAACTATTGACGCTTGGAGCTTTGCAAAACTTTCTGTCGATAATGATATACATTCTCGATGACATGATCAAAAAGTACTTAAACTTCGCCAGACCGGGGCCTTTTTTAATTGTTTGGAATTTTGATAAGTTGATCAGCATGTATTTCGCTTTCAGCATGCATTTGCTTGCGTACAACTGCAGGCACTCCATCTACATTTGTGTCGGCGACCTGTCGGGCCCAGCCTCGCGGACAAGTCCGTCGACTAGCCGCGCTGCGGGCCTCTCAAAACCGGTAGCCCGTTCTGTCCCGTAAAATATAGCCTGATTACCATCATCGCCGACCATGGGCGTCCAACGCTCGGCGGTCACGAGCCAGTGCAGCGGTCTGGCCCGAGGGTTCCCCGACAGACGAGCGCACGTTCACGCGGTGATTGCCCGCGCGCTGTAATCAGGGCGCAATCCCGGCTCTCTGGACACAGCGGAAAATCGGTAACCAGCCGCGCGGATCGGCCGAGGGCCCACGGCGGCGCACCGTCGCACCCGCTGAGAAAACAATATTCGCGGAAGCGGGCGCACTGCCGGTCGCCACGCCGGTAGTCGAACGGTCCTTCGGCTCGGTGCGACTGCGCGGCGCTCCAGGCGCCTGCGGCGGTCGTGGCGCGGACGGAGCGGACTGCGACGCTTCCGGCGGGACGCGCTGCGGATGCCAGATGATGCTGGCTGTGATGTCGGATGATGCGGACATTAGATACGGGTGATTGGAGCTGAACGGGCGCAGAGAAGGGTTCGGGTCCGGCCGGATGTTAGTAGGGTCCTGGACCGGCCGCATGCAGCCCCCGGGCTGTTGGGGTGGTCATTGGTCAGCGACAGCGCTGGTGGAAGGCGAGGATTAGGTTTATAAGCAGACAAAGTGGACTGTAAAACTACCCATGGATATCATGTCGTGATATTTAACGCTAACTGGTCTATCATATTCGTTTTGAGAGGCATAATGCCGCGAGATGACTTTCAAAAGATAGAGATGTAGGCGATAAGTAGGTTATCATTCACTGTGAAATTGCATGCCGGGCCCGGCTTGCGGCATCATTAGTGAGTAGCTACCAGGTGTTATGAATCATGAGCCAGCCATTTAGGGAGTGAGTACAACAAAAACGGACCAGCTTAGCCGGCCGCAGGACAGCAAAGCTGCATCTGTTGATTCTAACCGACTGCAAAATGTATTATCTCATTTGCATATGTTTGAGCTCAGCGCAAGCGTCAAGCGCTTGAAATGCGTTTGATTAGCACAAAACAGATTTTTGCATAGTTAGCAGACTCTTGACATGTTTATGGTCCCCGTAAATTTGCCGCTGTCACTCCGTGAATCGGCGCTCGGTCTCGGCACGTTTCGCAAGTGTGTCGGACAATGTTTGGACGTGTCCCCACACGTGTCACCGTTTGATTTACTCTCAGCCGTCTGTGACACACTGACACAGCCTGTCGCGTGCTCCCAGACATCTCCTCAATGGCCACTCCTGTCCCGGTGGTGGTGCCCGGCTGACAAATTTGTTAGTCACGGCTCCTGACAGGTTAAACAGGACAGGTCGGCGTTGGGCTGTCTGATGGCCAGCTCCGTGAGGCGCCAGTGGGCGAATCCAGTCTCCAATCGATGCCAATGGGTGACTCCGAGAGGCGTCCTCCGAAAGATGTTAACGGATGACTCGGACAGCAACACCAACGGGCGCCTCAGAGAAGCGCCACCGAACGATGACGAGGGTTTGATCTGACAAGTAAAATATCCGAGCTGCAGTATAGAGGGGAAGCGAGAAGATTCAACCAGAGCATAAGAGCCACGTAACGCCAAGAGGTCATCCTGTCGCGTTATACCACCCCTGTCACCCAGTAACATTAGGGGATGACCACAGATGACCACGCACGCCACAGATGACCCGGCACTTCTCTTGGCAGTCTGACGACCGACGTGACACTGTGGCCAAACTCAGGAACACGGCTGTCACAATAGAACGGTTTTGAAGTGTCACAATGGACATCGCGAACCGGCCGTTAGATTTTGTGTGTCATGTTCAGAGTCTGCTCCAGTTCCATTGTAGCACCTGCTGTGGTAGTCGATGTCTAGCTACTAAAAAGTTTGTCAGTTGGGATGGGATAGTGTCATCCTGGAATGATCACGTAAAGTTTCAGCTAAATGTATGTTACAATTTTCGTTTTTCACGCTAACGTTCTTAATTCGTTCGTCCTAAAGTTGACATTTGACAACTACTCTTTAGTTAAGAGCTTCTTGTCTTGTTTTCCCTCTTCATATGCCAGACCTTAGATCATGTTACATTTCTTAGTTGCTTTGCTTATGTTCCTATAATCATGCTTACCCTTTCGCAGTCTTTCTGAAGCTCTAACCAGCGACCAATTTCCATCGCCGCCTCTGCCACCCTCCTCTCTCTCATTCCTACGCACACTATGTCTGCTATATAGTCCTCTCTCCCCTTCTCTCTCTCTCTCTCTCTCTCTCTCTCTCTCTCTCTCTCTCTCTCTCTCTCTCTCTCTCTCTCTCTCTCTCTCTCTCTCTCTCTCTCCCACTCACCTTAGACTCTCACCTGGCCCACAAACGCACACGAATCGTACCTCCAAATGGGAAAAAGATAAAAGGGGGCTCGCTCCCCCGCCGAGGAACTGAATTAACAGGACGCGCTCGACGGCACACCGTTCCGTCAGGCGCAGCGGGCTGCCCCCACCGCTGTCGCATCCACTCCCGCCTAATGAATTTATTTTTGTTTATCTTCCGGTGGGTGAATCAAGTGGAACTCTTTTTATTTACTTTTAATGACGCTAATGGCCAGGGGTGCGCCGTCGCGCCAACTGTAGCCTCGTGAGACAGCAGGGGACGAGAGGACAATGCCGGAGGATGTGGGGGTAGCTACTGTGGGAATGGGAAAGTGAAGGTGCTTCTGTGTGACCGGGACGGAAAAAGAGGAGCTGTTTTGTCACTAAGTTACGACAATTGTTTTTGCTAGCAAATAAACTTGAAATTGTAGTCATATGAGAAGGTTGCTTACGAAGAATTTATAGGTAAAGGACGCAAAAATAATCACATTAATGAAAAAGAAGAGAGACTCACGACAAAAAAAGCGCGATACATTCAAAACCAAAGCCGCACCAAAGCTGACTGACCTGTCAATAATCGTTGTTTCCTGTCCTCTTCCTAGTTCTGTTTCTGTCCTCACAGCTACCTAGTTGTCAAACGCGCTCCCTCTGAGACCACAACCGACCTCAGTTCAGATGTTGTTGCCAAGGGCTGGGGTCAAGGCAAGGTCAGCCGTGCCGCCTGACCGACCGGCCGGTCAGCCATGAGCCAATCAGAAGACAGCACGGCTCGCTGTCGCCGGCCCGACCCGGCCTAGCAACAGCTGGGGGCGCTGAGCAGCAGGCCGCAAGGACGTCAACGCGTGGAGGCTGGATTGGATTTCGGCACTGGTCTGCATTGCAATTGGTGAGTACAAAAACTGTACCTACCTATTCTTTTGTTTAGTGGAGTATGAAAGAAGCATGCCACTGAAATGAGTGACCTGTCATATGCCGTTTAAAGTACCATGGCATCAGCTGTATGGCAAAATTAGTTTAGCCGTCGTTGGCCGTTCGGATTTTCTAAAAGACTGATCGTGAAAGAGCACAGAAGCATCCATATTTGAACATGAACAATGGTCGGACATCTTAATTTGGAACTATGTTCTTTCACCGCAACTTAAATGCGGTATCATGAAATGGTCGTTGAATTAAAAGCCATGTGCTTTCCTCCCACATAAATCCTATTATGAGTTACGTTTCCCGCAGCATCAGCACAGCTAAAACAATGAACTATTTTCCGAACAATTGGCTTTGTCTGGTGTAGGCGGTGGCTGGCGATGACTCGGCTCACAGTCATCCCATGAGCGCGGAAACGGCATCAGGCAGAGCGCCGGTGGTCCAATAATTGGGCCGGTGCTCGCCCCGCGCCCGGAAGTGCCGGGGGGAGAACAATTCGCCGGTCGGGCTCAATATCTGAGCGAAACAATCCGCCCGCTAGGCGGAATGTGAGCCAATTAGTGGGGCAGCGCTCCGAGGGCGATGTTGTTGAGCGGGTACTTCTGTAAATATAAACGGAGTAAAAGTCGCATCCATAGTCGAATTTCCAGCAAAGGCTGACACAAATAAACAGCGTCTATTTAAGGGTGACATTTTTAAGCTGACATTTTCGATCGTTTAATTAACGTGTCAGCTTATGCCAGCACATCCTGCCATGACGGGAAAACGGCGTTTCTTTCATGGTTGGCAGGGGAAAGGGAAAGGAACACATGAGGATTCGCTACCAGTTTTTCATGACAGCGGTTTCATCTAAAGATGAACAGCAGTGCAGAAGACCAGGGACGCCAAAAAAGCACTTTAGCTGATCCTTATTATAGAGGGCAAGTCCTTATCTTTTTTATAATATTTTACGATCATGGTAAATCCGATCCGGTAGCTTTATTGCGGACGTCAAGCGGATCGTTCTGTAGCGGATCTGGCCACTCCAGCGCAAGCAAAGCCCGGTAGCGGACATGGTAGTAATGGTCTGTCCGGGCCTTCCGACCGACAGCGGACCTCGTCGCCCGAGGCTGCGTGGGACACTTCCCTGCCGACCTGAATGGAACGACGCCGGGTCCACAATAAAGGCTTGACACCCAACATAATGGTACCGCTCTCTATCGCCACCAAAAAGTAACAAATCATAATTATCCCGTGATTTATCGACTGTTTGTCCAGGCTAACAATAGCTCTCAATTTTGATAGCATCGCAGGCTAGGCACAATGGCTCGAAATACACAAATTATCCTGTCGCCAAGGGTCAGACGGCAATAAAATATCGTGCGTTTTTCGCCGCCCGCTGAGAAGGGTTCTATTTTGATTAGCGGCGTCCCAAATCGGCGTCGCCTGGCTACTGGGCACTACCGACACCCCGCGGCCTCCGCGCCAAATTGGCTCGGGTAATTGCCAGCGGTAATCTTATTACAACATCAGACCGGCCGGCCCCGTGGCCAGTGTTTTATGGTCGCAGCACCATTAGGCTTGTGGCGCTGTGCAAAAAGACGCCCAGACTTCGATGGGCGCCGAGATAGTGGGCGCCGGTACAAAACAGTGGCACGCTGGATGTGTATCAGTGACGGAGGCGCTGGGCCACCCGGCCCCGGTCCGACGGCCTATATGGAGGACCGGGGCAAAAGCCAGCCCGACACCGGGAATTTGTGACGTCAGAGCGTGTGTTGACGAATATAGATGTTCCACGATTGAACTGTGCACGGTTGTTTGGTTTCGATTCCTGAGAAAATCACGCAACATTATGCGATTTAGTTTTCAGAACAAGTCATTTCCAGGGACTGTTTTGTTCAGCACATTCCCAGGTCCTGAATTGACACATATGGGACGGCTTTTTCAGAAACTACGAAAGAAGGACTGAATAGCTCAACGTAAAACATCTCAAAGGCATGTTGGTCACGATTATGTGATCACCAAAATTATCAAGTAGTTTATGATCAGTACAATGGATAAATATTATGAATGATCGTTTCAGGCCAGTTCAGTGCGGTTTTGGACGACTACCTACTGCACAGGACACAGACACTTGAGCATAGATGGTAATTGGCCAGTAATTCCTGAATTATCATCTCATTTGCCGTGATATACTCATAAACTAATCCCCTTAAATACTGTAAACTTTGCTACAACCATAAAGCATTTACGAAGGCACGTTGCCTCCTGCATACTGCACGCCATTTTGCCATAAACCTGCACGCAGCTTCAGGCTTGCCTGTATCGTCTTTCTCCTTCGGAGGGAAGATGGAACGGGGAGAGAGGGACTGAATGAACTCACAGCACCTCTTGACTTCTCTCTTTGTCGTACGTGCTAGCAAATCCGCGCAATGATTTGTAGAACAAATTTCCAATTTGCCGCCGGCACTTTACTGACATTCGAGCGGTGCTTAAATCACAGAAGGACACCGATAAACCGTTCTGCTGGGTAATACACCCAGACACTGTGACATTAATCACCGTGTATAACACACCGCTGCGGGCTGGCATCGGCCCACCCGGGGACCCGACAGCGGAACAATAGAAACATTCGCACGGACCGTCCGCGGCGCACGCCAGACGCGCTGAAATATAACGCACGTGCGTGAGGGGGCGATTTCGCAACCGGCCAACTTCGCAGTGTCAGAGAGCAGTTTAAGATCGTTTCAGATAGCAGGTCTAATTTGACAGTCACCATTAAGCATAAAGATAAGAGACTTCCAATCGTGTTTTAAATGGTGTCATTCATTTTCTCATCAATATGCGTAATGCGTCGTCCGCTGCAAGCACTCCTTATTGGCTTTGCTAGACCTGTGGCTAGTAGACCTTTGTTGCTAGGCCTGTGCTTTGGCTTTGACCTCTTACCTTGGAAATTGATTGAAGATAAAAAAAAAAAAAATTCGATTACTCACTCTTTAGAATCGTCTATACTCGTACTTGAGACTGTTCGTTTGGTATTGTTTTCCCCTAACTTTTTTATTTGCAGATACAACAGGATGAAAATTTCCCCAAGTTCACCACCAAGCAAAAGACCGTAGCAACACATTCGATGTCGAAAAACCTTCCGTAGAGTAGAAGCTGAAACGTCCTCTGCTCAAAATGTATTTTAATGGCTTGATTGCAATTACCCACACGCAGTGCCCCAGAGCCCCTTACAGGACCGGCGACTCGCCAGCATCCCCTTCCCCTGTTCTCTGTTCGGCCTTGCGAACATCCCTGTCGTCACCGTCCGTCCCGCTATTGTTAGTGGGGCGGCCCCTCCCGCTGCGCCGGGGATCAAACGCCCTTCCTATCAGCCGCGGCTGACCGCCAGAGCCGGTCACTATAGTTGGGCACCGCGGCTGAACGATTGGTGCACGCCGGAGTGCAGGGTGCAGGCTGGTCGGCGTCCGACGTGGCTCCCCTGCACCATTGTGCAACTGATTGAAATAATTGCCCGGCATTGATTCAATAAATGCTCCGCGGAGCGCGGCTGAGAGCGACCGCGAGCAGTAAAGGGGGCGGGCCGCGCGGCGGAGCGGTCACTAAAGGTGGCCGCCGTCCGGGGGGGGGGGGGCAATAAATTGGGTGGGCAGGGCTCGAGGTCAGAGGTCGATCAGTGACATTGTGCAGGAGAGAGGGTAGGGAAGGGACGGGAGGAGCGGGGGATATGCACTGAAATTCAGGCGTGAGAAGAGGAAGGTTTGAATGTTGACTGAAGCTTTGAAATACTTTTGATGGGAAATGATGTACCAAGGGAGAGAAACATAATTAAATCCCATGCTCTCTTGTATTATAAAGATGGTTACCTAAAACCCGTTCCCACTTATTAAACGTCAACAACAGTAAAAGGTATTTAGACCGTATGCACTTGCATTACATTATTTCGGTCATATTTAGCCCTCACGCCCCGACCTACTGACGGAGTGACGAGCCTCCTGCCACGGCGGTTGACACTGCAGTGACGTATTCCAGCCCGTATACACAGCGTTACTCCGTGATCCCCGGCGCCCGCTCTGGTGACAAACCTATGACGCACTGAAAACTTTTTTACCATTTCCTGAAGGGTAAACCCGCCATAGCATGGTAGCTTGACACACAGACGTTTTTTACCACCTTCCAGATGGTAAATTTTACTCTTTCATGAAGAGTAAACTCGCCAGGGAGGGGTAACATGACACACAGACGTTTTTTACCATCTTCTGAATGGTAAACTCTTTTGATTTACTCTTGTCTAGAGTGTAACATTTTTTGGGTTACACTCTTTGAAAGGGTAAATCTTTAACGGAACCCTTTTTTAGGGAGTAACGCATCATCTACTCTGTGCTTTACCCTCCTACAGAGAGTATATTCTTATGGCCTACCCTTTGTCACATGGTTATGTTTACTCTTTCCTTTAGTGTAAACCCCTCAGAGGATGGTAACAGACCCACAGACGCTTCCTTCAGAAGCTTCACGAAGCTTCTGTTAACCGGAGCTCACCAACTAAAAAAAAAAATGTTTCAAGAGCAACAATGTAGGTATATTTGGCTTCCGTACAAACAATACGAGGGGCACACCAACCATGAACATTGTGAGACTCTTCAACTTATTCATACAAATTTGTACAAAGCGTTCAGCAATGCACAAGCGGTAAATAAACACCACGATACAACTTGAATGCAATTTGAATATGAATACAAGACATTCAGCGCCCTCATATTGGATTAGGCAGAGCGCACAATATTTGAAGTGAGCGACGGCGTTCCTGGGTGGTCGCCCGTCTGCGTGAGATAATGAGACTGGATCACTACAGTGCAAGGCTTTTTCAAAGTCACCAACAAAATGCATAAACTTGTAGCATCACAACAAAATTAATGTACGTACTCACAACACTAGGCCACGTGGCCGTGCACGGGGTCCTGTTAACCAGGTCAAATTAGCACCACTCAACGACACGCAATGCTCTAGCACATCGGTACTTACAACAAAATGTCCACAGAGGCTCTATAGGCGATGAACAACACACAAGCACAATCACCAACGGCCACGCCGCGCGGCACCGACACTGCTCACATCCGCTCTCGGAGACCAACGGCCGAAAACTGACAGATGCGCGCGGCCTTCAAACCGCAAACGGCCGATCTCGTTTCTGATTGGCTGATTGTTTCCATTTCAAATATCATCTTCACGAGGGTAAACAAGATCCACGCATGAAACGACTATCTGTACCCGAGTCACGATACCCAGGAGGAAAGAGTTTTCGTGATGTTCTGGATCGCGAGAGTAATATTGATATTTACATGGTAATAATACTCTTCGCTGGCGAATAAGTTCATATTAACCACGTACCGTTACTATGCACATAATGGTAGCAGCGAGTTACCCTTTCAATATACTATTATCTTGCGGGTTTGATGAAAATGAACTCTCCAGGAGGTAGTAAAAAAGTTTTGAGTGCGGTGACTCAGGACCGGTCGGTCATCATGGGACTAATCCTGTCACAAACACGTGCACACGGTCGCCGGGGCGTGGGTGAATCACCAGATACTGTGCACAGCTGGGAGGGATGGGGCTCACATCACTTATCGATGACATCAGAGGAGTGAGTTACCGTTGAATGACATCAGGTGGATAGAAGAGCGATATGTAGCGGAAGGAAGGAAGATGGGTAATTTACCGGATCCCTAGCTACCGCGGATCATTAGTATGTAGAAACTGGATGAAGAATCGCATTTTCTCAATGGTTCGTCAGTCGTCAACGCTGCCTAAAAAAAAAAACAATATGCACGTCGATATGACTCTGTTCAGCTACTCTGTTCAGATAACCTAATCACTGATCAATAACGCTGTTCAACCTCTCGCTGCAGCTAACTAATCTGCAACTGATTTGTAAATTGCCATGTAGCTTCCATGGAACCCACAGTTAGCCATCGTCATAACTCCCGACTGAATATACAGTACCGAAAACCCGCTACCAGCAGAACACTTTATTATGGACACCCCAGCTCTGAACATGACGGCATCTCGCCACTATCTCGCTAGATTTCGACGGCCCACGGAAAGGCGTGGCTATTTGGTTAATTTATTCGTCGTGTCAGGGGCGCTGATATTGGGTTTTCTATCGATAAGCTGATCGTAAAGGCGTGGGTAGAAGGCGGAGGGCGGCGGGCGAGGCTCCGGACTCCCGTTACACACAACCACCTGGCTGTCCCCGAATTAGTGGACCTTTTTGTGTACAAACTTATGGCGCCGGGATTAAATTAGATTGAGTTGCGATAGGAATCTCTGCGCCACTCCGGCCAGGTCTTATCTTAAGTGGAATAAACAGGAGCCATTAGAGGATGATTTAGGAAATACTCGGCCGTCGAGATGTCTGGGATCTCCCCATAAACTCGGCCCGAGTTCCAACTTTTTATGCAGTGTCAGCCGGTCTGAGACGAGCGAGGAGACTGCCTCAGGGGCTTCCAAGCCATCGGCTCGCCTCTGAATGCCGGCTCGGTGCGTGAGTTGACAGATTTCCGGTAATAAAGTCGTTGGCAGATGTCTTTACGACTCTGGTTTTTGCGTTTTCCCGGGCGATTTATAACCCCCTGCGTCGGACCCGAAAGGCTTGATTTGAAAAATGATTCGAGCGTGAAATATGGTTCGTATCACACACCAACCCAACGAACAGGTCATCTTTGTCTGTAATGAGCAAAAGTCCAGGTATCTTCCTATTTATCTTCCTTATCAATGCGCATCGGCAGCTGTTTATAAAAAAGCTGTCATTTTTTGGTCAACTGTCGTTACAAAGTGAAACGATAACCATTTGTTCAAACATCACCGGGACAAAGCTGGCCGAAAAAGAGCGCCCACTCTCCGCCCGACCACCGTCGCCTCTCATTTCGCTGATGACTTTCGGGGCCTGTCAGCGTTCCATCACCCCCGCCCGGCGCGGCGGCCCACGCGCACGTTTCAGGTAATCACTTCTTGTCCATTCATCACTGAGTGGGTGACGGCGCCGGGACACGCCCGTCGCCATTCATACGGTCTGTGGGCCGGCCTGTGCCGGTCACAGCGGCCCATTGTGCGCCGCGTCCGTGCTGTGTGGCCAGCCCTCCAGCCGCGCTACTGTAGACACTGTGGACAAAGGCGCGGAGACGTCCGATTAGCCTGTGTCGTCCCACCCTGGCCTGACGCCCGCCTGCGCGCCCCATTCCGAACGTGACTACATCAGAGGCACAACGGAACGGGTCCAGTCCCGTCTTACCTCGCCTGGCGCCGAGCCGACCCAACGCAGCCACCGATGTCCTTTCCGGGAGGTGAACAGAAGGAAGCCTTTCTCTCGGTGACACGTAGCTCGCGACGGGCGGTCCTGTGGCGACGGCCACCGGGCGGGCCACCGGGCGGGCGGGAGGAGCGGGCGGACAGGGGAGGGAGGGGAGGGCGGCCTCCGGTCCCCGCTGACCTGGGCGTTCTCCAGCGATCGAGCGGTGTGCGTAGGCCGGCTATCTCTCTACCGTCTGGGCGTGGCCGTCCGACACCAGCCGACAGCCGGATTCGAGTGGGCCGCGGCTGGCTAACCCACCGCCCGTTCAGCGTCACTGCCGCGAGGACGGCGGCAAAAAGTGGCGAGTGCGCCGCGTCTGACCCGCAGCTGGCCACTTTTCCGCCCGCGGCGCCTCGCTCTGACCGCGTCTGACCCCGTGGCGGCGGCCGCCGGCGGCGGCAGCGGTGAGCGGTCGGGCGGGGGCGGGGGCGGCCCGCTGCCGCCGCCGCCCGAGCCGCCGTCTGCAGGAGACAGCGCCCAGGTGTGACCGGAGACGGACGCAGAAAAACTGGCCGTGTCGGCCGCGCCGGCTGCGTCGGCTCGGTCCGATCGGGGCCGCTCGGGGAGGCCGGAGACGCGCTCCAGATGGTCCGATAGACGCCGCCAGCCTTGTTCGGACGCGCTAACTGGCCCGGCACGTGCCTCGGCCCGTACCCCTTCATTAGGAGTCGGCGGGCGGCGCTCCGCCCGGCTCTCTCTCCCGCCTCCCCTCCCCTCCTGAACGGGTCCCTCCCCGGCTAGTTACCTGCCCTCCGTCAGGCCCAGGCGCCGCTGGGTACCGCTCCAGTAGTTTTTACTCAGATTTATCTCGAACTCTGGGTGTGCATATCTTAGAATAATGACGGACGCCAGGGACATTATTTTCAAAGTATTGTTTTTATCGGTCTTTAGGGGCTAATTACCGTGCGGGTTGCGCGACTGTGGGGTGGTTTCTTGTTCTGTGGCTGGGCGGAGGGTGATTTTGATGCTCAATGGAATCTATGGCTGGGCTAAGTACGGTCTCTGAGGGCGGCGGGCTGGGTCTGAATGACAAAAGGCCGGTATTTGGGGGTTTAATTGGCCCCGCCCGTGGCCGTCCCAGGAGGCGGAGTGTGCCATACCGGTGCGTGCCATGGCGTGCGCGTGCCTGCCTTTACCAATGGGTGGCCCTCCGACCAAAATGCTCGAGTTTCTTTCACTGTGGTATGTTGGGTAAGAACTTCTGGATGGGGGCCCCTGTGGCATACCCGCTGTGGAATCGAAGAAACTGGACTGGAGATAATAAATGGCTGCTGAACAGAGAATGGCAGCCACCGACAGCGGCATATCCTAAATGTCGTCTCGAACTTGGAATTACGAACATCAAATCCTCACTCTACACACACTGCAGGAGTATTCATCATATTGATGAGGTTGTCACTCGCAGTGCTGTCGGCGATATTTATCAAGATGTCACTCGCCTTCCAAAACGCATTGATGAAGTTGTTCGCGTTCGCGTGGGCGCAGAGCGAGCGAACACAACACCTCTGGGATACCGATCAGCTGTCCAGGGATGGTGTTCTTTGGTCGCTGTCGCCTGGTCACTGTCAGCAAAAAACGCATCGCGTCTGCTATTGACATTCGATGCACGACTACTCTGTGTTCCGGCGGAGTGGGGGGAGGGTCGGGGTCGACGGGGATGAGAAGGGTATATGATTTACAGAACACTTGTTAGACGTGACAGTCTATAAGCAGCCTATGCAGTTATATGCGTATGACTAAATTTCTTGAAACTTAATTAAAAATCGTTCAAACAGACAAACAAAAAACACTGCAACAGTGTGAAAGTCTCAACCGTGCACCATATTTTCGTGGGGTCACTGTCCCCCCGCCCCGCCGCAGTCCTCTCCGGGGTAAGACGGTCGGGGAACAGTGCAGCCCGGGTGCCGTAAGCCGGTCGTAATCTGTTTTGCCCCGACGCTCTGCTCAGCGTCGTCGAGGCTCGTTCCCACCGTTCGCCGGTCCCGTATGTCGGAAACCGGGCACTAAACCCATTGACGAACTCCCGGCCCGTCGTCTGCAAAGCCGGCTTAACGGCGGCGCTGAATGGTATAACGGAGGTGTCGCGGCCTGCTTACCTCTCTCCATCACCGTCGAGATCCTCGCCTGCTCCCTTCCCGGTGCTCTGTTTTCTTTTTCCTTGGTGAGGATGTTAGTTATGAATATATTAATTACTATGCACTTCCGTATATTTAGCATCTTTCTCGTCCGTCTAGCTCCCTTCTATCCACTCTCTTCCCCCTCTCTGTCTCTGTCTCTGTCTCTGTCTGTCTGTCTCCCTCCCTCTCTCCCTCTCTCTCTCCCTCCCTCCCTCCCTCCCTCCCTCCCTCCCTCCCTCCCTCTCTCTCTCTCTCTCTCTCTCTCTCTCTCTCTCTCTCTCTCTCTCTCTCCCTCTCTCCTCTCTCGTCCCGATGCCTTCCGTTCCCAGTCGTGCAGCGCAGCTAATCCCAACGGACCGCTCCCGTCGACCCCGCTGACAGAGCCGGTCAGACCGGAGCCCGTCCCCTCTGACCGGTGACCTGCAGTATGGGGTCACACCACTGACACGATACAGACACCGGTGTTGATTGCGTCACACGGGGAACTGCGGCATGCCAGAGCAGAGTAGAATGGGTAATGGAAAGCTAGGAATGCTTATGTTTTGAGAAAATCTTGCCAATTATCAGTTAAAATGTATGAATATTTGAAAGTGTTTTTGCTGCACTTACTTTTCCTTTTCTGTTCATTCAATCGTCTTCCACGTAAAATATTGTCGTCAACCGTCGTCTGAACGTCTCTTTCTCCCTCTCGGTCTATGCGTGTCTCTGTCTCTGCCTCCCTCTCCTTTTCTCTCTCCCTTTGTCTCTCTCCTTCTCCCTCTCTCTCCTTCTCCCTCTCTCTCCCTCTCCCTCTTTCTCTCTCTCTCTCTCTCTCTCTCTCTCTCTCTCTCTCTCTCCTTCTATCTCTCTCTTTCTCGCTCCCTTCTCTCTCTCTCTCTCTCTCTCTCTCTCTCTCTCTCTCTCTCTCTCTCTCTCCGTCCGGTCTCGGTCCCACGGCTCTCCCTAACCAGGTGAGCTGTATCACATTGCGTCCGCGGGTGGTCCCACTGAAGAAAAACAGCCCCACTGCTTATCTCGCTCGGTCGTGCGCACAGATGACCTGCTTTACGTGCCCTGGGTCCCGGCTGCACACAACCGGGCCTCTGATAGTGCCGAAACCTGACCGGGCGCCGGTCAGAAACTGGCCCACTGCGATCGGGACGAGGTTTTTTGATGGGATAGAGAAGGGTTGACGGGATGAGAGCGACTGACGGGACGGGAGGGACGGATGGGACGGACAGACCCGCCCAGGGTGCTGATCAGAAGGGTAACTGGAGCTGATTGGGATGGTCGAGTTGGATTAGATGAGAGGACTGAGTGGAATCGTCTTATCTCTCGTGATTGCTATCGGTATTGAGAGGATGGACCTCGATAGACAGCAAGGGTCGGTTCAGATAAGGTGGCACGGAGGGACCACCCACAAATAGCTTAAGTGCTCTAGAAGGCCTATATCTTATATATTGAATTTGCGTCGTGAGGAAGGCACATTTTGATTTTAAAGTTTCCTAGCTATAGCCCGTGAAAGCAGCTGCATTAAGTTTCAATCAATCAATTGATTGATTTCAATCAATCAATTACGTTGAACCCTGGACACTGATTTGTTGATCTTGCGACTAGAACCTTGTCAAGTGGTTTTCACATAGCACCAGATGACACCAAGCTTTTCCACCAGCTTTCATCGCCGCTCCGAGTGAAGTCTGACCTATCTGTTGACATCGGTGTCCTTCCCCGTTCACCCTTTCCCCGCCGTGTCGAGTTCGAAGGTCTGTGGCAGGTGGGCCGGCCTGACGCCGCCGCAGGCCGCGCAGACCGTGCCCTATCTCCTCCGGTCACCTTTCAGACACGGCGCGCCGCGTCCGCCGCGCTGAGACAAAAACGACGCGCACCGCTTTCATCGCGGCGCGCGCAGCTGGTCGCCGGCCGCCGGCGCTGATTACTTGCGCAAACATTGCAGCGGATCGCGCGCCGGCCGTTGCAAAACAAACAGAATCACAGCCCATAAAGCATGTTTGCCCCATTATGTCTATCGCGGCGCCGCAGAAAAAGGGGTAATAAACGCGGAGAAAAATGCGCGTGCCTGCTTAAGCTGCATGCTAACGTCCGCTCATCTGCCGACGGGGGTCATTAGGATTCAGACAGGCCAACATCAACAGTATCCTCTGATTACAGGGCCTTTAAAATAACACAAACGGTCCTAACTAATGCCGTTTAGTAGTCGCAATCGGCAATGCATGCTTTATTTATCCACAGCGTGAGCAGTAAGCCCCCTTTTCTGTTTAATTCGGCCAACTGATGTCGATGTACTCTCTGAACCTCGGGTTTTCGCGTCCTACCGTCTGGTCAGATTTATTTCCCCAGGTCCTAGTCTCGTCTAGACAGTCTGCTGTCTAGACACCCGGTCAGCCGTCGTCTAGACAGGCTCTCGTTTTCGTGTCCTGGCCCTGGGCCTCGTTTCATAAAGCGAGTCCGTAACTTACGCCGGTTTTTGGGCTTGTATTGCAAGCGCATGTGAAGCGATAAATTTATTTCCCCTTCTCCCTTCCGTTCTTGCTTGCAAGATAAATAAATTCAACGATTCAAACTATCGTCATCGCTTCACATGTACTTGCAATACAAGACCAAAAACCGGCGTAAGTTACGGACACGGTTTATGAAACTGGTCGCCCTGCCATCTGACCGGATTTATTCACCAAGTTCCGTCTAGACAGTCTGCCGTCTATCGACACCTGGTCGCGGTCAGCCGCCGCGCCGTCTAGACGTCTGTCGCTACCTGACCGATTGTCTCAAGCCCCGCGCATGTGTGTGTGTGGTGTCTTTCCCGAGTCGCATGAGTCATCAGTCTAGACATTTAGCGAGCTCTCGCTGTCATCTCATTCGTTCAGCGTCTCTGATTTTTCACCCGGGAGACTGAGCGAAGTTCATAGGATCGCACGAACAGGTGGGTTCGTGGCCACAGCCTTGCGCCACCCATTGTCTTCATTCGATATGCCCGTCATGCTCCGGTATGTAGGCTGCATTTCACACCAGACTGTGTGTCGCAGCAGTCAAACGTCTGTATGCCTGGTGACTCACAAGTCGCCGTCACCAGCCAGCCTGGCGGTATCGAAACCGGATGGGAAGGGAGGGGGGGGGGGGGTACCTGATAACCTGGCGTCGCTTCCCTTCCCAGCCCCGCTGGGAGCTGGCCGTATCAGGTGACTTTGTGACTGATGCAACTGCCCAACCGCCGCACAGAAGCGCCATAGACCGCCAACATGGCAACCCTGAATACTTTCTTCTACGTGGCCGGACATTGAAAGTCGAGGGATGATCTGTTCGTGGGTTGAGATATTATAAAAAAACATTGATCGCAATATTTGGCTGCTGAAAATGCCGGGCTTGTAAGATGCGTTAAGTATTCTGTTAGAAATTCCTAGCACGTCAAGCGCGATAAATCACTGGCTAGTATGACTTCATGTAAAAACGCTGTAGTTGCGAGTTTTCAGCTCCCGTGGCGGTGAACAAAGATACGTTCAATAAACATACAGCAGTTTGCCTGAAATTTTTTGCTCCCAAGAGAAACGGCAATCTTCACACCAAGGAATCTGGGCATAAAGCGCGGACGCGCGCTGAGTAAATGTTTACAGTCGTGGTCAACTGGGCGAGAACTCCCGCCCGGCTGGATCAACTTTGAGCCGGCTCACTTTATCGGCCTCAGCTAAACTACACTGAACACACAGTGAGTAACGCTGTGCAAGACTGTGACAAAACTTTATCGCGCCCCACATCTAAGGCCGCCATGGGATGTGGGGCACACGCCGGGCGGAATGAATGTCGGCATGAGGCTCATTTCCTCAGCCAGAAAATTCAGTCTGCTTTACTCGTTCAGAAAAAAAAACTCCAGGCACTACGCTGGCCGATATATTTCTATAAAATGATTATTGGTCTACACATACAGCTACCTCCTAACACTCGGCGCTCAACAGGCGCTTGAGACGGATTAGTGCTTCTAATAAAAAACTCCCGGATCCATGAGTGAGCCGGCTCCCCGAAAATCAAGACCCGGGTACGTCTAAATCGGGCTCGACATCTGAGACGGGCTCGTGTCAGGTAGATCTCGACAAGTGCTTTGTCATCTGTGTAATGTGAGGACTGTTCGATGCTCCATTAAGGTTACTGAGTTGCATCACTTTGGGGTCGGCGGGTTAACGTGTCAAATGCATATAGCGTCATTGACGAAGTTTCCTTGGTTGTTTGGTTGTTCCGTGAATCCGTGAGCTGCGATGATCTTTCCTCTGACAGGATCTTTTGAAGTCTATAAGCATTTAAGTCCATCTGCCTGTCTGACTGGCCAGTAGTCCGTTCCCCCCCCATTAATCCGTCCATTCGGCCGACCGTCTCTCCGCCCCCCTCGCCCCAACTCGTCCGTCCGTTAGTCCGTGCCGTCAGCCGCCGCCAAGTCGTCTGGTTCCTGTCACATCTGCACTGCTGACGCACGGTCCGTTCAGCAAACTCAGCAGCAGTTTTTGTGTAAGCAGCTTTCGCTGTCGGCCACCTATCCGCGTTCGCTACCGCCGCCGCTACCGCTAACGTATCCACCGTCACTGCCGCCGCCGCCGCTTCTGCTGCTGCTGCTGCTGCTGCTGGCAGATGGGTGGAGCTTTTCCGGGGAAGTTGATGGGACAAAAATTGTCAAACATACAATGTCCTATTGTCAAGTTGAATAAAATGCTACACTGAATCAATCCCTATCAAGACAGATGAAATATATTGCAATACACAGACATTCCAAACCTCTTCAAGGCAAAAAAAGGATTTCGAAAGCAACAAAGTCCTACAAATTAGCTAAAGTTGGTGGTGCAAAACTCTTATTGGTGGGGCAAAATGGCAAGTGGCAGCCGCCCCACCAACTCTATAGGAAGCTCCGCCCCTGGGCCTGCTGCTGCTGCACTGCTGCTGTTGTTGTTGCTGCTGCTACTAGTTTTGCCAGATCGGGATTCCGTTGTCACTACCACAGCCGCCACCTCTGCCGTCATGCACTGAAAACTTTTTTACCATTTCCTGAAGGGTAAACCCGCCATAGCATGGTAGCTTGACACACAGACGTTTTTTACCACCTTCCAGATGGTAAATTTTACTCTTTCATGAAGAGTAAACTCGCCAGGGAGGGGTAACATGACACACAGACGTTTTTTACCATCTTCTGAATGGTAAACTCTTTTGATTTACTCTTGTCTAGAGTGTAACATTTTTTGGGTTACACTCTTTGAAAGGGTAAATCTTAAACGGAACCCTTTTCTAGGGAGTAACGCATCATCTACTCTGTGCTTTACCCTCCTACAGAGAGTATATTCTTCTGGCCTACCCTTTGTCACATGGTAATGTTTACTCTTTCCTTTAGTGTAAACCCCCCAGAGGATGGTAACAGACTCACAGACGCTTGCTTCAGAAGCTTCACGAAGCTTCTGTTAACCGGAGCTCACCAACAAAAAAAAACATGCTTCAAGAGCAACAATGTATATTTGGCTTCCCTACAAACAATACGAGGGGCACACCAGCCATGAACATTGTGAGACTCTTCACTTATGCATACGAATTTATACGAAGCGTTCAGCAATGCACAAACGGTAAATAAACACCACGATACAACTTGAATGCACTTTGAATGTGAATACAAGACATTCAGCGCCCTCATATTGGATAAGGCTCAGCGCACAATATTTGAAGAGAGCGACGGCGTTCCTGGGTGGTCGCCCGTCTGCGTGAGATAATGAGACTGGATCACTACAGTGCAAGGCTTTTTCAAAGTCACCAACAAAATGCATAAACTTGTAGCATCACAACAAAATTAATGTACGTACTCACAACCTAGGCCACGTGGCCGTGCACGGGGTCCTGTTAACCAGGTCAAATTAGCACCACTCAACGGCATGCAATGCTCTAGCACATCGGTACTTACAATAAAATGTCCACAGAGGCTCTATAGGCGATGAACTACACGCAAGCACAATCACCAACGGCCACGCCGCGCGGCACCGACACTGCTCACATCCTCTCTCGGAGACCAACGGCCGAAAACTGACAGATGCGCGCGGCCTTCAAACCGCAAACGGCCGATCTCGTTTCTGATTGGCTGAGTGATTCCATTTCAAATATCATCTTCACGAGGGTAAACAAGATCCACGCATGAAACGACTATCTGTACACGAGTCACGATACCCAGAAGGAAAGAGTTTTCGTGATGTTCTGGATCGCGAGAGTAATATTGATATTTACATGGTAATAATACTCTTCGCTGGCGAATAAGGTCATATTAACCACGTACCGTTACTATGTACATAATGGTAACAAAGAGTTACCCTTTCAATATACTCTTATCTTGCTGGTTTGATGAAAATGAACCCTCCAGGAGGTAGTAAAAAAGTTTTGAGTGTGTGGGTGTCACTTCTATGTCACAGCCTCTATCGTTAGGCGGCACGGGCGGACATCGATAGCAGCGCCTCTATCGGTCACTAGGGAAAGCTGGGCTGTAGGCGACGAAATACCGGCTGAGTTGTCACACGTTGAAAAGGTTTATAGACATCCGTCTTGTGAAAAAGTTGAACTTTTGCCTTCAATATTTCTACAGGCAATTTTAGAAGTGTCTTCACATAGATTACAACACCGTTAAGATTATTGTATTCACTTCAAGCCTTCCCTATTGTTCTTGATGATGCGGGAACTATTTCTAATTAGTGTTTCTATTTTAAAAAAGAACATATTGTGCAAACGATGAAAAAAACATAGATGGAAGATTTTAAATGCAATTTTCTCTAGCAATTAATGGTAAATTATCTACAGATCAAGGAAAAGATGCATGCTAACTGATAATTTAAAGTTCTTGGGGCCAGTTGTTTTCTTCTTTTCTTACGTCGCCCCAATGACCGCGAATACACTTGTGATAACGCCTATCGTAGTCCGTTTTTCTTATCTTTAGACTTCACTCCAAGATGTTTCGCAAGATATGCACGAGACAAAGCATGGCTTAGAAAAAATCAAGCCCTTCGGAAACAGAAAATATTGCCTTGAAGCCTGGAGAGTGGCGCTCTTGGGTGCGGCAAGTGCAGATTTGTAGTCTCACAAATGTGTATTACATAAATAGGTAGGTACGTATACCTACCTGCTACAAAAATTAAGTTGGATAAAGTTTGGTATGCTAACCGAACTATCGATCCGATGAATTAAAGGGTACCTATAAAAGCGAATATCACTTGGAAATGAACTATTCTGCAAATGGACACAAGTCATCATCAGTGACTTTAGTTCAAGACCTATAGGGCTTGGTTCCAGCCGAAGTTTTTTGAAACCGCAGGTGCGTGCGACTGCGAGTGCGGACCCAATGCAAGGAAATTCTTGAAGGAGCTCGGCGTGTGGCTCGTAACAAGTTCTGGCGACTGTCGTGAAGCACTTGGTTTGTGGTTCGCTATCGCAGACATTCGAGTGAACGCGTTTTCGATAGTATTGACTGTGACGTTGTAATCCTCACGAAGTATCACATGGACGGGTTAGACTGCGTGACGAGAGGCGGAGATGAATTATGCCTGTGGAGGTAGGCAACCCGCAGGACATGCGTGTTCAGCGGCGCAGGCTACCAACACGAGTTGGCTATATGAGCGTGTGTTTAGCGATGAATGCAGCATTGATCGAAATTAACAAATATACATACTATTTCAATGTGATGACATGTTTTGCTCGTATTACCCGCTAGTGTCTACAAATCTACCACCAGTAACTCGTAATACAAATTACAAAAGACAGGAAACACAGGAGTCGTACTCGTATATTGGGTATGTTTGGTTCACCGAAGCCATCGTAGGTCCCATGCGCCCTCAATCACTTTCACTGTCACTGTCGTCACTGCTCGAATCCTGAAGTGACACGATCACTGGCTCGATGTCCTCCATCATACCATCTGCTCGCCAGTACACCTCTTCCAGTTCTCGCACGTGGCGGCAGCAGTTTCGCCACAAGTCCGGTGGCGCGGCGTCTCGGCTATCCAGCAGCAGCCTTTCCACGTCATTCAGATGCCCAGTGTTGTTGAACTGGCGGACGTGCGTCTTCATGTTTGCCCAAACCATTTCAATCGGATTGAGGTCGCAATGATATGGGGGCAACCTCAGTACTTCATGACCGGCCTCCTGTGCCACCTTGTCCAACACATACTCGCGTGTCTGTTTCAGAGGGCGAACCAGCTCAAGAAGCTCGACCTTCCGCAAGTCCGGATCAGGATTGACATCATGTACCCGCAGCCATTCTTGGATCGCTTCCTTCCTCCAGCTAGCTGTAGGTGCCTTGTTAGCACATCTTGAATGATACGAGGCGTTATCCATAATGATCACGCTATTCGCTGGCAGGTTCGGCAGAAGTTGGAGTCGAAACCAGTCTTCGAAACAGCTCGCGTTCATAGACGTGTGATAGTCGGCAGACTTGCCGTCCGTCCTCATACACATGAATGCTCCTGGGGTGAAGCCGCTGTCCGAGCCAGCATCGACTATGATTAGGCGCTTGCCCTTCCCTGTCACTGGCTTATGGCCGGCCACGTCGTCACTGTCCAACCACGCGACCGTTCGCATATCAAACTGGTTATACCAGGTCTCGTCCAAGTACACTATAGTGCGCTCTGGGTCGGAGCTTCTAATCTTCCGAATGCGTCTCAGGAACGCGTTCCGGGCTGCCACCACCTGAGGTTTTTCAACCAGCAGCTTTCGGTTGTTCACTTGTCGGAACTTGAATCCTATTTGGAACAGCTGCTTTCGTATGGTTGAGCGCGAGATAGTCTGCTCGAACTTGTCCTGAACTGCCGCTCTAATGGTGTCCAAAGTGACCTTTTTCCCTTCCAGGTACATGGCATGCACCATTCTTCTGAACGCGCACTGGTCAAACTCGTCGAAGTACTCGCGTGGCCCCCTGTTAGGGCGCTGGCGGGCTGGAGACTGGCATCCATGTGTCTCTATTCCACTCTTGAATGCATTAACAGAGGCAATCGACACTCCAGTAGCAGAGCTGGTCTCCTTCGCTACGTTAATGCTAGCCGCTGCACTCTCATCACCTTGCTTGAGGTATTCATCTTTCTTTCGAATAAAATATTGGTAAACATTATAAACCACTTGTCTCGCTTGTGCACCGATCGGTTTTCCTTGCCGAAGTTTTGAGAGCATTGCATATTATTGTATACGAATGGATATAAATTTCAAAAGATATATAAAAGTCTCAGATTTCCTTGATACACAGCAGACATATGGTGTGTTCGCTTTTAGAGCCAGTGGCAATGAGCGTGACGCTTGATTTTTATTATCAAATTGTGTGACGTCACGTGCTAAGTTATCTGCACATCTTGGAGTGAAGTCTAAAGATAAGAAAAACGGACTATAACCTCGGCTACTGCTGACAGCCGATATAAACCTCTGCCGTCATGTGGGTGTCACATCTATGTCACAGCCCCTAACCTCGGCTACTGCTGACAGCCGATATAATCGGGCTCCGATTTGATATATTCTTTATCGCCTCTGTACGTTGGTCCTCAGACACAATCCACCAGATGCGAAGACGGTTTCTAACCGCCATCCTCTATTACGTGGGCTACTAAGTGTCATTTAGTGGCGATTTTGCCTCTATCGCGGCGACCATCCGCAGACAGGTAGCTGTACCGGTCGGGACATGTACCGATAGCGTAATACCGTCCAATTTGGTGTATTCAGATAAACCCCGGCACAAAAACCAGACCAGATATTACGCCGCAAAAACGCTCAGATGTCTGCGGTGAGCCGGTGTGGGCAGAGTTCGCCGGGTTCGGCTGGGTCGGGAGAGGGCAGGGCGGGTCTGGCTGGGTCGCCCACGCGGACGGGGTTACTGCTGTTGGGTGTCAAACAGCCCCTGAGGGAGGAGTTTTTGACGTCACAGGGGTGTAAGAACACCAACCCTTCCACACGCCAGGTCGTGCGCAGGCTACCCACGCCCGCGCGGCGGCTCGGAGTGTCCTGGGGCGATTCTGCCACCCACACCTCTGAGACTGGTGTCGGGACGAGGCTGGTACGCCGGGTGCGACGCCCACACGGCTGCCGAAATGGAGCGGAAGGGTGCCGGGGCCAGGGCCGCGGACCCCGGGCAGGAGCGGGGGACGTATACTGACAGGTGACCTGTCATCACTGCGAGTCAGATGATGTGTCACTGCGTGTAGGGTGGGAGGAGCGTGGGGATGTTGGTCATCTGTCAAATCCATTGATGTACTGGACTCGCACTGAAGACTTTACAGTGCATGCTGCAGGCTCTGGAGCCACGACAGGCTGTCTTGGAGACGCGGTTATCGGCCATGTTAGCGTGGCCCCGAAACAACATGACAGAAAATAAACAAAAGCGTCAATCCAAATCTCATATATAGTCAATATCATGCCTCCATGATCATCAGTTCAGGTACCTAATTATACCACCGATGTAAGTGTTTCTGCCCATGCAAACGTCCATTCTACTCCCAACCCAACCACTATCATCACTTTCCAACTACAACATCCAGCAACTACTCTGTCCGGTGACAGAAGATCGTACAACCCACTCTGTTCCCCGTCTGCATACCGCGGGCCGTACCGAGCACATTCTCTCGCATGTGACGGCGAGCGGTGGGTGGCATGAAGCCGCCACAAATCACCAGTACACGCTACTCCATAACACCTCAGCTACCCCGGGCCGGCCGTCTCCCTTCACACCCAGTTCTTGCTCCTCTCTGCTTTTTTACCGAGCTCGAGCGCCCACACAGCACCGCCGCATTTGACCAGATAAATCAGAGAAACCAGACAAAATACATAAAAGGCGTGTATAAATTATGGCGTCTGGGCCTTGATGGGTTAGATAGGCCGGCCCACAGAAGCAGAGGTGAGAGTCGGTCGCCATTACTGGCGCACAGTGGACGTTATCGCCACCACATCGTCCCCGAGCGACCGAACAAAATTAAACAGATAACAAAGGGCCGAACGGGAACGGGAAAAGTCGGGATTCATTTCTGATTGGGGTGTCAAGATTAAAAATCAGGTAGCCCGGGTGGCGGTTTTATTTATTGTAATTACATACAGTGAGCGCACAGCTCCAACAAAGCTTGTAATTGGGCAGGGGTTTTGGCTACTGGGTTTGGTGGATTGGTTTGTCCGAAATAGGGAAGGGGCTGTGAGATGTGCGATGCCTTATTTGGTGAAGGTGTCGAACAGTGGCCTTATAAGAAGCTTTCAGTATAGCAGAAACAGCGCCGATATATATATCGAGGCCTTATGCTGTCCGACGTCCTTCATATTAGAGCACTTCACGGATAGGCTTTTTAGGATCCGGCCCGGCCCATATCCGGCAAGTCATATCCAGATCCGCCCATTATCCGCCTTTCTTTGAATATCAGAATCCGGCCCACCCATGGCCCGTATTGCAGCCAAACTTCCAAAAAATATCCGTAATGATCCGTTTCACCAATAACTGGTTTCACCCAAAACTGGACTAACAAATTCAATCTAAGGGACCAGACAGCCATACATCTCATAGACCATCATGGTTCCAAAAACCATGCATACATTGCATACATTATCCACTTGAAGACAAGTCTTGTGACAAGTGAGTGTCATAAAATGATGCCTATTACTTTAATCAAACCTCTGCTGCCGCTTAACACATTAGGTTAATTTTGAACTTCAATGTTGAATGTTAAAATTTTGATCCGTTTTGATCCGGGTTCAACCTTCAATTCCCAAATCCGGCCCGCCCATATCCGTTCTTTTTTAACAAATTTAGAATCCAATCCTATCCGGTCCGCGGATTTATCCGTGGATAACGGATTTATCCGGCTCATGAAGTGCTCTACTTCATATTTATGGACAGGCCACTAGTACCCTCCGTTTTTTTTTTAATTTTTTTTTTTTATAAATTTTGTCCGAACGTTTTGATAGGAAGGATTCACAAGGACAGAGCCACCGCTAAGCGAAGCTTGTTGCGGTGACCCTGCCCTCTACCCCCCGATCGCGCAATTCCAGTTCTATGGCAGAATTTAGAGTCCAAAGTTTAACGTGCGCACATAGCCGCGCACGGCCGGTCCCCTCACTGACTTCGCCTGGCTACGGCCTGCCACCAACCGCAACCATACCTGTCAGGAGGCCCATAAATGTCAAGCGATACACCCGTTGATAATAAATACGGCTTTTGACAAACAGGAGGGCATCTCTCTCAGCGCACCCTGCACCTACGTGTGGACGTGCCTCCCCAAAATGTCCAAACACTGCTGAATTACAACTTTGGCGAGTGATATGGGTAAAGTTTGGGTTTAGTTAATCCTGTTCTGTTTATTGGTCCGTCATCAAAGGACGTTATAGAAAAATAACAGATGAGGTCATGCAGTGACATGGCGCATTCGATGTGTTTAAATCTACAGAACTGCACAGTGAAAAACGATCGCTTTTAGTATCGAATCAACCAGTCAAAAGGATTTATTGATGGGATTTATTGATGCATAAAGTTGGCCTAATGTTTGACGTGTTATACAGTTGAGTTCAGCCTCAAACTTGACGTCGTTCGATATAACGTTACAATGATAATTCGTTCTAAAACTATCATCCGCAACATTATCGATTCTCGAATGCGATCATCGCTTCTAGACCCTCTCTATTAATCAAAGAGAGGTGACAACCCATAACACATTGATCACTAAAGCAAACACCTTCACTTGGTCACCACTGTATGGCGCACGCTGCAAGCCTTACATCAACATTCAGCGCAGCCCTTCAGCCCGGTGCCGGTGCCACTTCACCATTATCCCTTCTGAGTGGTCCTCCGGCGGCCGGTGTGCCATCCCGTCCAGCACGTGCCGACACTGGTCGCTCCGTATCACATTAAAGGCCCGTTTGCAGTCGGCTGCACTTGGCACGCGTCATCTGATAGCCGTGTGGCGCGTATCGAACATCTCAATAGCCGCGCAGACCCATCCATAATTGGCCGCCGGAGAGCGCCCTATTCAGACCACCGGTGGACGGGCGGCGTCACTGGTGACCGCAGCGGTGACGTCACAGAAGGTCATTGCCTCATTGCTGCTCTGCTGGAGAATGCGTGGAAGAAGAAGGTGCATGTAGATATTTTTACATAATTATCGAATTACTTACTGACATATCAGATCTAACACACTACGCAAGTTTATTGCTAGGAAATGCATACTCCAATAATGAGTAATAAGAAAACAGAAATGCTTCAGATTACTCATTTATTTCAACCGTTAAAAAAACTACTTAGCGACACAATACACCTTGCGCCTGTTCTCAACCTATCGCACATATGTAATCTTTCACCGTCCAGCCGGCCGTCTCGACAGTCGTGGCGCGTAAATTACTGACCGGCTGCCTCTCATGGCTACCGGGCAGCCGCTCTGCACCGGTCCATTCAGACAATTCATGGCGAGCCGTGCACATGCAGCACACGTGCACCGCGTGCACGGTCATCGGTGCGTTCGCCCACCGAGGGTCCGAGACATCCATCTGTGGCTCATTAGGGCGTGCATCCGACGGCGAACGGCCGTGCACGCGTGCATAGTGCCGCAGGTGGGCTGTGCGGTACGCGTCGAACAGGTGTCCCTGCCTGGTGGACATTGCACGTGCAGTGTGCAACAGGTGGGGGGTGGTCAATGGTGGGCAGGGTTGGGAGGAGAAAGGGGTCCACGCGTACTGGTGACCTTAAGGTTTGAATTGCAGAAATTTCCTACGAACTGGCGATTGGTGTGATATTTTTGTGTATGAGCAAGATTTCAAAATTGAATTAGGGAGAACATCCACTCAGATATTTTTCCTGACAATCGTGCGGTATTGATGTCGATTCATCTTTAGAACATTGGCCTTCGGTCGCATGATGCAGTGAGGCAATGAAAGGCAAACGTTTCCGGCTTTTGAGGACCCCCTATAGCCGAGGAAACAATACTGCCCGTTCCGCTCGTTTTCTTCAAAATTTTAATTCGAGGACAGCCAGCAAGAAATGTAACTGATTATGCCGCCCGATAACCATTATGCGCATTAATTCACCGGTAATCCATCACTTTTTTTGTGGCGTTCCATACAAATCGGCTCACAAGTTCACTTTGATTAGCATTATTATGAAGTGAGAAATTAAGACGAAGGACGTATTCAATGGTGTACTTTTCTAGATAGAAAGTGATTGTAATTGGCGGGATAATAATCATTATCTGGGGATATGCCTACGGTCACGGTCGCGGTTTCATGATGGCGAAGCCCGTATCCAAGGCTAGAGCTTGCCAACCGACGGGAAATGCTGGGCAGCTCTCTGGTGGAAGTGCATTGATAGGTTACTTTGCATCCTGCATTATTTCATCGATAAGGTCCAAGTTCAGCTCCGATGCTCCCGACTAAGGCCATCTCTAACCTCAGCGTTTAGACGTAGGCTCATATTTCTCAAACTTTCAAGGCATTTTGCTTCTCTCACCTTCACTCCTATCTAACTCCCCCCTCTCTCTCTCTCTCCTTCTCTCTCTCTCTCTCTCTCTTCCCTGCACCTTCCCGACCACCGGGTGACCACCGGTAGCTGCGCACCGTTTATACAAAGGCGGCCGCACGCTTCCACCGACATACCACCTGGCCAAGAGTGATTACTTCATTAAATGTCGACACACTCGGGCTGAGCTGACCTCGTGCGCGCGGCACCCACCTGCCCTCGCCCCTCCCCGTCCCCCGCCAGTTCTTTCCGGGGATCAACCCCCCCCCCCAGGTGTCCCCCCATGGTTCCCCCCCAAGGCTCCCCCCGGGCATCCATCAGGGCACAGTGAGCCACTGTGAAACAACAACACCGCCTAATGGCGATAATGAGGCCCCGTGGTCAGTGGAAGCGCTGCAAAATGCACTCTAATTAATTGTTGCAATTATTTGTGGCCGGACGTTAATGGATTTAATGGATTTTAATGATGGAAAACTCGCCTTAATGAGCGCGGGTAGGGAAGTGAAAACGTAGAAAAAGCGTTGGGGAATGGAAATAAATTTGAATTTGATACTGGTTTATCGCTGTGATGACGCCATCCTCTGTGCGTCGCTGATGAGTACGGTTCCCCTCCTGCCCGAGGCAGATGTCGGCGCTACATGCTTTTTGTACGTGCAGAGCAGTGTAGTGTTTGCTTGTTTAACCGCCTTAATGGTTTATGCCATGCACTCATGGCACAAGAAAGATAAGCGTTTACGATATGTTACAATGCAGTTGTTTTAGGTAACAATGAATCCCTTTTGATCCGTGTAGGCTTGTGATCACTGGCGGATCCAGGCTTGCGTTTTTTTTTTTGGGGGGGGGGGGCCAACTCATGCAGGAGCCAAACCTAGGGTACCCCCAAATCCTGTTTTCTCATCGGATTTAGGCCACTTATTTTTCGTCACAGCCCTGACACTATGAATTTTTTTTTAACTAAAAAGAAAAATATATAAATGGTAGCCCACCCGACCCATGCCTTTATATTACTTTGTAAACACTTACCATTGTTTTTATCGACCAGTTAAAGGGACCCTCCCACCTTACCATTATATTTGAGCTGAGATAGCCAAAATGGGGTCCCTGGCTCACAATTACCGGTTTCGGCACACACTCACAACATCGAGAAATGCCTTAAATCGGAAATATTGAATTTTAAAATTGCAGCATTTTGATTCAGAGGGGCTAATGCTTTTGGATACCCCTCTGAATGTGTGACGTCAGCGGAGATCTAATGATTTTTTAATATTTTACTAAAACGTTTGGTAGCATGCGGTGGTATAGGCTGCTTTGCGCGCAACAAATGCCGCACTTTCAAATAAAGTCGCTAGGAACAGCAGCGGATATCCCAAAAAGTAAACAAAAATAAAAGTCTAATCTCTTGAAAACCGGTGAATATTTTTCGATAAAATTTGGTAGATATTCGTTTTCGCCCTTTCTGAACCTAGCGACATCACTTTCATGCCAATTCATTAACTTTTTTGAAGGTGGGAGGGTCTCTTTAACCCGCTTCGAGTCAGTGCTTGGGTCCCTTTGCGGGCCGGGAGGTGGTGAAACAGCCCTGTCTAACTCGGCTCCTGGGCCACGCCGTGATTGAACTATGTTTCATTATCGTTTGGGGGAGGGGGAAAACGGGCCACTTTAGGCCTCTGGGAAGGGGGCATGGCCCTAAATGCCCCTCCCTGGATCCGCCAGTGTAAGAAGAGACCATTGGAGCTGCAGTTGGGTACCTCAGACATCAGGGTACGCCCTCAGATGTATGTATAGGACTCGCATGGAGACCTCTTATGCTATAGTGTACTGAAAGGACCCAAAGGAGCCTGTCTATATGGGCTCCCGGAGATAGACGTGGGCCCTCAGGAGCCCGCCAGAGCCCCAATGAGGGATAAGTGAGGGATACCAAGTGCCTGCAATTGCATATTGCATAAGCCATAACTCCTTTACAAATCAATATATTATGCATCAGTGGCAGATCCAAGGGGGGGCCACATGGGTCATGACCCCCTTGGTGCCCGGGGGCACCACAGGCCTGTCAGGGGCACCACCGGCCTAGTAGGGGCACCACCAGCCCGCCAGGGGCACCACAGGCCTAGCAAGGGCACCACGGGCCTGTGAGGGGCCCCACAGGCTTGTCAGGGGCACCCCAGGTCTGTCAGGGACACCAGAGACCTGCCAGGGGCGCCGCCGGCCTCGCAGGGGCACCATGGGCCTGTCAGGGACACCAGAGGTCTAGCAGGGGTACCACAGGCCTTACAGGGGCACCACCGGCCTTGCAGGGGCACCTTGGGCCTGTCAGGGGCACCACAGTCCTGTCAGGGCCCAGGGGCACCAGCGGCCTAGCAGGGGCACCACAGGCCTGCCAGGGGCACCACCGGTCTAGCAGGGGCACCATGGGCCTGTCAGGGGCCCCACCGGCCTCGCAGGGGGCACCACCGGCCTCGCAGGCATCACGGCATCACGCAGGGGCACCTTGGGCCTGTCGGGGGCATCACGGGCCTGTTGGGGGCACTTTAGGCTTGTCAGGGGCACCACAGTCCTGTCAGGTCCCAGGGGCATCAGCAGCCTATGCAGGGGCACCCTAGGCCCACCAGAGGTATGTACCACAGGCCTGCCAGGGTCCAGGGGCACCACAGGCCTAGCAAGGGCACCACGGGCCTGTCAGGGGCACCTCAGGCTCCTGTGCCCCCCTCCCCCCCAGATCCGCCAGTGATGCCACACCACGCGAAACACCGCCAACTACCAGCTGCCGCGCCATAAACACGTGCCAACAACAGTCTTTTTTTAAGGTCGACTCCGCTCGCGCAACTTTTGACTGACCCTCACTGCTACTATATTGCTTCCATATTATGCTGTGGAAAGCTTTACTTCACCAAGTGGCTAAAAACCTCCATCAAGGTATATTTTCTTAGCAATTTTTCTGGTGTTTTTTTTTTTGGGGGGGGGGGCCAAACAGGCCACTTTAGGCCTTTGGGGGGGGGGGGGGCCATGGCCCCCGTGGCCCCCCCCCCCCTGGATCCGCCAGTGCTTGTGATCGAGCCGTTTGTTACCTAACTCATTATGTTGACCGAAAAACATGATTGAAGATTTTTTGCATGATAGTCAAACGATGAATCTACTTCATAAGAATCGCAGTTAATGAAATAATATTCCTGTCCCTTTGCTATATTCACGCCTGCGTATTTCGAGAATAGATTGATTAATTCATATTCTTTTTTTTTTGCAAAGCTCATGAAGATATATCAGTCGGTTTTTGACTGAAATCCTGAAAATCCATTGGAAAATGGAAATTACAGTTAATCAGCCATGTAACTTGTAAGACATGTGAGACAATGTGAGACAATGTGATACAATATGAGACAATGAGAAACCATGTGAGACAAAATAACAAAGAAAGCAAATTTGGAAATTGGATAAGCAGATCCTTTTTTTTCTTCTTACAACAATGGCTTTGCAAAATGCTGATCGGCTGCCTCGGTATATGAGCAATCGGGTCTTTTAGAGGCAGGCCAGCGATAAAAAGTTTCCACGGATTCAGAGGAAGCGCTCGTTTGTACCCCTGACTCTTTTAGAGCACCCCTGTCTAATTGATGGTACCCTGCTGACCGCAGTTAGCACCTGGTCCGCGCTAAAACGGTCCAATCACGTGACCGCAGCTAAAACGGCGGCCCCAGTGGACCACCCTGCGGCACGCCATCACCGATCGATATCTGGTGCCGGGGGATTACACGGGGATCCGTCAGGGCTGTCCGGTGGGAGGGTCCGCGGGGCCCGGTCACAGGGGTCCGGCCGGCGGGCCGCCACGTGCCCGTGTCATCCACTAATCGGCCGTGCGGCGGATCTGTCAAAGGTCACGTGGCCCGTGACACGGTCTCACCTGGCGCGCCGCGTGCCCAGCTGGCCGGCAGACGCGCCGCATTATGGACCACACCTAATTATTAGCTGATTATTACAGAGAGCTGCGCCGGGGACGCCTCGCTCGGACGCGGCGGCTGCCGGTCCCTCTGACAGAGGTCCACATGGGACGGGGGCGTCCGTTACGCTGGCAGTCCAGGATAGGAGCATATGCCAAACATGTGACATGTGCGATAGCCGATATATTGAATGCAAGGCTTCTGATAGGGCATGGGGCATTTCCCAAGGCTGGCTGATTCACGTGGGTCAACGGTTGCTAGCATTGCCCCTGAAATGTCTGGTACCTAAGCGAGCATGATTCGACCACGTCATCCTTCGAATCCACTGATAGGCGGATAACACTAGGCCTGAGTCATATCTGGACGATTTGCAACGGACGAACACTGTTTCTGCGAAGCTTACGAGCTTGACAACTGAGAACAACTTGCAGCAATGAAGCTTTCCTTTCCTGGTCAAGCCGAACGGTTTAATTGCACCGTGTTGCTGGGGGAAAACAGCTGATGAGCGTTTACCCTTCCCATGCAAAGCTCAGAGGAATGGTTCCTTTTTGTGAACCTGTTCCAGGATAGTATGCTGAACGTCTGGCTCGGACTGCAGTCGCCTCCACATCCGCTGTCTCTCCCTCAGTAATCCATTTACCTCATTCATGACCAATGGAGCGAAAGTCCGCACAACTACACACGCTTTTGATGTGCAGTAGGGCGGAAGATGGGCTTAACAAGATCTGCATGAGCTGTCATCTGTGGAGCCACTGGGGCATTCAGTGTTTGTCACAATTTGGAGCCGGTTTATCACGCCACTTCTGCTACAGCGACACACGTCAGCGGTTCATGAAGGGAAACACTGGGAATAGTTGCCAAAACTGTCGCCCCTGTTTTTCTTTCGTTTTCCTTTTTCACTTAGCTCGCACAAGAACGCTGAAGTATAGTCATAATTTGCTTATCAATTGGATTATGTACTTCCTGTCTTTTTTCCTTTATGGCAAACTGCAAAAATGGAGACTGACCTCCTAGCCGCATACACGTCAACGGCAAACGGTAAGTTAACATTGATTATATCACAAAACAAACTGTCAGCGCTCATAATGTTGTCCCTTCCCTGCGATCTATGTACGCGGGCCAAACCCGACTTTGTGCTCGACTATGACTGTTACAGCTATTCGTCTTTATTCGGCTCGGAACATGTCACGCCACCTCTCCGTTGGGACTGAGGCGGCATATTTGGCCGGTCGGGGCAGCGCCGGCGGCAACCGCAAAGGGTGTGTTGGGCCCGTATCGGCGGACCGCTGCTCGTCCCCGATTACCGACTGGTGACTCAGACCCCTCCGGGCACAGCCGCGGTCACTGGCACCACCGGGCACAGACGGGCACAGGCATGGCACCACCACACAAACAGGCACAGCCAGACACCAACGGAAGCGACAGCATTGGCACAGACGGGGCACCGTCGGGCACAGACGACGACAAACGGGGCATCGCCGAGACACCGTCGCCCCCGAAAGAGGCGATACCACCCTGACAGGAGTGCCACAATACACCACAGCCGTATGTTCTGAGGCCGGGCACACTCAGTCCTGTCCTAATATGGCGCTTGTTCTCGTACTGCTTCTGCTGGGTCTGTCGAGCTTTCAGTGCGACATGCCAGGGCTCCTTACGCGACGGCGCCAGTGCGGCGCGGAGCGGCAGTGCAGAGCAGGCGCCTTCCCGGGAATGAGCGCTATGATTCACCAATCAGTTGCGGGAGATTTTGGACGTCGCTGCTGATACTGCCGCTGCAGCTTCTGCTGTTGTGGATGCTGTTGTGGATGCTGTTGTAGGTGCCTCGCTGTTCGACGAAGTTCTCGACTATGACTATTAACTATGCTGCTCCCTTTAACCGTAAACAGAGACTGATCGGCTAACGGCTTTGAGCTGTGCGGCTTTGCCCGATATGGCGAGCCGCAACAGTTTCCCGGTAACTGAGGGATGTTCTAAGACGTATACTGGGACGTATTTAGACGTTCCTTGGACGCATAAGGACGCGTTGATAAAATTCCTGGACGTGCTGTTGTGTATTGTAGAACGTTCTAGAAGGCATTCTTCCTAGAAGACGGCTGGGGTTTTGTAGAAATCGCTTACTATTATGGAGTGCAACTGGCGCCTCTATCGATATAAACCCAATGACCTAACTATTTAAGTCTCCGCAGGATGCAC
The DNA here is from genome assembly GCF_019059575.1 of Amphibalanus amphitrite. NCBI lineage: Eukaryota > Metazoa > Arthropoda > Thecostraca > Balanomorpha > Balanidae > Amphibalanus > Amphibalanus amphitrite. The sequence goes on from NW_024881522.1 coordinate 334,647, forward strand.
GGGGCGCGCCATATTTGGACTTGAAGTGGCGAGCAGTGGTTCGCACGAAGAAAATGACGATAATCTGATTGCTGGTGATCCATTCTGATAATTCAGAGAGAGGAAATATCAACAATTTTACTTTCGAGTACCAGCGGCGAAGGCATTCATTATAATAATGAAGCGGAAGTTTCTTTCCTAAGCTTTTTTTACATCAAACTTTTAGGCGTTTTCCCTTAATTAACATACCTCGGGTAATAGCAATAGATGGCAGTTTCCAAGGCTCATTCAGCGTAATCCATTTTGGGAAAGCCTTTGCTTTGTAGTGCCTAAATAGGTACTACAATTTGATAACATTATCAAATTAATCAGTCAATCTGCATTAGCTTCGTTTTTATTTTTGTTATTTTGCTTCTTGCAGATTTGCAATAGCTCATATACCCGACCTCCAGGTATCCGCAGCATGAATGACGTCACTTTGGCGTCACAAACCGAGCGCTGAGCGTTGATTGGTTCCCGGCACGTTGACCGGCGACCCGGACCGAAGGCACCTCCCTACCATGACCACTCGCCGACCGGACACCAGTCGTTTGTACTGATTTGGTCGCCGGCCTCATCACGCTAACACTGGTCAGTCACGCCACAGGACTGCATGGTGCATATGCCGCTGATCTCATGCCTGGCAACCGCATATACTGCATTGATGGATGAATCAGCGATCATGCGATGATTGAAAAGTCTTCAAATAAAAAACAAACAAAAAACTAAAAGCTGCAACTAATGATAAAATATTATATAACACGCAGACGAAATGAACGGACACCTATATGAAATGAAGGCGCTGTCACATTTGTTGGGAAATTTGAAGACAATGAAACCCGAAGACAACACACCTTCTCATGCCGCGGTGATGAAGCCCGAGGTAACACATAAGCTATGAATGGCAGGACTCAGGCCGGCGCGATGCGTTAGGTGAGAGCCATTGACCGTGTAATTAGACATGACGCAGTGCCTGAAAATTGCCTCGAAAATTGCCCTGTAGTACGCATAATCACCATCGCGTCAATTACGCGTCCATGATGACAGACACGCAACCTGCGCGTCCGTTACACGCATTATTCTCGCGTGGGATAGCCGGAGATGCTGCCAGGCATAACTAACGGCCAACAGAACAGCGAACCGCCCACTTAAAGGAAATAGTTCACTTTCACGAAATTATTTTTTTTTGCAACGGATTTATGATCTTTTATGTTCAAAATAATCAGCAAAGAAAATAAAACCTTTTTATAACAAAATATTATTTTCTATATTTTGATATAGGAAGAACTTTTCAGTTTCTGTAAGGCACACGCGATCCAGTATGAAAAGAGCATGGGTCCCGAAAATTCTTCAGAAACAGAGAAATTATCGCAGCCACCGGCATTTGGGCGATCTGCTCGATCTGATAATGTTCCCCTGAATATCCTAATTGATCAGTACGAGAATTTCTCTAGAGTTCTCGTAGATAATTGCTCTAGTTTCTGAAGAATTTTCGGGACCCATGCTCTTTTCATACTGGATGGAAATATATGCAAGGCACACATCCTCAACGCAAGACACCTTTTTCGGGACGAGAAATAGAATATCTTTGCCTAGGGTGATCGTTGGGCTGTAAAAGCTCCTGATTTATGCTCGTCTCAGCCCAAGCTACGGAACTGCTATTCCAGTTCAAAACCCATGTTAAAAAGTGAACTATTTCCTTTAACACCGAAATCTTATCGTCTGCTTTATGAACTTCACACATCTGAAACCGGTCACAAATCGACCGGTGAAACTGACCACAATCAGCTTCCAGACGATGTAATGAGCTGTTGCAGGCATCTGCACAGATCCACTGAAAAACAGATGGCCTCGTTTAAACCAGGCAACATTTTGACTAATTGCTGCTGTTCACGATTTGGACGATTGTTGAATAATTGCCAGTTTCGCGTAGCCAATCACTCTGTGTGTGTCTGGAGAGCATCAATTTGGCGGCCCATCACCTAACAAGTTTGGTCGACCGCACGCTGCGACCAGGGCCCAATTGAGGTGCAGAGGCTCGGCTCTGACCACGGCGAAAAGGCCTGGGGCTGATTTGTGCGTGGGAACGTGCGTGGCCGACCGGGCACAGCCGCTGCTCCGGAGAAACTCTCCGGGACCGAGCGACCCGCCCCTCTCGGTCGGATCGGTCCGCCCAGCTCCGCCCTCGACTCGCCACCCTGGGCTTGCCGCCCTGGACTCACAGTATTGAACTCAACGCCCTGGACTCATCGCAATGGACTTACCGTTCTGAACTCAAAAGGGAGAAAGAGATGAAGGAGGATAAGATAAAGAGATGGACTGTCGACTGAGTGAGAATACTTGAAGAGATAGGAGAGGGGAAGGGAGAGAGAGAGAGAGAGAGAGAGAGAGAGAGAGAGAGAGGGAGATAGAGAGAGGGAGAGAGAGAGAGAGAGATAGAGAGAGAGAGAGAGAGAGAGAGAGAGAGAGAGAGAGAGAGAGAGAGAGAGAGAGAGAGAGAGAGAGAGAGAGAGAGAGAGAGAGAGAGAGAGAGAGAGAGAGAGAGAGAGAGAGAGAGAGAGAGAGAGAGAGAGAGAGAGAGAGAGAGAGAGAGAGAGAGCTCTGTGCCGTTCAGTCGTGTATTCGCGAAGGACGGCTCTGGCGCCGGCGCACTTCACAAGTCATTAACGTCGCCGCTCGCTGCGCACCGGCGCGGTGATACGGCGGCTTGTCTGCCTCCAAACCACCTTTTTGCACGCGCTTTTTGCGATTTTCAGCCGTTTTGGTGCGTTTTGCCGCTCGCCACTTTCCCGCCAAGGTTGTGTCGCCGAGCGACGGAAATGGCGCGTGTGACAAAAACGGCGCGCCGGATTGATACGGCGCCGGGAATGGGCGCGGAGAGAAGAGCTCGCTGAGCGCGTGACCGGGTGTCGCCCCGGGGCAAAAACGGGCCGTGACCAAAGGCGGAACGGCGAGGACGCGGTGCCGGTGTCGGCGGCGGCGGCTGGGCGAGGTCGGGCCGTACCTGCGGCCGCTGTGGGCGTACCTGTCTGATGGGAACGGCGTGGGAAACACAGACACGCCCTCTGCCGCCTGTGACTCGGAATAATGGCAACTGCATTGTGCTTGTCATATTCCGGTAGGATGAATGAGCAATGACATTTTGCGCAATGAATACAAGGAATCGCCGGAAAAGATGAGGTGCAATCGCTCATTCTGCTTGCCAATCTTTCACTATGGTAAATTTAATGAAACATCGGATCCGCAACAGAAATGACAGTTGCTAAATATCTAATGCAGCCACACGGTATCACTTGGAATCACGCCAGATTGAGTCACATGCCAACGCTCCCGAACAGAAGCTGCGTTTCCCATCAGTTCCAATTTCCATCCACCAGATACTAACCCCAGCAGACGTCAGATGGCGGTCCGACTCGGGCGCGCCCCGCCTACAGATAAAACTCCCTGCCGGCTCATTTGTTGCCTGATCGAGTCTCCCACGCCCGACTAATCAGCTATTCTGCACAGATCCATAACTTGCCGGCGCTGCCCACACCGTCTGCCCAGGAACCTGTTCTGGGAGGCTGCGTCGACGGAATCTGCCGACGCCCTCTGACCCACGCAGCGTTATTGGAGGCAGAGAATGCTGCGCACGAATCCGTCACATCACCTGTGGTCAGCTCACTGGGAGAGCCGTCTCTCCATGCCTCACCCGTCCGCATACTGAGAGAAAAATCAGCATGTTCGGCGCAGAATTAGCCGAGGTGGCGACCCTAGCGCGCTCCTTTCCGGATACGGCGCCGGAGCAAGCCATTTGCATCCGAGCTCCCCGCGACGAATGAATAATGGCCCATTAGATGAGCTGAATGCATTAATAACGTTATCTTTGGGCGTCAGCGACGTAATAAAACCTACACACGGCCGTCGGACATGTGCGCTGGGGCGCTGGGCGGCGGACCAGGCCCTCCGCCTCTCGCTTCGGGTGGATGCCGATGGTGCCCCGCCCACACAGCTACGAGGTCCTGTGTTCGGGGTTTGGGAGATCGAACGGGGGTCTCTGAGGCGTCAGAATGTTCTTTGGGGACGTTTTGATCTGTGTGGCAGCTTCAGCCGGGTCTGAGACGAGAAGGCTTATTAGGGTGATACAATCTGGCAACTCTCCGCACCCCGTGTTCCATCCACGCACGGCTGACACGGATTGAGCTCGAGCGAGGGCGGGGGCGGGTGCGGGGGCGGCGGCGGTGACGGGTTGTCGGCTCACGCCGGACACGGTCCGTCAGCGCGGTGCGGCGCCGTGCTCACCGCCGTCATCCGCCTCCGGCACCGGCCGCACCCACCGACCACGCACCTCTGATGTCATCGTGCGCGCTCCTCTGCCCGCCGCCGCCGCCGGCGCACCCAGCAAGCAAGCTGCGGGCCGGGCCTCCGATTCCGGCGTCCCGTCCGCACCGCTCCCCAGCTCGCTCGGCACAGCGCGGCCGAGTAGCTGGAACTGGCTGGTGAACGCTACAAACGGCTTGCTGGAGGGGCGGCTGCGGAGTGCGGAGGTGTTTCTGGAAATGATTCGCTGCGGCTTTCATAACGGTTCACCTGGTGGTGATTGAGGCACTGCACCAGCATGATGTGACTTGATTCGGAGGAGATTCCAGACTTGGACATGAGGCTGTTTGTGTATATTATTCAATGAGTGACATGCTTGTAGCAACGAAGTGGACCTCTGATGATTGAGGATTACCAGACATGTAACTGTTGACATGTGATCGATCCACCAAAAGACAAGAGATAACACGTTTTCATAATGACACAACGAACACCGGCATCCTACACATCCCTAATGATTTCATTTGAATGATTGACGTCAAAGGATGACTCGCTTCTTGGCAAACCTTGCAATAATTACTTAATTTGCCCTCCAGAGCTCATCCAAACACTTCTGTCACTAGCAACTTATTCGCCGCCATTGGAAACTTACCGAAGTACGGCCCGTCAACCCGTGAAGACGGAACCCCAACCGCAACCCAACGGTTGGTTTAAGAGGTAACCTAATCCAGGATCATCCACGGGGTATATCCTACCGCTTTAATACTACCACACCCCAGGACGAAGACTCCCCACTTGCACAAAAAACTACTCCCAATTTGTTACGACCCATGTAAGCGGCGTGTCAGGAGGACGTAATTGTGTCAATTAAAGGGGCGCGGAGAGACCCACATTATCCTGTCGGATCGCTCTGACGGCCGGGGAGGTGAAGGGTTGTGGCGGCCACACGGGTCACGGGGGTTACACTGGTCCGACACAGATGATGGAAGGCTATCAAAAGTGGACGGGAATGTGAGCAGGGACGGGAAGCGAGAACACTCAGTGTGATTGGCATGGCTGATGGGAAGGTGGAACTCTTCCGCACTGTACAGACTAAATAGTGACATGAGCATTCACATTTTTAGAAGTCTGGCACTTCTGATTTTTTTCATGATATGTTTCTTCGAGTCAATTCATCTTCCGTGTAGTAAAAGTGTCAGGAGCTGCTGAGCTGTAATCATTTTTTTTTTTTGTAGCATGGTGATTGGTGAGTGGTTTTATTTTAAACACAATGCCCACACTGCTTGCTTATAAAAGCCATTGCAATTGGACTCATCCACAGCATCACATCGGCACTATCTCGGGTCGGATTGGTGCAGTTTGGCGCCATTTGTGACGCCCCTGCGCCGGTCGTCGGCCTACGCGCCACGTCAGCGCGCAAAAACCGTGTTTGGCGCGCCCGCCAAATGGCCACAATCCGATCGTGAAGTGTCGCGCGGTGCCAGACATAAACAGGCTGCAGAGCGCGGCGCCGCCGGAGAAAGACGTCCGGCGGCGCGGCGGCGGCAAGAGCGCCGCACCGCGCGCGCAATGGATTGTCTCGCCGGCGAATGGCGGGCTTTTTGCGCGCGCTGCACTGGCGGGAGCGGCCGGTCGCCGGGCGGACAGTGAACAGATGAGCGATTCACGAGCTCACTATCAAGTGGCGTTTTTGCCGCGTCTGTTCTCGTGCGCTGTATCGTCCGCCGCCCGCGAGCAGCTCGGCTTCGAGATAGCGCGGCGGGGGTGATCCCGTTCTGCCACCGCCAACCGTGCCGCTGACGCCGGTGCTACCGTTGCTGGTGCTGGTGCTACTGGTGCTGGTGCCGGCGCTGCTGGTGCTAGTGGGGCTGCTGTTGTTGTTTTTGCCCCAGTGCTGCCTACTGGTGTTTGCGTTGGTTGTTGGTGCCGCTGATGCTGGTGTCTAATGCTGGTGTTGCTGTAGAAAGTGAATGCTCAGTGCCATTACAGACCTTTATCTCACGTGTAATCCATGAGCTTCGATGATTGGTGATGATCTGACGTCAAAGCCTATAGGTATGTACGAAACGGACCCTTTATCGTTTTAGCGGGCGTGGCCACACCAGTAAAGCACAGGAGCCTTTTAGGCCACAGACGGGTACAGGTTGCGATGCTTCCTAGGCCCGGATTCCAGCGATAGTTCCTGTTGGTTTCCGCATAAAAAGCATATGAAAAAAGAAGATAAATAGAGCGCCAAATGGATCTGAATAACCATGAAGGCATGAAGAAGCTCGGTAAAACAAGGAACGTAAGCGACATATAGTAAAAACATACGCATGCAAATGACAAACTAAAAAACTGCTAGATGTCAAAGGCAATTATGCTGTGCATATATGAATTCTTCGCGCATGACATTTACATGCATACAACAGTTGTTTCGCGAAACATTTTCAAACGGTTGAGATGTGCGTCAATGTTATCCAAAAACTTATTATCCAAATAAGCACAGAGCGTTGTAACACCTACATAAAATCTTACTTTTGTGAAGAGTTAATGGTTTGAATAACTTAACTTGATGTTATTTTGGTTTCATTTGTCTTGACCTTAAAACTTTAATGCTTACCTATATCTTGCTTTGCAGGCATGGGTTTTATTTTAGTTTACCATCTGCTATGCTGCCAAGTGCCAACATACACTATACTAGAATATACACTATACACTATACTGTATACTAGAATTGTGCATTTCATACAAACAAATTGTTTAATTCCCTGCGATTTCACGCTCTATAAGGGACCTTACAAACAAGAAACAAAACACATTAACAAATCAGCCCTGCGCGTGGCTTGAGTGGTCTTTTGTTCCAATAAACCTTGATCGGGCGTTTTTATGGCGTGCAAATGTTGCACCATCATGTAAACAACTGATTACGAGCCGGGCTGCGATGAGAATGTATTCTAATTAGAGGTCTTTGCGGGTGGCTCGGCAGGCCGAGGTCGCCGCCGCTGCGGCACAGTGCTAAAGCGCGAGTCGTCTTGGTGCCGGGCCGTGCAGCCCAGTCACTGGAGGGGTATAAAGGGCTGAACGAGGCACTGGCGCTGTCAAGTACACGCTGTTATAGTTCTGTCTTTCCTTGTGCAGTTTTACAGACGTACGAAAGATTTAATGAACAGACATTATTTAATTTGCACGTTTATGTCCTGTTGCCGTTTTCCCTGTGATTTCCCATCATATTCCTCCCTGTTTCTGCGCTATATATTTTTTTCTCTCTCTGTTGCTCTATCGCTCTCTCTCCCTCTGTCACTGTTCCTTCTCTGATCTCGCCTTTATGTGGCACGCGTCCAGTCCTGCCCTCCATTTCCATTCTTAATTAAAATCAGTGGGCGAAGATCGATGTCATTCAAATTCGGGGAAATTATTCCACCATATTCAAATGCGCGCCCCGGGCACCCACTCCTCTAGCGCTCTAGCGCAGGCGTGAAGAGCGATTCTGCATAGGTTGCCATATGTTATCGGCCTGCCTCAGTCAGAAGGGAACGTCGAATCTTCTCAGTCTGCAGACGCGCGTCGTCTCGTGACAGCAGGTTTGATGGCAGCGTATACCTAATGGTGCAATTACCCGGACAAATGAAGCCGGCAGGGCGGTCGCCGGTGGTATGGGTCGCCATAGCGTACCACGGGGAACAGGAAGTGCAATGGAACCTGCAGACTGCTAATTCGAAGTCGACATTAAGTGTTCATTACGAGGAAACAGTCCATTTATCTGTGCAATGGAAATATCCCAGAGAGCGTATCTTTACATCTCCCTGCTTTACCGGATCCTCTTTTTCTTTGCCTTTTGGAATTGTCTCAAAGTGAGTGGTTTGAGTAGACAAACATTCCCAAGGCTCTCATTCAAACTAAAAAATCGTTCATTTGCTTCTCAGGAATGGAATGTAAAGGAACGCACGAGCAAGCAGGTAGCTGTGCGTATTGTCAGCACTTAGCAGTATAAATTGCACTACCTGATTAATGACTGTGAGCTCTCTCCATACATCAACCATCCGCGGCCTTTCAGGGTGCCGTGGCGACGCATACGGGTCGATGCATATGCAATGTGCGCCCCTATGTTTGACAGCCGGTCTTATCTGAGGCCGTTGGCGTTGCAAATTAGCGTCGAATGCATGCATGCCACTTATGGTAGTGATCTGGTCTAGAAACAAAGATGCCGACAAGACAAAGAATGTTTAAAACACGCTTCATCACTGCAGCCATTCGTTGCACGTGCTTATAAATGAGCGGCAATGTCTCTCGGGATGGAAGTGCAGTACCGTGCGCTCGGCTGTGCGTGCAGAGAGATATTGGTGCGGAGTTTTTGCTCCACAGCCTGGCCGCTGCCAATAATTATCACACACGGCACGCATGCCACTCAAAAGGAGTCTGCGTGTCGAAATGCACCCGGCCAAAGATTGGTAGAGCCGGAGTGAAGCAAAGGAACGCTGCATTCGGCGCGTATGATCGTGTGACCATTTCGTAGTTCAGCGGTTTGTTCGGACGTATGAGAGCGAAAGCATTGGGATCGTTGCTTCACATCGGAACGAAGCAACGCGAAGGCTGTCAAACAACATGCGCTCAACCTTTCACATGACTGTGAGCCAGGCCGCGCTGACCGAGGCACGTGCAGACTCCAGCCGTGTCTGACACGCACATCACCCGTCCGGGCACCAACGGCTGTCTGGTGTGATTGAGGTCAGTCCCCGAGAAAAACAGCTGCGATCCGGGGCGGCTGCATGCCTGCACGACACTCGCTGTGTCCCAGGGAGGCGTGGGCGTCACAGTGTCACGTGGGTGTCACACACTGTCACTGCGTTGGACGGGTACGCGGTGCGCACTGTCACACGCTCGTCCCCCACACCAGCCTCTCCTGTCTCGTTTTAGCTGTAGCTGCGGGTGAGAGCCATCTGAGCCTGAGCGTGTGCTCAGTTGCCACCGTCGGCGCAGGAGGCAGGTTTTCCGCATCAACAACCGGAAGGACCGTGTAGGCGCTGCTTGTCCGGACTTCTGTTATAGCTGGATGACAAGCTTATCGGAAATCTAAAGGCTACCGGAGTCACTCTGTTGTGTAACAGTTTCCTGTATTGATGATGATAACTTTTGATCCGTGAAAGCTAACAGCAGCTGCGACTTTTTCCGAGACCTTGAACTGAACCGGCAGTGGTGTAGCTTAACAACATTCAATCACTTGCACACAGCTAATGTGCCAACATGTTTCGATTTAGTCCGGCGGAGTGATTCAATTACCAGCCGAATGGCCCAAAGACCGGTGATTCGTTCTGCGCCAGCGCTCTGGAGCGTTTTATTGCCGCTGCTCATGCGGTACGATAATGATGAGTTGTGCCGTGGGTGCGCCCACCATTCGATCTGGTTTGTTCTGGTTTCAGCTCCGCTGCCCATGTATTTTGCTCTTCAACAACACGTTGTGATGGTAAAACATAACTGTGATGAATGCAGTCATGTTCACGCCATGTTCTCTGTCCGTTAGATTGACAATATTGTGTGTTTATGTGGCAGCTAAGCCAGCTTTGACCAGCAAAAATGGAGAAGAGTGGATTATGACTTTCCAGCTTGAGGACATGCTTATCCTCTGTTAGGCTATGCAGATTACAGAGTTAAGCTGCTTTCGTCGATTCCGTTCTCTCTCTCACTCTCCCACTCTCTCTCTCTCTCTCTCTCTCTCTCTCTCTCTCTCTCTCTCTCTCTCTCTCTCTCTCTCTCTCACTCTTTCTCTCTCCCTCTCCTTCTCCCTCTCCCTCTCCCCCTCTCTCTCTCTTACTCTCACTCTCTATCCCTCTCTCTCTTCCTCCTCTTTCTTTCTCTCTTTTCTTCCACATTTCCATATCCTTCGCCGGTGCGACCATGCATGCAGAATAAGCGAGCTAGATCGTCAAAAAAGGAAAAAGGAGTCTAGTTTGTATCATATTCCAGGTGCATATTCACTTCCATTTTTAATTTAAAAAAGGTGCTATTGCATGTAAAAACACTGACAATGCCCCGTTACGCTACAAAATCCAATTAATAATGCTTCACAATGCAATATCCCTTACTCTCATGTCCTGCATGTACCCCAACGACGTCATTAGATCCCATAACATCAACAATCAACATGCATCACCTGATTCCGCTTCCCCGATCTCCAACTACTCCCAGTAATCCGGGGGTCACCTGGTCCGGACACTGACCGGCCCATAGTGCACCGCGCACCCACCCTGTACGACGCCACCCGCGCCGGCGGCGCGTGCACTATGCACCTGGTGCACCGGCCCTGTGCACGCCAACGGCCCATGGCGTAGGGCGCTCATTAAAACTCGAGGGAGGCTCGTTAGGGGTCTTGGGGGCCGGCCGCTGCGTGGTTCATTAGTCTTCACGCAACGATGTGGAATCGAAACCCAAGTGGCACGCCACCGGCCGTCCATCCCCGCAGGGTTTGCACCGGTTCTGAGTGGGGTCATGACCCCATGAACCAGACGCACAGGCGTGCTGTGGCTATTAACCCTCGCCCATGTAGGGGGGGGTTGGTGCAACCCCCCCCCTGAGGTTTTTCGGAAATAGTGCAAAAACGGCGGCGCGCAGCGCCGCCAAATTTTGGGTACCTTATGGGGCAAACCTTGCGCATCTTTTGATAAAAAAAAAATTTGACCGGGTCATGTCAGGTCACGGAGTTATGACGTCACAAAGGGAACAGCCTCCGGCCGACAGTTACCAAACGTGTGCGCCGAATCCCTAGGTTTTCTGCCGGTGATACCCACATTGTTTGATGGATCATGATGAAACTTCCCATGCATGTTGGGGCAAGCATTGGCTATCGTGTGGTGCAAGAAAATTGACCGGGTCAGGTCAGGTCACGGAGTTATGACGTCATAAGAGGAACAGCGTCCGGTACTATTTTTGAAAAGCGCCCGAACCACTATTTTGCTAATTCTTGTCACCTCAATGGGAGTATGCAGCAATATTAGCTTCTATAGGGAGCAAATGGACCTCCCAAATCAAAAAATAGGTACAATCAGATTTCAAAAATTTAAATTTTGATTTTTCGAATTTCTGCCGCCGACTGTGACCTTGCCGACTTCCGGCGCTCCCAACGCGCCATTTTTAGAGCTAGGGAAACGAAATACATACCAAACGATAGAGAATTGATCAAGGAACACGATAGTGAAGGTTTCAAGTCGATATCTCCCACCGTTTTGCCGCAATCGCCGCGGAAAATTGAAAAAAGGTTATTTTTCCGAAAATTTGACCTTTGACCGGTCAAAAGTAGGTCAAATGTTGACCTAGGACCAAAAATATACCACCAATCGCGAGATCTCGGCGAGAGCAATCCGTTGGTCTTTTCCGCTAAGCTCTACGACGCTCCGTTTTCAAACGCCAAGGGGGGGGGTCGCACCAACCCCCCCCCCCCTGCATGGGCGAAGGTGGCAGATCGCCGTTTACGGGCGAGGGTTAACTTGCCGAATCAATTTGGCTGGGTACATAGGATGAGACGTTTATTGCACGGCTCAGTGAAAAGCTTTGCAACAATGGGAGAGACAAAAGTACAGAAGGTGTTTATTGACGAAATTTGTGGAAGTTCATAAATCCGACGTGATCATTGATTACTCAGACGACAGATTTCAGTTGTCACCCGTCATTTCCTCACCGTCTGTCGCCTGATTACGCCTGTCGCCACCGTCCCTCCTGCTGTTGTCTTCCGTCCCCTGCGGGCGAAAGGACTCGGTCCGGTGGCATATGGCTCTACAGCCGGTCTCCACAGACGCGTGGGCCCGGCCGGCGCCGGTGCCGCTGCCGCGTGAGCAGGTGGGAAGGCGTTGAAGCGATCTAACAAGATCACGTCAGGCCATCTGCCGACGGCGAGCCGTGCACCTTTCACCGGCTACACGCCGCGCCGAGAAGGTGATCCGGTGATCAGGTGGTGACGGCTGCCCCGTTCGACGCCAGGCTTCGCTGAACACTACCGGTGAATGGTGACGGTGAATGGGCGGCCGCAGTGCACAATGCGTCAGCAGCCGCAGTGCACAAAGCTCGACGAAATGATCGTCGAATGAGAGGCGATTAATTGGACCGGACTGTTCTGCACAAGGGTGAGGGTGGGTCAAATCGTTTGAACTGTCCTGCACAGCTGGATCCCAGAAACGGGGCGAGCCGCAGCCGAGTCGCATCGCCCGAGCGCGCTCCCCGGCAGCCGAACGCTCGGACGCCCCCGGCAACACGATCCGGGCGTATTTCAATTGGGCCAGGTGTGTCAGAAACCCTACGCCGACAGGAATAGGCCGATCGCGTGTCGCCTCGGTGAAACCGAACCGGCATTAGTGGCGGCCATCGACGGTTGACAAACGCTGCTCAACCCGATCCTCGCGCACGCCATATGGCACCACGCCGCAGCGGTAAGCGACGCTCCGCCGGGGTGACAGCGGTTCATTGACAGCAGACTGAGGTTCGGTGGCTATGACAGCTGTGACAGACGGCGGCGCGTCTGTCAAAGGGTGTCGCTCACCCGGCCCGCTCCCGCACGGAGGATGAATGTCTTCTTTGTGCGTGTGGCGCGGCCTTCTGGGGAGGAAGAAGACTGAGCGCCGCTTTTCTTCATAAAGAGGAATGCCGAAGGGTCCCTCGGTGCCAGCAGTTTGCTTGGGAACGTACTGGATCGTACAGTGATGTGCTTTGATGAGTGCAGTGTTTGCGACAATTCCGCGTTCCACAATCGCTATGTTTGCCGTTCTTGTTCACTTCCTACACTGTAAAAAAATCTTACAAGCCCCTTGTAGGAAAACCGCTGGCGCAAAAATGAGCATGCAGCGACGTGTAAAAATCGCCTCATATTTAGCTAGTAAGAGGGTACAAGCTTGTTTCGTTAGTAAATGACAAGCCCACGCCTCATAAACCGAGCACCCCCGTGTCAGCCCCTCGTTTCGTTATTCGGTACCTCGTTTGAAAACGAGGGCAAAACCAGCAGATCGGTACGCCGATTAGGCTCCTTAGCAGGACTCGCCTGGTAACCCAACCAGCTAGCGCCTGCTATTGCTGCCCAGTAGTAATACTAGCTCAATTGCGTCACCCCCCCCCCCCCTCCTTCTCCCCAGCCGCCCCTCCGACTGGTGGACGACCCGGCCAACGACAGCCACGACAGCGTGCCAGCCACGTTACAAAAAAAACATACACAAAAATAACGTTTATTACTTATTAGCATACGATACAAAATATCTAAATATATACATATTACAATATCATAGCGGAGTGGTGCAAAAGCTGATTTGAGTCAACACCAATAACATTCACAAAATAATACGGTTGCATGAGACACGATCGAGCACTTCCACGGGCTTTGACGCAACGGCACTTACAACAGGCGAGTGAGCAAGTTGATCCTGCCATGTCACGTACATTGTTCACTGTGCAGTCCATCAAATATTTGCCATACTTTGCAGATTCAAGCAAGTTTTTTTTTCTGGGCGAGGCTTACCAACAGAAATATCGCTGGCTTCCGGTATACCTTCATGCCTCAGTCTCCCACAACTTTAAGCAACTCTGCAAACAGAAAAGAAAATTAACTGCTGATTTTAAAAGATCAGTGAGGATGGCTTTATTATCTACATCAACTGACTTTTGTATAAGATAAATCAATGTGAGGCAATATGTGTAGCTTACACATTTGGAAAAAAAGGCTAGACAGCAACTGAAAGAAAGTCCGTCTTCCAACAGTCGGAATTCAAACAAAACAGTGGCCCACAACGGTCAAGGGGTGAATTCTATGACGCAACATGTGTTCAGAATATTACAAAATAAATAAAATGTCCCCCATTGCTACGTAAATATCATACAATATAACGTACCTTCGAAATATCCCAGCCCGAGAACTTCACAACGCACCGTGCCACAACACAACCGCACCAACCGCCGGCAGCCGCAGAACTGAACAATGGCGGCCGGAAATGACGGCCCCGCGCCGGAAGTGAAGGACGCGTTTTAGAAGCAGTCTCAGACTCGTCGCTGGTCACCGTAGCAGGGATTTATGAGGCACTACCGAATCAAAGTCGTTTCGCCTCATTCGGCAACACGAAAACCCTACCAGGACTAGTCCGATGATGAGTATCCGACTAGGTGGCGTGTGCGCAGGATTATATTTAAAGCACGTGCAGGGCGGTGCCTCATTAGCCGACATAATAATAATATGACACGATAATGAAACACGCATGTAACTAGCATGCAACAAGCTTCTGGCGGATTTAATTATGAGACTATGCGTAGTTTTCCGACACAGCGCGAAATCTGTTGATCAGCAGGAAGGGGTGTTAGGGAAGCATTTAAGTTATTAGGTTACCATTTGTAACCAATTGTTTCACGAGGCCACTCTTTAACTAACAACCCTCAGGCTGATAATGTCCCTATATATAACAGCAAGGTACAATGGACGACCGTGTAACCCACTCCTTGTCATAGAATTGGCTCGTGACATTTTTTTACAGTGTATGAAGGCGTTCTTTGAGGGATAATGACTCACTGACAAAGCACATCATAGTTGTGCAAAGCACTAAACTGTCATTTTTGAGACATTACGGTACAAAAGTGTCCTTCACGAAGGTTGCCTCCCAAAGCAACGGATTACAAGCATCAAACAACAGTCAAGCTTCTTAACGGTTCCATCTGAACTACATTATACCTTTGAGTTTATGTCGGTTAACCCAAAACTGCATGTTAATCCCGCAGCCAACGTATGGTGAGGGCGACACTTCTTGCACTTGCACTTCACTTGACTTCATTCGGGAGCCACTAAGTACGGAATTTACTTACTCTGTGTACATAATGTGTATCTGTGCTTAGGAATCGTTTATGATGCGCATGCAAACGTTATCGCAAACTACATGCTCGCGGATAGACAGCGTGAACTGGAACAACTGAAGTGATACCAAGTCTGCCCTCCTGACCTCCACCCATTACCCCGTTCGGCACGGCGCCCACATCTCTGGGTGGAGGGGCGGATCGGCCCGGAGCCGGTGATCACCTGATGGACGTCTGTCCGACTCGGGCCGAGCGCGTGTGAAATGTGATTACACGCCCGGCGGGCGGCACCGGTCCACCTCACCTCAGCTGTCACTCAGTCCCACACCCCGGGCGGGAAAGGGTTGGAGCTCCGCCGCCCCGCCCGCGCTCCGCCGCGACGTAAACAGCCGAGGTGGCTGACCCGCTGACCTGGGCGCCAGCTGACCCCGTGACCTGGCGGGTACAGGAACCGGAGACCTGGGCGCTGCAGAGCCGAAACCTGGGAGAGAGGCGTGCCGGGGAAATGGGATTGGGTTGGGCTTTTGGGATGAGTCTGGTGCATGGAAATGGATTCAGGCGAATGTCAGAATGCCTGTGTTATGACGATGATCTGAGCTCAGTTATGGATTTCATCATTCTTTAGCAGCATTCTTGCAATGGCGTAATGCTATTTCATATGTGTAACACCACGTCATGCCCCGTGGATGTTTGATTCATCCATATTCCCCACTTCGTATGCACGAAAAACATTTGTCTGTGAAGCAAAACACTCATTCATGGGAACCACCAACTCTAAACCAGATCTCTGACGTATTAGTACCTACCCTCTGATGTAAGGACTCGGATGCCTTCACCGCGGCGCAGTAAGCACCTGTCGTGAGAACCGGAGCTGCTCGGCTGTCTGGCGAGTCGATCGATGATGTTCCATATCACCGTGCCAGTCCGGCTCGGTGGGCGGGGTCGGAACAATGACATCCTGTTGTGATTATCGTTCCCGTCACCCGATCCCAGCACCCGTTTGTAATCAAGCTCACCCAATAAGGTGCGCCGATGGGAGAGGCGTAATTGCATCAACAACAGGAAGGTAATTCCAGATCGACCTCACGGTACTACCGAGGCATGTCAGCGCCTCGAGAGTTTAGAAAATAAGTGGCGCTTATCTGTAAAGTATCTGTTCAAAAAGGTGTAAACAGATGTTCGATTGTGGCTAATTAGGGACTGGTTCGTAATACACCAGTCGGAAATTTTACTTTGAACTGAAAGATATAGCTGCTTTGTTACTAAACTTTGAGTTATTGGACTAAAATGGGTTGTAAATTTTATGTGCTCGGTCGTGGACCAATAAGAGACACGCTCTCATTTTACTGCCAAAGTCAACGCCAGTTGCTAGGCTGTTAACCCAAAACGAAGAAACTTTATTTCTTCTGAACAGCAGTAGGTTTGAGGTAAATTATTCTCACAACAAAACGTAACGACTGTACTTGTTTTTGCTCCATGTCGAAAGCACTGAGAAGCTTTACCTTACCTAACCTACCTTCCACGGAAACTCATTGTCTCGCTGTAATTAGCTTGGACATCTTCCGACCTATATCTCCACGCTGACGTAGTCAAACGTTTTTCTTACACCTTCTTTACACCTTCTTTCCGCACGAACAGTAGCTCCTTTTATTTGCATTCTTCTACAGACAGCACCTCGTCTCCTGCAGACATTACCCAGGCACGCGTCTCGACTCCTCTCGCAAATCTCCGCCGCTCGCCGGCGCTCGTGGCTGGCGTTACACCGGTGTACCGACTGCATTCCGCAATTACCAGCCGAGTCATAACAGCGCCGGCTATCGACGAATCGCCAATAGGGCCGTTGTCAACGGTGCCCAATAACTCATGCCGACACGTGCCCGCTATCTGGCCAGGAAATCGAAGACTCGAGCTCGGCCCGGGCGGACTGGGCCGGTCGGCTGGGCCGATACGCGGGAGGGGGAGGAGGGGCAGTCGATACGGGGGGGGGGGGGGCGGACTGGGGATATGTAAGGGAGGGTATAACCTACTGCTGGGTATAGGATAATCCCCACTTACCCGTAGGATCTGAGGGGTATTTGTTTGTGATTATAATAGTGCTTGCTGTAAAATAGAACCATAGTTAAAATCATGCATAAACTTTGATAACGGTTTAGGGCAGTTTTGCATAATCGTATAATAAAGCTGAGCTTTCATTGGAAAGGTGTCTCTGAGCTACCGACAGGTCCTTATCTGTCAATGTTATTTGTTTTGCACAGGAATTTCCGGATCACGCCCGTGCCACACCGGTGCAACCGTTTGACGCTTGTCTGAGTCATCCACATTCACCTGCATAGCATCACATCATGTGATAACAAGTGGGCGGGGTCCACATTGCGAAACGATGTGCAGAAAACGATATCAGTGTAGATACACTCATGGAATGCGAGGGTGAGGGACCTGTCAGCGTCTAAAAAGACAACTTAGTGCTTACAATTTACATAGATGCATGCTCCTTGCTCCTTGTTCCTTGCTCATTGCCCATTGCCCAATGTCAAGTACATCCCCTGCACTGAAAAAAATCGGGGAACCCCATTTCTTACAATCTGACACCACATACTCCAAAATACTCCTAAATTAGGCTCCGTTTTCATGATTTTAGGATGTCATGGGTGTTGTGACACCCGACACGGGAGCCCCATTACCTTTTGACGCCGCAAAAATGTACATGACCCCCTTGGGAGAGGTTCGGCTAGCGAACTCCCCAAAAATTGCAGGCCAAAAAATTGGAGTGTCGCTGAGACACCCCCGTTGAAACCCCTCTGGGGTGTCATTATCCTGGAGTGACACCCCGTGTTTTCAGCTTCAAATCCTACCGATAGATGGCGCAAACTAAAGTTGGTAAAATCGGGACCTGTTTTTCACGAATGGCTGGTGCATGTTTGGAGCTAAGGCAAAAGGGTGCATAGCGTAGAGTGGCCAACTATATCATGATGATATCTAGACTGATTACCGTGTCATACGTTGGTCGTGCACACTACAGGGCGCCGCAAGGCCGCGAACGGAAAGAGTAACTCCTCACCCGGTTATAAATATAGTCTGAGATTCTCATTCCGAAGGAACGAAAAACCCCCTCCAGGCTGGACAGTCAACTTTATCTCATGCGGGCTGCTCCCTTGGAGCGGCACCGCGTAGCCGGGTGCAGTGAGTGCCTTGGGGCTGAGTGAGTGGCCTGTCCTCTGGATGGGCTCAGCCCCGGCGACTCACTAAGGTGCCTGCCCAGACCAATGTTCACTGAGAAAAAAATTGACTCCATATGGGTCAAAACTCTTGAAAATGCTCCCCTGAAAACTCCTGAAAACCATCGATAACACCCTTTCAAGCAGAGCTATTGAGTGTGTTCTAGGGTAACTTTGAGCCTTCCTCATTTTGCGAAAGAGTTTTCAAGAGTTCTCAATGGATGGCGAAATGACTCCATGTGTGACACCCCATAACTCTGTGACGCAACTCTCCATTACTCCCGAAAAACCTTTCCCGAACGTTCCCACAGGAGTAAAAGGGGAGTTACGAAGGGGTTTTAGCATACGTCGCGGCGAGGCTGCCGTGGCCGCCATCTTTTGCGCGTAGTATACAGCACGTTGTGCCGGGCGGCGGGCGAGGTGTTAGTGAAGAGCGTGTTGACTTAGACGGACCTGACCTATACAGTGACGGATAATTGGACCTTACTTTGGATTTAAAGGTAAGCTTAGCTGTATTTCTCATCATGCTTTTATAGTGCAAAGTGTTATAATGCTGTGATGAGAACATATGGTAACCCCATGTTCTTGATGGGCTGGAATGGTCTGTGTAAGGGTAATCGAGTTGTTTCGTTCCTGAGTGAGATAAAGATCGGAAACATCAAACAGCATGCTCTGAGTTTCTACATATTGGCAAATATCATACATTTTTTTCCCTCGAATAAATTGGAAAGTTAGGGTTATACAAGCTTTACACGTCATGGATCCTATTGTTATTGCCCAATTGTTTTAATACCCATGTCAATGACAAATATCAAATTTGAAGGGCTTTCAAAGCAGAGTCAGAAAATTAAACTATCTTGGCATAAAAGCCTTGATTTTCCTAGCCCCTATATATATAAAAAATCAGTTACCTACCACTGCCACTGCCCAATGGGGAATACCATCGACAAACCAGCATACATTTTGTCTAAATTGTTGTATTTTTTTTTAGAAAGTATCCATAAATGAAGTTCGTTCTTTAACGTTAACATGGGTACGTATGCAGCGTGTAACGTCCTTAGCTTATTTTTAGCGACCTGCTCAACTTTTTGAGCGCTCAAGTACGTTTTATAGCATTTCCCTAATGTGTCTGCAACTAAGATGGAGGCTGTTAACTTGCCCTTTAGACTTTCACTGAAACTTAACTTTATCAATAATATAGTGCATAAAAAGTATGCTAACTTTGCAATCTCTTGCTTTCATTATTTTGACATCATGTGCGGAAATGCAGTATCAGTGCCAACATGTCAGGTCGCGTGTGTCTCGTCTCGTCCATCTTGGCTCATCTGCCTACCTCTCAGTCTCCTCCCTCATTTCTTCCTTCCATCTTTCCTCGCTTCCTTCCTAACTCCCTCCTTCCCCTCCCCTCTCTCTCCCTTTCTTTCTCCCTCTCTCCCTCCCTCCCTCCCTCCCTCCCTTCCTTCCTTCCTTCCTTCCTTCCTTCCTTCCTTCCTTCCTTCCTTCCTTCCTTCCTTCCTTCCTTCCTTCCTTCCTTCCTTCCCTCCTTCATTATTTCCCTCCTTCTCTTTTTTCTTTCTCCTCTATTTCCTCCCACGCAATGTTAAGTGTACCTATAATTTCATGGTGATTAACATTTTGCAGGGGATGAGCTGGAGAGCCTGCAGCGCATCCCGCAAGACACGTCGGAAGCCAACGGAGGCCCGCAAAATATCCATTCCACCATCGTGAAAGGAGAGCCGGACGAAGAAGACGCAGTATTCGTCGAGGCCCAGGAGGTGGTAGCGGCACCACCAGACCAAGCATTCCTGCTGTGGTAGGCCGCCTTTTGGATTTTAACTCGCGACCGTGTAGCATAGGTAGGTATGGAGTGAGATCCCCGGAGAGCGTGCCGCGGCGAGATGTCGAAAACGTTTGTCAATTTTTGAAGCCTCCCACCGCCCCGGACTATGAATACACATTTCTTGAAATATATATTTTTATCTGTGCTTCGTTACACGAGCTTTGGGTGGTTACGCTATTCGTCCAATATTTATTTTCGAGGGGGAGGGCTGGAGTGGAGTGATGGGAAGTTTGGGTGAGTTTGATGGGGAGTAACTATAGAGGTATACCATGAAGCTGTAAACGGAGTTTTGGGGAATAATGGAATGGAGTAATTGGGAGTAATTATGAGGCAGTAAGAGAGTCATTGAGAGTAATGGAAGGGAGTTTCAGGGAGTATGTTGTTTGTTTTGATAGGGTAAAGGAGAGAAATGAAGAGTTTTCTAGAACGGTAGGGAGAGTTGCGGAGAGTTTCTCGAGGGAAGTTTTGGGGTGTAATGGAGAGTTTTGGAGGGGGTGTAATGAGGGGTACCACCTGGGAGTTTTAGGGTGTCGTTTTGGTGAACTCCCCCTGGGGGTGTCATGCGGAGTCAGGATTTTTCTCAGTGTTTCCCCCTAATTCCTATCATCCTTCCGGCTCTGCAATGGTCTTGTCGACCGAAAGGGCCTAACCCAACAACAAAACAAACGTTCCGAAGGACATTTAATCCTCGCCGGGAGTTTTTCGGAAGTATAGGAGAGTGAAACTTCTCTGAGAGATTCCCTGCTGAAGGCGCGCGGTTCCCCGCGTGGGGGTCAGGAACAATATGGGGAGTTATATAAAAAAATAGGGGAGTTGAGCTGCTATATTTTACACCCTAATTTGGGAGTTTGACACCCTGTCGGGTGCTTAGGGACCAAAAAGGGGTGCTCGGCTGATATTTGAGGGGTGTCACCTGCAGTCTAACGGAACCCCATGTGGGCCGGCGCTGACCCCCCTTTAGCGGCTGCGACTCCCCACTATGCGTCGAAACCCTCCTGGGGTGTACGCCAAACACCCCATTTATAATAGCTCAGCGACTCCCCTCAAAACACCCCACTCGGGTGTTATTTTTGACATGACCGTCAATACCCCGTACAGGGTGTCATTTTTTCTTTCAGTGTGGTAGAGAGACAGCCGAGCCGTTTCAGGTGAGAGGGTGAGGCATGTCCGTTGTATACATGTATGGAGGTCACCGGGCTACGCCGCCCCCCCCCCCTTACCGTGGTCGGGTGGGGGTGGGGGGAGGGGAGTCCGATAGGGTCCGACTGGAGTTCGAGACGAGACCGGACCTGTTGCTGGCGTTGCACGTTCCGACAGGTGCAAGCTGGAGCTGTTTTTGTGCACTACCGTGAAAAGTCTGGGGTGGACATATGGGATGTTTGGAGGTTTAGAATGAGGACGATAAAGAACGTAGTACACGATGCATATGTGTGTGTGACCTATAATTGTGAGAAAATTGTGACAATGACAATGAATGTGCACATTTATGACGAGTGAACTTCATCTAAGGTCACTCAGGACATTAAAAACGGCGTAAGAAGTCTTCACTATTTCGCAATAGCAATGCCAAGCGCGGCGTATCAAATACCTAAAGCTTTCGACAGTAAATATGACAATGCAAGACTAGGCCGGTGCTGATAGTGCCAACGTTTCAAATGGCTTGAGAGTGAAGTGCACGGGAGTGGGGTTGGGGGTAGGGGTGGGGGTGAGTGCAGTTATCGCGAGCATTCAAGTATTGCAATGTAAACAAGAGTGTCGTAGGCAAAGCCTCGTCGATAAATCATTTTTCGCTTTAATCTGTGTCAAAGTAGCGATAGTGGCTATAGCCCCAGCCCATCATGATAGTTGCAGGCGCATACCTTACGGCAATATTACTTATATGTCCTTTTAAAACAACTTAGAGTGTTCAAATGTAAAAAAAAAGATGGGCATTAGTTGCAAACTTTTGCCTTTTTTGTGCGATTTTTTTTTTCATTTTGGGAGGGGGCGGGGGCAACTTTTGGCTAACGTATAATTATTTGACCGCAGGCAAGAAGTCTCTATGGTCTTTGTTATTCGCATGGCTTCCAGGCCGTATGAAATAACTTCTAGCGTCATGATATAAAATTTATGTTGCCTATTGAAAACGTCATGGTATTATGTGTGCAGCAGTTTGCGGCTGTTAATGGCAGGCTCCTTGGCAGTTTCCGCATCAATGCTGAAAAATCCGTCCGATTACGTCAGACTGCTTCATCGATGACGCATGGCTCCGTGGCGTGTTCGGCGTGCTGGGAGCACGTCCGAACCTGTGCC
Organism: Amphibalanus amphitrite; assembly: GCF_019059575.1. Lineage (NCBI taxonomy): Eukaryota > Metazoa > Arthropoda > Thecostraca > Balanomorpha > Balanidae > Amphibalanus > Amphibalanus amphitrite. The sequence continues at coordinate 357,099 of NW_024881522.1, forward strand.
GGCGGTACTCCAGGCGCGGCACGGCGCGGCCAGACACCCAGCGACCGGTTTGGGCGTACCGAGCACGGCCGTGTTTTTATAAAGGAGCGACTGGCCCCGCTGCCGACGACCCCGTCACAGCCGCGGGCCGGTCAGCGCAGACCGGTTCGTCGGGTGCACTGGACGCCACAGTACTGACTGCGTGTTTGAACGTGCATAGAGTAGGCGGAACATGGCCTGGTATATCCGGACTCCGGAAGGTGGCTGGACGGCAGCGCGGTTGATGTGTCATGCTGGGTTTATGCGTTAGCTTATAATCTTAGAAATAAGAAATAAGCTGGAGCTTTTTCGACCATCTCAGTTCCAATGTGATGATTCTTTATACATCCATGTAGATCATGGCCGGGACATGGATGACGGACCTCACGATGCACCAGCTCATCACCATCCAACACGGACCGCTCGGATCGCCGAGCGCATTGAGCAGACGTGACCTCGGTGAACCGGCAGCCCCGCAGCTGGCAGCACAACCCCCCTCCCCTCCCAGTCCGCTCTGAATCACCGCCAGTCCACAGTGGCAGTCGGCGGGCCGGGCGCCGGGCTGTCTGGAGCCACAGACCAATGTGTGCCGACCGTCTGGTGCCGCTCTGGCACCGTCGAGAACCGTCTACATCACCCGGCCTCTGCCTTCACGACGCGACTGCACAGCTTGCATAGAGATTGTGCGCACTCGAGTGCTTTGTTTGCCCGGCTGTATGCGATTATGTGCGAGATAGAACTAGGTGGCAAACACCGCTGTCAGCTAGAGGGCTCAGCGGTGATGCTATCGGGGCCCCTGCAGTGGGACTAAATCCGGAGAGATAGCGGGAATATAGCTGGGACACACCCAGCCCCGGATGCGGTTTTGGTCAACGATGACAGCTGTGTCACTGCAAGACTGCACCCTGGTAGTGGTGTCAACTCGTTCACGAAGTGCCACAGTAGGTAGTAGACAAAGGAGCGGAAATGCTGAATTCACTTGGCTTGCTTTGCTGGTATTCGTTTTCCTTCTTACATAGCCCTTCGTCATTCAAGTACGCCAAGTCGAAGGGCGCATCTGGCCTCTGGGAATTGTAGCTCATAGGTATAAATAGTCGGCTGCTGCATCGCTACGCTGGGTTGGATCAAAATTCAAAACCACTCACCCTGTCACTCCCCCCGAACCTGTGACAAAACATTAGTCTCCACAATCACCCCGATCTTCAATTCCCTGCCAAAACAGTCTCTATCCTCAGCTGTCCCCAGTGCCCCGAAAACCCCTGCACCCCGTCCTCACCACGACGTTCGGTACGCATCTGGCGCCCGCATTGTGGAGTGACATTACGCACGCGACAAAACCTGCGCACCGATACGATCGGCCGGCGATGGCGACACGCTCCGCACGCGTCAGCCTCTTATCGGCCGGCCATCTCCGGCCCGATTAATGCCTTGTTTTTGGCGCACGGGCCGCTGCTGCGCCGGTGCTCGCCGCCGGCGCGCCGCGAGCCTCCTCTTTGTGCCGCCCCATGTGAATAATAGAGCCACTATGCAAATGCGCCAAAACATTTGCCGAGTGGCCGATGGCGATTTATCACCGGTCTAGTTGTGCCTCGCAGTGGTGCCGGCAGAGCAGGCGCTGGTGCTGACTGGTGACGGCAAAAACTGGCTCACATCACAGCGGCCTGACTGGACGCACAGGGATCTATCTCCAAACGGCGCACAGGACCAAGCTACTGATGCAGATAACGGATAACGAGCAGCCTCTGCGCTTCTTAGTTGTGCTTCAGATATCGGCCAACTTATAGGCGTTTCAGATAAGTTGCAGCCTCTTATAAGACATTGGTTGCAGCCAATTCGAAATTAAATCGTCCGTTGGTCGGGCGGCAGTTAAACATGATATGTGTTGAGTGGCTGAAAGCCTACAGGTGACACGTAGTCATGTGTGGACCCACGCGATTGGGGTTCAAAGTCTCGAGTGGTTTGGTCAGATGAATCAGAATGTTTAAGGCACACGCCGTCTGGTTGGAGCGTATCAGCTGTAGGATTCAGTTGGCCGAATACAAAGTGCTGGTAAGGATATAAAGTGAGTTGTTTACCAAGCATGAATTTGAAGTACTTATTTGAAAATGTCAAGAGCCTAACGAACAACGTGCTTGAGGAGCACCGTCACTAGGCGGCACAACAACGCCCAAGTATCCAGCGCTCGCCTCCTTTGTTGACGCAAAGCGTGTCATCCGGGACTCCCTAAAGACATCATGGCTTACTTAACTGAGAATGATATACCCCCAATATGTAGAGCAAAAGTGTGGTCAGTCTTGTGTGCATATTGATTGGCTGTATCTGGCAATTACGTCAGTTTACTGACTCGCCCACCCAGCTGACGCAGTTTAGGAATTACTCTGAGATAGCTGTTGTTTACCAAAAGAAAACTTCAGGAAACACCCTTCCCCTCTCAAAGGGATTTCCCGTCAGTACTAACTGATATGCTGTTACATCAACACAACTGCGCTGGTTGATGATAAGTGTGTCATGAACCAGGACACCTACGAGACGTCTCAGAATCGAAGCTGTCATGCATTGCAAAACGCTTGTCAACATGTCGTCGAGCTGTTTACCAATGATAAACTAGACAACATATGGTAAATTACCATCCAACCATCACAATGTGATCTCTCCGCGCCACAGTTGTCGCAGTGCTGCCCTTTCAGTGTCTTACTGTCCAGCCTTGCCCAAGCGTCCTGCTATTAACTCTCGCAATGCCGTTCCCCTATCACAAAGTCACACTGTCAAATTCTGTCCGCCGTCTCACCGTTGACTGTCACAGTGCTGCCCTATCACACAGTCCACCCTTGCCCAAGTGTCGCTCCGTTGAGTGTCGCGCCGTGGCGCTGTCCCGTGTCTGACCTCGACGACCTGTCGCGCCATCCGTGCGTGACCCCTGCGTGCACGGTGCCGTGAGGCGTGCACCACGCACGGCACGGTGCACGTGCAGCCCGCTGAGAGGACACAGACGGCCACGGCAACGGACACCGACAGGGAGGGAGTGTCACCGCCCGCACACGGAATGCTAAACAGCTGGGACGGCGTCCGTGCAGTAGAGTGCCAGCATCGTGCTACAAGAGGAGTACGACTAGCTTCTGATACCTTAAACGTGTACAAAGGGCAGGGGTTGAACTTACAACGGCTTTGCAATGGCGCATAGAGGCTCTACATAATATACAACACTAATGGGGTAAAATACTCAAAACATAATAATAGGTCCACTCTATTTGTTGGCACATGCAACTAAATGTGATCAAATGACAAACTTATGGGCTATGCGCAACTCCCAGTTAATTGCCCTTAGCAGAGGGTTTCCTTGCCTGCTCGCTACCTGCGTCCTCGCTTTGCATGCCATTGACACAAGTTAAAAAGTTATGGAGGCACAGAAAGCCAAATGGGAAGAGGGTGCATGATCGAAGGCGCGACACCTTCTGCCACCTGAATTGCATTTGTGTTCCAATTAACTATATTCATAATTTGCAATTATTGATGTGAATGATGCTGGGAGTCAGCACAAGGAATTCGAAACACAATGCCGATGTAAAATGCTCTTACCTTTCCGCCAAATGTGGCAGTCCTCAGCGTTATGGAAGCCGGGTCGAGCGATGGGACACCATGCAGGATTCGGATGTCAAACTCCCACGCTGCATCACTGTGCTGACTGTTGAGATAGTGAGTGTTATCTAGCTGAGTGCTGAGTCGGCCCATGCGAGTCCAGCCCGCCGGAAGGGCGCAGTTGCAGCTCGCAGAAGCGCGATAGCGCTCTGACACCTCTCATGGACCACTTCAGATAGCCGACCGCACCCCGGCTCCTACCCGGGTGCGTCCTGTCTGAGTGCGCGACGGAGGTGGAGTGTGCGGCGCTTACACCCCTGGGTGCAGCCCTGGAGGAACGCCGTCACCAAACTCGCCTCAGATGAGTCACCGTATGGGCAGAGCGATATCACAGTTTACGGCAGCTACAAGCGTTTCTGGTGGTGCTCCCTGGATCGCATGCGTGATTGGAGCAATATGCCACCTCGGTAGGATTTCGTGGCGCCCACAACAGCCTGTATGCTGCTCTCTTTCGCCCACCCGCAGGGCTCCTCATCATGCAAGTCATGCAATTTCAGCCGGATGGTGCGCTTACCTCGTCCCTAGTATTTCGCGGATTTCGGGAATGTTTCATGAGCAGTGCGTGCCTACGTAGATGACCGCTGATACTTAATCGACGCTGTAGGTGTGTCGTGCGTTTGTCGTAAGTGCTCAGCCATGTCCGGTGCCGGTGACTCAAAGTAAGTTTTCGTGTTCTTGACGCGAGGCTTTATATACTTAGGGATTTCACAAATTGCAGATCAAAGCTCCGTGGTGTGACGATCCGTGGAGCTTTAACTTTCATCCAATGTGATGTTAGCAAGTCTGAAGCGATCTTATATTGCGGGAATCACAGTGATGGCATAACAGCTCATGGATGATAATTTGAGTACCTCATCTAAGACGATTGAAATTGATAGCCCTAGCCCTGTCTTATTACGATGCGCTAGACAAATCGCCACCGTCTGGGCCGTATGGCGACCATAGGTGAAAAGATCGTCCATAATGATGGCTGCTCAGGCTGTTATGCTGAGCCTCTCACAGCCCTGCACCACTTCTGGGAGGCCCTGGGAACGCTGCGTGCCCCAGCGACCCTCGCACGACCCTGGCAGCCAGCACAGTACGCGCCTCCAGCCACTCACGCTCCACGCATAAAGTCGGCCGTTTTTGTGATAATATCTAACGGCAGACCAGCCAGCCCTTGGCCATTATCTGCGCATTATCAACGCCTCTATTGCGTGTCACGCACATCCAGACGGCCCCAGTCACGCACTCGTCTCCTTCGCTCACAATTTGACACGCACATAATGGGCGTTTTGTTGGTGCGCGTAAACAAATTATGCTTTAGATCTTGGTGTAGATTTGGGCGGCCAGCGCCTGTCGAGGCCAAACTTTCAACAATCGCGGCTGGGAGAGTGGTGGGTCCCAGGCTCGTGCAGTGAATGCCTAAGGCGGAGAGCAAGTGGAAGGGCTGGCGGTCACAGCCGCTAGAAACTTTGTGGTTCACAGCACTGAGAGTGAGAGGTATTCGCGGCGCTTCACTTGCGCTAAGAACTAAAGCATCTCATTTCTCAACAGCGATTGGGCTGCATTCAAAGGAACAAACCAGAGTTACAGCAGATTCCGTTGCATTTTGGGCAGCCACTCGTCCTCCCCTGTCTGGGTCTCGGTGACGTGCTCACGTGCCCGCGCTGTGCATCTCGCGCTGTGGTCGGCACGCTGACGGTGCCGTGTCCACGCTCAGCCGGGGGCATGACTATGCACGATAGCCAACTCCAGGCTCACATGCTACGGGAATATATGGTTTGGGAGAGTGGGACGGCCGCCGGGAAATCATAGCCGCCGGTTCACGTGATTAAAGCTTCGCAGCCCACGGGCAGCCGCTCACGAGCTATGGTTTGGTGCACAATGCACTTCGCTCACCGAAGCCAGCTGCGTGCTTCAGGGTCGCAGCTCATAGCTCACGGGTGTTGCTCTTCGCTTACCGATAGTATATAGCCCAATGGCCACCGTGTGGTTGATAGCTCAGAAGCGACATGTAGCTTACGTCATGCGGGTATAATAAGAGCGCATAGCTTTAGACGGTGTCTATAGAGATACAGTTCATCCCTAACTTATCGCTCTCCATTTCTCCTTTATTTCATAGTTCACTTCACATTTTTTTTTCACACACACAAAAAACCACCGTGCTTTCTGTGCTGACAATGCGATGTAAAATCTGCACGAAAATCGGCACGAAATCAAATATCTCAACAATATCGTTTTCCTTAAAATGCCCCAAAGAGGCCCCTTCAACTCTTTGTTGACCTCACTGACCGATCGTTCGACGTTCAGGCAGCAGGGGCACTCCCCAGTCATTCCCCACCTCTGGCCAGTGCAGCTGAGGTCACTTGGCACGGCCACTGGCCCCGCCGGAACACCCTTCCACCCGCCGCTGGTGCTGCCGTGAGTCACACAGCGGCGGAGGGAGGGGAGGGAGGCGCCGAGCCGACTGAATCTCGGCTGCCGTCATCGCCGCCAACAGAGCACACCACCGCCGACAGAGCACTCGCCGATTGTTTTGACCTCGAGCGGGGGTGGAGTGGCGGGGCTGCGGGGGGAGGGGTAGTACAGGGCGCCACAATTGGACTGAACGAGCCTCGAGTGGCCTGATGTCACCGCCACTGTTCCCTCGGCTACCGAGACCTGTTCCGACATGAGACAGCTGCCGACAGCGCGGTCACTGACTTGGTGACGTCACTGGATTTAATAGCATCAATCTATGATGACTCTGATGTTGATGACATCATTCGATGACGTCACCAGTCGTGCTGGATCGGCTGCTGTCGATTCCACGCGCTTTCATGCCGCTCAGCGGCCTGCCGTCCTCTGATTTGCTGCATGCCTCCTGCACTTAGCTCCTTGTTGGCGGCGCATAAAGGAAGCGGCTGACCATTGTGTGGCGGCCGTGTGCCTGTGATGACGACTGCGGTGCGCTGATGGCGATTCTGGCGCGCCGCGGTGGCTCCGAGGGTGCGGTCACGATCACTTTTGTCCGGCGCCCTGTCAATGGTGCAGCGGCCGGGCGGCCGATCTGTCCGGTCATTACGATGTCGGCGCCAGTGGTGCCTAATCGCTCTGCCCTGGTCGATGACAGGCTGGTCGGCCAGTTTGGTCGGATCAAAAGCGGTCTGGACTCTGTCATGGGAGCAGCGATCAGCTGGAGGGTGAGGGTGACAAATACTGCTGCTGTGATTTGTGAATTGAGCTTTGGTGTATCGTTTTCAATTTCTAAATGAACACATTACACAGTTTTGTTTTTCTTCCGTCATGAGTCATAACGGAAGTTTATTTGCGTTGTTTTCCTGTATCGAAGTGGAGACCAATGTAACCAAGCTCTGGCAAAATGTTTAATGTATAAACATTTGCTGTGCTGTAAGATGACAAACCCTTCACCTTTAGCAGCCGATTAACCGTATCAGAGTACCAGTTAAGCCCGTGCAATTGCAAATATACCCCAACAAACTCAGCCTAATCTGTTGACAAACGCCCACACGTAATGAGGATCGTCGTCATGCTATTGTTTGTATTGTCACCAGACCTGAGTTCCTTGTTCATTGAGGCGCCCCGTGTGCTAGCCACTAATCCCCCGTTCATGATTGGCCGTTTGCCGCGGCGACCGCAGATGTCTTGTCTTTGTGAGCTGTGACAGCTGAATACTGAACAGGTTAGTGAGCTTATGCCACCATCCAGAGCCACTGACCCGTGGGGTACCTTCATCCCTCCCTCCCAGCCTCTGTACAGATGTCAATTGGTATGTTCCTCTTCATTCCCCCATCGTCAATCCTCTCCATGGCCTTCCATGGCCCTCTCTCCATGGCTTATCTCATCTGACATCTCGCACTTCCCTTCCATGCCGCCTTCTCCAAAGCCTGACTCTCTTCTTCACTGACAGTCCAGTACAGATGATTATCATCTCGGTCTTTCCCTCTTTATTTCTCCCCATCTTCAATTCTCTTCCATAGCCTTTCTCTCATCTCATCTCCACCCCTCAATTCCATGCCTCCTCGTCAAGACCAACACTCTTCTTCACTGACCGTCCCTCTGTCTGAGCCTTCCCGAGTTTTCCTCCAATGCAAACACGTGTGTCCTGATGCACCTGCTGTTGCTCCGTGACCGACCTCGATGGTCGTGTCACAGCAGCGGATCGTGTTGCAGATCATTTGGATAGCGTCGGATCCTGCAGCCGAAGTGCTGACTGCGACCGACGCGCTGACACTGAACGCTGACTGTGCCGTCAGCGCTGTCAGCAGCGCCGGCAATGCGCTGATCACGACTGCCTTCGCGGCCTTCGTGTGGCTTATCAATCAGAGGTGGGTACGCGGGGAAAGGACGGGACCAGTGTGTGTCCCGGAGTCCGGTGGGTGTCCCGGAGTCCGCTGGGTAGCCGGATAACATGACCTGTGCGATATCTAGACAGTAGCAGATTTTTGAACAATCGGGGGTGCCAGGATAAAATCCGGGAAGGGTCCGAGTCGGACATTTCCCCCAATGAACTAGGCCTCAAACAACCTACCCAGCATAAGCAGGTTCGTTGGCCAAACACATGAAGACGCAACTTTTCGCATCAGTGTTTGGAAGCGGACCGCGTGTTAGAAGTCAGGGTGTTCCTTGGATTTCCTCAAGGAATTACAGCCAACTATTCATTCAGCTTGCTAAATGAAAATGCACTCACTTATTAATCTTCAATCATAATTGACACACACTTTCAATGAGGATTGAGGATCTACGAATTTGCCGATTAGGCAATGTGAGCGCAACTATTAGAAGTAAGAGATGGCAACCACTTAAGGTAATGTGTCATTCAGCCCGGCAATAAAACTGAACAGCTGCAATAAAAACAAAGCTGATGACGGTTACAACACATTGAAGATGTGACCTTTGTTCCTCAGAATGACAGTGAGGACAGCTTCAAATAACAACCGCCAGCCACCAGGATAGCTTTCAAGCGGGATGACCTCTGACCTTGTTTTGTCTGTGCCGGCTTACCTTGGCTGTGGCCAAGGCCGTATAAGAGGCTGTGGCGGCGCGTTCCCAGGCTTTGCATAGTTGCGGTGGCCGACCTTCCTTTCCGCACCAGCGCCCCTGCCCTTTCCATTGCCATCTTGGCCGTCTCGCCTCGGTTCAACTCCAGGTTACCTTGACTTAACACCGTCTCACCGCAGCTCAACTCTTTGTCACCCCGCAAGGCTCTTATTTGTTCCCAGTGGCGGATCTACGTTGGGGCAAAATGGGCAATTGCCCCCCCCCCCCTAAACGGAAAACCTCTGGGCAAACATATCTTTTTGCCCCCCCCCCTAAAAAACTACAACTTGAATGCTAAAAATATGGTGTTTGAAAAGAAAATGTGAAATAAATGGAGGACTATAGAAGGTTGTCATATTCGTGATATTAAGTTGTGAGCTGATAAAAAGTCCTCCACCCCATGAATGTCAGTCCATCATCCATCAGCAGTGCTACTACTGCTACTGCTACCAAAAAGAAAAAAAATAACGCGATTTATTGAAACCTTGAACCAAGTAAACAAACCGTCAACAGCAGACCGCCAGACGCCTGTCACTCCAGTGGGGTCAGGGGTCACCACACTGGAGCGGTTGGACAGTGGTGGGTTTGCATGGGTATATAAGAAGTGTTTGCATAATCAGGGTTGGATAAAAGCCGGCTTAAATTGAATTTATGCCAGCCAGTGGTTTAAACCGGTTTAAACCGGCTTAAACCGGCTTAAATTAATAAAAACCACCTTCAGTCAAAACATCTACTATAACTTATCTTGTGGGTCAGTGTACTCGTTGGTGACTGTGCAGAGTGCAGGAAGCCAATACCGTGTCATTTTGTATTATGTCAACATGTTGGCATGTGATTATGTTGACAATCTGGTCAGTAGGTAACTAAGCTAAAAAGCAAAGTAGGTATAAGGCATAAGCACATTCTAATCTTAACACGCGCACTGCAGCGGGTCTGAGCCGAACACGAACTGCAGGGGGGGGGGGTTGAAAACAACCCCCCCCCCTGAGATCTCGAAAACGGCGCAACGTAGCGACAAACGGTAAACGGCGTTAGATAGGTCGAGATGTTATTTAGAGGAAATACTAGGTCATTTATGTCTCAGGTCAAAAACGAGGTCACCAGAGGTCACCGAAGACAAAATGTTACGATTTTCACAACAGGAATTTCGCGGTAGTTTTTCTTGAATAACTTGTCTTGCACACAAGATAGAGGATCGATTCGAACGCCATCGTTAGCTCGTCAAGGCGCATCGAATGATATATAATATGACCTCGAAAGGTCAAATTGAAAATTTGACCTCAGGTGAAGGTCATGACCTGCCCGAAATAGGTCATGTTGCATATCATTCGATCCCCATTGACGAGAAATCACGATAAACGTCGAACGGAGTCTCTATCTCTATTCAATCTCAAGTTATTGAAGAAAAACCGCTGGTGACCTCAGGTGACCTAAGATGACCTGGAGATCACCTTCCAAAGGTCACAAGTGATATGTTTCGGTGAAATCACCAACAGGGACCTGTAATACTATGATTCTGAGCGTATTGAAGTCATAGGATGGCATTCAGAGTAAGTTGAAATTTCTCCCATTGACTTATAATGGGCCGGTCGCAAAAATGACCTGACCTTATGTCATCGATATAAAAATTCCGAGATATATAAGTTGTAGCTCGTGATGACTTTACTATTTCCTGTGGGTTTCAAGATCATATCTCAACAACTGTGGGCTTGGTGGGATTGCAAACTTCGAAATTTACGTTTCGAGGTAGGGTCACTTGACCTGACCTGGTGACCTGACTATAGGTCACCTGGGGTCAAAATTTTTACTCAAGGTGTGCAAAAGTTGGGAGAACAGGTATGCAAAATTTGGCGGCGCTGCGCGCCGCCGTTTTTTCGCGATTTGCGAAAAACCACAGGGGGGGGGGGGGTTGAAAACAACCCCCCCTGCAGTGCGCGTGTTAACATTCGGTTTACCAGTTGAAAGTCTCACTTTATTTTACATGTAAAATGTATTCTGACCAATCGTCTGGGGACTGGGCCAGTAACTTAAATATTTTTCATGGTATCACCCTTCCTGTGATTTTTTTAATTGCACAGGAAATAATTGTAACAACTCATCATTTATAAATCTTCCTATGGTTTTTCAGGTAGTGCATGTTGTTTTCTTGGTATAGCAGTGTCCCTAACTAATCACACTTATTGTTGTTTTTACATGAACTTTGGAGCCTCTAATGGTTGCCGTGCTGTCAATTCCTTTGTTTAGTGTCACTGACTGCTTAAAGGAAATAGTTCACTTTTTAACATGGGTTTTGAACTGGAATAGCAGTTCCGTAGCTTGGGCTGAGACGAGCATAAATCAGGAGCTTTTACAGCCCAACGATCACCCTAGGCAAAGATATTCCATTTGTCGTCCCGAAAAAGGTGTCTTGCGTTGAGGATGTGTGCCTAGTATATATTTCCATCCAGTATGAAAAGAGCATGGGTCCCGAAAATTCTTCAGAAACTAGAGAAATTATCTACGAGAACACTAGAGAAATTCTCGTACTGATCAATTAGGACATTCAGGGGAACATTATCAGATCGAGCAGATCGCCCAAATGCCGGTGGCTGCGATAATTTCTCTGTTTCTGAAGAATTTTCGGGACCCATGCTCTTTTCATACTGGATCGCGTGTGCCTTACAGAAACTGAAAAGTTCTTCCTATATCAAAATATAGAAAAAAAAATCTTTTGTTATAAAAAGGTTTTATTTTCTTTGCTGATTATTTTGAACATAAAAAATAATAAATCGTTGCAAAAAAAATAATTTCGTGAAAGTGAACTATTTCCTTTAAGCAATAGACAGTTCCCTAGTAAATAGGCAATGTTCTATATGATAGTTTTTAGGCCTTACCATTCACTGATCCTTGCACCATGCATTTGGCATTAGGTCATGTTTGCTACAGTTTCTCATAAAATTAAAATTGGTTTCTTTATTGAACCTGTCTCCAAGACTTTTCATTCCATGAACCACCCATGTAAACAACTAGTTGTGTAAAACACTGCAAATCAAAATAAAGATTTGATACAGGGTGATACAGATCAATAATGAATGACATCAAGTTAACCCCCAGGGGAAAAAACATTACAAGTTAGCATGTATAAGTGAAAGGTGTGTATAGAAAATGTGAAGAGAAGAAGCAGTTTAACCCAAGTGATGTTACGACAAGTTAACGGAAGTGACATTTATTATGTTGGTGCACACTGGTTTAAACCGGGGTGGCTTAAATTAGTTTATGCCAGCCGGTTTAATCCATGGATTAAACCGGTTTAAACCGGCTGCTGGCATAAATTTGCCAACCCTGTGCATAATATTTTATTGCTAGATAGCATGGGTGTAGGAGCTGAAAAAAATATTGGTGGGTCTAAATATCCATTAGTACCTAGCATTTCCACTGTGGCTACATTAGTTATGTCCAGAGGCGGATACAGCCATTTCCAAAGGGGGTGCCAAAAGGGTGCCAAAGTCCGAGAGTCTCTACAAGAGCTGCATATGTGTATGCATGAAGTGCGAGATAGGTTTCTGAGAGGAATAACGTAAAGAAGATTACCAATCGCGGCTTTTTCATGAGCCATACCGTTATCTAACGGGGACAAACACAGAAAGGCTCAGTCAGAGCTTTTGGTTTGCGAGGTGTTGGAGAAGCTCAGTATGTTGTGGGAACTTAACGCTGTTCAGTGTGATTCCGTTGGCTGTTGCGCTGTGGTCCTATGTAACCGAAGGTTTGTTGTCAATAGTTAAAACACTATTCTTTAGAATTGTGTTTTTCTATTGAAAAACAAATCTGAGTTCCCTGACAATTTGGCAAAAGCTGCCTGAGATTAGTCTGTAGAAGCATCGTTTATCTCCTCTCGAAAGTAACACTGTATAATTTTGCTAGCTCGCGAAGTTTAGTCCCAAAGTTAAGGAATGTTCATTGTAATTGCATCAATAAATGCAGGACCGAAAACAAATGCGCTGTTCTTCGTCTATTTCTTGTTGGGATTCTTAATCGACTGATCTCATTTTCTATTACCGGAAACAACTGTTAATACGTTTAACTACGTGGCAACCCTGACTGCGTATAGTATCGCAGGTACGCTGATGTGGCCTTTGGTCGTGGGCATTTACACATGAACCTGCTGCTGCGACCCTTATCGGTCTCCGGATACAGAAGCCCTTGAGAACCGGCGCGGGCGAACCTTTCGGACGAGGTCTTGCCGAGGTGATGCGGGAGGTAGAGGACGGACCGTCCATAGCGCCGGTGAGCTATTCTCTAACCCGCGCCGGGCCGGTGCTCTGAGATTCCGCGCCGGGCCGCGGGGGGTGTTTGAACACCCCCCTTTTAACTCGGCTCCTGGGCCACGTAACGACACGCGGTAAGCGGCAATCGAAAGAACGTCAAAAATAAGGACGAAAACACTTCGGTCATTTTTTGGGTCAGGTCAAAGGTCAGGTCACCAGAGGTCACCAAAGGTAAAATGTTGACTATTTCAACATTTTGGAAACTGCCAACGGCTATCTCGGGAACCGATAGAGCTACAGCGCCGCAAAAAAGCGCATTCGATAGCCCTTTTACAGACCTTTCTGAATAATGTTCTCAGATTTGACCTCAGGTCAACAGTTTAGCCTCCAGAGGGCAAAAACTCCAAAAATAGCCGTTTTTACGAAAAACGGTTTTTCGGCAATAACTTTTGACTCAAAAGAGCTATGACATTACTTTTGCCAGCATCGTGTTCCTCTCGTCAAGACGCGTCGAATGAACTATAATTTGACCTTGAAAGGTCAACTTGAAAATTTGACCTCAGGTCAAGGTCATGACCTGACCGGAAAAGGTCATGTTGCATATCAGCTGATCCGCAACGTCGAGCCGAACACATCTAAGGCGTTTTCAGCGCTCTAGCGCTCCTCTATCAGAAGTTAGCATCGAAAAACTGTTAGATTCTGTTCGTGACCTGAGATGACCTCGGGGACATAACGAGGGGTCACAGTTGCCATTTTCTGGTTCAGTGTGTCTATTTTACCTACATCTCGATGTTTGAGAGTGTCTAGAGTAGCGTCCGTGCAAAACAGACGCTTTTCAATTTTCTCCCATTGACTTAGGTATAATGGAGAGGCCGCAAAATTGACCTGACCTTAGGTCACCGATATCAAAATTCCGAGATATACATTTTTATAGATAGTGTTGCTCTAATCAATCGCTGAAAGTTTCAAGGCAATCGTTCAGTCGGTGTAGCTATGACGAGCATTCTTATTTTTTCCGAGGTGAGGTCACTTGGCGTGACCTGGTGACCTGACCTAAGGTGACCTGGGTCTGAAATTTTCACAACATGTGCGGAAAAGATGCACAAACAGGTGTGCCAAAAACGGCGGCGCTCCGCGCCGCCGTTTTTGAGATATCTGCGAAAAACCGCAAGGGGGTGTTCAAACACCCCCGGCCCGGCGCGGGCTAACTATCTCCCGGAGTCAGGGTGGCTGCAATTTTTTTTGCGCTGCCCTGGCTTGGCCGGACTGACAAAAATGTAAAAAATCAAAAAAAAAGTAATTCCCGAAATCCGAGGAGAAAAATAGGGGTAGCTCGTTTTTTTGTCCCTAAGACTGGATGTTTGAAATTCTCGCCGACTTGCCTGGCGGCGCAATGTTTGCCCCCCCTAAACTTAAATCCTAGATCCGCCACTGTTTGTTCCGGTCCTCCGTATTTGGCCCTCTACTTCTAATCTCAACCCAGATCATCGCGGTGCAGAAGCCTGTCATGTAAAATACTCGTATCTACAGTACACACTGCAACACAGTTCCACCTCCAGCCAACTGCGGCCTGTCTCAATGCCAGTTAGCCCAACTCGAAGCTAAGCTTCTGAAGCTAGGACGTCCCCAGTAGGCGAGCTTTACGCCGACCTTGCACATTCCAAGAGATGTCTCCTAGCCGGTAAATCAGGACGCTGGAGCTACCTCCGCAGTCGCCGACTGGACTGTTTTCGCTGAGCGCCTCTGTGGCGTCCGTTTTATTGCCGCTGTTATTGTTGCCGCGCCAAGGTTGCAGAAAATTGCTTCATAAAGGCGGCGGCGCCGGTGGGCGGTCGCCGGCGGGGGATGCGGCGGGTGCGTGCGGCAGTGTCCTCAGTCCGCCAGCAGGAGGTCGCGACTGGAGGGAGCACAACAACGCGCCTCCCGAGGTCGGGCGGACAGAGAGCTGGCGGGCCGACGCTGTCGCCAGCAACTGTGAGATGTGTACTGAGGAAACTGCACTGAATGTGTGGGTCTGCGTATGATGAGGAAATATGTGCAGCTTGCAAGAAAGGCTGAAAAGTTGAAAAGGTTGAGTCAGATGGAAACAACAGCCATGCACCAACATCGCATAATAAGTATGAAACACATACAACACTGCAATTCATATACGTTATTGAGGCCAACAACAATATCGGCAGCATTCGACGTGCTCAAGTCCATTTGTATAAATGGACGGTCGGTCCCGACGAACTGCTTCTGTAAACGGACGATTGATTGTGTGAGCCTCCCAGCGTGCTAGTGACGCAAAAAATGTCTGCGTTTTTTAATGACCTGTGTGACCTTTCATATCGCCGCTGGTGTCATCACCTTGTCTGTATCGGCTCTTTTTTTGTAGACAATGCTGAAAGGGTGCTACTTTGTTGATATTCTCGTGTTTTAACGCTGCTGACTCGGCTATGTGCCAAGGTTCTGGCCGTCTCTGATACTTGGTCAAGCCTTCAGGGAGTCCAATCATATCAACAAACTCAGCGCGCTCCTGTAAACAAAGGAACGTATTAATCGCGAAACTTCGAATCCCTTCAATTAGTTTTTGATCCTGGCCAAGTAGTGCTGGCTTATATCAACCCATCTTATAAACACCAAATAGCTGGACAAACATGATTTGACAACCCGGCATACATGACACGTATGTCATGTACGACAAGGTGCCGGCAGCTGCTTAGATGAATTCTACGATACCTTCGACCGTTGCCTAACTACGACAGTCCTCTTTTCAAAGGATATACACTATACAGGCGTCCCGGCCGGTCCTGGGTTCGTCATCCAACGCTCCCAGCTGCTGGTGAGGTTCCATGACTCTCGGATCGTTAGATAGTCAGAATTTCACCCTTCCCGGGCAGCGCCCATTCGTCAGAGGCAATCAGGCATCGTGACTTTCACATTAACGGTGCCTCCACTCACCGGATGCCGCAGGTGTGGAAAGGGGTGAGGTTGGAGTTCCTCAGGATAGGTGCCGACGCAGCGAGCTGTCCACAGCGTCCAGCGCGTCAGCCTTTAGGGTTAATCGTTATCACCCGAGGACCAGGTGCACCTGGGTGTGTGCCTCTATAGTCGTTGTCTTTGCTTTCTTGTATGAGAGCACCGGCACAGTGTTCTAGCGATGTTATGGAGCGAGGTTCATGTGAAAGCGCCTGTCTTTCTACGAAACTTGAGGACATTTAGTGATGCCGAGCGCTCCTCGACTTCCGTGGCTCTGGATCCTGTCTCACCGGCCAACTATCCTGAGTTCCACTGTCCAGTGCGCACCTGATCCTCGTCAACCGGCACATGCTGATCTCATTCGCTCTCCCGTCCCTTCTCTCTACTGTAAACAGACCTCCACCCGAGGCAGTCCCACCGGCGTGGCGCTTACCTGGCCGTTAATTGGTGTGTTTCAATGCTTGCAGGCGGGCCATTAGCGAGTTTTATTGTTGTTTGTGCAAGCTGGGCCGATGGTGCCATTTCGGCGTGTGTGTTGAGTGTGGAGGTGGGGGCGGACACTTTGTTGAGAGCAGTTAGACGGAATGACCCGCCGAGACCACAAACTCTGGATGTAATTGTCGGTGGGCGGAACGCTGCGCTCACGTCCTTCGAACTGATTGTGCGCGGTTCGGTGATATTTGGAATGTGAGTGCCTTTGTTTGTTCAAAGCGCTTTGCCGAGAAAGTATGTTGTGGAACGGAGAGTGTGGCTGAATGTGATTTGTGAGTATACTGCACAGTATTACATGCAGGAATGCTGTTTAACGACCCCACATAACAGTTTTCCAATTTTCCGTGTCATCTATCTTATTGCAAATTTGAAAAAAACATATGTTTACCAAAGCAATGCACTCTTGGCTGGCTTTATCTAAATTACCCTAAATCACTCTATTAGACGCATTTATTTATGGTCATTTTTTGGCCAAGTTATTTGGCGCGCTACCTTTTTAGCCACTCAAATCTCCCGTCTCTTCTCTTATCGTCTCGTCCTGACTCTTATAGCTTCAAACTCCTACTTTGTCCTATGTCACCGACACTGTGCCGACTGCCGGTTCTTGGTCGCTTGTTTTTGCAGAGTCTCATGCTCTTCAACTCGTCACCTTTCCTCACCGCAACATTTCCTCTATCTCGTCTGTTATCTCTTCTGCTCCTCTCATTCTGGGTATATGTGTACTGTTAATGTCAGCTACTATCTATTGGTGTCCTGATGTGCCTCCACATTCCTCCCCCGCCTTACCGTGTCCTATAAGACGTCCTCGACTATCGTTCCGTCGTGCTCGGCGATCCGGGTCGTGCAGTCTCGGTCGCTCGACTATCGTGGAAACCTCGTTCTGCTCGGTTCGTCACACTCCCACGAACTGCTCGCATCGGTGCCGGCGAGGGGGGGGGGGCGCTCTCAGGGGAGGGGGGGGGGGGGCGCTCCCATGATCGAATGTGCCTGTCTGGCCGTGAGTTCTGGTGTGCCGGCTCGGTTTCGATGTTCGGAGACACATTGTACTGCGATGGATATCTACGCTGCGTATCAAAAAACTTTTTTTTTATTCTAAGCAGCGGCCTTTTCACCTTAATCAGGTGAGAAAAGAGTGTTAGTTAATTGTTGTTGCTGCAGGAAAGTATAATGTACGACTTTGTTTGAGTCCTTTTATTTATAATATTTTTTTTTACTAATTCAGAAAACATCGCATGGTAAAACATTAAGACTGAATTCTTATGCTTACATAATCTGCTTGTCGCTATCCCTTACGTACTTCGACGTGCTGCCTATTCTATCGTTATTTCGTCTTTTTTGCCTTGGAGATGCTGTAATTCGTTAACAGTGAAGCTTCTTCGAAACATCGACGCGTTCAAGTGCTATAGGTCCTAGTCGAAACATTACGTCAGTTGAGGCTTGTATTTCATATACATAAAAAAACCTAAAAAAAGCATCACAGTTGACCTTTTGTGTTTACTCCGGTTGCATCATACTTGTGCACCTGCATGCAGCATGCAACCCGTATCCAGTCAATTAATGAGCATGGCTAGCTCCTAAGTAAACCAAACATTTCCTTATAGAGCCGTTAGTTTCTTCCGAAAGTGGCGCTCCTGCTCTACGACTCTCGACTCCGCTCCCGGCAGCAATGTAATGCGAATAATGGCGGGTAACGAGCACACCTGTGCACGTCCTGGGGGGCAACAGGTGGGGCGGCACCTGTCAGCCCGTCCGCCTTCGGAGTCGGACCTGTTTACCCCGGCCCGGGCCGGGCCAGCCGCGCTGTCTGGGCCGGGCGACAGCGGCGGTCCGGGGGCTGTGAACCAGCCTCTGGTCCTCCCGTGGTCCCTCCCGCGGTCCTCCTGCGGTCCTCCCCGCGGTCCGGGTCCTCCCCCGCCGTCCCGTCCTCAGGCGTCCCCGCTGCCGTTCCCCGCCTGCGGCGACGGGCCGAGTCGCACTACGATGAGATATTTTCCAGGGGGATGTTAACAATTCGGAGGGGCGGGGGAGGCGTGCCGAGCCCAGCGGGACCGCGGCGGGAGCCGCCGGCCAGTCCCGCCCCGCGGCTACCGCATAAACCATGTCCCCTGACCTTAAATTCCCAATGATGGGTCAGAAATGTTTTGTAGGGCGCGCCGCGGCCGAGGGCGCTGCCCGGCGCTGTTCTGTTTTTGTTGGTCACACAGGGTGGATGTTGTGGCACGCCACAGTTCCAGACCGTTGGTCATAAACAGCACCCCTCCCCCCACAACCACAATCCCTACCCCATCCCCGCAGGTCGCGAGTTGACGCCGAGTCAGCGACCCCGGGAACGGCGTCAGCTCGATGACCTGGCACATTGACCTGCAGTGTGTCATAGTTAGGTGGACAGGACACGGGACTACGGCGCCGTACTATGTGGTTTATAGAGAAACAATCCATGTAATTGGATGCTGAATGCAGGTTGTAATGTATATGACTATGCATAGCTTGTTCCATCTAGCTCGTGTCATAATGCGGCATTATTCATTCAATCATTTTCACTACCGCTTTTTGGAGTCACATCTTTCTACGTTAGATCGATTTCAATCGACGATATTTACCAAAGCTCCCATAAGGCGCATTTCTAATAAAGTGATTGCCTTCGGGACAAGCCGTTGCATGTCTTTTCGTATCACTCACCGTCCCATTTGGCTGCATGGTTTGCAGTGCAGGCCGTTGTGAAGATGTATGACCTATTAGGTCTGCCTGCATCCTGAGGGTGCGGCATAGCATGACGTCAAAACAGCTTCAGCGGGTATACGGCCTTCACGCCATCGGACCGCCGCGGACTAGTCACGGACTGAGGTTTAAACTGGTTTCTTCTGAAATCGAAAAAGGCTGTTAGATCTGTATGAAGGGAAGTCCATAGCGTGAGATGGTTGTACTATGACCGAAGGCGCCCATTACGATGCCGAATTGAAGGCATCGAATGTTGCCTCTGCACGAATACGTGTCATTGCACCGTTTCACTTGATAAGCATCGATTGGGTTCGAACCAGCACTTTTATTGCAGTGAATGCACTCGAGGAGATCTCTCTCCATGTACGGCTCAAAGAAGTCTGTTGCCATCTGTGTATATTGTTATGGAATACGGTGAGCCACTTACCAGCACGTGTTTGTCTGGACAAGAGCGCCGGATTATTTAGAGGCAGCGCGCCGAATCGTTTGGCCGCCGGCTATGTGACCTCTGTGTTGTCCTCCGCCTCGCCCGGAGATAGGTCCTGTCCCGAAACAGGCCGCACTTGTGGCGGCGCCCCGAAATTGGAGCCGGCGCCGGGCACGCGTGCCGCCCGGCCTGCGCCCGACCGCCGGGCCGTGGCCGGGCATCTAAACACACGGCCCAGCCGCCGCCCGCGGCTCCACAATGGTAATTCGCCTGCATAAATTACCGTGCCGCGATAGACGCACGGCTCTTATTGACAGCATTCGGGGTCCTTATCGAGGAGGCCGCCGGCGGCGCGACCACAGTGCCCTGTTTTAGGAGGGCGCCGGCCGCGAATCCCCGACCAAATCGAACTCTCCGATTATTGTGCATATATTACCATAAATTACCGAGCCGTGGGTCTAATTAGTATCGGTTCCATCGGCCACGGACGGACGCTTTCTGTGTCTCCTAATGTGTGTAATGTCCAGGTGGACACACGTGTAATTTGGACATTTAAAGTGGGAGGAGGGCCA
This sequence comes from Amphibalanus amphitrite, assembly GCF_019059575.1. NCBI lineage: Eukaryota > Metazoa > Arthropoda > Thecostraca > Balanomorpha > Balanidae > Amphibalanus > Amphibalanus amphitrite. Next base: position 377,189 of record NW_024881522.1, read on the forward strand.
ATTTTAAGGTGGAGTGCCACGCGGCGCGGCGCCGCCCCTGGGCCAGGGCGGCAGACAGGTTGACGGCGCCGGTCGCCGAGGACAGTGGTTACGACGGGGTCGGGAGGGCCGATCAGGGGCAGCATCCCCTACCCGGAGAAAGGTGCTGCCCCACAGCGGGACGCTGAGAACAAAGGGACGACTGGGGACAGGGAGGATGGACCGCAGTTGACGCCTCTGCTGTGAGGGCCGTGACTGTCTCCACAGACAGCAGTCCTAATCATCAGTGGGGCAGGAAGACACTGAGGATGATAGAAGCGAAAGGCGAGAACAATGCCCTCAGCGCGTGGTTGGTGAGCTCCACTAAACACTTACTGGTCAAGAAACACCGTCTGAGTGGCCGTAAAGTGCCCCTTAGATCACCGGGATATTTATTCAAAATTGTTTACACCCACATTTAATCTCTTAGTGATGAGATCACCATATCGAAATGATCTATTGGCTATAGGTTATACAATATACATGTGCTTTGTGTGTTGTGTGTCTCTTTGTGGAATAGGAGTAATGGTGATACCAAATACGCTTTACGTTTTCATAAATGAAAACCATACCACCGTGTGGTGCCGATCAGGAAATTGGAGCTCTGGTGACACCGAAACTGGACGAGCTGCCAGCTCCCGGTCACCGCCCCACCCCTCCCCTGCCCTCCCCGCTCCACCCCACGCTCGTCTACCCCAGCCTGCCCCATGACCCGACGGTATTCCGATCGCCACATTCCGTGTGACAGCGGGCTGCGAAAGGCTGTGGCGGTGTCACGCCGCCGGCTGAGTGACGGACTGTCACGCGTCACGGAATGTGACGGGTGGCGCCACGCCGGCTCGCCCACCGTCACCACGCAGATGACGTAGAGGGCGAGGGCGACACGTCAGGGTGTGGCGGGGTATCGTGGAGTCGAAAGGGAATGATGCAAGAGAGAAACGGAAGTGGTCAGTGAATTGACTGTTTGCTGCGGAGAAGGTTCTGGTCATTTCTAGTTATGACATGGAGGATGAACCATTTTTGTAAGCAGTGAAAAATTGATTTATTGTCATTGTTGCTGCTGTTGTTGTTAGTGACGCTGTTGACAGGATATTGTGCGATGTACACAACACCTACAATATTGCATTACTTATCGTTTGTGTGTAGGTTTCACTTCTATCTATCTTCGCTTCGCTTTTGGGGCATCCAAACTCCGAAATCAAGAGTCCAAGTACGCCAATAAACGGCGTTCACGGACACCATATTACGGTGTTATGATGCCCCAAAAGAGAGTTTGTTTGACACCCCCGTGGGGCGGACTTTTTGGCAGAGTCACCCTACCCCCCATTTGGTGTCATTTTTTCTTTCAGTGCACCTGCACAATAAACATTACTTCAGTTCAACATTGGTTTTCGTACCGATCAATCTGTTTTCTCACAAAAACGCCAATAAAACGAACAGAATGTGAGCAAATCAAGCAAAATGTTCCTGTTGATTGCCCGGGGCCATTCTCCGCCACGGTTCCCAGCGCCCAGCCACTTACTCGGCTGCCGATTTCACCCCATACAGCAGCGATAACGCGGTGCACCACATTCTCAGCCATTTGTGCCTTTATCGGGCCCGGCCGACGCCGAATTCATCAACTCTCCGGCGGCGGACCGACACTGGCGCACCCTTCCCGCACTTCATCATTTCTCGGGCTCTCTTCTGTGGCGGCGGTGGGCCATTCACTGCCGATTCTGGTGTGGCCGATTCGGGAGCTCAGGCGCCGCTCTGTCTGTTCACCTGAGCTGGGGAGAGGGTAAAGGGAGAGGACACTGTCGACTTACATTCCGGTGATAATGTTGGAACGTCGCGTCACATTCCGAGTGTCCCTGCGCGCTGTGGGGTTCAATCTGATAGGAGCTACTTGTGTTCATAAGGGTGGGGAGGATGTGTGCTCTTACTCAAAGTTATTTTATTCGTGCAGCTTTCACTTTCTTGGGGTGCCCTTTCCCGCTGTGAACACGCGAAACATACTGAGCTATACCCCTAGCCGCAGATAAGATCGCCGGTCTGGTCAGAGATCAGTGCGAAGATCAGGGCGGTCTGTTTGTGGCGCGGCGGCGTCAGATCTGGCGCAAATCGATGCTACTAAATCACAGCAGACGCCGCCGCCAACCCTTTCTCGGCCGTCTCAACCCCAGCCTTCCCAGCCTTCCTCGGTCTTTTTCAGTGTTTCGTGATCGGTCAGTGTTCGGCGTTAACATCAATGTGGTTCTACATATGATGATCATTTATGTATAATCCTTGTTGCACTAAAGTTGACTCACTGGTACCGCTAAATGAGTTTTGTGTGATCCCAAGCTCCAAGTGATCCCAAGCTCAAAATACTAACTACACCAGTGTTGTGAAAGTACCAGCGCGTCATCGTCTGGCTTTATTCGCGGTTCTCCATAAAACATTGAGCTTGAACCGTCTCTCATGACCTACCTTTATCTAACATGCAATATGCATCGTCCTCTCTGAGTAAACCCTGGGACACGTCCCACTGCCAACTTAGGCGATCGTGGCGCCCCAGCGGAACACTGAGGCATGTGCAGGGCGCACAGGTGAGCCAGAATTCCCACCGCCGCCCGGCCCCCTGCAGAGCCTCCCGGACGGCAGGCCGGACGCCATACCTTGGATAGCGGGACGGCCGGGCTGCCGGTGGGTCGGGCTTTTTACACGGGCCAGAGGGCCAGTATTTAAATCACGTGACCGGGCACAGTGACCCCCACGGTGACCGGTGGTATCCGAGGGTGTCATGAGGGGCTCATGGATACGCATGTCCTTCGCTGGGAGTTCTGGGTGTTTGTGACAGTCGAGGTTTAGGAATAAGAATGATGATAGTGTCAACAGTCATCGTGTGTTGTGTATTTCGTGTGGAATACGAAAACGTGTAATAATTGAAGCAAACTGAGGACACAAAGGTACGCGAAAGCTATAGGTAGTGGCTAAGTGCTTGACCAAAGCAAAGTCCATTGGTTAGTTGTCAATTATGTAAAAAGCCATAGTGGTATACTACAAGACGAAGAGGTTCAAAGACTGAATATGCATATATTCATATCATACGGAACATCTCGTTCAAACAATCCAGGCTGATACGATATGTACAGAATTTATCAGAATAGATTAGGATATATAATAAATATTGACCTCTTTTGAGATCACCGGACTAGAATGCTCCGAGAGCAAAGCGAAGAAGCACGCCTCGAAACTGGCTCGGGATCTCAGAGCACTGCGGCTGTCACAGCTGCGTCACATTTGTAGCGCGTCTGCGCCACATAATTGCGCGTCGCTGCGGACCGCTCTTTGGATGCGCCAGGAGCACTGCATCGGTGATTATTATAATCGCGAGACGCGCAACAAAACAACTCACACTCACAAATTCACTCACGCCTCGACAAACAAGCATTCCGTGACCCACTATGTCTATACGCAATACACATACAACAAGCCTTGTCGCCATGGTGTTACCTTGTCAGCCGGGCACAAACCGCCCGAGGCGGTGTACACTGGTTTTTCAAATTCTACAGACAGACAGCGCACCACTAAACAAGCTTCCACTGCCGGCCACAACAAGACGACCGGCAGTCAACGTTAAATCCGAAGAATTAGACGTCCCGTCAGGGACAACCAAAGGCGTTTAAAGCTATTTACCGCGCTTTGTTCTGTAATAGAGTTGCAAAATTTCCCTACCGCACTACCGGCATGCCGGTAATTTTTCACTACCGCAGGTTTTTTCGTGGTATCTGGAATGTCTTGCCGGTAGCATGCCGGTATTTTTGATTTTGCACAAAAAATTATCAGCATATGATTCAAACTTTGGACACTAAGAGGCTATTGAATTGTAATAAGTTGGACAATGGGTGGCTGTTGGGTGGGGCGGTTACTGAAATTGCCAAAATGTGGCATCTCATGTAGGGGTAAGCCAAAATCAAGAATGCAGGTTTTTTAGTATGCCGGTAATTTGGCGGTTTTTTTTGCTTGGGGCGTGGTACCATGCCGGTATCCCAGAAAATGTTTGTGGGGCGGGGCGGTGCCGGTAGCAGCCCATTGGGAAAACTTTGCAACTCTATTGTAAACAGAATACACCCTAGATTCAGCTAATTTTTACGGTATGATACAAAAGCAAAAACACTGAACCATTACAAAGAGAAAGCCGGAGCCGAGCGGCCCCGAATGGCATCAACAGCGACATAGCAACAAGACACTCATCACACTAGTTAACAACCGTCCGTCCCTGCCGCGGCCCGGGTCACCGGAGGTCACCTGACCGTCACCACGTCACTGTCACGTGACCAGGTCAGGCCCGGTCAGGCCGCGCACTGCCTTCGGGCGTCTCTGAGGTGGTTGAACACCATCATTGAGTTGGCTACTGGCGATCGGAGATCGGGTTCCTGAACGATGTTTGATAAGTTGGTCTTCTAATGCCGGGATGTCTGCGAGGAGCATCTTGAGCTCGGTCTAGGTATCTGATTAGTCTCATTAGAACCACTGCAGAATTGGTCCACATTGCACCAGCCGGTGGTCACTTTAGTTCACAGACGGTGATATGCAGCCACTGGGGGTCTGTCTGATCCACGGTCGACCTCGATGACCTCGCTATGACCGCAATGGCGCAGATGACCTCCGATGACCGCGACTCCCGGGACCAGCCCGGAGAGACGCTCGGCTCCCGTCCGGAGCCAGCCGGAGGAGCCAGCCCGGAGGAGCCAAACCGGAGGAGCCAGCCGCTTCGCTGTCGTTACATACGTCCGAAGGGTTATCACGAGGACGCAGCGTCGGGTCCCGGGCTGGGGCCCCGCTTCGGTGCCGGGCCCTCGTCCGAGGCCTTGGAGGCGGGCTCCGAAACGCGCTGCCGCTTCCGCGTACGAAGCATGTCTGCAAAGACAGAACAGAAACCGGTCAGGGCGGGTTGCGAGCCGGTGACAGTGCGGCGCGGATCTCTGGTCGGAGCGCCGCTGAGCTGCTTGCACGGCCGGCTGGTTTGGCCGGTGGAGACGACTGCGGAAGGCACTGCGGAGAGACCCGGCCGGGGCGGTTTTTTGCCGCCGTGGTCCCTACTACGAGCGAGAGATGCGTGGAAGAGACCGGTTAGCTAGAGTGGTGCAAAACACACCTGGCCGGTTTTATAGTAGATTTTAGAGTTAAGACTTCAATGTTGTTACGTAAATTTTGCAGCCAGTATACGCCTGGCTTTAAATTTGGGCATGTTTGGCAGACTGAATTCAAACTACGTAAAACTAGTTGTGACATTCACAACATTGCTCGTCCTCACAAACTTTTCACGAGTTGAGTTGCTTTTTCCCAAAAACACAGCGGCACCTAGCCCTATGTGTCAAACCAAACGCTTCCCCTGGGAACCTGCACTGAGTCGGGCCAGTTTCTCAAGCATTTTCCAGGTCATTTCAGCATCCGATTTCCGAACACTAAATCATCGCCCTAAAAAACTTCGTGCTCCGTATTCTTCGTGGCTAGCAATAATTACGCGATCTAATGAAAACGGTTGTTGTCGGACCGTTGTCGTTATTTATAGCGGCTCATTACATTTCAGTGTGTTGTTACGGAGATGGATGGAAGCTAGCAGCCGAGGAAAACACGGAGCGACACAGCGCCGAGCGTCGTTACTGGTCGCCGTTAGCGTTGTTAACGTCGCCGGCATACGCATTATTTCAATATTCTGGCCATCAACACGCCCTTAGCCGAGGGCCTACAAGCAGCCCGGCTCGGTCCACACAGCCCTCGGCTGGAACAATCACGGCACTTATACACACAGCGAGAATGTGATGTTGAAAGCTGGCCATATTAGCTTCGTGGGGAGTGTCGTACAAGGATCTGTTGTTTCACCCAACTTTTTTTCGTTTTAACGGCTCGAAGCATTGCTTGCTATAAAAAATATTAGCCGGGGCAAATTCCAGCATTCTGGAAGTTACTTTTAAACACGTCTGAATTTTCAGATGACTCACTATCTGAAACAGTTCGTGGGTAAAAATATAAATTTGTGATCTCCACGCATCAGGGGAACACAATCCTTCAAGGGAAATCTCTTTAGCACATTGAATGATGAACGATAAAAAGATACCAGAACGGAAAATCAAATGAAAACTTAATTTCAAGGTTCGCAGCTGCACAAGCTACGAAAGTGCAGTAAATTCGAAGTTTGTGATTTATAGTTTTTTTTTTCTGAATTGTGTAGCAGTACTAGCAATAATGTTTTGTTTGTGGAATTTGAAATTAGTTCAAAGGAGTCCTTCGACCATAAGTTAAAAAAAATGACAGCATCTGCCTAGAGTGTTTTCAGAGCTGTTGGCGGTCAGACCGGTATATCTGCGGCCGCGGCCGGTCCGTCCAGCGGCTGCAGCGGCCAGTGCCGGGGTGCGGCCGGGGCCCGGACTGGTCTGGCGTGCACTGACGTGCAGCGACTGGCCGGTCCCGTGCACGGACCGGCCTGCCATTACCGCGGCACAGGACCGGTTTTTGCTCGCGCCGCCGGCCGGCCGGGGGTCAACGGTTTCGGGCCGGCTCCGGCGTGCTTTTTGCGCCGCCTTTAAAGTGCACGTATACGAGAAGGAAGGAGCGGGCATGCTCACCTGTGATTGCCGCCTGACTCCTGGCGGGCCGGTTCGACGCCCGGTCGGATGGGGCGGCGGCGGGGGCGGCGGCGGGAGCCGGAGCGGGAGCCGGAGCAGCCGGCTCCTGAACCCGCTCCGAGGGCTCCGGGCCGTAGGCGGCCTCGCCCTCGGTGCGGGACTGCTCCGGCGGCGGCGGCTGCACGCGCTCCCACAGGTACCGACCGCCCGGCACCGGCTCCTCCTTCTCGAAGTCAAAGTTCCACTTCTTCTTCTGGCTCTCGTAGATGTGCCTCATCTCCTCCTCGAGGACGCGCCTAGTCTCGGCCGGGTCAACGGGGCCGAACAGGCGTCGTCGCGGGGAACCGGCAGCGCGCCTGACCTGCGCGTGGCCCAGGTAGAAGAGCCTGAGGTCGGGCGCGTTCTGATTGTCCATTATCATCATCGTCGGCGGCACACAGCACGGGCGGATCGGAGCGCGCACGACCACTGCGGAGGGCTGCCGAACGCCAACTGACGGGCAGGGAGCGGAGCGACCGGCCGACTCCTGGGGCCGACTGGGGTGGGCCGCGGCGGGCCGCCTGCGCGGGGACACTGCGCACCAACAGCCAATCAACGGCCGGCGCTACAATGACGTAGGGTAGAGTATGGTCTCTGATTGGTTGAAGGCCGTGGGACGACTGCGTGGGTTCAATGAGTTACCTATAGGAATAAAAATTGCACATATGTGCTCTGATTTGACCGGGCCCAAATGCAAAGATTTGTGGCGGCTCGTAAGCAGCAAAAACCAAGTACCAAGCTCTGATTTGGAAACGGTTCTTACCGGACCCAAATGCAAGAATTTGTGGCGGCCCGTAAGTAAGAATGATCAAGAACCAAGAAACGGTTCACAAGGGAAACATGAGACTGATGAGAAACAGGACTGATCAGAAGTAAGCTTCGGGGAACCGTTCCCATTCGATTAACAGCTCATGTCTAAGCAACAACAGGCCACATGATTGCATTGCAGGTTTCATGAAAATTTGAACGTTTCGATAAAGTTAATCCAGCATGTAGGTAAAATCACATTGGTATATTATAACTAATATTGAGTACAAGGTAGGTACGCTGCTAGGCTGGTACAAAAATAAGGATAAACTTTGTGATGCCACTAAATGTGGACGATTGGGAAGTTATTGATCGAAGTGGAAAATTTGGAATAAAAAATATATCTGAGAGCGATGCTGTTGGAAAAGTTATATAATGATCTCATCACAAATATTATAGTTACTAGCGGTGTGCCAAATTTGAACGCAATCGGCCCAGCCGTTCCTGAGATCTGGAAGCGGCATTCTGCACGTGCGCACGTGCAAACGGGGTCCAAAATAACTTTTGCACGGCACCCTACTAACTGGTCCCCAACCGTGTACCAAATTTGAGCGCAATTGGCCCAGCCGTTCTCGAGATCTGGAAACGCCCCCTGCACGTGCGCACGTGCAGTAGCACCCTAACCGCAACACATGGGAATGCAATGCCTGGTGGGTGCCTACCTGCATGCCAAGTTTCAGCGAAATCGCCCCAGTAATTACCGAGTTACTGAAATGGGAGCAAATTTGGCGCCTCTTATTGTTGTATTTTGCACGTGCACTGGGGGTGACCCACATACATCGAGAGTATCCTATTTTGGGTAGAAGGGATGCTGCTACCCTACAAAAAATTACCGCAAGTCAATCGCCCAAGCGGCTGCTGAGATATGAGCCTCTCAAAATCACTACTTTTGCAAAACAGCTTGAACACCCCTGACTTTTCACGTGGCACGTGCCACGACGGTCACTGAGATGTATCAAAAGTAGTCAATTACGGGGTAGAAGGGATGGGGCTACCCAACAAAAAAGACCGTAGGCCAATCGGTCCAGCGGTTGCTGAGATATAAGCCTCTCAAAAGCGTTACAGGCCGGGCCGGGCCGGGCCGGGCCGGGCCGGGCCGCTCATACTGAGATTTTTCCGTTATATTGAAAAGACTCACTTCGCTCGCTGCGCTCGCTCGCTCGTAATTAGTCACACATTGTGATGCTAGAAAATGAGAGAGGACACCTATTCACCAGGTCAAGCTAGGGTCAGGTCAATAGTAAGCAGTTTGTGTGATAAAAGACGCGATTTTGTCATTGCTACAGCTTACCTCGTAGACGTTTAAAGTTCGGTGTTTTGTGTGAGGGTAACAGTACCTTACGTAAGATTTTCTTTTTTAACCTGCGCCCCACTGGGTGCATTTTCATGCCAATTCATTAACTTTTTTGAAGGTGGGAGGGTCCCTTTAAGAAGATATTGCAGAAAACTGGGAGGGTGCTCTTAATTGCTCCCCTCCCCCCCCCAGTGAGACGCAGGGTAAACCGCACTCTGGTGGGGGGTATTTTTTGCCTCCCCCCTCCAGACTTTTCGATACATCTCCAGAGCCGCTGCGCGCCGATCGTCCCCAAACTTTCAGTACCCTACACTCAATTTTAAACATTGTGACCGAAAATGTTTCCAAAGGTTATGATAGGTTGGCTGCAAATGACGTCAAAGTGAAATCATGTTCTGCCGTTTTTGACCCAAAAAAAAGGTTTTGCGGGAAGAGCCATCAGGCCTATAGCTTTGAAAATACAGAAAAAAAAACGTTTGGACATATAAGGCGTAGGGCTACCAAACTGCGATCTAGGAAATTTGATTTTTTGGATTTTGACCCCCCAAAAATAAAAAAATAAATATTAAAAAAAAATATAATTGCCAAAAAGTCCAAAAGTTTTTCGATTTTCGAAAAAAAACTGATCGTATATATCTGATAGTCCTTACCAACTCCTATTTACATACTAACTTTTAGATCGATACCTCTTTTGTTGGCCAATATATAGCGAAAAAAAAAAACTATTCAAAATTGATGACGTAAAATTTTCAAACTCAATATTCAGCAATTCTAGACCACGTAGCGTAAAACAAAGACCACCATTTGACTCGCCGTGACAAGCTGCATCGAATCAATACCCATTTTACGCAAAAATATCAACTTCAACATTTGACCTTTTTAACCTGACCTTGACCCCAGCTCCACCAGGGAGTGACCTAAACCGTTCCTGATGGTTTTAACTTTTATAACCATCACCACTGAGGTTGAAATGAAAAATTGGCCATAAAACATGCATCACACAGCCCTAGTAAAATTGGGTTCATGTGCTGACCCTTGGTGACCTGACCTGTGACCTGACACCTGACCTGACATTATCGGTGACCTCTAATAGCAACATATGTACTAGGCAACTGACGTTCTATCGCCGATTTTCGATTAAATGCGTTTTAGTCGATGTTATGGTGCATTCCCTAGAAGACCCGTGACCGGCAAAACATTTTATCATTGACCTGGCCTGTGACATCATCGGTGACCCCGATGTCAATGAAATTGGATTTCCTTCGACAAATTTGATAGGGCTTTCGAACCCCGTTTGGATTTTGCGGATCCGTCCAGTAGTTTCGGAGATACGAGGGGGGAGCAAAAAAATAGCCCCCTCTCCCCACGCGATTATAACGCCAGGTGGCGTTATAAACGGAACCCATCAGGGTGCGGGTTATAGTAATATCGGTGACCTGGGGTTAGACCAGTTTCGTGATTTTAGCATTTTGTAGCAATAGTGGAAAAAGTAGGTATACCAATAACCACGATCAGTTTCAGAATCATAAAATCTCTTACTCATGGGCTCCGTCATCGGGGGGACGGGGGGACTTGTCCCCCCCGGGGGGACAAGTCCCCCCGTCCCCCCAATATTTTACATTTTTAACATTATGCCTATGGGTGTTGCATGGAAAGAATCGACTTCAAACGGCCTTCGTCCCCCCCCCCCTCCAACCATCGGGTCGTGACGGAGCCCTTGCCCTTACTTTACCCATATGCAACGGACAGGGCAAGCAGTTGATGGCCAGCAGTGATTTGAAAAGCCATGCTAGATCATATAGGTCACCAACAGCAGTTTTCAGGCGAAAACTTTAGATGGAGACATACCAAAAAAAATGCCACATCTGGATCCCGTTCAGCTCAACAATAGCCGTTTTCACGACGGCCATCTGGTACACATTTGGTGCACATTTGGTGCAGATTAGGTGCAAATTTGGTCAAATTAGGTTCACTCGCCGGATAGCCCGTCGTGAAAACGGCTAATACGTATTAGCCCGTGCCGAGCCTGTGCTATATATGTACTATGTAGTTGCATTGCATCCCTCAACATTTGCTGCAAACTGGGGAGGAGGTGGTGGTGGTGGTGGGGGTGGGGGGTGGGGGTGGGGGGACGGAAGTGCCACGGGACAGACAGCGGATGTGTCCGCTCCACCCCCGCCCCCGCCCCAGGGCGACCTTCCCGCCACCTTGAGCTGGTTATGGCGCCGCCATCTCCCGGAGGGCGGGACTAAACTGACGCGCCACGAAGAGAAACACCAGGCTGATGCAATGGTGCTCGGGCTCGGTCGCAAGCCTGGTAACGAAATGGAACACTGTTTGCAGCTGGCTGAAACAGTAAAATAGCGAGTGGTATCAACCTTTGCAATGAATACCTACACTTTCCAGTGAATTCAAATTAATATAGGTATGGAATCGTAGTTGTGCTTATATTCATTTTCAAGGTTGTTCATTTTGACTGTTTTAGAGGTTTACAACGATCATTTTATTGACGATGTAATTCATAAATGAAATATGTAGAAAGCACGTTAACTAATAGTCACTGTCCAAGTCAAATCTTCAAGGACTTTAAACTGGCCTTATTTTACGAAATCCGCGGTGAGAAGCAACCAAGTTGTTGCTCAAATGGAATTTGCTAATGATTTCGGAGTAGACATGTGCTGGACCCCTGCCTCACAGTAAGCAAAGCTACATTGTTACTATCCAAATCCTTGTCCCCAAGTATGGACTTCATAGGTAAAACGTTTATTAACGTAATTTGCATTCCTCAAAGGACTAATAATACCTTCCACTTACAAGAAACTTAACGGGAACTAACCTCATCGGGGATTAAAAAGAACTAATTGCTTGTTAGGTAAAAGCTGAAAGCAATAAAATATTTCTCCTTTCAGGCATAGCCATTGACGATGATAATAAAATCTGTTTCGTTTCAGGATCTGTGAAGCCGTTCACTTTACACGCTTCATCTCGGTAATGCAGTCATGAAGACGAAAGACTACCACACTCCTCCAATCCCATTTCAGTGGCCATAAAAGCTAAAACGTCGCTCGAAGAGCCACTTGGAGTGAGACGGTTCAATACGAACGGCCCATGAATACGTTATACACGCACGGTTCTGCTTACGACCCCATCAGGTGGTCGAAGAGGGAGACAGTTATGGTCACTGACTGCATTCTTCTCCCACAAACCACAGCCTTTAGCAGGGCTGGAGTCGCTCAGTAGAAGTGCTGTTCAATATACATGTGTGTCCGAGCCTGTGCAACAGTTTATGCATTTGCCGCATGGGTCTACCGTATAAGTCGGTAGCAAAAGCCGCGGAAGCAGCCCATATATGAAATTTTATTACCCTTTTCGCTCCATGAATACAGCTACGATCGATTACAACTCGATCAGCCATTAAGTGTGTGTACTTGCATGAACAGCTACGAAGATGCTCACATGACTTTCCCGCGTCACCAGAGTGCATGCGTCAGTGATTGATCAGCCTAAGCAAATTAACCTTTTACAGCTATTTCACTCTAAAGGTCTGAGCCCTGGGAGGCACTTCCGCCCGAGAGACCGCTAACTCTACAGCACCCAGCCAGGCAGCGTGGGGTGGGCGCGCCGTGCTCGCTCCCAGGCGGATAACCGGCCGTCGCCAGAGTGGCAGGCCGCCGCCAAATTAGCAGGTGTCACAAAAACAGCAGCCCTAATGAGACCTCCTTCGAGCAGACGGATGGCGCCGGCGTCTGTTGGCAAAATCACTGCCGCCTTTCCGTAATGCGACTTTAATCATGGCGCACACCACTTTCTTGGTTACCTGAGCGGATTCGGGGAGGTTTCGGAACGAGAGGGTAATGGCCAAAGTCACGCCAGATATGAGAGAGCACCTCCGGAATGTCTGAAAAAGCGCATGCCGTCACAGGAGGCGCCAACCTCCAGACCCTCCGATGCAGGAGCGACTGGCAGCCATTTGCGTCAGACGGAATGCATGGTACATCCAAGCGGTGACTCAGGCAGCAGCCATCTTGATTCTTGGTGCAGCATGCGACGTATATCTGGACGTATATCTGCATTGTCGAACATTTTTGGACTGGCCTGGTAATATCTCTAACCTAACCAAAGTAAACGCGATTATATCGCCAGAAAAGGATCGATAATTGTTCAAAAAAGTTAACGTTATCTAATTTCATATACATTTTACATTCACCCAATTACACAGTAGCCGATATCACTTAGGTATTCATGATTCAGAAAACCGTGTGGCAATGCAGTGAGTTTCTGTAGTGAAGACTAGAAGACCATGACCACTGTTTAGCTTTTTTTTCTTCCAGACTCGTCGGACGGGCCAGACAGACAGCGAATTGGCACCGATTGACCCTCAGCTCCAGGGCAGCCGTCATGAGCCAGCAAAACGCAGGCCGGACTGTCAGCAAAAAGCCGTCTGGACAAACCAAACTGTTGTCTCTCTGTCGTATTGTGACAGCGCCACGGCGCCCAAACAGTCCGCCTTTTTGCGCGGCTCGACCAACACCGAGCGTCCAAGTTCGTATTTACATGTGACACGAATTTCCCTGTTCCAATATTTTGCCACATCACGCAGGACGAGCGTCGCGCACGAGAGCGTGGCGTTTGGCCGGAGCTGACACTATCCGCCGCCACGCTTACGAGGCGGTTCCGTGGCCTTTCTCAGGCCGCCCCGGTCCGGCTGCGCTGCGCCGGTCGTCGCCGGCGTCACGCGCGTCGCCGACGGCTTTTTACCTTTAAACCCCACGAGCCACGCATCGTCGCCGCCGAGTGGCATCTTTCCGGCGGCGAAATTTAAACCTCGTCGGCGGTGGTTAACCCTTGGGTTCCCAGGGGGAGGTGTCCGGAAGCCCCGGCGGCGGTCGGGGATGGTGGGGACGGAGCCCGAGGGGCGTCACACGCCGGGCACACGCGACCGTCAACCCCACAACGCCGACAAGACGCACATGTCGACTCAAGAAAAACAGTGTTCGCTTCTCGACCGGGGAGCCCGATCCATGTCGCCGGTAATTAGGAGGGACGCGAAAATGTGCCCCTCCCAACCCTGCACCCGAAAGTCTAAATGAACGCTTGCATGATTGGAGGGATTGCCACAAGCGACGCCTACGACTTACGTCACTGGTAGCAACCAGCACCAGATAAAATGTAATTATGTACATTTTCTTACTTTGTCTCTGTCTACTCTGGTGGCAATTGCCAATACTCTGGTGGTCTTACTTTGTCTTTATCTGGGCATTGCAGAGTAACTTTAGGGGCCATTAGCCCCTGGAGGGCGCGTGAGTCAAAACACTGCCCGTGCCAGGGTGAAAGACCAACAGCGGCAGTGAGACGCGGCAGTGAGACCTGTCAGCGACTGTTCGGGAGTGACGTGACCGCCGGCGGCGACACCCCATCAGACGGCCGGCGCAGCATTTCATACATTCTAAAGCGTCGCTCGATGTCTTTTAATGCATTTTATGGGCAGTAACGCAGCCCGCTATGGCCATCCAGAGGCCATGTATGGGGTCATTCGTGATGGGTGAGTAGGTGCTTAGGCGCTGACGGTTATTTCTCAATATGTTTTTGAGCTGTGCGTCGGCGTCGGGTGACCTCGCTTGGTAGAAACAATCTCTGCTGTGTCATCTGTGGCAGTAGCTCAGATATCACTACATGTTGATTTTTAAAAATCCCGTTCGTCAACCAAATAAATTTCAAGTTAGCTATTCAGCTGTACGGAATGAATTGTGCTCCCATTTTGGCAATGCACAATGCAGATTTACCTTGCATCTACATGAACTATTTGGGGTAGGTAAGTCTTTGCTGATCTTGTTGAAATGATAGTCCCTAAATGACCTTACCAATTAATAGCAACACCTCAGGAACTAGATCTTCTGGGTGCAAGGACACGCTGCACGGCGCCACCTTCCCACTCTGAACTCCAGTTGACCCATCTCTCCCCTCCCCGGCGTGCCCAGCGGTCTGAGTCATCCCACCTGGGCGTCTCCCCGCCTGCTCGAGGCAGGTGACGTGCCCCGCTGCCCCCGTCCCCCCGCACCCCTTCCCTTCCCTCACCGCGAACCTCGACGCGATGGGCGCGCCAAAACCAACCGCCGGAAATGGCGCGGGAACGACAAAAACGGCGCGCCTCCAAGGTGCGCGGATTATTGATTTACGTAAGTGACAGACGTCGGTCTTTTTAGCATAAAAACGTGCAGAGTCTCGCCCCCAGCCGGAACTGAACAGCGCCCTGGTAGTTTAAGCCATTTAAACCTGACGCCATTAGCTGCGGTAAATTGAGAAGAATTTCAAACAGACGCCGAATCGTCATGGTTTCCCACATACTGGGCGCTGCAGCTGTCACTGTGGTGTAAATGCACCCCGCAGCACCCTGCATCCCACAGGATCTATAAAGCATCAACACCCGGCGCTGTTTTAATGTGGACCGCTGCGGTATCATGGGAACATACCTGAGGCGGTTTTTGTGGAGGGGGCTGCTGCGCAGGTAAGCTAGGTAGTATGTGCATTTCTGCCTTTGTTTCAAGCTCGCAGGGCGCAACACCGCTATCATTCCTATGCTTTCGAAAAATTGTCATAATGAGACAATCACGCAATGAAGTAAAGTATGCGCTCTGTGAGCAAATCATCTATGGCCATTGGCCATCTTCCCATAGTAAAAGATTCCAAGTCTTTTTATTAGTTTCTGAGCCATTGACGCCGTGTTCTAGTTAAAAAACCCGGGTCTTTTCACCGGAGGGCGGCAGCTGGCCGCTGGAACAGTCAAGATTAATCGATTAGATATGCAGACAGCTGACAGGGAATATGCAATGACCCACAGAAAGTGTCACAGGACGCGTACACACACAGGGACCTGGACCCACGCGGCACCCGGCCACCCGCATGTAAGGCACATAGGGCACCTGGGAGCTACTGCTCCCTGTGTTTAACCCTCGCCGGCACAGGCCATTTTGCGTCCTTCGACGGCACAAGGGGGGGGGGGGGGTTGGTACGACCCCCCTCGCGCTTGGCCCCTGATCGAGCTAGAGCATCGCAGAAAAAACGAGCGTGTTGCCAGTCACGAGAGGAAGCCGATGATACCCAATTTTAAGGTCCTAGGTCATCGGGTGACCTTCCAGGTCAGGTCAATGACCCGAAAACCGGGAAAATCGGGACCTGTTAGGAAGTCGTAAAGTGTGGCTGTTATGTGGTTTTCCGGGGTGCTGATCACGAATATCGTGTTAGTTTTGATCAGAGATGATGTCTTGAAGCATTTAGACCAGGTCGGGTCAGGTCAGGTCAGGTCAACCGGTAGGGGTTGTGACGGGTATTCGTAATACGTGTCAACCGCCTCTGACAGCTTCGTAACATGTTACGAAGGCACCAAAACTACTTCGTAAATGTTCAAATGGTTGCTAAATTCGAGTTCAGCTCCAAAAACTAGCCTAGAAACATGTAAAACTCGAAAAAGTGAACCGAGGTCACCCGAGGTCACCAAAGGTCAATGACCTGACCTGACCTTCAGGTGACCTTGACACCCACCCTGATGTATGGGAGCAACATCAAATCACATGTTTGAACGTTTGAAACCACGAAAAGCTTGCAAACGCGCGGCTAATGCGAGCCGACATACGCCGAATCGCGATTCCGGCCAAACATGGTCTCGGAAAAGAGGTCACAGGTCAAAGGTCATTTGGGTCAGGGTCATGAAATTTTCAGGGTAGGTGTAAAATTGATCAATGCGAGGGTACTGAAAGTTTCGTCGCGATCGGCCGCTTTTAACAATAGTTATTCGCGAAAAATCTTAAGGGGGGGGGGGTTGCATCAACCCCCCGTGTGCCGGCGAGGGTTAATGGGGAGGAGGTGCAGGTCCAATTATAAGGTGCTTCAAATGAATACATAGCATTGACGGACGATGAGCCTTATCTTAATGACATTGCTCTTCAAAATCTGGATCACCTCTGCTTAAATCCTGCCCAATTTGTCCAAATAAAACGATTTATTTAATAAAATGCATTATAAATCATTTTAAAATGCATCAGTTATATTTATAGAGCATGCCAGCTCCGAAATTTATTTCTGTTAATATCGGGATGTACCTACTATTCACAAAATGATAGTTGCAACGGTAACAGCCCTTCAGTGGCCAGCATATTACCCTTTGGTATTATTTTACCATTTCCGGGAACTCTGTCAGGCGTAGCTCGCTAACAAATCCCCTCCCCAAACCATCACTGCACTGCTAACCTGCCTGACAGCCCTGATAACGTTAAATCACGCCCCCTGATATTGCAGAGCACAGGTGATGCGTAATTGCCGATTAGAGCCGTGTGTGCGGGCGCTGAGCGCACCCTGAGCAGCTGTGCAGACCACCTGGTCGGGCATATGTAGGGGAGAGTGGGGCAAAGCGGCCACCCGGGGCAAAGCGGCCACCCATCGTTTTAGCCCTTCATAGCTGGCGTCAGTTCCAATTTATGGTTTCCAATTATACTTCTCTTCACGGTCGTTCGAATGAGCCAGACCGGGGTTTCAGGCCCATCACCATTGTTCTGTGAAACACGGAAAAGCATTTCTTGCCAGGTTACCAACTATGTTTACAATTTTTAAATGTTATGTTATTCCATAACCGTTTGGAATTTTTATAAGCGTTCTTGTTCATGCATTGCATGGTTATCGTACATGTATTCTACCAATTTTAATGTTTTTTACCCCACTAATAGCTAAGCTGGAATATTTTTGTCTCGGACGTTATGCGCGGGGCAAAGTGGCCGGGGCAAAGTGGCCACCCCCCAATTGGCCATAAGTTGCTTCCATCTGGATAAAAAACATTATTTATATTCAAATGTGTCGTCATGCATTCATCTTGGCCACTTTTCAGTTGCATGAGTTACCAAATAATGCAATTAAATGTTTATTTTCATGAAAATCCTTTCTTTGCTTACCTACAGGTGGAATATGATAAAGTAAACATCCATCCTCGCTTAACCTTGTCACCATCAAATACCCTAGTCGTACACGAGGCAACTATTTTGTTTCTCATATCGGGACTTGAGAAGACGCCGGTGGCCGCTTTGCCCCAGGGTATGGGGCAAAGTGGCCAATATGCATAGGTTTAAAGTTTTGTCAATATCTTTCATATGTGAACGCCTTTGGAAATAAAACGCAGTTGAAATAAAAGGCAACTTAATAGGGATCACATTGGTATAGAAAGAATCTTTCCAAGTTTAAAAATCAAGCGTTGGCATCGTGAGAAGCGTTAGGGTGGCCGCTTTGCCCCACTCTCCCCTAGTATGAGTCCACTGGCTATTGTGCGAATTCAGTCATAAAGTACTTGCTGGTAGGTGAAAGCTGCTATTCAGTTTATGAAAAGCTGACGAGTCGTGAAACACTGGCAATGCAATGCAACTGGCTTGATGACAGAGGAAAATATGCCGGCGGGACAAGTGCTCAAATATTTAATTGTGGTGTAAGCACATCATAGCACCAAACGATATCTTTTCTTTTGCCACGTGTGCATTGAATGTTTAGAAAGCTTATCCTTCAATCGTGCTCAATATTAGTAGCGAGCAAGCACTTTCCGATAGTGGGTTTAAATAACACTTATTACGAGATAAGATCTTTCACTTATAAGAGCATAGCTGAACTGGTTGTCATTTATATCTTCAAACACCCACTCCAAATGGAACCACAGCCCATGTCACTCATCCTTGTGACCACCCGTCTCTGGCGCCTCGCGTGCAGAGCTGCGCGAGGCGAGTCAGGTAGCGCACCTCGCAGGCTCGCTCGAGGCCTGGCTCGCTCTCCGCCGTCGGCTACTCATTACCGTCACTGCTCCTCTCCAAATACTGCCGCAAAACACCGCTCTAATCGACAAGAGGCCCGCTAAAAAGCCGAAAACGTGTAAATTACGACCTCGCCAGCGCCGGATTCGGCTTCCTGTGCGCAGCGCGCGGCCCACACTCGCCCGGGGCGCCTAAACGCGGCTGAATTGATTTACACAGCTCTCCCCGGGCGCCGATGGTAAAAAGCGAGCTGCTTCCGGTGTCGAGGTTGCAAGTTCCCACGAGCGCCCCGGATGCGGAATTCGGGCCTGGCCTGTGAAAAAACGGAGCGGGGACACACGGCTGGAAGGACACGTCGGATCCTCTCACGGTGCTGACCTTGGTGCCGGCGATGATGTCAGAGGTGCTGGGATGCTCAACACCGCGTGCGGAAGGGGAAGCTGGCGTTTTTCGGTGTTTTTCGGTGTGTTGTGGCAAGAGATGGGATCTGACTTCTGCCGCAGCTGTGCTCTTTCCGTCCTGCGGTGGATGATAGCGGCAAGAAAAACATCTAAATGCGCTCCTCAACGTCTGATAATCATTATTGCCCCTCGTGATTAAGTTTTTATTATTTCAGGAGGCGAAAAAAGATGAAGTGGCAGCTGGATGATGGGGTTTGATTGGAAATCGGGTAGTTAGCATACGACTGCACCCAGAAAATTATGCAGCTCATTTATCACTTCTTACTTGACGGCGATTAATTTACATCTACAACTCCTTGGCAATTTGTGATGGGTCATCACCGTCTTGAATAAAGCATACATATACATACCCTGTCAGCTGTCACTAATCACTCTCATCATTTCAAGAGCGCACTTATCGCAGAAGTGATCCAGACACTTATGGGGACCCATTAATTTTTGATACATTTATTCATCAGTGTCACCAAGTGCCTTTGCAAATATGTATGACAAGTCTGAAGAGGAATCGGATGTTTTCACTCCTATAGTATTGTTAAACTAGTCATCAGTTATCTTTACACAGAGGAATTAAACAGAGTTTATGTAAATGCATTCATGCAATGGTGTTAGCGTCGATAACAAGTTAAACTCTGTCATGTATTGACAAGGAACAGTCCATATCACATATGCACATGTAAAAGTGGCAGAGTGATATCGTGATGTGATTCTCAACAGCGGTCTTTGAACCATCTGCAGGATAAGAAGTTGCTTTTATTTTGTTGGGAGGGGGGGAGGGAGTGGGGACTTCATACACGTTTGATGGAACAGTGACATCGCAGATTTCTGAACCAACACACACCTAGTTACAACACTTCAATCTGATCACTTTGATACACGGCATCATACTTTTTCACCATGTTCGATAACCTCCCGATATAGACACTCCACCGCACAATGGGAAGCTTTGGAGACCAGTGGAGCCATTGCCTCACGATGTCTCACGGGCTTTGCCTCACGATATCTCACGGCCTGTGTCTCACGATGCCTGACGAGCCGGCACGGCCGGAGACCGTTCGTTCCGCTGTCCAAATCACAGCCCCCGTGCGCGGAGCGTGAAATCACCCTCGGGCTCGTTACCGCTGCGTTGTCGGGCTCGCAATCGTCCTGCCATTGTCTCATTGTCAGATGTTTGTCAAGTGGTTGGCGGGTGGTTGTCGGACGGTTGTTGGGGATAATGTCAGACGGTCATCGGGCGTTTGCTGTGCCTTTCTCGGGCTGTTGTCGGGCGATTTTCCGTCGGGCGGTCGTCGGCGTTTCTCTCGCGTTTGTCACAATGTTGTCGGACTGTTGTCGGGCCGCTGTAGGGTTGACAGTCGCCGAACCTCTATGCCATCGCCCGCCGTCATCAGCCGAGCACAGTTCCTGTGTCAACGGCAGCGATGGCCAGCGCAGCGAAGCGCGTCTCTCCCGACGCGGTCCGACGCTGCCCCGTCACAGCGGACGTCACAGCGGACGTCACAGCGGACGTCCGCGTCCCGTCCAGCGGCCGTGACGCGTCACGTCCAGTTCAACGGTCGCTCCGAGTGACCGTGACGGCACGGTGAAAGGGTCGTCCGAAGGGGTTTGAATATCTGTCGTCATGCTTGAATCTCGGCCGTCATGGCACGGTCGAATATGATGGCCGAAAGGGTTGCCCGGACGGGTGGGAAGTTTGACTGTCCCAAAAGCGATGTGAATAGATGTTAACATTCAGTGCTGCTCTGTCGAGAAGAACTTCCAGCTCGTCCATGTGTGCTATCGCAGTGTCGTCTTTACTTGAAACTCGAAAAGAAAGTGAGAGGCTAAAATTCAAACAATGAAAAGATTGGATTATACGCGACATCCATAAAACGAAACCGAATGCTTCTTTGCATGTTATGAAAGAAGAGTTCAAATCACTTTTATAAAGCATTCACAACCTACTTGCCGACGTGATGCTTTTAGCTCCACCCCAAGCGTCGAGACGTGTGCATGAATTACCATTTACCAGGTATCACCACATGCATTAGTGGCCCACGCTTCATTCATTACCACGTTTCCGTTTGCCGGCATCCTGTCCCGGCCGCCTGGGCCACCTGTCCTGCACGTGCACTACACGCTGCTGAGCACTGCACTGTGCACAGGCCCGTCCTGTCTTGAGGGGAGTGTGACAGGGAGGGTGAGGGGCCGGGGGCCCCGAGGTCGGCGCAGGGGCCGTGACGATCACACTTCATTCTGGAGCTTTGAATGGAGAGACGGCAGCCGGGCGTGGCGGCTGTTTCCGGCGCACCTGCGTCATTTTGAGATGCTTGGTGTGCCGTTGTCGGGGTGTTTAGAAGACGTCTGTCAACTGCTGATAAGGCAGCGTGGTTTGTGAGAGCTGATGCTGCTCACTTTTATGATCGACAACAGCTTGTGTTGTCTTGTATTAAAGATGAACTGGTTAACGTTATTCGCTTGCTTGTGTAGTTTTGTGTGCTTATGTGCTTCCTAGAATGCACTATTTTGCAAACAAAGCATAATTTTCAGCTAATATCACGCATTCCCGAGTCTTGAGTTCCGTCAAGCTGTATACTTAATTCATTAGTTACTCCGACGAAAATCTAAATCCCCAAACTACATACTAACCCCTAACAACTCAGTTCTATGGTGTGGATGCCGCCCCGGCCTGCGCCGGCACCGACAGCCGAGTCCCTGTGACAGTTCTATCTCTCCATCATCCTCCCCTCCCCCGCCCTCCCCCGGTCATACCTCCCCTTCCCGCCCGCCCCTCCCCCGGTCATACCTCCCCTCCCCTTCCCGCCGGCCGCCGTGATTTGAAATTAAAAGCCGCGCGGCGCCGGCGGCCGTGCGTTTCCTCAATGGCTAATCGTCCAGCCGTCGCTTCGTTAGCAATTATGTTTGAATTTAAACCGGATTCGAGCCACTTAACTCCACAGGTGGTATACCTGCACAATACGCACTGAGAGCCATTGTATGTGCAGCGGCTATGCAAACGCACAGGTCCGTTGAGAGAGACCTCTGTGTTCACCTGTGTGGGCACCTGTACGAGTTGCTCGTTTTCTACCCGACTTTGCCCTACTGTCTTGAGCGACTGTGCAGTGAGCATATTACATAAAAGTATTGTTAAGCCCCTTAAACATCATATTTAGCTCTACCATTTCTGCCATCCTGAAGTGAGGCTGAACACAATAAACACTCACCAATTTAAACAACATCGCGATTTCCATACAAAAGCCCGGCGGTGCATTATGCATTACAATAACAACTGGATGAATGAAATTCCATCGTCCAGCTGTTTCCATTCAGTTGACATTCGACGGGGCGGAGGTCGCATTAGCCGCCCGGGACTGCTGCAATAGACCGGAAACGGCAGCCGGAAACGCCTGGTACCGGTGAGGTTCTGGCGGCTGGCGAGTTGGCGAGTCAGCGACCGACGGCGACGGGACGGCGCAACGGCGCAGTTTGTGTAGCGGACGAGAGAGTTCGCCCGCCCCCTGTGCCCGTCGCCGCTCCACCGCCACCGCCGCGCCGTAACGCTTCACCCACGCCAAGCCTCCCAGTACGGTTTTGAATTTCTGCATCCTGTTTTTCGCATGCAGTTTGCCGCCTGTCAGTCGCTCTGCCAGAGTTCAAATGTCCAGGGCCCGGTGGTGACGACTCTGCAGCAGATATCAGCTGAATGCCAGTCGCCGCCGCGGCGCCACGCACCATGTATTTGCAGGTCGGGGCTTCCTGTAGCTTCCCGTCTCGTCAGAAGGGTCTGTTTCCGGCGGCGTCTGTTCGTAGTCAGAGCCGGAGCTGGAGTCAGAGTCGAGGTCAGAGTCAGAGTCGTGCCCGTGCTCATGGTCGAGGTCAGAGTCGAGGTGCCGCCAATCGCCGCGCTGCGGCAGAACAGCTGGCCAAGTTCATGTTTTGCCGGCCGCTATGGTAAAAAACGGCGCCGCTGGCTTACATGATCATAAACAGTCGCGGTGAGCTGCATACAGGAAGCCACTCGGTGGATCTGGTTAGACTGCAGTCAGTGGCGATCCGGAAAGGACAGAAAAAGAAAAGGCAGAAAAGATATCACTGCGGCGAGGCGTAGAGTTGTTGGTTTTGCTTCAGGTGTTTATAAATCATTGCGATTCATCAAATATCCATTGCCCATGCGTCATCCGATTCCAATTACAATTATGAGCTCCAAATGTCTGTGCTAGACAATGGTGAGCCTTTATATAACGAAGCATTACTGATATACTCGTAAGCAGGGCTGCGGAGTCGGAGTCGGAGTCGGAGTCGGAGTCGGTCGGAGTCGACAGTTGTGACCGGAGTCGGAGTCGGAGTCGGAGTCGATTTTAGAAACCCGAGCCGGAGTCGGAGTCGGAGTCACCGAAAATCTGTCGACTCGGCAGCCCTGCTAGGTCTGCGGAGTCGGAGTCGGGAGTTGGAGTCGGTCGGAGTCGACAATTCTGCCCGGAGTCGGAGTCGGAGTCGGAGCTGGTTTTTGAAAGCCGGAGTCGGAGTCGGAGTCGGAGTCGCCGAAAATCCATCGACTCCGCAGCCCTGCTCGTAAGTCTCACCTATGGCACAGTCAACCTACGGCGCTGTTGGAGTCAGAATGCGATTCCTTTCTGTGAACCCTTTCTGAGGCACATTCCGTTATCATTCCAGCGGTTCCCGCAGCCACAGATGGGTGACTCGGTGTCATGTGCCGGCCCGACACCACGGGGCGTGGCCGTGGGACCGGGATCGGAACGGGACCGGAGCCGGGACCGGAGCCGGAGCCGGAGCCGGGTCGGGGCCGGGGCCGGAGCCGGGTCGGGGCCAGGGCCGGGTCGGTGCCGGTGCCGGGTCGGGTCGACTGCCGACCCCTGCACCGGTTCCGGCCGCGCCGCACCGGATGTCAAACCGTCAACTGCCAACCGGCCCGCCGTCAAACCCGCGCGCGGAAGGCAAACAGAGCGCGGTGTGACGCTCGTGACGCGGCGCGGCCATTGTGGCGCGCGGCGCGACGCTGACGGATGGGCGTGCCGCCGCATTCCGCGTCACGAGCGCCGCGCCGCCAGCCAAAGGGTGGGAACGCCGCGGAGAAAGGCGGCCAAAGCGGCGCGCGGTGGCACGCTGCGTCGGTATCGCCGCCAGCGCGTCACAATAGCCGACCGTCTGATCCATCAGGAGCTCTGTTGTGCGCCGGCATTGCCGCGCCAATCAGTCGCGGCGTAATTAAGCGGCGCTCGATCTGGCGCACTGACGGCACAATCCGGCGCAGCGCGGCCCGCTGATGGATCGGCTGCAGCACTCTTTCGGCGAGTTAATCGCCGGTAGACAGGCCCCGTCTAGACAAGGCCCTGTCTAGACAAGGCCCTGTCTAGATCGCCCTGCACTCCTGAACCCCGCCCTGGGCGGGGTTCAGGAGTGCAGGGCGATCCCGCCCCGCTGGAATCGCAGAGTCTACCCACCCGACGCCCAGAGTAATGATCACGAAATTGAGCTGACACTTGTCGAGTTGGGAGTGTTCGACATCAAACTGAAGGCAAAAAATGACTTGTTGATGGCCGGAAATGCAGTCAGCAAGCAAACATAATGCAGCACAGTAACAGAAAGCCATCAGAAAGTCAGGGGCAAAATATGGACCATCATCTTATATGCTAAAATATTTTGCGGCCTCTTCTATATTCGTGCACAACAGCATTCTGTTATCTCAGGTAGTAATCGGCGTATTAACCAATGCCTTTAGACTCGTACTTAACGCTCTGGCAGACCGGAAATGACTATATAATTGATTAAACCAGTAAAACGCCTTTTGGGCGAAGAACGAGCGAGCGAGATAGTGAGCCCTGCACGTGCAGAAGGGCGAGAGGGTACTTCCAACGGGCTTGTGCAAAGCACCCTTCTAACCGGTCGCTATAGCGGTGTACCAAATTTGAACGCAATCGGCCCAGCCGTTCCTGAGATCTGGAAGCGGCATTCTGCACGTGCGCACGTGCAAACGGGGTCCAAAATGACTTTTGCACGGCACCCTACTAACCGGTCCCCAACCGTGTACCAAATTTGAGCGCAATCGGCCCAGCCGTTCTCGAGATCTGGAAACGCCCCCTGCACGTGCGCACGTGCAGTAGCACCTTAACCGCAACACATGGGAATGCATTGCCTGGTGGGTGCCTACCTGTATGCCAAGTTTCAGCGAAATCGCCCCAGTTATTACCGAGTTAATGAAATGAGAACAAATTTGGCACCTCTTATTGTTGTATTTTGCACGTGCAGTGGGGTTCACTCACTGTGTCTCTCTGTTTGTTCACATAGTTTGTATTCTAGCCTTGTCGCGTAGGGTCGGCGTCGGGTCATAAGTGGTCATAAATGGAGGTCCATGTGCCACACATGTGCGCGGCAGCAGGGACACGCCGGCCCGTATACCGGGCGGCCCGGGTGGACAATTGGAGACGGGCGGGCAGTGGAGAGCAGGGCGGGAGAGAGAGAGGACGGGTCAGTGTGCGCGTTGAGATGTCTGAAGGGTGAAGAAATACAGTCTACGATAGACGCAAAGTTTGAATGCCACAAGCTATTTCGGCATTTTCTGACAAGTGGTGAGAAGATGCCGAGTGTCGAGGAGGAGACCAGTGACGCCGCGGGAAGAGCGGTGATGGAGGTGACTCCGGCGTTCGACGCCAGGACCATTCCGGAGTTCGACGGAACTGGAAACGTAGTGGAGTGGCTAGAGCAGGCTGCTCTCCTGTGCGAGCTGCGATCAGTGTCCTTGATGGCTGTGTTGCCGACTCGCCTGCGCGGTGGTGCTTTCGCGGTGTGGTCCCGAATGCCCGCAGCGACTCGTCATCAGCTGCCCAGCGTGAAGGCTAAGCTGCTGAGGGCCTTCGCCATGGACCCGTTCACCGCGCAGGCGGAAATGGCTCGGCGTCGCCTTCATCCCGGAGAGACGGCGGATGTGTACTTAGCGGCGCTGCAGCAGCTCGCTGAGTTGATGGGAGGTCTGCCGGAGAGAGCTATCGCCATCACCTTCGTCAATGGGCTGCCGGAGGCTGCGCAAGCTGCGGTTCGGGACGGGCTCGGAGACGAGTTCACTCTCGAGTACGTCCTGGACCGAGCGAGAGCCGTACTGTCCAGGACAGCAGTCACGGCAGCGCCACCGGCGGCGGCAGCGGCGGCGGCGGGGGCGGCGGCGGCGGCGGCGGCGGCGAGTGGGCCATCACGTGACATTTCAAGGTCAAGTCGCCGGCCGGCTCCGATCAGATGCTGGATATGTGGTCGCCCAGGTCATATCGCCCGGATGTGCCCAAACGGCTGCGGCGGGGGAGCTGCATCAGCGCCAGCACCTCCTCCGCCGTCCACCGAGCCGGCAGCAGAGCGCCGGTAATCCAGATGCTGCTCGACGGGCGACCGTGTCACGCGCTGGTGGACACGGGCTGCGAGGAGACCGTGGTGTTCGCGGGTTGTGTCGATAAATGGGATCGTTAGTGTTTCCTCTCTGTCGCTACTGTGTCCCGCGATTCAGTCCATCCCAGTTTGGCTGTTATTGGCCGTTCTCACCCATTTGTGGTTGCGCTCCTCACCACCGCCGGGGCTTTTGGCGGTGGTGAGGAGCGCAACCACAAATGGGTGAGAACGGCCAATAACAGCCAAACTGGGATGGACTGAATCGCGGGACACAGTAGCGACAGAGAGGAAACACTAATCGGTATTAGGGCACCCCTAATTAAGGTTAGTGGCTCCGCTGGCGTACGGAGGACCGTCCGGCCAGCTGGGCCGAAGGCAGGGTGGGGGGGGGGGGGCGAGGGGCCGCGTGGGGAGGGGCGGGGGCAGGGAGGGAGAGGAGGAGACGGGAGGGAGAGGACAGGCGTCAGTCAGTGAGAGGGGACGACGGTGGACAGAGGCGGGCCGCGAGTGGCGCGTCTCCCACCCCCCATCCCCACGGCGCCACTGTCCTCAACTACTGTCTCCTCCGTCTCTTTTTTTTCGTTTTTTTTCTACTTCTCTCCTTCTCTCGTCCCCTACATCGTCGTCTCACCCAGGTGGCGGTGGTGAGGAGCGCAACCACAAATGGGTGAGAACGGCCAATAACAACTGACCTAACATTCCCAGGTCAGTCGCCGAACCGGCCTCACCAAACCGGCCTCTGTCCGCACCGGCCTCACCGAACCGGCCTCTGTCCGCACCGGCCTCACCGAACCGGCCTCACCGAACCGGCCTCACCGAACCGGCCTCACCGAACCGGCCTCTGTCCGCACCGGCCTCACCGAACCGGCCTCACC
The DNA here is from genome assembly GCF_019059575.1 of Amphibalanus amphitrite. Taxonomy (NCBI): domain Eukaryota; kingdom Metazoa; phylum Arthropoda; class Thecostraca; order Balanomorpha; family Balanidae; genus Amphibalanus; species Amphibalanus amphitrite. The sequence goes on from NW_024881522.1 coordinate 404,423, forward strand.
GAACCGGCCTCCGCTGCCCGGTCACGCACCGAACTGACCTAACGTACCCAAGCCATGTCATTCAGACCCCGTCATGTCGCCCGCCGTGCGAACCTCGCATTCCCAGGTCCGTCACCGATCCGGCCTCTGCCAGGCCTGTACCGCACTGACCTAACATTACCAGGTCAGTCGCCGAACCGGCCTCTGTCCGCACCGACCTCACCGAACCGGCCACAGCCCGAACCGGCCTCTGCCAGGCCTCGTACCGAACTGACCTAACATTCCCAGGTCAGTCACCGAACCGGCCTCGCCGAACCGGCCTCTGTCTGCACCGGCCTCACCGAACCGGCCTCTGCCCGTACCGGCCTCACCGAACCGGCCTCTGCCCGCACCGGCCTCTGCCAGGCCGCGTACCGAACTGACCTAACATTCCCAGGTCAGTCGCCGAACCGGCCTCACCAAACCGGCCTCGGTCCGAACCGGCCTCTGCCAGCCCTCGTACCAAACTGACCTAACATTCCCAGGTCAGTCGCCGAACCCGCCTCTGTCCGCACCGGCCTCACGAACCGGCCTCTGTCCGCACCGGCCTCACGAACCGGCCTCTGTCCGCACCGGCCTCACGAACCGGCCTCTGTCCGCACCGGCCTCACGAACCGGCCTCTGTCCGCACCGGCCTCACCGAACCGGCCTCTGTCCGCCCCGGCCTCTCCCAGGCCTCGTACCGAACGGACCTTACATTCCCAGGTCAGTCTCCGAGACCCGCTTACGCCAGGCCTCGCACCGAACGCATTCCCACGATACAGACAGCCAACGACACTGCACACAGCACGTGGTTACGATGCAGATACCGGCGGACCGGACCCACCTGCCATTCCAACGTTGCCGGGTCCGTAGTGTTGCGCGGTGTCCATGGGCCGCGTCCCGCTCTGGCTCTCACCACCGTACCGTGCACGATAGAGGCTGCGTGATGCCAGCACACGCACGCTATCCTACCACACACGCGCAATCACGCCACCAGACGCGCCACTCGCGGCCCGCCTCTGTCCACCGTCGTCCCCTCTCACTGACTGACGCCTGTCCTCTCCCTCCCGTCTCCTCCTCTCCCTCCCTGCCCCCGCCCCTCCCCACGCGGCCCCTCGCCCCCCCCCCACCCTGCCTTCGGCCCAGCTGGCCGGACGGTCCTCCGTACGCCAGCGGAGCCACTAACCTTAATTAGGGGTGCCCTAATACCGAATGTGAGACAAACTTGACCGCGGTGAATGGGAGTGCCGTGCGATGCTGCGGGAGTGCAGAGGTGCTGCTGGAGGCACAAGGCCGGCGGGTGGTGGTCCGTGCTGTGGTAGTGGCGGAAAGGTTGTTGGGTGTTGACGTGCTGTTGGGCATGACCGGGTTAGAGGCGCTGGGTGGTGTGTTTGTTAGTGGTGGAGAGGTGCGTTTTGGTGGTAAAGTGGTGACGGGGGAGCGTTCGGGGTGCGCCGGTGTTAAGGCAGAATCGAGCGGCATGTCGGCAGCGGTGTCTCAGGGGCGTGGTCCAGTGGACAGACAAATCGAGACGGCTGATTTTGTGGCTAAGTTCAGCGACGGAAAGTGGACAGTTTGGTGGAAGTGGGCCGACGGAAAGGAGCCAAAACAACTCAAGAATACTGTGCCGCAATATCGCGTGCCGGCAGAGTCGCAGGAGCGGTTCGACGCAGAGTTACGGCTGTGGATTGAGGAAGGGTGGCTGCAGCCATATAATGAGCAGGAACACGGGCCGGTGCGTGGCCTAATTCCGCTCATGGCGGTCACCCAGGAAGCCAAGGACAAGGTCAGGCCAGTGCTCGACTACCGTGAACTGAATGAGCACCTGGTGGCTCATACGGCTGAAGCTGATGTGTGCCGCGACCAGCTCCGCAAGTGGCGGCAACACGGCGACGATGTGGCCGTCATCGACCTGAAGAAGGCGTTTCTGCAGCTGCACGTGGCCCAGGAGCTGTGGCCGTTTCAGACGGTAATCGTGGACGGCCAGCGACATTGTCTGACGAGGGTCGGATTTGGTCTCAGCGTTGCAAGCGGCATCATGCGAGCGGTAGTGCGGGAAGTTTTGGATCAAAGTCCAGAGATCGCAAAAGCAGTGCTCCCGTACGCCGACGACCTGCTCGTTAACGAGACGCTCATCTCTGCTGAGCGAGTGGCCGAACATTTTGCCGCATACGGGCTCTCGTGTAAGCCACCGGAACGGGTAGCGGATGAGGCCGGAGCCCGGATGCTGGGGCTCCGAGTGAGACGGCAGTCTGGCGGTGACGGCACACTGAGATGGTCTCGGGACGGTGTGACACCAGCTGAGCCACCCGGGGTGCTGACCAGGCGGTCAATCTTCGCCTGGGCGGGTCAGCTAACCTCACATGTGCCCGTCGCCGGGTGGCTGCGGCCGGCCGCCGCCTGGCTGAAAAGGGCGGCGAACAAGGTCACCAAAGATTGGGACTCACTGATCAATGACGATGACCTGCGCAAACAAGTCAGTGATGTGGCCCGGCGGCTGGCAGAGTGTGACCCGGCACGAGGACAGTGGTGCGTCTCAGGAGACTCGGTGACGGTGTGGACTGATGCCAGCTCCATCGCCCGCGGCGTAGTGCTAAGTGACCCCACCACGGGTGAGGTTATCGAAGACGCCGCGTGGCTCCGATCTGACAGTGACTCAGACATGCACATAAACCTATCGGAGCTGGATGCCGCGCTGAACGGTATGAATATGGCGGTGGCGTGGGGATTCAAGCGTGTGATCCTCCGCACAGACTCTGTCACTGTTCAGCGCTGGCTGACCGACGCTCTGACAGGCCGTGCCCGACTGAGAACGAAAGCACAGTCGGAAATGCTGGTTCGGCGGCGGGTGGCCGTTTTCAAGCAGCTCTCCAGCGAGTACGACCTCGTCGTGACAGTGGAGCTCGTGCCGTCGGCTGCCAACCGTGCAGACGAACTCACGAGAGTACCAAAAGAGTGGATCAGAACCGGAAGCGAGCAGGCGACAGGTGTGGTGGCGGCCGTCAGGACAGCTCGACCGGAGGACATAATGGCGGTGCATGAAAGTGTGGGACACCAGGGAGTGCGGCGGACGTGGTGGTATGCGCGCCGAGAGCTGGGAAAGACCGTGACGAAGTCGGCCGTTCGTCAGATCGTTAGATCGTGCCAGGTGTGCGCGTCGATCGACCCAGCCCCGTCGCGCTGGAAGCATGGTGCCCTGGCAGTCGAGCGCAACTGGGAGCGGCTGGCAATGGACGTAACCCATTTCCGCGGAAAACACTATCTCACCGTGATTGACTGTGGGCCGTCGCGATACGCCATGTGGCGTGAGATCCGCCGCTCTGACGGGAGCGAGATCGTCAGACAACTCGAGGCTCTGTTTTTGGAGCGAGGAGCACCGGCCGAGCTTCTAATGGATAATGCGACCGAATTCAAGGGTCGCGAGCTGAAGGCGTTCGCGGTGCGGTGGGACGTCGAGCTGAGGTATCGCGCGGCCTATGAACCTGGTGGGAATGGCATCATCGAGCGCCACCACCGCACCATCAAAGTGATGGCCGCCCGTCAGGGATGCACCGTACCAGAAGCCGTGCACCGCTATAATGTCACACCCAAGGACGGGCGTGATATTACCACGGCCCCGATACATGGTGCCTACCGTCAGGCTGGCAGAGACTTGTGCGTGCAGTCACAGGGAAACACAGCTGCTCCTCCTCAGACGGCCGGCCAGCCTGGTGTGTATCAGCCCGGTGATGCGGTGTGGGTCCGAAAACGGGGCGATCGGTGCACCACCGTGTCAAAGGAGGGCACTGTCACCAAAGTCGTATCCGCTCAGACGATTGAAGTGGATGGAGTCCCATGGCACGTGCGGAACATTCGTCATCGTCTTGCCAACAACGATGACGACGCAATGGCTGCTTCGACGGATGATGAGCAGGAAGAGGAGATCGCCTGTCCGGTTCCGACCGCCCATGTGCCTGGACAGCTGGCCATTGAGGCGCCGGCGGCGGTGGAGCCGTCAGAGCTGACCCCAGCTGTCGCGCCGACCGAGCAGACCGAGCCGGTCCCTCGAGCAGCAGCTGAGACGGATGGCGGTGCAGGAACAGAGGAGCGGATCCATACAGTGAAAGTTGTAAAAACAGAAACTGAGGGATCGTCAAACGACCGTGTGAACGAAGGTAGAGCGCCAGCGGAAAGTGTAGATAATATCGATAGTTATAGTGACGTGCTAAGAAGGGGTTTGCGCTGCAGGCGTGCGCCGCAACTCTTCGGCGCTCCCATCCCCCATTAGTTAAATTGTAGTTAGATGTGTTCTTTAGGAACAGGGGGGAATGTGTCTCTCTGTTTGTTCACATAGTTTGTATTCTAGCCTTGTCGCGTAGGGTCGGCGTCGGGTCATAAGTGGTCATAAATGGAGGTCCATGTGCCACACATGTGCGCGGCAGCAGGGACACGCCGGCCCGTATATCGGGCGGCCCGGGTGGACAATTGGAGACGGGCGGGCAGTGGAGAGCAGGGCGGGAGAGAGAGAGGACGGGTCAGTGTGCGCGTTGAGATGTCTGAAGGGTGAAGAAATACAGTCTACGATAGACGCAAAGTTTGAATGCCACACTCACATAGATGAAGAGTATCCGACCTTTGGTAGAGGGGATGCAGCTACCCTATAAAAATGACCGCAAGACAATCGCTCAAGCCGTTGCTGAGATATGGGCCTCTCAAAATCATTACTTTTGCAAAACTGCTTGAACACCCTTGACTTTTCACGTGGCACGTGCCACGGCGGTCACTGAGATGTATCAAAAGTAGTCAATTACGGGGTAGAAGGGATGGGGCTACCCAGCAAAAAAGACCGCAGGCCAATCGGTCCAGCGGTTGCTGAGATATAAGCCTCTCAAAAGCGTTACAGGCCGGGCCGGGCCGGGCCGGGCTGGGCCGGGCCGGGCCGCTCATACTGATATTTTTTCCGTTGTATTGAAAAGACTTCGCTTCGCTCGCTGCGCTCGCTCGCTCGTAATCAGCATTACTGCATTGGCTTACCTAAGGTGACATGTTTAGCGAACATACGACATCGGATTATCATCCAAGCAAGTACTTTCCCACCATGATCGATGGCTTCCTGAGCTATTCTGGTGATGCTGATGCATTTTTTGGCCTGCTGGCTTTACTGAATACAGGACGGCTCAGGCTGACGAGATACAGATCACTTTCCTAGAGACGCATTCTTGTGGTCACTGAGGCGCTATGATAGTCCAGAGCACTGTCAATGAATAAATTTGCTTTTACTCGTGACACATGTGACATGGCTACGAATTTAGAGGCAAACACAAATGAATGCACATTGCACATTACACATACCAATTGCACAATGCGCATGTCACTTTCTAATCTTTACCCAGGACTCCCAGGACGAAACTATATCTCATCATGGTTTGATAGCCATCTCTCCGAAGACAGCATTAGCAGATAGCTTTCAATCCGACAGTAGAGTATGTCAACCTAGACCCTGACTGAAACCGTGAACCGTGAAACCGAGATTAGACTAGGCATGGCTAGACCAGACCAGACCAGACCAGAGGTCAGGCCAGACCAGATCAGACCCGACCGCCCACCTGGTCAGTTGTGAACCAGCCCTTCAGACCCTCTGTTCCCCACACGTCAAACCGACATTAGTGGTAGTGTGCGTGGCCGACGTCATGTAATCCCCCCTTTACTGACCACCCAGCTGGTCGGACAGCGGGGCGCCTGTCCGACCCCGTCCCCCGCCCCCTGCCCGATCCCGTCCCCCCCCGCCCGACCCTACACGTGCCCCGCCCGCTACTGGGGGATTATCTGCCCGGGGAGGGAGGGAGGACCGCCACGGCCCAGACAGTAATTGGAGTGACGTTTATGGGCCCGGGTCTGTACCCACTGACTGGGAACTAATTGAATTACTTCAGACCGAGAGGGCCACTGTCGATGAGGTCCCAACGACAAATCGAGTGGTGGGTATAATGGGACCACCTTCAGTGACGCTGGGATAACGCAACCCTTTATAGCTAAATATGAATAATGCAAAATTCCATTGCTACGTCCAAGAGTTTGCCAGATTGTAGCCAGAATGACACTGGAACTTAAGAATACCAGCTTTAGTTTTTAACCCGCGCCCTGGTGGGGGGGGGGCTATTTTTGCCCCCCCCCCTTTCCAGACTTTTCGATATATCTCCAGAACCGCTGCGCCGATCGTCACCAAACTTTCAGTACCTTCCCGGACATCAATTTTACACATTGTGACCAAAAATTTTTCCAAAGGCTATGATAGGTTGGCCGGAAATGACGTCAGAGTGACGTCATGTTCTGCCGTTTTCGACCCAAAAAAGGGTTTCGCGGGAAGAGCTGTCAGGCCTATAGCTTTGCAAATACAGAAAAACAATAAGGACATAAAAGCTGTAAAATGGACAGGGCTTCAAAACTGCGATCTGGGATTCTTGGAATTTTTTTGGTTTTGACCCCCAAAAATAAAAAAATAGATTTTTTGAATATAATAGCCATAAAATAAAAAAATTGAATTTCGCAAAAACCGGAAAATATGTGATAGTCCTTACCGCCTTCTATCCACATACCAAATTAGAGATTGATACCTCTTTTTTTGGCGAAGCTATAGCGAAAAAAAACTGTTCAAAATTGATGACGTCAAATTTTCAAACTCAACTTTTAGCAATTCTAGACCCCGTAGCGCAAAACAAAGACCACCATTAGACTCCCCGTGACGAGCTGCATCGAATCAATACCCATTTAATGCAAAACTATCAACTTAAAAATTTGACCTCTTTGACCTGACCTTGACCTGACCTTCACCAGAAAGTGATCTAAGCCGTACCTGATAGTCTTATAACCAACACCATTGAGTTGGAACTAAAAAATTGGCCATAAAACATGCATCGCACAACCTTAGTATCTAAAGTTAGATTCATGTGACCTGACCTGTGACCCTTGGTGACCTGACCTGTGACCTGACCTGATATTGTCATTGACCTCTTATAGCAACATATGTACTAGGCAACTGACGCCCTATCGCTGATTCTCGACAAAATGCGCTTTCTTCGGTGTTATAGCGCATTCCCTAGAAGACCCGTGAACGGTGAAACATTTCATCTTTGACCTGACCTGTGACGTCATCGGTGACCCCGAGGTCAATGAGATTTGGTTTTCTTCGACTAATTTGGCAGGCCTTTCGAACGCCGTTTGAATTTTGCGGATCCGTCCAGTAGTTTCGGAGATAAGAGGGGGGGGCAAAAAATAGCCCCCCCCCCACCAGGTCGCGTTATAAACAGACCCCACCAGGGCGCGGGTTAAGGCTGCTTTTTGTCTTGGCCAACACTCTAAACTAATGACTATTTTCTGCTTATATTTTTTACTTTACGAGAGACTGAAGCAATGCTCGAAGGAGGGAGATTGGGCCAAAGTGCGTGCTCTTACATGAAGTCGTTTATGGCGGGCAGATAGTGCTGATATAGTGTCCTGCTCCGACGGAGGTGGTCCTTTTTGCGCACGACGTGCTCTTTGACATCTAAGGCGGGCAAAAAGGTGCGCTTTCGGTCGGGCCAGTAAGATAGGGGTGTTTGCTCCACTTCCACAGACTGCTTTTTACGCTAGGTCAAGGCTCGGTTATCGTAGTTTTTACCGGCTCGCTGGCAGTATACTACCGGATAAAAACTCAGATTATGACCCATCCCAGGCGTCAAGATCGGGCATAAGGGACGGGAGCAGTCGTCTATGAAATGATGGTCCCGAAATTCGACCGCCGTAACAGGACTCAAATTATCGGATGATCAGAAGAGCGGGCCGACGAAGTAGTCAGTAGCACGCACTACCAGCGCGATCAATTCAAATCGGTTTCTCGGTGGAGATTTGGAAGCTATGTCATAGCGAACCGAAGTCAGCTCATAGTGTTTTTCGTGGAAAGCTTCACAGAATGCGGCTAGTGGGCGGAATTTGCACTGGTTCTATGCATGTATTACCTATTGAAAATGGGAATAAACCTAACGAAGATTGGTCTTTGAATTATTTCAAACTCGGTGCTATTGTCAACAACCTATGCCGAATGCGCCATGTTGTCCCCTGTTGCGCCGCACACGCCGCACCAGATGGGCGAAATCTCAATCGGGGACGCCGCCGGCTGAGAAACGGACGACGCGTCGCGGGCCAGATGGGAAAGAGTTGCGGGATTAAAATTGATGAAGAGGTAAGTAGAGTTAATGGATTCTCCTCAGATCGAACCCGGCTCATGCCAGATTCCAATAATTTGGTCATTAGCCCGACGGACAAAAAAAGGCGGCCACCGCCGGTGGCACTCAGAAAACAATGCGGCCATTATAGCGGAGAAACGGTGCCGGTGCGGGTCGGGGACAGCCGCGAACGGTATGGGTTATCACGCCGCCTCCCGGTCCCAGCCGACCAGCCGTTCTGGGCGGGGTCGAACAGAACGGGGTCGGAACCGATTGTGTGGAAGAGTTCATTCATCATAGATAATTATTTATCCGCTGTGAAAGCGTGAAGATACTTTTGGTGATGTCGGTGGGGTAATAAGCTTGAATCCTATCTGTACCGGAATGTCATGGCCAGGGTTAATGCCGACTTGGCTGATTGGAGCGTCGTTTTAGCTCTGGATCTGTTTGGAATGGATGCAAAAGATGGATTACCAGGCAGGCAGAAACCATGCTCTATTTTGTTTAACACAATTTAATTATTAGTTAATTCAATTTCATTTTATTAAGCATAACAGCGCCCGAAAATTTTTCATTTTCGTGCAAAATGTATTCACATAACCCTTTCAACTGTCTCTCGCCCGTCATTCATCCATTCCCACCACTAATCCTACGGGTCATCAGCGCACACAAACAGCACAACGCCTAATCCGATCGGCGTCCACGGCCGCTGACCGTCCAGCCCTAAACCGCTGACCGTCCGCGGCGCTAAACCGCTGACCGTCCTCCCCCGCGCCTTTGTCGACGGTCTGGCGCGGCGCGTGCTGCACGTGCGCAGCTGCACGGCGCACGTGCCGCCATAAACGCCGCACACAGGTGACCGGCGCGCCGTAATCGCCACTCTGATCCGGTAATCCGGCCGGGCCTTTAAAGGCGGTCGGTGCCATCTGTCGTGAATTTCGGGGGATTAGACGGCCGTCGAGGGGTAGGGAGAGGGTGAGGGTGACAGGAAAATGGTGCAGGGGTGTGATGATCGCACCCGTGACCGCTGAGCAGTTGTTCAATATGTGCAGTGGCGTAATTGAGGAATATACGTTATCGTTCCATTTGGGGATTGATGCTGTTTGCCACTCGCTGGAAGGCTCTCTTCTCTGGCCCTGTTTCACGGCCGCTGCCAGCACGCTGCCAGCATACGTGTCAAATTGGGTTTGCATGGAGACATCAGCAAACTCGTATCTCCAACATTACCACAATCTGTGACGTCAGCTCGCGAAATGCGCTGGCAGTGTGCTGGCAGCGGCCATGAAACACCGCCTCTATTTGTTCTTTCGCCTTTCATTTCTTTTATTTTACTGATTGTATGTTTTGCGCTGTTATAACATGCCATTAAACGTTGAATATTCATTATAGTCCTAGTTATTGAAAAAATGCATTGTCGTATAAGCACGAATAATTTATAAGTGTTTTACCACTTATTTGCCCTTGAAAGGCAACGGTGATGATCATTTACACGAACAGAAATGTTTCAGGAATACGCTGATGAACTACCATCATCTTTTTGCTGTCTCCATTCTCTCAGAATGGATTCCCTCAGTCCCATGAGTCCTCAGTCTCCATTCCCTCAGTCGTCATCCTATTGGCTCACATTGCCCCAACAGACGGTAAATAACTTTGGAAAATACCCATCTCCAATTTTAGTGTTTTCTGAACCAAAATTTTGCGAGGAATCCGATAGCGTGGTCCCCTAAATCTGAAAAATTTCCATTTTGGAGATAGCACCTATTTTTGGAAAAGTAAATATTTGTCATGCATAAAAGTCAAATAAATTGAAAATATAATGAGTGAATATTTGAAACAACACTAGAATGTGTCAAACATGAATAATTGACATATTTTAGCTGAGATGATACTATATCTGCGCATACATGTACATGTGTAGTACATTAACCCTCGCCGGCCAAGAAGGAGTTGGGCGGGTGCCGCCCCATAGGGTTTTTCGGATAGCTCAAAACACGCTGAGGGTAGACAGCTGAAACTTGGCATACCTAATCTTTTATTCAAGCTGGATCTTTTGACACCAACCGCCTTTTCAGGTCAGGTCAGGTCACTGACCTATGACGTCATAAATGAAACTCTGCACAGTCCTCAGATGTTGCAACTTTGCAACGCCCTCAGTGCCAGAGGAACTTTCACAGTAAGATGAAACTTACAGGGCGTAGTATCCTCCAGAGGTCTCACAACCTGTATATCTCGGATCCTTCCCAAAGGTCACATGAGGTCAGTTCGGTCACATGACCTCACCATTGTAAGTCAATGGGGGAAATATGAAAACTGTAATTTTGGCGCCGGAAATGATCTAAAACTGTCCCGTGCACATGAAATCGAGGTTTTATGCACTCCTTGTAAGTTCCGATCATGAAACCACGATTCCATGTGCTTGGGATAGTTTTAGATCATTTCCGGCGCCAAAATAACAGTTTTCATATGGGTATTTTCAAAAGTTATTTACCGTCTTTTGGGGCAATGTGGGCTGCTAGCTGGGCCCCCGGTGACACCGGTCAAGGACACCTGAGCCTCCGGTGACCGGTCAAGGACACCGACAGAGGGCAGCTCTGTCTGTGCCTTGCTGTGAGTGTCGCGAAGCATGTCCGGTGGCGATCGTCCGTCTCTGACCAGTGTGTGTTCACTTTCGGGAGAAGTGTTAACTTTATATTATGCGTATCAGACTGTCACGTGATCATAAGGCAGTGGAGAAAATCGAAGTGGAAGAACCGAAGAAGCATGTATTTTCATATTTGTCAAGCGGAGTGGATGATGCGGCTGGAGGTAGGTGCGAATTGCTTTCTTTTTATGAATATTATGCCATTTTGCAGTTAATCTGATGAAGAAAGGCTCCGTGAATCATCGGGTAGAGTGAAATTCATGAATATTGCGCGAAATATCCTTTCAATTATCATCCATCCCAAGAAATATTGACAGCTTTCGGCTGCCAAAGCTACTCACTACCTGTCGGCCACTGTTGCCTCCGTCTCACCGGCTCACCCCGTGAGCTAGTCGGTTGTGTGTAAGTTCTCCACTATTCTCCTTGGTTACACCCCTCCTGCTCTCCCTCCGAAAGACACCCGAGCTGGGCCGATCCGGGCCGGTGACGTCTGCGGTGCCGACGTAAACAGGGGTCGACGCCAGGATAGGGGTGAGACGCCAGGACTCCCCTTTGCGGCTACCGGTTGCAGGGGATTGACCCCTCGGAGAAATCCGAGCTGCTCGTTTGTGGTAGGCTCCACCTGCGGGACTGGTGGGGGGGGGGGGCTAATGAGGCAGCGGGGAGGGGGCATGCAGGGTGCTCTAGATGCGGGCGAGCATGGGGAACACAGACTGTGACATGGTGGTGCTTTACATTGCAAATTGTGGCAGTGGCTCATGCCTGAAGCCTTTCAGCGCTGAATGAGCTTCAGTTGAGATAATTGAAGTTAAGAAGCGTTCTCAGTTGATCGTTGATTTTTTTAATAGTTGCTTAAGTCCACTGACTTCTGCAAAACCAATTCGCATGGAAACACTGTGCCTGATGGCTATAGCAAGCAGAATGCCGCGTTTGCGGTTTATCTATGGCGTCTAAGCCTTAAATATTTCGTGCACAGCCTCAAAAGTCCATTAGCTCACAAACAGAACTCCACCTCTACGTGGCTTTTGTTTTCCCCCGGCGTGAAAGGAGGCCCACCGATCGGCTGCCGCCTGCCTCCTGCCTGGGGCGGTCGCGTTCCCATGTGATTCCCATCTGTTGCTGCCGGCCCACTCCCTCCCTGGCCGGCGCGGCGCCCAGTAACTACGAGCGGTGATGCCGTCTGCGCCGGCCCACTGCCCGCTGTCGGCGCCCCATAACGCCGTAATGAGGGTATTTTGGTCGCGTTTGCGGTGTAACCTCGCCTCTCGAGTCCGAACGGAAGGCGCGGCGGAAACGCAGAAGGTGGATGCGGAGGGAACTAATGATCAACATGTGCCGCCCATGGACCTCCGGCGGGCCAGCGGAAACGGCCTCTTCGCCCAGTTTTGTCGCTTTCTGACTAAATGATGTTTCTAGCCGCCACCTATGGTTATTGCTAGGTTCCTTTTAAACACTAAACCAAGTCTGAATATAAGGTATCAATTGAACTTGCTGGACAACGTTTGTGTACCTGAATCTCCCAATGAATAACAATGGCACTTGACTCTTGAGCGAAACATATAGCAAATGGAGGGAAGAACAATACTTTATCCATAGACTATACCGTCCCCCCGTTCCAGCGGGGCTAACGACCATTCTTCGATCGTCTTGTGAGCGTATCCAATGTCACCGCCGTCTACAAAAACCTCTCTCCGATGCTGAACATTCGCCGAAAAACCTAATTACGTCTATAGCAGCCCGATGAGGCGTGCCGGGCCTCTGCGTCTAACAGGCGGAGGGGCGCGTCGAGGCACTTCTTGGCTACCCATAGACGGGCAAAAACACCTGTGGGCGGAGGCGGCGGCGGAGCGGCGGCCGGGCGGGGGCGGGGGCGGCCGGCCAGGTCAGTGTCCTGCAGCCAGTTCAGGGAGGCATGATAGCATGCAACGGCCACCGGCCGGCACCGCCCCGGTTTTTGTGCGCAGTGAGAGCGGGCCGGGCGGTGCGGGCGGTGGCCCCGGTTCCCACAGTAAGCCGACGGGCGGGTTGGGGCGGAACACGCACACACGCTCTGCTCTGTGACCGCCGCTGACCCCGACAGGACGGGGTGACACAGGTAACTAGATACACGGAGCGACGAGGGAAGGGCACATGCCAGAGAATGGATGCGGTGGGGGACGTGGAGGAATTCAGACAAATGATGTGAATGGTTTGGAAGTTAGGTCGGTAAGATGAGCGACCTAGCATCGCGTATGTTGCGGCTTTATGTTATGTTTCTAGTTCAGGTGTACGACTTCGCCGCTAGAAACCAACTAATATATCAAGGCGGACGTATTTAAATGAAATCTCTTTAGCTTTTGATTCCGAAGTTGATTTCATCTTTTTTTTGTCAATTTGCATAGCATAACTTTGCTTTGCGCTAAATGGCTACTCGATTTTTACCAAGCGCACACTTTTTCTACAAACATTACACCCCTTTCAGCATGTAACGTTTTTCACTCTTGTATCTTCGGAGGTCTTACATGTACAAACGCACCGATCTCGATACGACAACTTATCTACAAAACACCTGTAATTGCCTGTGAAAGATCGCTCGCTTTAGCAGCCTGACGTCCGATGCCGCACCTGGTCTCTCCGTTCATTTTCATGCCGTCACTCAGATTTTTTACGCCACCACTAGACCTTATCAAACCGTCGACCGTACCGCCCCTGTACCAATATTGATAGAGAAAGCACGACCCAGCCGGTTAGAGAAAAAATCGTCACAAAAAACGCTCGCGCCGACACCGCGCGAGTGGCGCGCGGAGAGCGGTGAACCTGTTCGTTTTTTTGTGATGCGATATGGTGAATCTCGTGTGATTTATTGCGTGTCTGGTGTGACGGCTAAGACACCTGCCGATGAGAGGAGGTCAGAAACAGCGACAGGAGAGCGTGTTGTGACGGGTCACAGTCGGCGACTGTCCAATCTGAGAGGGAAGAGTGGAGTGCGGGGGCGATAGAGATGGAGAGATGTAGAGATGGAGAGATGGGAGAGAGAGAGAGAGAGAGAGAGAGAGAGAGAGAGAGAGAGAAAGAGAGAGAGAGAGGAGAGAGATAGAAGAGAGAGAGAGAGAGAGAGAGAGAGAGGGGGAGGAGAGATGGGAGGGGAAAGGAGAGAGAAAGAGAGAAGAAAGTGGGAAGGGGTAGTATAGTAGCAGGTGGTTGGAGATGGACGTGATTCTGTCAAATGGTGTGCTCGTGGAATTGAAATTACGGCGCCTGGATAAGTTGAGGCGGAGAGAGGTTACATGTGAGATACCTAAATAGTTACTGGTGCTCAGACCGGATTGTAATAGGACCGGCTGGAAGCATTGTTTTTCCAAGTTAACACTTTTTGTCGGATGCTAGCATTTGTACAGAGGGTAGGTAAATTTCATATTTTCTTATGCGCAAGTAGTAAAATATATCTTGGGGCGAAACTATTCAGGCCGATTAAGGAAATCGCTGAGCTCAGTAGTGAGCCAGCTGTGTTTGGGCTATCACTTCTGGAATCTGTGCTACTCGTACATTATTTCCTGGGTGACCGTATAAGCCAGGTGAAGCAGATGCCCTGCTCATTAACAGGCTCCGCAATAGCCGCCAAATCTGCGAGATAGCTCAAGTGGTCTCCAAATGAGACATGCTTCGGTTCGGTCATCGTACATAAGCCGTCATTGCGAGCACGCTACGCCACTTGGCTGTCCTTGTGCGGAAAATAAGCCAGCGACCAATCATACCGGGAAAACAGGCGTGCTATTGAGCGGTATCAGCCAATTTGCAACGCCTCGGACGTGACCAAATCGAACAAATCGGAGCATCGAAACCGGAGCAAAAATGTCTCCCAATTATTGAACACTTCCGGGGCTCATCTTCCACGCTGCGTTTAAATGCTGACACGAGACCTCACCGTGAATGCCAGAGGCTGCGCTTAAACGAGGTTTACTGTTGGGCTATCGTAGGTGCAGGGAATGAGCAACGTGATGCGAAAGGACGTGATTTGGGACGTGACATGTGACGTGAGGATGTAAAATGACTGACGCCGTGATAAGGTGTCGTCAGCCGTGAGACGATGGAAGTGTAGATGGACGCCAGTCGGCAGTCGCTTTTCAGTTTTCTTTTCAATGATTCTGTTCTTTGGCAGCATTATTGCGAGGACATTGGAAAGCCAGTTGAGAACTCGGTGACGGGTGAACAAATCATTAAACAAATCATAATGCTCAACGCCTTAATTCGTCCTACTCACAAAAAAGTGTGATTTTATATAAATGCTGCCAGCAGCCGTTAAAAAGAGCCGCCTTTTTTGGCCTCGACTGCGCACAGAGTCCAAGTCCAACACAGAGCAGCCGTCCAGCCCCGTGACGCTGTTAGACGCGGTACCGGCCGCGCGATGAGCGCGCACTTTAGCGGGCCTCTGTTCCCACCCGCGCCGGTAAGTGACTGCGGTCAGACTCTCTCACGGGACTGTGCCGGGACGCCACGAAATGTCACGTGACGTCACGGTGTGACCGGACACGGTCCGGCGTGTGACCGGACACGGCCCACGTGACCGCCACGAGACCGGGCCCGCGTGCGACCCGCGCGCCGCCGCCGTCGGAAGACGCGAAGGTGAGGGGTTGGGAAGAGTGCATTGGTGTGGGAAAACGCGAGGTGACGGACGCGGAAAGAGACCCAGGTGTGGTCAGCGTGTTTCCGACACCCATTTTGACCTCGTGAGAGCTGATGGCTGGCGAGCTGTTTCCGTGGTCACATGTGCCCGGGGCGATGTGGTGCCCCGGGCAGTCGGAAACTATAATCGCAAGCGTGCCCGTGTTTGTAGTAAGGTACGACTCGTTTGTTACTAATTACGCTAGCATAGGGTTCATGACGATAAAGAAAAAGATGTAATTCGGAAAAAAACTTTTTCACTGATTTCATGTTAACTGTTGATTTTACAGATACTTCGGTCTTCGAAGCCAATTGAAGCTAAGACCCTTAACTATAGTTTCTCCCTTTCCTAAAGGCTGAAAATGGACTGTATCAACCCGAAGAGCCGAAGAGACATAAAGTGACTTTAGGTTCGGCCCGTCTGCCCGTGCCCATGGGTGCCTCTGAGAATACTAATAATGCCGCCTGTGATGATTGATATTCTGAGATCATTTGGCTACCTGACGTTCCCCGATAGTGTTCTCGGTTAGTGTTCAGGCGTGCGTTCAAACAGGGTTGACAAATCACCGTCATGTCCGTGTCTTTACTCACGCTTGGCTCACAATTTTCCTTCTGAGTAGATAATACCTTGTCGATTTTGAATAGAAAGCATGTTTACCAACATGATTTGAATACGAAGCAGTACACAAGGGCGTCGATAGATAATTCACGCGGAAAAGAGGAGCGGCATGCTTTGAAGTGAAAAGTTTTATAAGTGAAACCTATCAGCATCAGTTATCACCAAACGTATACTCCTGATGCCGCAACACAAGTGGTGGCTGAGTTCTGTCAAATTCATCTATGACTGCCCGATTGGGCCGAATCGAGAGAATCTTTAAAACAATCGGCTGCAGCCTTGCGGCGAAGCCTTTCCCTTGTGACCTCTTCCACATGCTAAAACCAGGCAAACGGAAACCGTGTGTGACTTTGTGGGTGTTTGGATTCCCATACATTACGATTTTTACCTAATAGCGCTTCCGTCGTGTATCCTCCCACGCCGTTTCCGCGCCGTTCGGGCTAACCCAGACTGTAAATTATAGACGCAAACACAAGCAAACATCGATGACGACAGTTTCACCAACAAACGTTTATAGCCCGAATGTGACCAGTTACTCTCTCACGGAACCTACAAACAGCGTCGTCATGGAAACCGCTGTTTAATTACCATGACAACCGACAAAACGATACTTTTCGGAGCCTCCCTCACGAAACTATCGGCGGCGTGATTTCCGTTTCGCTATGTCTCACCGTCGAACGGCATCCGAACACGTAACGATGATTTATGTTGGAGTGCGTCAATTACGGCGCGTCGCCGTTTTAATTCGACGGAAGCGGCGCGGCGCGGCACCGGCCGGGAGGTGGGAACGGTGCCGGTTCCGGTCTCAAGGGAGGCGGCGGCGCGCGGCGACGGGCGTATAGGGTGCCGATGAGGCGGTGTCGCCATGTGAACGACGCCCACTGCACAATGGGAAAGGGGACAGGCGCAGCGCAGCGTGATTCTGGTTTATGCAGCGTCACGCAATAAAAATATATATAGAAGAACAAGCTTGAAGCTTTTGGGACAGGAAAACTGAACTTAGCTTTCTACTTTTACTCTTGATGGAGAACAATTTCCGGGCCTGGATATTCAATAAAAGCTAAATAATAATCAAATAACTGCAAAACATTAATCCATTTCACTCGTTACTGCACTTCAAATAAATTTGAATTATGATACGGTGACCTTTTTCTTCAAAACGGTAAAAAATAGTGTGATGACCAGTATTGATTACGTTTCACGGTCCCTCACTGGGGACAGGCGTTCCCTTATGTTGCGTGCTGCTTTGCAGCGGTTGCCGCTTCCACATCACCTAATGAAACTAAGGGAGAGAGCCGGTGACCCACCCAGCAGCTGGGGGTCGCCGGCCACACCTGGTTGTCCGGCGTTATCCCCACATCGCCACCGGCGGGTCAGCATGCAACTTTAGCCAGCTGATGTGGAGCGTTTTGCGTGATGTCGTTAGTTATAGTACGGAGCTCTGCGTTTATAGCAAGAGTCTAATTAGCATTTCATCTATGGAAAAGTTGGCATTTTGGGAAACACGCAGTGTAAGATAATTGATTGAGGAAAAAATTTCAGCCAAAATGATTTCAGGGAAACAACTTCTAACACTGGTGTGAATAAAGAGGCTGATGGTCATAAATTTTGACATCACAAAACATGATTTTTTCATTACTTGGAAAGCTGAAGAGGTCATAAAGGATGGGTGTTCTGCATTGCAGTGGTAATTGGCCTATATGTTGGCATAATTGCGAAATGAATCCACCGTATTCATGTAATTGCATTGGCACCGTGGACATTGCTGTTTTACCCATCAGAGCCTTTTCCTATAGCGTCAAGTGTGACATTGACTCACAACACAAAAGTGGATAATTGTTCTTTGAAAAGCTCTTCTTCGGAATCACCTTTGACGTATTGCCGGCGAATCTTGATGGGTACCGATGTGGTAATTAAAACGCTTCATATATGAGTCACTAATGTTGCAGATTAATTACCTGAGCGAGAGGAAAATACGGCAAGGCTAAAGGAAATGACCTAAATTATTGCATGTAGTCTGTTAAAAGGCTATTAGTAGTGCCCGATGTTCAACATGTCCTATTTCCAATCCATAAAGTTGAGAGGCTTGGATACACGGACAGTTGAGTTATGCCTTTCGGAGAAGCCCTAGCTCCAAGCATGTTCTGCCTTGGGGCAATGTGTACGTATCCGATGTGTGCCCATTATCACATGCGTATGATTGGCGTGGCTCATTGGCGATGCGCATGTTTTGTATTGCTAAATTAATCACTTGGTTCGGTCCCTGTCAGTTACACAATGGATACCCTTAACCCTTCACTGATCTAAAGTTGGGCGGAGCGCACACAACCATTAGGGCGTTTCTTCATTTTCTACTTCTTGACCGAGGAACATCTTCGTACGACTTTTGGTCCGTCATTAATTACACCTTACACCCCACTGCCGGCTCATCGGGCTAACTCGACTTCATTAATAATGTTACTCAACCGGCCACCTTGAGGAGCTCTCTCATTGTCTCCGGTTCTCAATCCGTGCACGCACCACGCACAATGACTTCCCGCTCCGTTTCCGAGCGAGCGGCGCGTCTCTTCTCGGTGAATGTACGCGTCCGATTAGTGTTCTTGATACGGGGCCGCCGCCCTCGCGGTCCAATTTGCACGGTGCCGCGGTATCATTGCTCTCAGGTGGCCCGCCGCCGCCGGCAGTCCTCCAAATTAGCGATCACGTGACTGGATCTACAGGAGCGCCGCTCGCCCTCGGGGCCATCACGTGACCTGTGCAGCCTGCCGCGGCGCCCGGGGCGGTACCACACGCAGTGTTTGGCGGCGGTGGCGTTAGATCGGGAGCGGGGCGGCGAGGACAGATGACCGGTCATCACGTGAGGAGCGGTGCGCGGTGCCGGCTCGAATTACCTCCACGCGTGTCTCCGTCGCGGCCAAACATACGTGCCCGGCCGGCGGCGACAGATGCTCGTTACCGACGGTGCTAGGTGAGGGACCGGTCCTCCCGCCACGCGGCAGGTGCACAGCGAATGGACCAGACAGGGACGGGCTGAGTGGGTGGACGAGGGTTTAGAGTAGCCTTTCAGTATGGGAACTGAGCGACACAATGTATTGGGTTGAACGTTTGTGAAGGCAGGTTGCCGTTTAACTCTTGCCGTTGAGCGTGATAAAAGATCACGTGGACCAATTCTGAGTTTCATCGAAGCAAAGCACGCCCATTGATTTGGATGCACTGATTGAAGTGAAGCACCAAATATCAACTCATAAAGCGACGAACACATTGGTTAATCGATAATATTGTAACAAATGTCTGGTATGATGCGTAATACGCATTACGCAATGCACTCTCACGCATATAACTGGGCACTTCATTAATGCAACCCCTTGGTCCGTTGGCGAACCTTTTGTTTGTTTATTGGGGATTTAGGGCGTGTGGACTCTAAGATCATTTTGCGCCCATCCGTGGGCGAACCCTTTTCATAAATTGCTTTTCAGTATTCTGTACGCTTTGAAATATGAAAAGGTCTCACCACTAATGTGGCGTTAAGTTTATCTGATGAAGCGGACAAAACGTGAGATGTGACACAAATTACAGCGGTCTATAAATTACATCTAGGCTACCTAATAGTCATTAAATCTTTTGACAAGATCAAGCTTGGTCATACGAAACGTTGTTCATCATGTTTGAATCTTTTTTATGAAATAACCACTGAACTTCGTTCATCGCCCCTCTTTAAAATGTTAGAAGAATGGTAAACTAAAATAAAATAGTTCATTAGTTATTCAAGGATGCTCGACCACCGATTATTATTCGGAAGTCTGATGCTCAACAGGGACCGAATCCGCTGAATATGGAGATATAGTACGTTCAACCCAAAACTTCCATTATCATATCACCTTCACGCCTTTTTTTTCTCCATCGGTCTGGCCTGACCTCGGAGTTTTTTTTTCTCGTCCGATTACCATGCTCCTGCCAGCAAAGACACCTCTTTCGGAGGGGTGAGATAGAATCGAAATGTGTCTGTCTCCTGGGTGTGTTATGGTCACGTCCCTGGCTATACATACAGCCTTCATTGGCTTCTGAGTTTTGAGGCTAATTACTTGTACTTGCATACGCGAATGCATGATAAAATATTCAAAAATTTGTTAATAGGGTTTGAAACCCTTTTCGACCCAAACTAATCAAATCATTAGGCTGTTCATCGTCACCTTTGAGCTTGGTTGCCAGTTGCCACATTTCAATTTTGCTCTCATCACCCTCCCTCTCCCTCCGTCCTCCAACCCTCTCTCCCGTCCTCAGCGCGGTCATCTGTCGGCCCATCTCTGAATGCGTGCCGTGCCGCTAATACATTCAGCGCGATTTGAATCGCCGCTGAGGGCTGTGCCGTGGGTGGTGCGTGGTCCTCGGACGCCGGCCACCGCCCCGCCGGCACCGCACAGCCATGTGATGGATCACACCCTCGGGCACTAATAATCGACCCCAGATGGCTCGCCAAGATAAATCGCCAAACCGAACGGGCGTCTTAAGCCTTCGCCCGGTGCCGCCCATTTATATTCATCAAATAACCGTTTATCTGGGGCCAACCGTTTGATTTTGCCATTGTTATAGTTATTATCGTATTGTAATGATGGGGCGTGGAAAGGCAGGCGCGGTTTTTCGAAACGGCGTTCTGTCCCGAGGCACTGTCTCGCGTTTTCACCTGGGTGCCGACCCGTCTGCGTTCGATAAAATAACGCCCCAGAATAGAGACGGAGTGGCGGCAGCTATATTAAAAGGTGGCCTGACTGTGGACCTCTCGCCGGCCTGTCGATTCTATTTATTTTCCTGATCGGAGAACGGTCCGACGCGTGCCTCAGGGAAGGGCTGACGACTGGGCGGACAGACGAACAGACGGAAAGACGGACAGACGGATAGACGGACAGACGGACAGACGGACAGACAAGACAGACGGACAAACGGACTGACAGATGGAAGGACGGACGGACGGACAGACAAGACAGACTGATAAACAGACTGACAGATAGACGGACGGACAGACGGACAGACGGACAGACGGACAGACGGACAGACGGACAGACAAGACAGACTGATAAACAGTCTGACAGATGGACGGACGGACGGACGGACGGACAGACGGACAGACGGACAGACGTACAGACGGACAGACGAACAGACGGACAGACGGACAGACGGACAGACAAGACAGACAGATAAACAGACTGACAGATGGACGGACGGACGGACGGACGGACGGACAGACGGACAGACGGACGGACGGACAGACGGACAGACGGACAGACGGACAGACGGACAGACGGACAGACAAGACAGACAGACAAACTGACTGATAGATGGACGGACGGACAGATGGACAGACGGACGGACGGACGGACGGACAGACGGACAAGAAAATTTAACTGATCTACGTTGACTACGTTTGCGTCTAAAAAGGAGCATCGGTTTTCTATCTGCTTACAATAGCATTGTGAATTTTCATCCATCACCGCCACGCGCGGTCCCCTGGATTTCACCCCGGTTAGCCCTCACCGTGACCCTAGACTTGCACCCGTTTTGGCTGCACAGTGCGGCGGGTGGTTTGGTTCGTGTCGACTCCACAGTAAGTCAAGGCGACCGGCACACAACATTGTTTCGGTTCGTTTTGACCCCACACATTTCAGTAAGGCAGCTGTGTTGGCACACAGCGGCCGCGGAAATCCGCGAAATCCGCCCCGCCGCCGGACTCAAGTCCTTGGCAAATATGTGCGACAAATGGGTCGGCTCCAGCGAGGGAAAGCTGCGCTGGGGGGGGGGGGACGCAGGGGTCAGTGCACTGGGGTGGTGTGTTTAGGGGGTGGGGGAGGGCAGCACGTAATGCTAGGTGCGAAGGATCGCCTGTGGTGAACCGGTATTGGGCTATAGGAGAGCTAGCTAAAAGGCTCTAGGCCCAATGGTATTTTCTTATTAAGGGCGAATTTCGCATGCTATGCATTATGCAATAAACTGTCTTTACAATATTCATAATGCGTGCCTGAATTAGACGAAATGCACGAAAGGCATTGATGAAAGATGGAAAATGCTTAACCCGCGCCCGTAGGGCTATCGGCGGACCCTACCACCCGTAGGGGGGGGGGGCGTTTCGGCCCCCCTAAGATCTCGGAAATTTACCGGCCGATTTTCAAAATTCAAACGGCGTTCAATAGCCCCACCGGGGAACTACCTTGTGACCAAATTTCATTGACCTAGGTCAAACCGATGACGTCACAGGTCAGGTCAAAGGTCAGATTTTCAGCGTTCACAGGCATTTCAAGAAATGTGTTGTGAAATCGAGTAAATTGGTAAGTTATTGAAAACCATCGACCGTACATTGTTCGTCAAGCACATATTTCGCTATCTGAGGTCGCTGACACCAGGTCAGGTCACAGAGGTCAGGTCACTGGGGGTCACAATATGAAAGTGTCGTGTGATACATGTTTTATGGTCCAATTTACATGACAAATGCGATTATGTGGGTCAGGCAGCCTTTGGGGCCAGCTTAGGTCACGTTTTGGTGAAGGTCAGGTCAAGGTCAGGTCAAATTAGGTCAAATTTCAAAGTTGATATCTTTGCATAAAATGGGTATCCATCCGATGCAACTCGTCACGGGGAGTCCAATGGTGGTCTTTGTTTTGCCCTACGTGGTCTAGAATTGCCAAAAATTGAGTTTGAAAATTTAACGTCATCATTTTTGAACAGTTTTTTTTTTTCGCTATAACTTGGCCAAAAAACGAGATATCGATCTGAAATTTATTATGTAGATAGAAGACGGTAGGTACTATCACATATATTCCGTTTTTTTCGAAACTAAAAAAAAAAAGGATTTCTTAGCTAATATATAAAAAATGTATTTTTGATTTTTGGGGGTCAAAACTCAAAAATTTCAAAAATCCGGGATAGCAGTTTTGTAGCCCAGTTAATTCTACATCTTTTATGTTCGAATCATTTTTCTGTATCTTCAAAGCTGTAGGCCTGACAGCTCTTCTCGCGAAGGTCTTTTTTTCGGTCGAAAATGGCAGAACATGACGTCATTCTAAAGTCATTTGTGGCCAACTTATCATAGCCTCTGGACAATTTTTTGGTCACAATGTGTCAAATTGATGCCCGGAGGGGTCCTGAAAGTTTGGTGCCGATATCTCCAGCCGTTTAGGAGATATCGACGGAAAAGGACAGGGGGGCCATTTCGCCCCCCCCCCCTACGGGGCGCGGGTTAATTTTGTTGGCAACATTTCTATTAGAATGAAGGGTTAGTTGTGCAGTGTGCATCTAACACAAATATCTAAGCGATTCCGAACAACCGACACAACCGACGCTGCTAAACTTTGCCGTCTTTACCGATTGTGGATGCTATCGCTACCTATGCTCTCGATGTTATCGATGCTATTCCAATCCTGGCACCCCTTAATGCGATGCTGTGATGCTTCCATCGCAATTGTTTCATTGGCTTCCTTCCAGTCACCATAAAACGACCTCCAGACGACCTTTCTCAGTTCATGCGATGGCATGGCGTCTGTAGTCTGTATCCGTCGACCCACCTCCCAACCCGTATACCATCATCCAAACCGTTGGCAAATGTTAGAAGAAAAAAAAAACATCCAAACATGCACTGCTGCAAACATTGCGCGTCCGTCAGAAGGGGGGGGGGGAGGGGGTGGTTTTCCGGCGGCGAAGGGGCGCCCGGCGGTCGGCCGGCGCCTGGCGGGCTTCCGTCGGAAGTCGCCTGCCGCCGACGGTATGTGCGGCCGTGTGTGTATGTGTGTGTGGCTGTGTGTGCGGGTCTCGGGTGGCGTGACGCGAACCACTCATCGGTCATTGGCCAATGGCCGCCCTGCAGATGACAAGCCCCGCCCTGCGGCGGCCGCTGGAGGACCCCTCCCGCCCCCCCCCCCTCCCTCCGTCTGGGCCGGGGTCTGCGCGCTGCCTGGCCGCGTCTGCCGACTACCGATATCGGGCCTGTTAGACCTAACGGAACCGAATTGACCTCCTGGGTCACTGACGAATTGTGTTTAACATTTTCCTTTACTCTTGAGAGTTTTTGTAAGATGAAGCCTCGTTCATCAATATGCTGGTTTGCGATGCTTGTTTATAAGCCTGCAGTTAGCCGAGAAATCGTTAGTCGTGAAATACGGGTCTGAGCAGCGAGCTCCCGTCCACACTGAGGGTGACACCGTCTTTGTGCTACTGCATATACAAAAAAAAAAAAAAAAAAAAACATTGGCCTACCTATAACATTCTCACTACTGTGCGGCCAATGTTCCACCTGCTGAATTGCATATACGGGACGGGACGTATCTCTGGAAAGGAGTCCGTAATATTTTGTGATATGGTCATGTTTGATTTTTGAAATACGATTTTCTTTCTGCTTTGGTTTATATACTTTTGTTCGTTCTCATCACTCCTTGCTTGACGCTATACAATCAATCCACTATGGCTGAGCCCGTCATTTTTTTCACTCTCATCTTACATTTCTCTGACAAATCTGACGCCTCTCCATAGGTTTTGACAATGCTTTGGCTGAATAACGATAACGTTGTGACTGAAAATTCTATATTTTAGCTGAGTCTGATTTTTTGTAGAATCTAACAGTGTCTGTTTCTTTACAGCTTCAACAGCAATCTGCCAGCGTTCTGGATTAGATTTGACTTCTGGTGACAGCCCTGGTGACAGCGATCTGACAGAGATTAGACCGAGATTAGACAGTGCTATAACTGGCATCTGACTTCTGTTAAACCTGGGAGTCAACGTTCGAGGTGGAATAGACAACACATATATGATAGCACAACTTCCAGTGGGTTATGAAGCGTTCTCGCTAAGATCCGCCAGTTGACAGTGGATACCTCAGGATCTGACAGGACAGCGACTACTGGAATTAGTCATGCACTGTTATATGATTTCATTCCCACTGGGATGTGACAGTTTGGATCTGACAGACTGGATCAAAGCCACCTTTTGGCCGGGAGCGCCGACCGCCCGGGCCCCGGCCGCCGCCGCCGCTGCCGCCGCCGGTCGTGACTGCTGGCCTCTGGGGCGGATCTGCTCGCGGGTCGGCTTTTGTCGCCTCTCGGCCGTTTCTCCGGCATTTCTCTCTCCGTCTGACCTCGATCCCAGCTCTCAACCCTTCCCAGAGACCGGCGGTGACGCGACCTGGGGCACCCGGGGCACGGCCGATGATGAATCGCCGGTAATTTTACGGCGTCTGCCGGCCCGTAATAGGGCGCCGCCGAGGTCGGGGTCGGCGGCGCGCCGCGCGGCCCGTCTCCGACCGACCAGAGCTCTCGCGCGCCCGACCGAACGGGATAACGGAGCCGTAATTACATCGCTAAACATGGCGACTTATAAATAAAGCATAATGAGGAAGTGGAAAAAGAGGTGAGATCCCAACGGGTTTCGGCGGAGGGAGACGCGGAACGTATGAATAACTGATGGATCCGGAATCCCGAGTGACTGATTATGATGAGCTCAGCTGGCTCCACCCGACACAGCGAACAAAAAGCCGTTGGAAGTGGCTTTAGGCGGATGCTGGATTTTTCAAACGAAGTCGTCGGCTGTCACTGAGTGTTGTCAATGCCCGTTGAATGAAATTCTCGTGTAAGCTACACCACCAATGCCAGCAGAAATCGCTACCTTCTTCAGAACACAAAATAAGAAGAAAAGAAGAACGCTGCTCGAATTTAATGTAAAATGTGACGATATCACCGGACACACTGGAATTTCTATGATTTTACGTGAAAGTCGGCTCGATATCACGGCTGAAAGAGTACCATGCCGTGGCGGGCCACCCTAATTGGCTCGATTCTAGCCACACTCCAGCTGCCATTTTTCTTCACACTGGAAGCGCAACCCTTTGAAGAAAAAAAAAACTAAGAATGCGGCCACTCATCCTCCACTTCGAATCGAACAAATGATATCGAGCGTCGCCGGCGCGGCCGAAATTCCACGCTCTGACGAGCCGGGTAAAGATTACCCCTTTCGCTCATCATTCTCCCATTCTTCATGTGGGGCGACCGGCCTAATCCGCCGGTGGACGGCCCCGAAGGCCGACCGCTAATGATAAAACATCTCTCCCGGTCCGGCCGCCGCGATGATATATGAGGTTATCCGGGCCCGGGCCCACGGGACCACGCAGTCCTAGGTTTCGACACAGTCTGGATCTCTCAGAGAAGGATACGATATGAAGCAGACAAGAGGAAGTTTCAAGTTTCAGACTCAGTTCATAACAATGAACATATTCGTATCAAGTCTTGCTATCTAAAAAAATACCCAAAACTACCAGCAACTGTATGTATGTGTCCTTCCTTTCTTGAAGCCAGTGGAGAAGCAAACACATGGATATATTCATTCTGTTAGTTTTAAAAGCAATGTTGCGGTTTTCTAAACGTAACGGTTACCACATGTTATCGTCATTGTTTTGTTTAATGTTCCGAGATTGTAACGTCTTTTTGGTAATCCTTTCGCACTTCGTTTGAAGTCACCTAGTTTTGGTTGTCACATCTCTGATAATTACGTTGTTTGGGCTGTTTTATAGATAAATATGGTTTCCTTTCCGACTGAATTATCCGAAATATTACAATATCGCATTAGGCCTTCTATATGAGTGATGTGAAGCAGCGTCCAGTGAAGTTCGAATAGAAAATGTAATCATTATTGGTCGGTGGTGTAATTTCGTTATCCAGCCTATGTTAAAAAACTTAACTTTTGTGTTGCAACGCGCCTTAGAAGTAAATGAACAAACAACTCCTTGTTTGACGGCTTTTATCGTCCCGTTAGTAACTGTCATGATTCAAATTAAGCAAAAAGCTGCATTATCTTATCAGTACATCTAATATCAGTCACGAAATCGGTTGGACCTCACCGGGTTTTTGGTGTTCTATTTCAAGCCATGAGGTCGCCAGCTGAGCGATTTACGGCCAACGTTTGTTGTGGAAAGTATGTAAAACAGACGTTAAACTAAACACCACAATTTTGAATCTCAAGGTCTCTTTATATGAATATTTTTTTTCAACAACAATTTTATAGAGTTCCGCTTTGTGAAGACGTGAGGCCAGATTCCATTTATGATATTCCCGCGATTATTTTGAAATTAGTGCAATCTTGAAACGCAATGACGCCAACAGTCAGCTGTTGCCTCTAAAACTCCAGAAACTTAGTTCTGAGGGGCGAACTGCGATCTGGTAAATACCGGTTAGATAACGACTGCAGTCCGTCTCTTCGCACACCTGTGTAACAGTGACGTCACGTTCTGGCAGGTGGGGTGGGGTTGGGGTGGGGGAGGGGTCACCACAGCGGCTCGTTCGGCACATGCTGTGGCCTCGCCGCGACCGACCAGCGCGCCAACAAAAAATCATAATGACCCCGTGAAAGGGTGTAGAAAAAACCGGCACGCAACCATTTCGTCCTCTAGTGATCCGTCAAAAACCTGCGACAGCCAGGCAGATTATGTATTATCCCTTATACGTCCACTTAATCATAAGGAAACCCAACAGAAAGCGGCCGCGCTCACTCATTAGGCGAAAATCGCCCAAGACCTGATGGTATTTTGGACCTTGAGGTAGGTCGGCGCTCTCCAAATGTGTGTAGTCATCATTGGCGCCGCTTTCGTCCCGACTTAACCCTTCGCCGCGCTGCCGGGCGGTATGGAAGTGGCGGTGGAACCGATAGGACGCGACGAAAGGGTTCTGTCAGAGTGTGGAACATCCAATGTCAAACAGCCGTCAGTGGCGGAGACGGAGACGGTTGGTCGCATCGGCTGCGATGCGGCGACGGTTCAGATCAAATAGACAGGCAACAGTGGTGAGAAGAGGACTGGAGAACCACGACTGCAGGCCGGTCGAGACACGTTGACGGATAGCCCAGTGTGCCTGTGTTCACTCAGCTAGTGGGAGAGGGAAGGCAGAATCACGACAGCGACTGACGTAACAGACTGACGGTTGGCCCGCGTCGAATTTGAACGGGAAGCGCTGTGATTTGACCTTCAGGGCCCCACCGACCCACATGCAAAATGTCAGCGGGGATGGGAATGACAGCAACGGCGTGATATTTGAATTTGCGGGCTGCAAACGGAAATGACGCATTGGCGTGTGAATGCAAATGTAGTTGAGGAAATGATGCTGGTAAATGATGGTAAAAAAAAAAATGATGACAGCTCATTCATCCATGAAATGCTGATTGTCAGTGTATTTAGGCTTAACCTGTGGTTACGTTATTATTTGATAACGTAATAAAGAGATACCGTCAAGCTTTGAATTTCAAAGAAAATGTCATAGCTAGGCTCAAGCTGTCTTATCAAGTTGTTTTTATGTAGTCAGATTTAAAATATTCCTAACTCATGTAAGTTTAACCCGCGCACCGACGGGGGTCTGCGCCAACTTCGCACCGACGGGGGGGGCGGATGACCGCCCCCCCTGAGATCTCGAAAACGAAGCAAGATAGCGACAAGCGGTAAACGGCATCGGATACGCACGGTCAAGATCTACAATTTTTACTAAGGTCATTTTCAGGTCAGATCAAAGATGACGTCACAGGGGTCGAAAAAGTCAAAATGGCGGCGCTAGATATGGAGAGAGTTTTTCTCGAATAACTTTCGAATTAGTCAAGATAGGAACAAACTAAGGGCATCATCGTGATCCTCTCGTCAATCCACATCGAATGATATATGTTGACCTCGAAAGGTCAAGGTCAAAGGTTGACCTCAGGTCACGTGACCTCGAGGTCATCATGTATATCATTCGATGCGTCTTGACGAGCTGAACACAATGAGACCATCCGCGCGGCTGTATCTTGTTCCTGTACGGAGTTATTGGCCAAAATCCTTTGGTGACCTTTGATGACGTCACATGACCTCACAGCTGCCCAACAGCAAAACAGACCTCAAGGTAGTGAAGGTTGATCGTATATGAAGTCATGTATGGTATATGGGGCCATTCCGACCCGTTTTAGTGGTAAAAACAGGGAGTTGATTTTTCCCCCATTGACTTATAATGGGGAGGTCGCGAAATTGACCTGACCTTAGGTCACCGATATCAAAATTCCGAGATATACAAATTGTAGCTACTAATGACCTAATAATATCCTGCGACTTTCAAAGGCCTCCGACATCTACAGTAGCTCTGGCACGGTGACAAAGTTGCAAAAAAGTGACTTGAGGTTGGGTCATTCAAAGTGACCTGGTGACCTGACCTTAAAAGGTAGGAGGTTCAAACTTGCACACCATGTGTAAAATTGATGAGGGAATAGTCATACCAAATTTCGCGGCGCGTATTCGCGAAAAGCCTCGGGGGGGGGGGCGGATATCCGCCCCCCCGTCGGTGCGCGGGTTAATCACGTTACAATAACGATCAAAACTGCTGAGCAGAATTCCGACCCCTAGCTCTCCGCGCGCGCTGCGGGCCGCTCCGTCCGACGTCCGCCCGTATCATGACCACGTGCCACGTGCCGGGTATGTCGGCCTCTAATGAAACCACCACCCTACGTCGTCACCACGAAAAAAAAACTCCACCGTAATCGGAGAACAATCGTCGTACAGCTCGTTTCGCCCGTGCCCGCTTTGTGAGGCGGAGACAGACGGCTTTGGCGCCCATATAAACCACCGTTATGGATTTAGGGACACGAGTTTCCGAGTTTTACAGTGCCACGCACCGCTACGAGTCGAATACTCCAGAAACAAGGCACGGGTGGTGTGCTGGAGCTTTCTCAGTGCAGTTATTGCATACTCGTTGCATGTTATGGCTTGATGTCACTTGTAGTTAAAAGGATAAGCTTTATTGTTAAGGTAGTGGTAACTGTAATTTATGGTGGGCTTACCAAGGCAAGGCACGTGCTGGTGTTGACATTATTTTTGGCGATATTTTTGAGTGGACATCTGTGGCAACTCCTTATAGAAAATCAGCTAATCATTTAGCGTTTATAGTGGGGGCCTCGATTCGGATTATTTTGATGTTTTCAAGAAGTTGCAGTTATTGTTGTTGATTATTTGTAAGAGGTTTACAAATAACAGACGAGTGAAAAGCTGAAATGCTGACAAAACCTTTTGTATATGCATGTACTTTTTTCTAAACGGTGACGCGAGGAAAAAAGTACGCAAAAAAACTAGTAACTGATATCCATGCGAAATTTTTATTATAAATATTTGCATAACTAGTGGCTAATGATGTGGAATAAATGGGTTATTTATACCGTTCGGTTATATGTTGTTGTTTGTACCCTATGGTACCTAGTCGACAGCACCGTTCACAGAAAATAGCCTTTGACGGACAAAAAAGTGTTTGCCTACGACAAACGCCAACAAACGGTTGTTCGTCTCGTCCCATCGGAGCTGCACCCCACCGTATCATGAAATTGAACATGTTCAGGTCAGACCAATAAATCCCCATGCCCCGCCACGTCTCTGCTCTATTATCAGGCGCTGCACCCCTGTTACTTTAGGGTAATGTTTTTCACCCCGGGGGCATTCCACGATAGATCGACCAAAAAAAACTTAAAATTTACACCCGCATATTTTATTTTTTTGCTTAAAATTGGTCTAATGGGTTGTGATGGGCGGGGAACCCAGCTGTGGCAAGGATTTTTTTCTTCGAACAACGGTTTCCGAGATATAGCCTCGGGCAATTCCTGGAGGTCACGCTGCAACCCAATGTTTGGCGGCTTATAACTCAGAAACTATTGGGTTTCTATGGTAAAAACTTGGTATGGTTCAACTTGCAACCAACCAACAAACGTTTTGGCTATCTCGGATTTTCGATTTTTGAAAATTTTGATCACGTGACATCTTGACCTTTTTTCGAAGAGTGACCTAGATATTTTCCCAACTGAAAGTCGCAACTTTGTCTGATGACGATCAAAGCCTTATCAATTGTCATTCATATGCGATAATAAAAAAGTGGCTTTCGGCCTGCGTTGACCTCAGGTCAGGTCATTTTTATGACCTACCCATTATTACGAGCGGGAGCGACAGCGAGATCTCGAGAACAAAGCAAGATAGCGACAAGCGGTAAACGGCCCAGGGTACACATGGATAAGGTCTACAATTTTTACTCAGGTGATTTTCAGGTCAGGTCAAAGATGACGTCACAGGGGTAAAAAGAAAGTCTAAATGGCGGCACTACATATATATGAAGTTTTTCTCGAATAACTTTCGAAGTATCCCAGCTAGGAACAAACTAATAGCACCATCGTGATCCTCTCGTCGATCCGCATCGAAACATGTGTATGTTGACCTCGAAAGGTCAAGGTCAAAAGTTGACCTTAGGTCACGTGACCTTAAGGTCATCATATATATCATTCGATGAGCCTTGACGAGCTGAACACAATGAGCCTATCCGCGCGGCTGTATCTCAAACCTGTAAGGAGTTATTAGCAAAAAACATTTGGTGACCTTTAATGACGTCACATAACCCAAGAGCAACGTCACAGTTGACCAAGAGCAAAAAAGGTCTCAAGGTAGTCAAAGTTAGTCGCATATGAAGTCACTCATGGTATATTAGGCAATTCCGACGCGTTTTAGTGTAAAAATAATGGAGCTGATTTTCCCCAATTGACTTATAATGGGGTGGTCAAGAAATTGACCTGACCTCAGGTCATCGGTATCGAAATTCAAAACGAACTGGCGCTAGGCGAAAGCAAACGGATTGGTGCCTATACTACGTCTCTTTCTTTATTAGATCAAAAGGTACAGCCAAAAACGGAAAATTATTGTGTGTTCAACGCGTGACCTCGGATGACCTTTCAGCGGGTCACTGATACAAAGCTGCACCAGTGCCATCAATAATAACCTAACTCAACATGATTCAAAAGTATTTGAACCGGTCAGATGCGTTTCGGTGGTAGCCGATATTTCTGCCATTGACGGACAGGTAAAAAATGACCTGATCTCAGGTCAATGCAGGCCGAAAGCCACTTTTTTTATTGTCGCATATGAATGACAATTGATAAGGCTTTAATCGTCATCAGACAAAATTGCGACTTTCAGTTGGGAAAATATCAAGGTCACTCTTCGAAAAAAAAGATCAAGATGTCACGTGATTAAAATTTTCAAAAATCGAAAATCCGCGATAGCCAAAACGTTTGCTGGTTGATTGTGAGTTGAACCATATAAAGTTCTTACCATAGAAAACCAATAGTTTCTGAGTTATAAGCCGCCAAACATAGGGTTGCAGCGTGACCTCCAGGAATTGCCTGAGGCTATATCTCGGAAACCGTTGTTCCAAGAAAAAAAATCCTTGGCACAGCTGGCTTCCCCGCCCATAACAACCCATTAGACCAATTTTAAGCAAAAAATAAAAGATGAGGGTGTACGGCTTTGGTCGATCTATCGTGGAATGCCCCCCCCCCCCCCGGTAGGTATGTCACGGGTAAGTCCGAAACATCGGGCATTTACATCGCCCCAGTCCGTTCTCCGGTAGTCAGTCCGGTACGCCCAGCGTACAGCCCGGGGCGGGACGCTGGGCTGGGCCGGTATAGCTGAGTGGCGGCCGCGTGCCCCGCCGCGGGCAGACAGGCTGATAGGGGTAGCGGCCGGCCGACCCGACCCGACCCCGCGCCGCCGTGATAAATGATGAATTTGTCACCGCCCCAGGCTGCTGTCACTGGCGTTCGAGTCAAACGGGGACAGCCGCGGCGGCGTCTGCCCGCCGGCGCATCGCCATATTAAAGTGGAAACCATTACAGGAACGATCGCGCCGATACAAGATGGGGTTTTATGATTCCAGAAGGGATAGCGCGCGCGCGGTGGTACCGCAGGCGCTGGAGGCACCCGGACGCCGTTTTCTTATTCAAGCGTGAAGAGCGTCGCCGTCAGTCGGAGCGTGCGGGCCGGGACGGGACGAGATGGGTCAGTGAACGGGCTGTGGGCGTGGGACAGCGTGCCGTGGGTGGGTGTGGGACAGCAGCTGTGGATGACTGTGGGACAGCGTGATGTGGTTGTTTGGACGGAGGATATAGGACAACGGTGGATGTAGGGCATCACTCGCCTTAACTCGGCTGGGTTATGGGACTGCTGATCGGATGCTAAAAGTAAACATAAACTGTTGTCTCCACATGAGAGAAGCTTGCAACCGCGACTACGAACTACAAACTGCATTCTGTGTTGGATATCAGAAATTGTAAATCTAGTAACACTTGGGCAGCCTTTAGTTTTTTTTTTGTCATAACATAGGTTGCCTCTTGTGAGACATTTTCCTCTAAAACCGCCACTCAATCCTTTATCATGCTCAATCAATTTGTCCCTAATAATTCTCAGTCCCATTATTCGCCCATTACGTTCCATCGCCACACCACCCAGGAGAGCACACACACCGGCACTATCTTACCGGACCAGCTCCCGGGCTCTTATCTCGCTGTATCGGCCATTCTGTGTGCTGTCAGAGCCTCTGAATCTGACGACCGGCACGTGCTGACCATTCGCCGAGGTCCAGCGGCCCGGTGGCGGCCGGCAGGTCTGGCCTCCGTGTGACCGGTTCACCTGGAGGGTTTGGGATGGATGAAGGGTGGCAGAGCACTCTTTAATCAGAACGGCACCGCGGGATATGTCGCCAGAGATCAGACAGGACTGGGACATGAATAGGGCGGACATGACGGACAGGACATATGTACAGGACGGACAGAACGGAGGGGGGGGGTGAATGGGACAGGACGGGACAGGACAGGACGGACTGGGACAGGACGGACTGGGACAGGACGGGACTGGGACAGGACGGGACTGGGACAGGACGGGACTGGGACAGGACGGGACTGGGACAGGACGGGACTGGGACAGGACGGGACTGAGACAAGACGGGACTGGGACAGGACGGGACTGAGACAAGACGGGACTGGGACAGAACGGGACTGGGACGGGACTGGGACGGGACTGGGACAGGACGGGACTGGGACAGGACGGGACTGGGACAGTACGGGACTGGGACAGGTCGGGACTGGGACAGGACTGGGACAGGACGGGACGGGACTGGGACAGGTCGGGACTGGGACAGGACGGGACTGGGACAGGACGGCACTGGGACAAAACGGGGTTGGGAAGGTATGGGACGGACGTGCATTTCTTATGTTAATATGAGATGTATATGCAACTTAGTCACAATGCTCTTATTCATCCAAAATAATGGATCAAAAACATACAATCAAACCTGGCGGTAATACATCGACGAGTCTTTCTTTTTGTTATATCTAGCTGCGAGACCGAAACGGAAGGATTAGAAGAACGTAATAGCGTCACAAGGACGCCATTCATGTAAGACAATGCTCCTCCTGCTGCTGGGAGCGAGCAGCTGCGTTCGAACGGGGAGTGGCGCACCGTTTGAACCAACGCCGTTCCATTGTCCGCCGCCGAGACCCGAGTGTTTTATTACAACATTACAGCAGGTGTGTTTAAACCCGCTCACTACAGAGAAAGGGCTAAGCCGCTAATTGGATGTCTTTACTAACGAAGGCTGTTCTGTTATCCTTCGAATGAACTGTAAAGTCCTGAGTGCGGATAATTGTTTTTCTCAGTGATAAATGTTTCGCATTTACATTTTATTGGCACGGAAGGGTGTGCCTAATTCTTAGATGTAATTCTAAAAGAGGAATCACATGAGTAAACACGTGACTATTGTAAAAAGTAATGATCTGCTTGACCTGCGCTGCCGTGCTTCATAAGGTATGCAAGCCGTCTCTATTTTTGATGACATGATTGGCAGTGCTGTATCCGGGTATTTCTTCTCGTCTCCCCACTCTAACCACTCCACTTTTCCCTTCCCCGCAGCATGCGCCCCGACCTGACCTCGTGACCCTAAACGTGACGTCAGTACGCACCTTCGCACCCTCGGCTGACCTGGGGCAGTGTGCGAGCGACGTGGCACGATCAATTAGCACTGAGCCAACAAGGCACCCTCAATCCATCGGCACGGGTGTTAGTCCTTTGTTCGCCCGTTCAAATCCCCAAATTATGTAAATTGGGGTGTTCGTAGTGGGGCCTGGAGGGCTCACGTGAGGCGTTCAGGGTACGATAAAGGAAGTGGGTCGTAGAGGGACCCTAACGGGCCAATACGGTTATGTTTGTTTTACGGATGTATCATGAAAGTGAAACGGAGCCGCAAGGAATAATAAAATGGGGTATATGTGATTGCTCTTTTAGTTACATACATCGGTTTGCGTAGCTTGAATAGTGGACAATGGCAGGGATAAGAACAGTAGCGGGATGAACAATATGATGCATATTTTGTATGCATATATCCGAAGAAAAATCGACCAATGTTCAACTTGAAAAGTACAATATGCAAAGGAGAGAGGAGGGTGCCTTAGCTTGAAAACTGTCAGGCACTACGAGTATAAAACCTCGAAATATATCTGAAGGCCGAGTAAAGGACGCCGACTGAGAGTTATTCACACGTGATCTGGTTTTATTGGTCCGTCACTGTCCCGATTCCACTGACCTTTTCAGACAGCCGAACACGATTTTTTATCGGTCTCTTTTGAGCTGGCCGAGCTTGTATCCATAGCCGCAGCATTGTCACTCGCCGAACCGTGAAACCGAGAGGCATCCACAAAATCGTCAGCGTCAGACACAAAAAGTGTAGCGACAGCTTAAAAAGTCCACACCTACAATGCGCCCAAAAAGCATGCATAATTGGCTCAGTCTGCATCAATTGAATTTTGTACATTTGTCATGTTGTGAATGGTTTATGAATTGCTGATGAAAGAGCCTTTATGAAGAAACTCGGGTCGGCAAAAACCCATGAGAATGTCGCGTGGCCATGGTGGGGGTGGTCCGGAGGTAAAAAAAAGGAAGCAAAACCTGGCTGAACTTAGCGGCGAAAGGTGATCCTTCATTTAGGTGTGTATCCATGGCGCGGCGAGTCGGCGGATTTTCCACAAATATTTTACAGCTATGTGTCATGCACCAAAACTTCCCTTAAAAAAAAACACCTCACATGACTGAAGTGTGAAGGCAGGGAAATGTCATGCATTCAATGTTCACATGGCATGGATCCATGGCCGGAAACTACCACTGTAGGTAAATAAAACATCGCTCCAACTGAGTGTGGGGACTCAGCAACCATGTAACTTAGGAAATACTGACAGATGCAAGATAATGCCGCCTTGATCTGCATATTTGCCTGTTTGTAATAGATTCACACAATATTGTCAATGGCTATGCATTTTTATGGACCTTATGATTCAAGACTCGCATGATAGCAAAAATATCGTTAGAGTATTTCGCAAATGTTAGATATTTCCTTCTTTCTTAAAAACTTTTTGTTATGATTTTCTTCGAAATCAAATTGTGGTTTTCTTGCAATATTTAATATTCATGCTATATGCAACAACTTCAAGGCTGCATTGACTGTCGAGGCTGTCAATACTGTTCATTCTTATCTCATGAGAAGCTTTGCGACACGACGCACTGCAGCTTTCCCAGAGGGACTAAACAGCGATAATACGTCACCAAACACAGAAGCTTCTGGTCGGTCGGTCCGGGGTCCCTGAGTTCGACTCCGTCACGTTTGCCCGGTCACGACGCTGGCACAGCCGACACGAGCTCCGGTTCGCCCGACGCGCACTCCGCGTGCCATGTCGTGACAGAACTCGTGACTTCACGGATTGCGAACAGCTCGACCTTGTGACCTCCGGGCAGTGCCCGACTGATGGCCAGGTCACGGAACTCACGGGTCACGAAATAGCGGCGTCACGAGATGTCACGGACGGGCATCACGGTATCACCGCCTCACGCAGTTATCTCACGGATCACTGCTCGCAGAGCCACAGCAGTCACGAGGAATGATACCCTCCCTATAATCACCACCACAGTCCACGGATCAGTTCCCGGTTCACGACTCACGAACAGTTACGAGCAGCGAGCGGGGCCGCCGAAGCCGCGCGAGCCCCCCGACCGTTGGAGTTAGTTCAATATATAACCGCCTGAGGGCGTCTCAGGTCGGCTGGGGAGGGAGGTTCATGGCGATAACGACATCCTCTTCCCACCCCGTCACCCGGAGGAGGGAGGGGCTCACGGGGACAGCCATGGCTGACTGCTGACCGCAAGGGGACGCCGGAAGGGTGCAGGGAGTCGGGGAGATAGGAGGGAAGTGCCGAGGGGCTGCAGACTCTGCAGAGGTCACTGCAGAGGACACAGTGAAATGTGGATGTGAAATGTGATGACACAACTATGTGCTCACAAATTTATCGCGTAAAAAGGATCGGTCAAACGGAATACGTTGTTTTGAACTGCTTTTGACTAGGGGAGAGCGGGGCCAGTTGAAACACGGGGTCAGATGAAACATGGCTTTATTTTCAACAGCATGCAACATATGGCGTTGCCGACACCACTGCGCATCCGCGCTCGACCACTTCCTTTGTCAACGGCGTTTGGGCGGCAAACGGACAGTAATTTTATTTGACACTTGTTTTTGTGTTTTTGAGGGGCGTTTGGGAGAAATCGTTCTTATGAATATTTTGTGATATCTCATATACCTTTGTTTGCTGAAAGAAGAACTCCTGGCTCCGGAATAACACCTTATTTGGCCCTTCATTCAGCATGATGCCGTCCCTCCAGCTCGTTTGACATGTGCTTTACGGCGCCTGCGAGATGGCGGGAGCGGATGGGGTCAATTGAAACGCTTCTCTGAGGGTCAGTTGAAACAGGGCCACAGGCCGTTTCAATGGACCCCGGTGACCTTTGCAATGGTTATTGTTCAGGGGCTGTAAACATTAAAGGAAATAGTCCACCTTTGAAATGAGCTTTTAAACTGAAATAGTAGTTTAATAGAGCTCAATTTTTGACCCCTTTTTCTCCAGCCTTTTGCTTGAAAGCACACTATAGCCTGAGATATTTCTCATTTTTCTCATCCGCCCATTTTACCATAGTCTATGTACTTTATGTCACCTATTATGAGGAACTTTGCACTTTTAGCTTTCCAACGACCTATTGAATGCAGCATTTGGAAAAGTAAACCGGACAAAATATTTCCTTAAGAAAGTGGCCTTAAAGAGGAAAACATCCCATTGTTAACCCGCGCCCCGTAGGGGGGGGCCGAAACGGCCCCCCCTGTCCTTTTCGGTCGATATCTCCTAAACGGCTGGAGATATCGCCACCAAACTTTCAGGATTCTCCGGGCATCAATTTTACACATTGTGACCAAAAATTTTTCCAGAGGCTATGATAGGTTGGCCACAAATGACGTCAGAGTGACGTCATGTTCTGTCATTTTCGACCGAAAAAAGACCTTCGCGAGAAGACCTGTCAGGACTACAGCTTTGAAGATACAGAAAAATGATCAATACATAAAAGATGTAGAATTGACAGGGCTACAAAACTGCAATCTCGAATTTTTGAAATTTTTGAGTTTTGACCCCCGAAAATCAAAAAAGCATTTTTTTGGATATATTCGCCAAAAAATCCAAAAAGTTTTTTGAGTTTCGAAAACACCGGAATATAGGTGATAGTGCCTACCGTCTTCTATCTACATACCAAATTTCAGATCGATACCTCGTTTTTTGGCCAAGTTATAGCGAAAAAACTGTTCAAAAATGATGACGTAAAATTTTCAAACTCAATTTTTGGCAATTTTAGAACTCGTAGAGCAAAACGAAGACCACCATTAGACTCCCCGTGACGAGCTGCATCGAATCGATACCCATTTTATGCAAAAATATCAACTTTGAAATTTGACCTAATTTGACCTGACCTTGACCTGACCTTCACAAAAACGTGACCTAGGCTGGCCCCAAAGGCTGCCTAACCCACATAATCGCATTTGTCATGTAAAATGGACCATAAAACATGTATCACACGACACATTCATATTGTGACCTCCGGTGACCTGACCTCGCTGTGACCTGACCTGGTATCAGTGACCTCAGATAGCAAAGTATGTGTTTGACGAACAATGTACCATCGATGGTTTTCAATAAATTACCAATTTACTCGCTTTCACAGCACATTTCTTGAATTGCCTGTGAACGGTGAAAATCTGACCTTTGACCTGACCTGTGACGTCATCGGTTTGACCTAGGTCAATGAAATTTGGTCACAAGGTAGTTCCCGGGTGGGGCTATCGAACGCCGTTTGAATTTTGAAAATCGGCCGGTAACTTTCCGAGATCTTAGGGGGGGGGGCCGAAACGGCCCCCCCCCCCTACGGGTGGTAGGGTCCGCCGGTAGCCCTACGGGGCGCGGGTTAAGGATAGGTGCAATTGACCCCATGGGCTGGTTCAATTGACCCTCGCATCGGGGTCATTTGAAACGGGCGTAGAGCTGTTTTATAAGCATGCGTTTGGCAGCAAAATATGTTTGAAACATAATTTTACATATCTTAAAATAAAGCCAAAGGAGCATATTTTTTCATGGCATTGTGCATTTTTCGATATGACAACTAGATCTCGCTGTGCATTTTAATATATAAAAAGTGGTTCAACTGGCCCCGCTCTCCCCTACAGGAGAAAAGGCAGGCAGTAAACGTAAGATAAATTGAACGTTTGAAAAGATTGGAAAGAAGAAAAGCTCAGTGAAGTGAAGCTATTTGACATGAAAATAAAAGTAGGTAATGCGGCAGAATGCCGTAACAGAACACATCAACATTAGTTCCTGACGAGGGAGCGCGAATCGCGAAACAGATAAAAAACGGCGTGAGAAAAGTAAGGCAGACGGGCTCAAGATCACTATTATAGAATACGGTGTGAGCCTCTGACGGGGTGAGAACGAGACCCGATCCGTCCGTCAGCACCGGCCTGAAGCCTTTCAGCACCGCTATCGGTCTGAAAGGTAACCTAATGACTCAACACTGCGGGTTTTAGCGGCCGATCTAGCCACTCAGCTGGGACGGCGAGCTATTTCCGCCCATTCAGAGACTGACGGTGAGGTTGTGATGGACGCGAGAGGCCTATCGAGCCCTGTCGGTACCCCTCAGACCTGTCCACAGCGGGTCCGCCCCTCCCCGCCCTCCCTCCCCGACCCCGCCGCTCGGCCCGCCCGTCCCGCCCCGCCCTAGTCCGCCCGCCCGCCCGACCGACACTCCCGACTGAAAGTGGCGAATTCCTTCCATTCAGGCGTGGCATGCAAATCATAAGCCATACATTACTGCTCCACAATCGTATAAATATTTTCGTTGGATCGTCCTTTGTCGACTGAAGAGCCGGAACGGCTCAGGCAGGAGGTACTCCACCCAAAGGACGGGGCGAAGCGGCTCCTAAGGGGAGAGGCGGAGACGAAAGAGGGATAGAAAGAGAGAGAGAGAGAGAGAGAGAGAGAGAGAGAGAGAGAGAGAGAGAGAGAGAGAGAGAGAGAGAGAGAGAGAGAGAGAGAGAGAGAGAGAGAGAGAGAGAGAGAGAGAGAGAGAGAACGGACAAACAGCATAACAAAAGGACTCATTGACCTCAGTTCCAGCGACTCTGACGGACCAGATCACATCTTCATACTCGCTCCGGAGAGAGTTCGTCCAATACCGTCAAGTCGCCCGCCCGTCACCCTGAGTGTTGACAGGTGGGGCAGGCGCCACTGTGGCGTGATTACCGGGGAGCGGCCATTGACAGCTGGGGGCGGCGGCTCAGTGAGTCGGTGAAGGGCTCAGTGAGTCGTCGAGGAGTTTCTGAGCGGTAGCGGTATGTGGGGTATAGACACCGGAAATGGGAGCGGCTGGAGGCGGGTCTAGCGACAGAACGGGAGGTCTCGAGCCACGAACGGCACTCCGTCAGAGGGCGGCACCGTTCGACTCGTGACTGGTCTGTGACATCACGATGCTAATAGTGATTGGATTTGTCACTGGCCAATGATAAGTTCGGTGGATTGCTGATTAATATGAACTTGGTGGTTGGAAATGGATGCGTAAATCCATACACGCGACATTTAATTGCTGACCTCATGAGGTTTCAGTTAAAATTGTATCACGCTTCATACAAAGGTCAATAAACGCCAGACTCAATGAGTTCCCTGCCCAGAAGGCTCCTGTCACTGCAGGTCACTGTTATTTTCTCCATAAACCCTGCAGCATCTGTCGTGTCCGTTCAGGCATACAAGCTGTCGTCACACACATGGTCACATCCGAATCGATTCGTTGTCAACTCATCATGGATGAAACCAGGATGAAGAGTTCACGCATGAGTTGTTTCCGTCCTCGGGTTCAGCTCCAACCCTGCATGCAGCATGTGCACTTCCTGGATTGCTACAAGCGATCAACAACTCGTGATGACAAGATTTTCTCGGCGCTCTCCTCGCTTGCACAGATGAGGAAGAGCGTGCAAGGAGCGTGCAAAGACTCTGCGTGAGCGAGAAGAATGAGAAGATTGCGTAGAAAATGAGAAAAGAAGATGAGACGCCGCGACTAAGCGCCGAGGTTCGATCACCTTCCTTTTGCAGCGTACGCACGGCACGGGGCAACCGCCCGTCATGCTTTGTGCAGGCCACTATATCACGAACCCATTATATCGTACACTGAAAACTTAAGTCGCCTATCTGTCACGCACCTGAGTGCAAGCCCTGACCCGCGGGATGTGCGTGAGACCCACGGATGACAAGCGACCTGCAGCGCCGGCCGGCGGTGAGTAGCGCGTGATGACGGCCCCTCGAGACCTGTAATGAGGGCGCTCGGTAATAGCGTTCTGAGATGACCGACGCGGGTGTCGTGCACCCCAGCCAGAGGAGGAGGATTGACAGGACAGGACGCATCGGCGCTGCAGCCGCTGTCGCTGTTATTGTCTTCGCAGAAAGTGGCGCGGTGTCACAGCTCATAACGAGTGCCCTGGAGGGTGGCTCAAGGCGAGAGAACTGTTTGAAAATAGCCCTAAGTGTCTGTTTGGAGTGCGTGCAGAAAATGGCAGAACTGGCAGAGCTCATCAGCAGGGACATCCTGAAACTGTCCCGATCTATTGTAACTGATGGAGGCGAATGGTAGGCCTGACGCACTGAGAGGTTTTCCTGAAGAGAGGAACTCACGAGATCGCTGGATGTGACGACCAGTCACCGAGATTGACAGACTGCCGATTATGACAGGTTCAGGAAGTCATGACAGGGGCCGTCACTTTACCATGACCGCAGCTCCACTCCTGAGATAACAACAATAACAAAAAAAAAACATTTAGCTAGATATTCAATGCCGGCCCGTGAGTCTCGTTTGCTTCTCGCGCATATAACATGATGATAGCTGCTCATGAACAACGCAACATCTATCAACATTGTCGCCACAATGACTTGCTAATGCACAGTAATTTAACCTGTCAACAATGCAATAACGCACAGTCATTTGATAAAAATGCGTCTTGATTTCAGCAAAATTGTTTGACTAAGACGCTTATCCCACTTAAAAGCCAACATGAATCTTTATTGATTTAATTATCGACTTCCAACAAGCAGAACTGATATATGAATTGATCAGCTAAACGACTAAATGCACATAGCAAAACTCTTCAAAACCTGTCACATAATAAGTTATTTTATCTAAGATAACCCCAACTCAGTTCAAAAATCGCTGTTTTAAAAGCCAAACCCCTGAAAACAGCGAAAACTATATAGTTGAATTTAATCGCGTAGAGCTGCAAAACCTTTTTTTTAGTATAGTCGGCAGTCCATCCAGCTTATCCGGCGCTCACGCTTTACCTCTGGTCTCTCGCCTCATATTTACAAATCACAGTACAATCCTTCCAGATATGCTACATAAGCGAACCCACCACCAGATCAGACCCGGAGCCAGGCGAGCTCATTTGTCTCGACCTAAGTCCACACACGGGGAACTGAAAACCCGTCCAAACGCCCATCTCTAACTGACACCG
Organism: Amphibalanus amphitrite; assembly: GCF_019059575.1. Lineage (NCBI taxonomy): Eukaryota > Metazoa > Arthropoda > Thecostraca > Balanomorpha > Balanidae > Amphibalanus > Amphibalanus amphitrite. The sequence continues at coordinate 447,245 of NW_024881522.1, forward strand.
TATCGGGCCGCTGGCCATCCGTCAGTGAGCGGCGTCATCGCGCCACGAGCGCCACATTTGTCTCCGGCTCGTGCGGCGGCGTCTGGGCTGCTCCGCGCCACATTTGTCTCCGGCCCGTGCGGCGGCGTCCGGCGCTGCCCCGTCTGTCCTTCGCCGCGGGGGCCGCCTCATAAGGCGACCCACTACACCCATCAGTGCCGCCGCGGCCGCGATGGGACACGATACCGGTGATCTTTGTGATTTCGAGATACCGTGTTACCAACCGTGATGCCCGTGATACCGTGTAAATGTTAGTGTGTTTTAGCGGCATCACGCGTCCTGAGAAGGGGTAGCGAAATGCGGGCTGTGTCTCAGACCAGAAGCGTCTCCTCCAGTGTCAAAAGCGCCGCGCCGGGAGCGTCGTCTCACAGCGCCGGGAGCGGTGCTCTAGAGGCCCAATCGCGACGGACGCGGAACCCTGGCCCCAGGCGGCTCACCGCGACGGAGAAATCACGGTGACGAAACGTCCCTTCGCGACCGCCGCCGCCGCCGCCGCTAGCACCGGCACGCCGCCGGCCTACGGCGCGACCACAATAGCAGAAACTGCCGCTTCATGCCTTTAGTGGTAATTACAGATATTACTGCGATATGTTATTATCGCCGCAAAGCTTCTGGGTTACCCTAGCCCGCGGCGGGCCGCGGGCGGTGTTGGGAGCAGGTCGACGGAGGTGTTTTTTTTTTGCGCGCTCCGCGCACCATTACTGGGAAGGTAATGTGAGCCGGGACTAATGACCGACAGGGTGCCGCTCGTCGTGACGCCGTCAGAAGCGGTTTGTTTGTAAATAGCCGGCGATCGAGACTGGCGGGCCGGCGCGAGCGTTTGTCGTAACGGTCGACGAGTGAATCTCAGCCGACAGCCACTCACCCGTCCCCGTCCTCACACGCCGTTCACTGGGGGTGATGGGGTAATTAGTGAGCGGGGAGGGCGTGGAGTGTGCACGGTAGCAAGGTCGGGTCACCAACGGTCGTCGCAGACTAATGGGCCGGCGAGCGACACAAAGTGATGCGGGACAGGCGCTAATGCTGGTTGCCGGGCGGGAGAGGGTGGGAGGTGGAAGGGAGAGGGTGGGAGGAGGGCGGCAGAGGGTGGGAGGCGCGGCGGGATCAAACCCGGGTGACGCGGTGGATCAGACGAATGGTGGGAGAGTTCCGCGTGTCCTGGTGTCTGGGAAGCAGCCGTTGGAGTGGGAGGAGTTTGATGTTTTTGAACTCTTGATTAATGAACGTCTTGAGATAATGTTTGAAGTTGGATGCTGAGGCCAGCATCAGTTCCAAGTTCCAACCGTTCTTTTTCTAAATAAAACCTTTAGCTAAACCCATATCTATAGCTCACTGCAATGGTGGAATCCGTTTTTTCCCTAGATTTGAACAAGAAGATGCCGAAGTTGGGCTAAGTGATTTTTTGTTAGTAGATATTGTAACGATTATATGACTATTTTACGTGCTAAATTGAGTCTGGGTTAAATTATGGTTCCAATGGAACATTTCCAGTAAAGTTGGGAAATTGGAAGGTTGAGTCTAATTTCACGAATGACAATCTAATGTTTTAATTATTTCATGAGTCAGAACAGAGTGTCCAATAAAAAATTTCCGTTTTTTTTTTCTCGGTCACCTTTTCGTTTTGTTTTGCTATATACCATGTTCTTCGTTCTCAGTCCCTCGCTCCCCATCTGCATCACTCCTTTCTGTCTGTCTGTCTGTCTGTCTCTCCCTCCCCCCTCTCTCTCTCTCTCTCCATCTCCCTCTCTCTCTCTCTCTCTCTCTCTCTCTCTCTCTCTCTCTCTCTCTCTCCTCGTCTGCCGTCTCTCTCGGCCGTCTGTGCCGCCCTCACAGCCTCTAATTACACCTGCCGCCGACGAGTCCGCCCGCGGTCTCCAAGTGCCTTCGTCCCGTCTGTCTGACGTCGACACCCGCTCACAAAAAACACACCTCAGACAGCCAGCTGTCCATCCAACGTGCTAAAACAAATATTCCACCAGACAGCAGCGCTCCATGGGTGGAATTTATTATTTCGGGAGGGCAGAAAAAAGACGCGTGACGTCGCCTCGTGCTGACTGTGGATTTTGGACGGAGCGCGATCGACGACTGAGGTGGTCGGTTTGGGATGTGGTGGGATGCCAGGATGACACACATGGGCCGAGGGTGTGGTGACCGGTGTCACGCACGATCTGTGACATGGCGCTGTAACATATAGTGACATGCGGTGGGTGATGGTGCAAGGTTCGATGTCAGCTGATTTAATTCTACCGTTGACATGTCACGCGGAAATAAAGCTTGCTGCTTAGTTAGGCCAATCTTTAAATGATAAGGAAAATCTTAAAATGTGACTATGATAGCCTTATATTGCTCTGGTTCTGAACATCTCAGACCATGAACGCGAGCACATATTATTGTGCTCATAAGCAGCCCGGGAGCCCGGAATCCTGGGAGTCCCATGGCTAGACTCGGGCCCATGGGACAATCAAGAATGGGATGAAAAACAGTCTCGGACCCTGACTTCACCAACGCGCTCTGTAGCGGATAATGCCCATCCACCCCCTCTGTAATAGCAGGGCAAAGCAGCCAGCTGCGGCCAGTGAAAAATGGCAGAAAATAACACCCGAATCCGTGCAGTTGACAAGCAGAACGGAATCCATTTGGGCCCTCCGTGCCTGTATAATTGATGATCATTAGTCCCCATGGTAAAAGGGCTCGGTGACACGCGCTCGCAGTTAAATGGCCATTTTCACGATGGTGGCCTCCCGTGGAAGCGCATAGTATTAGTCAAAGGATGACATGTGGTAGTTCATGCGGTGAATAAACTTCACATGTTGAGCCAGTCTTCATGCATGGCATGCGCCCGGAAAAAGGGTGCGAATGTTTGGTATTTATTGCAAAAAAGTGACCATCACATGTACTTTGAAGTTTGAATGATAGTTCACTGTTCACGTACAAAATATGCGAAGTGATCTTTTTTAATGCTATGTAATTTTTCATGCAAAACATGTGACCATATTCTTAGCCATGGCATTCATGTAGACATATCCTTACGATATCATAACTCCAGGCATAAATGCTCTTCGCTTAGCACACCAATCTAGTTAGCTGCGAGTCTCACGACAAAAAAGAACTATTCAGTAGCGCACTATTCTATATCCAGAGACAAAAAAGTTCTCGAAAATAACAGGCTCTGTCTTTCCTCATTGTCATTCAGAAGCGGGCGCCGCCACCCAGAGCGTCACCCAGCCCGGTGATCATGAATCTCTTCACCAGACACCCGACTGTCCCCGTCAGTGGCACGTACCAACCCTTTATTACCCGACCCCCTCCCCCGCAGCCGCGGTAACGGGCTCACTGTGTAAAATTGACCGTCTTGATTAATGAATGGGTAGGAGGCCGACCCGGTCCGACCCTGGGACCGCTCTGCAAACGGTAAAACCCGCGTCTGGACAGCTGGGAGGATAATAGTCCGGTGTGGTGGTGGGCGCATCACCCATCTCCACCGCTGCCCTCCGCCCTCCACTGGCCCTCCACTGGCCCTCCGCCCTCCGCCCTCCCTCCGCCCTCCGCCCTCAGCCCTCCGCACTCCGCTGGCCCTCCGTCCAGCCGGCCAGCGCGCCGACCCCAAATAAAGTCATTTCTCAAAGCTGACATATTCGGTGTACCATGGACACGCTGCATGATTATACCAATCGAGCGGACGGATTCGGCGTCTGCGTTCGCTGTGGCAGGTGGTTAGAGAGTTATTCTCCGGTGCTCTGCCGTTTGTAGATCAGGGGTTCTGCGCTGGTGTGACGTAGGCGGGTGTGACCGTTTGTGACCGTTAATATATGTAGTAGGTATTCAGACCGGGACTTTATTGTGAGTCAGAGATGGTGGGTGATTGTGAGTCAGAGTCAGATCCTTCAACTTCGATGACCGACGAGCATGCATGCCTATTGCCTGATTATAACAGATATTCTATAGATTAGGCATACACAATACAATTTATATGAATAGGTACTAGGTAGGTATGGCAGCGGACATGCAGGGAACGTCTAGGGGAGTTTGCACATGAACATTTTTGAAATTTAAATTTTCATAACTTGTTGAGTCTTTACTGACCTAAAAACGAGAGAGAAACGGTCCAAAACGAGATTGTCCTGTTTTGAGTCACCCGTTCATTGAGAAACTTCACGAACTTTCATATCGCCTTTTGTTTAAATAAACCTTCACATATAAGCCACCATTTTTGATACACTATTTAAGCTTGCAGAACTGTCTTCCAGTTCAAAACCAATCCCTCTGGTGGGACCGCCTCCCCGACCGCTGCGTCTACAGGCCTGACGACGGTACCGAGAGCTGAGGCGCCGCTACGGTACCGGTAGCGACATCTCTGAACAGACTCCCAAACTACACTCGGCCCACAACGCCGACCGGCGGCTTGCAATTTATTATTTACTGATAAGCACTGGCGGATCCGGGAGGGGGGGGGGTATTGGGGCAAATGCAACCCCCTGCAGTGCCCAAATTCTACGATTTTTTTCCGATAATACAGCGGAAACTTGACAACTTTTATTACCGAAAGTTTGTTTTAAACTGCACAGCGATGTGTAAGGAATCGAAATGTGATGGGATTTTGAAATTTGGAGATTTTGGGGGGGATATGCCCCACTCTGCACGCAGCGTCCAAGACCGCCTTCCTGGATCCACCAGTGCTGATTATTGATACGTGAATGATAGTTAACGAGAAATAGCAATAAAAAACTTGACCGAAAGAAGAATGAGTGACTATCATAGGCGGCGGAACGGGGGGGGGGGGGCACCGGGACACCGTGCCCCCCTTTGATTTCGGCATTTTAACACTAGCCCTATGAGCGTTGCATGGAAAGAATGGGACCAAAAGTCGGCAGTGCCCCCCTTAACTGAAGTTGTTCCGCCACCACTGGGTCGATGCGTGACGAGAGGAGAGGTTACGCATGATGCATAGTGAGCTGGTTTATGTAGATACTGATAAGTCTTCCCCGGCTGACATTGCCAAGAGCAGAGTCACCTGCACTTGCTATGACAGATTTCAGAGTCGCTGCTCTGCCTGACGAATCAGCTTCTGCTTCTGCTTCACCTGCCGACGGCTTGCCAGCAAGACGATGCATGCAGCTGGAGGAACCGGGGACGAAAGCCATGATCGACCTGAAGGCTCCACCGTGATCTTCTTGCCTCTGAGAAACACCCCCACCCCCTAGTGTGGCGTGGTGTAATGCTTTTTCTGTAACCTGCACTCAGATTTTATCTAAGGTCAACAGTTTAGCATCCAGATGACAAAACTGCCAATATATACTTTTTCCTGCAATAACTTTTGACATAAACCTTGCACGAACTTACTTTTACCAGCATTGTGTTTCTCTCGTCGAGACGCGTCGAATATACTCAAATTTGCCCTTGATAGGCCAACTTGAAAATTTGACCTCTGTTCAAGGTCATAACCTGACCGAAAAATGGCGTGTTGCAATACAGTTGATCCATATCGTCAAGCTGAACACGTCTATGGTGTTTTCATATATGCCTCTAACATGCCTCTACCAAAAGTTATTGCGAAAAACTGTTGGACACCTTTCTCTTGACCTGAGATGACCTCAAGGACATAAGAAGAGGTCACGGGTGCCATTTTCTGGTTCAGTGTGTCATGTTAACCCTCGCATGCCCGGGGGGCGTTTTTCGCCCCCCCCCGGCGAATATTTGCGATAGCTCCCGAACGTTTAGGGATAGGAAAGCGAAACTTTCAGTACCTTTTTTCCCATCAATTTGACATATTCTGAAGCAAACAATTTGGACCTAGCCCCCTTGATTACGTCACAGGGTCGATTTTTCTAGACCCCTGCACAGCAAACTTCGGCTTTACAGACGCGAACTTCAAATAGCTGCTAAACATATAATTTTAGAGATAAAGTCAAATTACGAGCACGGTTGTGCAGCGTTTGTCTTAGAGAAAAATAGAAAAATAGTTTTGGTCACCTGAGGTCAGAGGTCAGGTCAACGACCCCGAGCTGTGGCTTAGTTGTTTGCAAATAACTTCGACAAAAATGGTCCTAGAGCTACGGCAGTGGTACCAACGCATTGCACTGTCAATCCGCGTCGAATGGTATATATTTTGTTTGGAAAGGTCAAGTTTTATGTTGACCTCATGTGACCTCCACTGACCTTTGGCTGACCTTGACACATGGAAGGTCGGTTATGATGGATTCGTACCCGCTGATCACGAATCTGACATCTATTTTCCTCCAAGCCTCTGGAATCTGGATGGCAAAATTGTCTTATTCATTATAACTAACTTGAATCAGTGAAATAGCCTGTAGCAAGTATACTCTTCTGCGACCTTGACCTTTGAGCAGCCTTGTGTCGTAAGATGAACCACAAATAGGGACCTGATGAGCCTCAAAACATTTCAAAACATCTTGGAAGTTAGCACGCAAGATGTACGAAAAAGTGCAAAGTTTGAGGTCAATTTTGCGCATGACTTCGAACCTGACGTTCAATTTTGAGCACATTTTCGGAATTCTCAGATTCTCTGCTTTCGTTTGACACCCAATTTTGCCGATTTTTTTGCACCCTGCCGTCCTCTAAAACGCTTGCTTTGAGATCACTACACATGTGCCGGCTTTTGCTTTTGACCTTGACCTCTGAACTTGAAAATTGACCAGAGGTCAAAAATTTTAGGTGCTTTAGAACCGTCTTGTTAAGACCTTTCGTTTGGCATCACTTTTGTTTCCATAGCTCCCTTATATACGGAGTTAGACAGGGGGCGAAAAGCGCCCCCGGGCTGCGGTGGTTGGGATTACCCCGCCTCCCCCCGGGCCCGGCCGGGTTAATAAGTAACGCGGTATTTGAGAGTGTTTAGAATGACGTTCGTCCAAAGGAGCCGTATTTCATTTTTTCATATTGATTTGCGAGTATGCATAATGGAGAGGTCGCAAATTGATCTGACCTTCATGAAATTAAAATTCCGAGATATGCATTTCATACATACTGTATCTCTCATCAATTGCTGAAAGTTTTAAGTCGATCTGTCACTCGGTGTAGATATGGCAAGCATTGGAACTTTTTCTGAGGTGAGGTTACTTGACGTTGCCTGGTGACCTGACCTTGCGAGACCTCGGTCTGCATTTTTTTCCAACATGCGCATCATAAAATATTTTTGATAAGGTGGTTTGCCAAAAACGGCGGCACGTAGCTCCACCATTTTTTAGGTGCTCGAAGAAAAGCAAAGGGGGTTCAGTCTCAGTCTTCAGACACCCCTCTCCCAGCAGGTCGCGGGATCTGCATCTCGGAGCTATCCGCGTCTTTTTCTTATTAAAATCTTCACGCCAGCCAATCAGATCACCCACGCCCCTTCTCTCCCAGTGTCACAGGTCAGCCGATCAGCTCGGCGGTCACGGAGCACCTCGTGCGAGTACCGGTTGTGCCATCCCGGCAGCACCGATCGCCCCAGGGCAGACGCCGCGCCGCCGCCGCCGCTGTCCTTGACCGGATACAAACGTAACGTAAAGGTTCGACGACACTTGCCGCGCGGAAGACGCCGCCACCGCCGGCGCCAGATGGCGCTGCGCCGCAGACGCCACCGTAGCGTCATATATGGCGCCACGCGAGACGCGAAGATAGGTAGCGATTCGCGCGGATGGTGTCACGGCGCGACAAATTGGCGGAGATAATATGTCTACCATGAGTCGCTCTCGCGGTAGAAGCCGCGCTGTGGATAGCACTTGTAGCAGCATTGTGGATGATAGCCGTTCTGTAGTAAGCAGTCGGGCTGTGGATGACATAGCTGTCGATGATGGCCGTGCTGTGAGTGGTATAGCCGCACTGTGGATGATAGCCGTGCTGTGGATGGTAGCCGTGCTGTGGATGGTAGCCGTGCTGTGGATGGTAGCCGTGCTGTGAATGGTATAGCCGTGCTGTAAATGGCATAGCCGCACTGTGGATGGTGAAGCCGTGCTGTGGATGGTATAGTCGTGCTGTGGATGATGTAACCGTGCTGTGGATGGTAGCCGTGCTGCAGATGTTACGGCCGTGCTGTGGATGGTACGGCCATGTTGTGAATGGTACGGCCGTATTGTGGGTGGTAGGTACGACCGTGTTGTTGGTAGCGGGACTGTGGAGGGTCAAGCCGTGCCCACTGCATCCACTGTGGTATAGACTGAGAGGAAAGACGGTTACGGACTTACGAGGCGGCACACGCTGAGTTTCAAATCTAATTTCATAAACGCTGTGGGACATTCATTCATCCATAAAACAAGAGTCTGCAATACAGCGTAACTCTTATGAGAAAAAAAAAATTAATAATGATCGAAACAGTCAACAGACGTTATTGAATGGTGACTGGTCACGCGCAGGGCCATGAGACAGGACTGCATTCAGCCGTCGATATTGTGGGCAGCGCTTACATATATGTGACATGAACTACTATGTCTCAGTCCATGTCACTTGGCGCCTTCTGAGGACGTCACCGACTGCAAGTCATTGCGGCTGATCAGTTACAAACCTGCCGCGGGTGGGGAGCATGGGGACGCCGTGCGGCGCCTTCCCGCATCCACCGAGACGCCATTCAGTCGGGTCCTCAGCAGGCTGAACTGCAAGACCGCCCTCTGATCTGGGCGAAATGATCACAGGAATGCGATGAGCAGGGTGTCATGAGGATTAATTATCGCTATTATTTGGAATGACACGCCCGTTGTAGTACGTCCGCACAGTAGCATATTTACTGATCACGAACGAATACTTCACAAAAGAACGTGCATGAAATGATCAAACACTCGCTGAAAGACTGCGCTTCAGTTAGACCATCGAATAGCTCGGCCGTTCAAAATAGCGCCGTTTTTGCTCTCGAGTTTTCAATAGCTAAGCAAGTTTGCTGAGGCAGCGACAAGCACCAATAAAGAAACGCGTGAAGACTGTCAAGTCACCATGAACGGAACATGAAAGCGCTGAAACGCACAAACGTGAGAGGTAATAGCAACCAACCAGTGCTGCAGCCACATGCGACAGTGACAATCAATGGCATTTCGAATTGATGCTTCTTTGGCCGCTGGCTGAACGAAAAGTTGAAAGCCTAATGCGACTACGCCTAATGCCTGAAACAGACTCTTTCCGCAGTCAGAAAATCGCTTGCGAGAGCCTATTAACATACATGGAAGCACGCTCGCATCAATCGCACGCACCTCCCGGATGCGATTGATGCGGGAAGAATTATAATGCATTTGAATAGGTTCTCGCATGCGATTTCCCGAACACGGAAAGAGTCTGCTCCAGCCTTAACACGCGCAGTGGGCGGATTTCGCCCACCCCTCCTGTTTTTCGCCAATAACTCGCGCCGCAAGGATAATATCAATGTGAAATTTCGGCTACCTGCCCAGAATTGAATTGCAGATCTTCTCGTGCAAGAAATAAGAAAATCGGTTCACAACTTTTCTAGTAATAGCGGTGTAAAGTCAAACATCCTGCCGCCGCGGCGGCCGGCGCTAGCCGTTACGCGCCGCCTGAATTGTAGACTGTGCCGGGGCGGGACGGTTCCGTCTTTACATCGCGCTCCTTACCGCTGATTATATTAGATTCGCGTCAAATTCGGTGAGAAGACTGAGAAATGTACAGGCAATCATATGGTCAAAGAATTTTGAAAATCAGCCGGTAACAACTTGAGTTATGAGTGTGTAAACACAAAATTGTGATTGCCGCGTTTCCCGCGTCGGCCGATCCCGCTTCAGCCGGCGACATCTTACCCTTAGCAGGCTTCTAACTGCCATATTTATTGTTGGATTATCTAGAAATTTACCATACATACTCACAAATGTTTGCTTTTTCGTATAGTGAAAGATTAGAAAAAATCGACCGGTAACTTTTTCAGTTATCGGCGTGTAAACGCAAAAAAAGTCGCTAATATGGCAGATTTGACCACATTTGACCTCATTTGACCTTGAAGCTATTGACCTAGGGTCATGAAATTCACACACAACAGAGTTCCCCATGGCCCCCACCTACCCTTCAAGCTTCGTCTTTCTAGCTCCAGTGGGAGCTGAGATCTTAGGGGGGGGGGCGACATCCGCCCCCCCCCCCTTCCACTGGGCGTAGTACTCGCAACCCTTCCACTGCGCGTGTTAAAGCCGATATTTTTCCACGGCCTGACATGCATAAAAAAGATACCCTTTACATGACACATGTCAATAGTCATTAACTCATTAGAATTGATCCAGGTGGACAATAACTACAGCGGATACATTTTTATGGAGGGGGGGGGGGTGATGTGAGCTGATCACACATTCGCAGCCATTCAGCTAGACCTAGGCGCTTGAGTTGGCATATGCCATATGTCTCGAACCGTCCTGCTGAAGTCCGAGGCATTTCCGACTGTCCCAGTCCTGTCCAGACACCGTCCCCTTCTGTTGGCTGACTCACCGTTGCCCTGTGTTGCAGGTGGAGGGGGGGGGGGGGGGCGCCAGTGTCCGTGTCGCGAGGGTGGGGGAGGGGAGGGGAGGAGAGTGACCATCTGCCCGCCCGAGCGGAGCCGCTCCAATCTGGCCACGCCATCAGTTGATGCGGGTGGCAATAAATGGACAACGCCAGCCGTGCACGTAGCATGGACGTGAACTCATGAATGTCGTGAGAGGGTAAAATGAGACACCGCCACCGAAACAGATGGCACAAATAGCAGCGATCTGAAGCTACTACTCTGTGCAAAGAATATTCAATCAGAAATAACGTAACTATAACGAATGTAACTATGACTATTATAGACGTCCTTTTCATATCGTAAGATACCCCATTTTGTCGCTTTTTGACTTGACTATTCGTCATCGCACCGGTCGTAGTTTGTATTTGTTGTATGGACTTTCGAACAAACTTACTAACACCATGTGTTTGATACCTATTTACAACATCATTAACTGCATGGCTCAGTGGTTTTAGACTGTGGAATACATGCATAGACGCTGTTGAGCAACGTTGAGTCGCCTACTTTCAGATTATTTTCGTTTTATAGCCCCGAAAGTTCCGATTGACAGAGTGCATCGCAAAGCTTCTGGGGCGTGATTCTTAACAATTCATGCATGACGTACATACCTTGCCTATGTGGCCTCATAACACAGAAAATCAGGACAACACTTATAATGTTTTGTCTTGGTCACGTTTGATTTCCTCGCTAAATGCCAGGTGAATGGCTAGTGATCCGGGCTGGACAGCCCCGACTTCTTTCACAAAGTCGGTATGCATCCGCATCCAGTGTTTCTCGAATGACTCATCGCTTTATAATGCCAATAATCGGGCGAAGCGATGGTGTTATCAGGGGGATCAGGGCCTGGAGTGAACCCTGAAGGAAGCTTACCATTGAGAGGGTATTTAAGCTGTCGACTTACTTGGATCCGATGGTAACGGGGTTGTCTGAGTCACTTCACTAATGTCTGCACAAAACCATACATACATGATGGGTTGTGTGGTTCCTGTGGCCTTTAATAAACACAGTTTAGTCACCTGACCCCTCATCAATCAGCACTGGGTCAGCACGACCCTTCCACTGACTCGTCAGTCCGTGACCTGCCACTGACCCGGGGTCACCACAGTGGGCGTCGGTCGGCCGGTAACAATGCCATCTGGCCCGGAGCGGGGTCAGTTTGGCCTGTCGTAAAGCCTACTGCAGGCTGCACCCCAAGAATGGACGCCGGGCAGACTTGCTGGAGATAATGAGCTCGGTCCCACGGCCGCACACCGGCCCATTATGACCAGAAGAAGCCACCGGCGTCCCTATGGCACAGGTCACGAGTTATGCTCCTCCAGCACTCCTCTAGGTATACAGGAGCGTCTAATGAGAACTACGATGAGAAAATTAGCAAACACGAGAATTCTGCCTTCACGAGTAGTTTTTTTTTTTAATAAAAATTCCCTTAGATTTTACTCAATTTGAAAGCAAACGATAATAATCAAAAGTTAGCCATTTTCCTAGTGACGTATAAGGACATTTTGTTACATTGTGAAATGTGATAATTGCAGTTCTTATTGTCGTTTATTGGATTTGCCACTTTTATTTTTGGTACACTTTCCACAATCCATTTACAACAAATATCACAAATCCTCGTTAACTACAAACGATAATTACAAGCTGTTCTTTCAAAACATAATGTTCATTTCGCCTCCGAGAGACACTACATACACGTTTCCTATCTACTAAAGACCCAGCACGCTTTGCACGTCTCGCCTCTCCTCCCTTTAGCAGTGCTATAACCGCAGAGCTGTGATGTAAAAAGCCAATTGGTACCGGCTTCTGTTCTGAGTAGCCGCGGTGGAAACAGGCGCTAATCGGCTGGGCGCCGGCAGGGCCGGTCCGACATCCATCCGAAGATCATCGGGTTTGTTTTCGGTGTGTCGCTTCATCAATCTGACACAACGTATCATCGTCACACCTTGTGCTGTGTGAGATGTGCTGATCAGCGGGAGGCAGGGTGCCCCGACGACTGGTTGCGCAAGGGTTACGATCCAGCTGTCTGCATGTTGTGGTTTTTCGAAGACGAAGCCTAGCAACTGCCTTGTGTTTAGGGCAGAAATTATTTTTCTAAGTGTGAACTAGAGCTAATTATGCTTTGTTTATGAGCAGGCCTGGTTGTTTCAAAATGCCTATTCCTGGTTGCATCAAAATCTGAGCTTGACATGATATGAAAAAGCTGAGAAGGTCAAAATGATAGCTTTTAAATCTTTGAGACCTGCATGCAGAAGATCTACGGAAGGACTATGATCTGAAATTACTCGCGATGCAGAGCACGCTCAGGACACGGACGATAATTCAGCGAGGTAGTTAAGGGAGTCATGACACGGAGCCTTGAAGCATGCCCGGAGGCCAGTGACTCATCTCTCAGGTTCTCGTTGCTGCAGGTTCAGCGTCTGCCAACGAAACAACTGGCTGCAGAGTAGCATTCAACCTAAGAGAGCCTAAAACTCATTGTTGACTATACGCAACCATCAGCACATATAACGAAAATCAACAGTTTTGGATAAGTTTGTCAACAAACATCATATAGAAAGACCTGATGTTTCTAAGGTAGAATCCTAAATACGGCTTTACCGGCTCCGTTAGATAATACTAGGGTTACCCGCGTGCTCCGCAACGCGAAGAGGGGTTATTTTTTACCCGTGGGTATTGGGTTGGTCTGTGTCGATTTGGTTGGTATCCATTTCGTTCGATTGCTTTTTGACGGCCAAACATTTTGTAATAAAACAAAAAAGATACATCGCATCGAGGTGCCCGTGTCGTATTATCATGCGTTCTACTTAGAATGATTCGAAAACTGGCGTGAAGTCTTTTGAGGGCCATCGATGAATTTCGCTAAAAAATGACAATGTAATGGTTTGGAACATTTACATTTTTAAGAATACTGTTGCTCATCATGCAAAAATGAAGACTGAACCTTGAATAGAATTGAACGCTCTTTCCAACGGTGCCATTTTTAATTGCCAGAGATATCAGATAATGGAGCAAAACCATTTTGATAAACAAAGTGGCACACAATTGACAAACACCATTTTCTCCCGTGATTTGTACCACCTTGATTTGGATCAATCAGCTTTTCACAATTTTTCCATGAGAGGCGGTACATTTTTATTGCGAATAGGCGTTGTTTCAACTCGCTCCGTCTGACGGTCACCTGAAAATAATATGAATTCCCAAATCCGTCCAAAAAGTCAATTTTCCAAATAAAAGTGTCCTCCCCGGTGCACGTGGCGCGTGCCATCCCCTGCATCGCACACCATTCGATGGCCCGTTCGATTCTCTACACGATGTTGTTTTCCAAGTGCCGATCGGACCCCTGGTCGCCAAGATATTGCGCCGGGACCGGACCCGTGTCGACCAAAATTAGCCGTTTTTGCCCGATTTCGCACGCCGATTTATACATGTAAAGTCTATGACGCGAATTTGCACTTTTTGGGCACGCGCCACGCGCTCCCTATCGACCCAATCGAGCCCAGACCCCTCAAAGGCACGTCGCGCATCCTTGATCTATGAGTTGTGCAAGTTTCACCGCGCTAGGTGCAACGGTCTGGCCTGTAGTCCACGCAAAGCACCACCAAGTCGGGACCTCGGTAACGGACAGACGCACCCTCCTCAAATAGTAATATAGACAAGCGGCTGCGCCACTTGCTTTGCTGCGTGGTAGGAAAAATTGCGGCACCAGCCAATTTGCTTTCGAATGGTGCTTGATTCATGTCGATGTGTCGTCTAGAAGCATAGATATGGACGGAAACGTGAAGAGAATTTAAAAAATACTGCTCTGAGGACTTCGTTGGATGAAAGTTGGGTGATACGGGGTCAAGACGGGTCATAGGGGTCAGCCCTGGTCACTCTGGGTCAGGCCAGGTCACATAGGTCACCTCTCGTCTGATGGGATCAGCCCGGACCCCTGTTCTACTTTTGCCTCCACCACTACCCCTACCCCTACCACTACCCCTACTCCTACCACTACCACTGCTCCTACCCCTACCACTACATCTACCCCTACCCCTACCACTACTACTACCCATACTCCTACCCCTACCACTACCCCTACCATTACCCCTACTACTACCCCTACCACTACCCCTACCCCTACCACTACACTACCCCTACCACTACCCCTACCCCTACCCCTACCCCTACTACTACCCCTACTACTACCCCTACTACTACCCCTACCCTACTACTACTCCTACCACTACCCCTACCCCTACCCCTACCACTACCCCTACCACTACCCCTACCACTACCCCTACCACTACCCCTACCCCTACTACTACTCCTACCACTACCCCTACCCCTACCACTACACTACCCCTACCACTACCCCTACCACTACCCCTACTACTACCCCTACTACTACCCCTACCCCTACTACTACTCCTACCACTACCCCTACCCCTACCCCTACCACTACACTACCCCTACCACTACCCCTACCCCTACCCCTACCAACACCGCTGGGTCATGTCAGGTCACAGAATAATTGGATCCAATCAGTACTAAAATATCAGACTTAAAGTGCTCCCAGCCCTGTCCCTGTTCGTACCATTCCATTACCCTTACTCGATTTTGTCGGAAATGGCGCTTTGTGGCAAATGTGGCGCATTGCGGCAAATGCGGTGCATCTGTACCTGTTGTTTGAGCATGCAACCTTGCACCAAATTGTACCCTTATCGGGCCATATTTGACAAAACTGTGCGAGCTGCGGCAAAAATGGCGCCTTGTGACCAATGTGACGCATTGCGGCAAACGCGGTGCGTTTTTATACTTGTATCACAAACTGCTCCCATTGAATGAAAATCAACACATTCTCTCGCCACTTTTTATTCAAATTAAAACTTGCCCATCCGCCAATGCGAGGCACCCGCCGCCGATCGGCATGCATTTAGTTCACAAAGTTTGTCGACCCCGGCTCTCAATGAAGATCTACGAACCGATCAAAATTTCATTGACGTTCTTCCGGCGCGCGTCACGTGCCAACCGTGCACCCCAGCGAGTCGAAACCTAGAAAAGGCGTTGACCCGCTCTTTCACCTATAAGGTGTGCAGATTTCAATCTCCTACGACAAACCGTCTGCCGTGTAGGCGTAACAAATTGAACCCACTACACGGCGTGGCGGACACACACACTCACAGACAGACGGATTCTGTTGGAATAGTAAGTTAGACAAGCGGCTGCGCCACTTGCTTTGCTGCGTGGTAGAAAAATTTGCGGCACCAGCCAATTTGCTTTCGAATGGTGTTTGATTCATGTCGATGTGTCGTCTAGAAGCATAGATATGGACGGAAATGTGAAAAGACTTTAAAAAAGAACTGTTCTGAAGGCTTTGTTGGATGAAATTTGGGTGATACGGGGTCAAGGCGGGTCAAAGGGGTCAGCCCCGGTCACTTTGGGTCAGGCCAGGTCACATAGGTCACCTCTCGTCCGCTGGGATCAGCCCGGGCCACTGTTCTGCTTTTGCCTCCACCACTACCCCTACCCCTACCACTACCACTACCTCTACCACTACCACTACCCCTACCCCTACCCCTACCACTACCCCTACCACTATTACTACCCATACTCCTACCCCTACCACTACCCCTACCACTACCCCTACTACTACCCCTACTACTACCCCTACCCCTACCACTACCACTACACCTACCCCTACCCCTACCCCTACCCCTACCACTACCCCTACCACTACCCCTACCACTACCCCTACCACTACCCCTACCAACACCGCTGGGTCATGTCAGGTCACATAATAATTGGATCCAATAAATATTTTTTTTAAAAAAATCAGACTTAAAAAGTTTTAGCCCTGCTCCTATTCGTGCCATTCCATTACCCTTAATCGTATTTGTCGGAAATGGCGCTTTGTGACAAATGTGGCGCATTGCGGCAAACGTGGCGCATTTTCACCCGGTGATTGACCATGCATCTTTGCACCAAATTGCACACATATCGGACCATATTTGACAAAACTGTGCGATTTGCGGCAAAAATGACGCCCTGAGACAAATGTGGCGCCTTGCGGGAAACGCGGTGCATTTGTGTACTCGTATCGCAAACTGTTCCCATTGAACGAAAATCAACACATTCTCTCGCCACTTTTTATTCAAATTAAAACTTGCCCATCCGCCAATGCGAGGCACCCGCCACCGATCGGCATGCATTTAGTTTACAAAGTTTGTCGACCCCGGCTCTCAATGAAGATCTACGAACCGATCAAAATTTCATTGGCGTTCTTCCAGCGCGCCCCACGCGCGAACCGTGCACCCCAGCGAGTCGAAACCTAGAAAAGGCGCTGACCCGCTCTGTCACCTAGAAGGTGTGCAAATTTCAACCCCCTACGACGTACCGTCTGCCCTGTAGGCCGGCTAAATTGAACCCACTACACGGCGTGGCGGACAAACAGACAGACAGACAGATGGATCCTGTTGAAATAGTAGTATAGATTCAAGTAGCTCGATACCGTAATCATGTCGTCTAGCATACCTATTACCATCTACTATTATAAATCTTAAAAAGTCCCACGCCGCCGTCGGGGTTACTCCCTAAAAGGCTTATTAAGGCGCCGTCGATGGACGCACGAGGGTGAAATTTTCACGACTCGTGGGTCACGTCATTCAACAGGTCGTATTAAATTTTGGGCACGATGCGGCCGGGGGTGCGCCCGTGGCGCGTGCTCATGTGCGCCATAGGGTTAGCATTAGAATCGGCAAAAACAGGCTATTGCTCGGGAACGGTAAGGGCTACGGGGGTGAAATTTTCGCTGTAAGTCGATCGCGTGCACTCATTTGTCGTATTAAATTCTTGAGGGGGTGGGTTCAGCGGTGTGCACGTGATGGGGCCGCGACCGGCGCCGAGCAGAGGGCACGTGCTTTAGGCTCAGTTTCTTCGCTTGCAGAACTGAGCAAAATCAGAGCCGGGAGGTCGTTGACCTTTGGCAATGAATACCGACGCCGGGCACCGCTCGGCAAGAGGATTCGCCAGTAAATACAATTAATTTATTTTTGCAATATCTCAGCCGTTTCTGGGCCGATTTAGCTGAAACTTGGACTGTCGGTGGCAGTGTAGGGTAGGGTAGGGTAGGGTAGGGTAGGGTAGGGGTAGGGGTAGGGTAGGGTAGGGTAGGGTAGGGTAGGGTAGGGTAGGGTAGGGTAGGGCAGGGCAGGGTAGGGTAGGGGATTGTAGGGTAGGGTAGGGTAGAGTAGGGTAGGGTAGGGGTAGGGTAGGGTAGGGTAGGGTAGGGTAGGGTAGGGGTAGGGTAGGGTAGTGTAGGGTAGGGTAGGGTAGGGTAGGGGTAGGGTAGGGGTAGGGGTAGGATAGGGTAGGGTAGGATAGGGTAGGGCAGGGGTAGGGTAGTGTAGGGTAGGGTAGTGTAGGGGTAGGGTAGGGTAGGGTCGGGTCGGGTAGGGTAGGGTAGGGTAGGGTAGGGTAGAGTAGGTAGGGTAGGGTAGGGTAGGGTAGGGTAGGGTAGGGTAGGGTAGTATAAGGGTAGGGTAGGGTAGGGTAGGGTAGGGTAGGGTGGGGTAGGGTAGGGTAGGGTAGGGGATTGTAGGGTAGGGTAGGGTAGGGGATTGTAGGGTAGGGTAGGGTAGGGGATTGTAGGGTAGGGTAGGTTAGGGGATTGTAGGGTAGGGTAGGGTAGGGTAGAGTAGGGTAGGGTAGGGTAGGGTAGGGTAGGGTAGTGTAGGGGTAGGGTAGGGTAGGGTAGGGTAGGGGTAGGGGTAGGGGTTGGGGTAGGGTAGGGTAGGGTATGGTATGGTAGGGTAGGGTAGGTTAGGGTAGTGTAGGGATAGGGGTAGGGTAGGGTAGGGTAGGGTAGGGTTGAATTAAGTAACATCCTAATCTTACAAAGGGCTCGAACAACTCGCATGCATCACCATCATACTTTACAGTTCAATTAAAAGCAGTTACCCAGTTCTTCACAAATAATACCAGCAAGTTTCTACACCCAAACTAATGCATCCGTTAATCATACATATCAAAACATACAGTTATCGCGTAAACCTGTACCTCTAGTCTATATTATAAATCCTAAAAAATCCGCCGCCGTCGGGGTAACGCCCAAAAACGCTTATTGCGGCGCCGTCGATTGACGCAGGAGGGTGAAATTTTTACCACTCGTGGGTCACGTAATTGAACAGGTCATATTAAATTTTGGGCACGATGCGGCCGGGGGTGCGCCCGTGGCGCGTGCTCACGTGGTGTGCCATAGGGTTTACACTAGAATCGGCAACAGACTATTGCTCGCGAACGGTAAGGGCTACGGGGGTGAAATTTTCATGCCAAGTCGAGCGCGTGCATTCATTTGTCGTATTAAATTTTCGACGGTGTGGGTTCAGCGGTGTGCACGTGGTGAGGCCGCGACCGGCGCCGAGCAGAGGGCACGTGCTTTAGGCTCAGTTGTTCGCTTGCAAAACTGCATATTTACGTCTGGACAACGAGTTGCGTTGGGGAGGCCGGAAATAGTGGCGATTTCAGGACCGCAATAATGGACCGTCATTTGAATGATTCTTTTTTTAAACGTGCACTGTTTTTAGCCGAAATTTAGTTCTTACTACAAAATATTTTGTTATTAGATTTTGGCCGAGAATGAGTACCATCAGGGCCAAGTTTTTACTATTATTGTATTTTGTCCAGAAGCATATAGTGCTGTTTTATTGCAGTTTATGCGCGTTTGTTACAAAATATGAAGCGAACCTGCAAAAAAGTTCCAAGATAACGTTGATGCATATCGCAAAATATCATATTGACCTGACCTCAAGTTCATCCGTTCCTTCCATGATTGACTAGACAGATTTCAATTTACACATTTCAATTTTATCTTGGATCAGAGAAGAGGAGAGAGAAGTGGGAGCTATTTTATTTGTGCCTTCATGTCGAATTGAAGATGGATCATTACATTTTCAAGGCGTTGATCAACCAAACATTTCATTGATTTAGTCTTTCTCGTACATAAGCAGTGGCTAAGAAGAAAAAGTTAATCATAATACCTGAAGTTCAGTCATCTTACTTCAACTCAAACTTTGCAGCAAGATCCCCAAGGACAGAGGATATATTGTATACCCATCCTGTAAATCAGAGCATTTTTGTGCTTGCAAAGGCTTAAGTTATCTCAATTTGTTGTGTGCTCGGAGTGAGGCTATGGGCATTTTGTTGTATGATTATGCGGAGATTGAATATAATTGTGACCCTGTGATTGTTTGTATATTTACTACAGTCAAACAGCATATTCAAATAACATACTCACCTAGCTCATAGCTGTACCCCGCAGGATTTGTACTTATTGATGTCTCATGTCTCGAGCATGAATAAAGCACTAAACTAGCTGAGTTATCATTTCCCACATTTTTCTGAGCATCTAACATGGCATACAGCAGTGCAGAGCAGCTTCAGAGAAGAAACACTTTAAATGCACAGACTCTCACCAGCCACCCAATGAGCTAGTTCCTCATTTGGCTGTTTCCCTGGACCCTGGATGCAGCTTGGCAAGATGAGCTTACTGTTGGGAAGTTGAAGGTTAGCAGGTAAGATTGAGTTAGGGTGAGTACCTACCTATAACTGGGTGCTACTGCTATGCAGGTCTTGGCTAGGTTGCAAATATGTATGATGATTGAGGTTATGTCAGCTGTCGGGTTAGTCAGGTATGCACACTGTTCAGGTCACATTTCTATGGACACTGGCCACTGGGGCAAATTAAAACCTAATATAACCTAACCCAACTAAACCTACACAATTACTGACTACAGGAACAAAGCACCTACCTACTTGTGCCTGCATCTCGTACCATGTCAAAGCAGTGGCGGATCCAGGGGGGCAGAATGGGCATTTGCCCCCCCCCCCAAACGGCATAATTTTAACATTACGCCTATGGACGATGCATGGAAAGAATTGATAAATTGTTATGGTTTGCCCCCCCCCCCTCAAAACTCTGAGCTGGATCCGCCTCTGTGTCAAAGTAAAGTTCCTTGGTGGAAGATTACCCTCAGTACTTTTTATCCCAGCCCTGTGAAGAAAACTAATACTTCTAAGTTCTGAGTCACTGCTGGCCATCCACAGAAGAAAAAAATGCTGAGAGCTTTCAGCTTTGCCATTGTATATTGGACCAACAATCACTATCACAAATGACTAATGAACACATATGATAACATCGTTGCATGGATTGTCACATTGACAATTTTACTACAATCCTTTTTCCAAGAAATACAGTAATGATTAACATCAAAATAAACATAAAGTGGATTTAGTGATCCAAGCTTTCTCCTCCAGTAGCAATGGAATGATCGCATGTTTCATTTGCCAGACACTGAGTACCTGATGCACATTACCGTCTGCATAGCATCTAATCATAGTAAAGCTGCCCGAGTCCATTCATTCTAGATTTTTCACTTGATAGTTAGCACTAACTTATCTTGTAAGTTATCATTCAATAATATGCACTCATCAGTCAACATTTTCTGGCATGATACTGCTCAGCGTGCTCTTCAGTATTGATTCAAGATCTCAATCTGCAAAATTATAGCTTGTTTTCGGCCAATAATGATGAGCTCTTTTAATTTTACTTTTTCTTGCTGAATATGAGCCCGATCAACTTGCGTTTATCAACCAAAATTTCATAACTTCCAAGTTCAACTTGATATTGTTATTGCTAATGCTCAGGGTCAGGACCTCTGTCTGCTGTCAGGCTTCTTGATACTTGGGGTTGTTTTCAGTCAACATGCTTCTTAAATATGATATACGTCAATGTTAAGGGATTCAAAACATCCAACAAAACGACGTACAAGAGTACGGAAACCACCAGATAAACTTGAAAAGGGCCTTGGAACAGAGCCAAGCGGTGCTCCATTTGTTTGTTTACAATTATTGTAGTGCTGATGTATTTTTAGGACTCTGACGGTCGGCTTATAAAAAATGAAACGTTTTTACAAAAGTTGTAGTGCAACTAATTTTTATCTGAAAGAACTAAAATATTCAAAAGCCAAACACTATGCAATACATGAATCGGAACGAAAAAGTAACCCAAAAATCCAGCCTAATCACCGGCTCCTAAAACCGCGACAAAGTCAGCACTTTTCCCCGCAACTCGTTGTCCAGACGTAAATATGCTGCAAAACTGAGTGAAAAGCATTAGAGCCGGCAGGTCATTGACCTTTGACAACGAAGGCCGACACAAGGCACCGCTCGCCAAGGGGATTCGCCAGTAAATACTATTAATTTGTTTTGCAATATCTCAGCCGTTTCTGGGCCGATTTAGCTGAAACTTGGACAGCTAAATCGGTAGGGTAGGGTAGGGTAGGGTAGTTAAGTGTAGTGTAGTGTAGTGTAGGGGTAGGTTAGGGTAGGGTAGTGTAGGGGTAGGGTAGGGTAGGGTAGGGTAAGGTAAGGTTAGGGTAAGGTAGGGTAGGGTAGGGTAGGGTAGGGTAGGGTAGGGTAGTGAAGGGTAGGGTAGGGTAGGGTAGGGGTAGGTTAGGGTAGGGTAGTGTAGGGGTAGGGTAGGGTAGGGTAGGGTAGGGTAGGGTAGGTTAGGGTAAGGTAGGGTAGTAGGGTAGGGTATGGTAGGGCAGGGTAGGGTAGGGTAGGGTAGAGTTAGGTAGGGTAGAGTTAGGTAGGGTAGAGTTAGGTAGGGTAGAGTTAGGTAGGGTAGAGTTAGGTAGGGTAGGGTAGGGTAGGGGTAGGGTAGGGGTAGGGTTGAGTTCAAAAAGGGCCCAACATACAAAACACTTGAACACCCCGCAACTATCACCATCCCTTACAGTTCAATTAAAAACAGTTACCCAAATCTACCCAAATAATACACCTAAAAATACAAGTCAATCACCCAAACTAATGCACCCGTAACATAACATAAATCAAAACATACAGTTATCGCGTAAACCTGTACCTCTAGTAGTGTAATAAATAACAAGTGAAGACACTTCACCAATTTATAATGCAAACTCGTGTAACAACTTTTCTTCAGCTGGGAGTGGGCTATGTAGCTACTCACGCTGTAGTATGACGTAATAAAACGTCATAAAACGTCACTTCCTAAATCATTGAACGCTATCCTCGGCCTACATCATCGTCTTCCATGCCCTGTCATGATGGATTTTTTAATTGACTTAGGCAAGAAAACCCACGTTTTTTATTCCACTAAATGAAGGTAAATAATCCCAGTTTCTTACAGAATGCCTTGGTAGACACAAAATCAGAGGACATCGATGTGCCACAGCCCAATGAAAGTCCTACTCGATCTAAGTGCGCTCCAACATGTTGAACATCGTATCAGCATGCAGTCTATTCCGTAACGTTACTCTCGAGAACCCACTGTTTTTATTGCATGTATGGTCGCTTACTGAATGCAATGTGACAGAACCGGTATGAAAATAGTCAAAAACAGAGGACATCATAAGACCACCGGCTCCTAAAAGTGTAGGGTATTTTGACAACGTCCCTAAAACATGACCCATTTTGATCGAACCTTTGACTGACATAGACTCGAGAACCCATGTTTTTTATTGTATTTATTGAAAGAAAATAATCTCATTTTCTTATAAAATGCGTGAAAATATTTAAAATCAGAGGACATCGATGTGACATAGCCCGATGAAAGTCCTACTCGATCTAACTGCGCTCCAACATGATGAACATCGTATCAGCATGCAGTCTATTCCGTAACGTTACTCTCGAGAACCCACTGTTTTTATTGCATGTATGGTCGCTTACTGAATGGAATGTGACAGAACCGGTATGAAAATAATCAAAAACAGAGGACATCATAAGACCACCGGCTCCTAAAAGTGTAGGGTATTTTGACAACGTCCCTAAAACATGACCCATTTTGATCGAACCTTTGACTGACATAGACTGGAGAACCCATGTTTTTTATTGCATTTATTGAAAGAAAATAATCTCATTTCCTTATAAAATGCGTGAAAATATTTAAAATCAGAGGACATCGATGTGACATAGCCCGATGAAAGTCCTACTCGATCTAACTGCGCTCCAACATGATGAACATCGTATCAGCATGCAGTCTATTCCGTAACGTTACTCTCGAGAACCCACTGTTTTTATTGCATGTATGGTCGCTTACTGAATGGAATGTGACAGAACCGGTATAAAAATATTCCAAAACAGAGGACATCATAAGACCACCGGCTCCTAAAAGTGTAGGGTATTTTGACAACGTCCCTAAAACATGACCCATTTTGATCGAACCTTTGACTGACATAGACTCGAGAACCCATGTTTTTTATTGTATTTATTGAAAGAAAATAATCGCATTTCCTTATAAAATGCGTGAAAATATTTAAAATCAGAGGACATCGATGTGACATAGCCCAATGAAAGTCCTACTCGATCTAACTGCGCTCCAACATGATGAACATCGTATCAGCATGCAGTCTATTCCGTATAAACGTTACTCTCGAGAACCCACTGTTTTTATTGCATGTATGGTCGCTTACTGAATGCAATGTGACAGAACCGGTATGAAAATAGTCAAAAACAGAGGACATCATAAGACCACCGGCTCCTAAAAGTGTAGGGTATTTTGACAACGTCCCTAAAATATTACCCATTTTGATCGGTCCTTTGATTGACATGGACTCGAGAACCCATGTTTTTTATTACATTTAATGAAAGAAAATAATCATATTTTCTTATAAAATGCGTGAAAATATTTAAAATCAGAGGACATCGATGTGCCACAGCCCGATGAAAGTCCTTCTCGATCTAAGTGCGCCCCAACATGTTGAACATCGTATCAGCATTCACTCTATTCCGTAACGTTACTCTCGAGAACCCACTGTTTTTATTGCATGTATGGTCGCTTACTGAATGCAATATGGCAGAACCGGTATGAAAATATTCAAAAACAGAGGACATCATAAGACCACCGGCTCCTAAAAGTGTAGGGTATTTTGACAACGTCCCTAAAACATTACCCATTTTGATCGGTCCTTTGATTGACATGGACTCGAGAACCCATGTTTTTATTGCATTTAATGAAAGAAAATAATCATATTTTCTTATAAAATGCGTGAAAATATTTAAAATCAGAGGACATCGATGTGCCACAGCCCGATGAAAGTCCTTCTCGATCTAAGTGCGCCCCAACATGTTGAACATCGCATCAGCATTCACTCTATTCCGTAACGTTACTCTCGAGAACCCACTGCTTTTATTGCATGTATGGTCGCTCACTGAATGCAATGTGACAGAACCGGTATGAAAATATTCAAAAATAGAGGACACCGTAACAGTACCGGCCCTTAGATGTGTAGAGTATTTAAACAAAGTCTGTATTATACGAGTCATTTTGATCGGTCTTTTCCTTCACTTTGACTTGAGAACCTATGCTTTTTATTGCGCGAAATGAATGAGCTTCATCACATGTTCATTGTTCCTATTGAATGCATTATAATATGCAAAATCAGGGGACATCGATGCGTTTCAGCCCGGTGAAATGCCCAGTTGATGAATAGCTGTTTGGCCCATTTTAACACTGCGTCGGCATTTACACAGCATCCGAACGATATGCCTGATAAGAGAGCATGAATTCCTAGGTATTGCGAGCTATGTATGCATTGGTGCCTGTCCAGTGTTCATACGCTTTACCCATTGTGGCATAAAGAAGACATTCTTAGCTTATAAAGATATGTAGTAAAAATAGGTTTTTGGTCTTCTCATTATGTTTAAGTGGTATTACATTTCAAGTTGCGTGTAGAGGGATTTATTTTCAGTGTTTTGTCGTAAATAAAAGTGAATTAGCTGTTAAAACCAACCTTATATAACTACAAGCTTGGATAGTAGTTTCTTGGATTATAAGTTTTCACTACAGGGATGAAACTTTTGCACTACAATGACGAAAACGTCATCAATCGTCATCAGATATCGTTAATTTTCTGAAAGAGCACTTCCGGCAGAAGAAAACGCATTACACAAAATAATCGAAGTGTCTTCACTTGTTATTTATTTTACTGTATGCCTGGCCTATTCAAATACATTAGCCGGAGGGGTGTGGTAATAACTGGTGTAAGCAAATTGACCATGGTCAAAAATGCATTACCAGTTTGCACTTAAGCCAACATTTTGGGATGGTCTCGTTCCTAAGTCGGCTAAGAGCTTCGGTCCAGAACATAAATTTATCGTTGGCATACAGTAAAATACATACCAAACTCGGCCGGTGATAAATTTTCAAGACCTCAGTCCTTACTGATTTTTGAACTCGGCCTTCGGCCTCGTTCAAAAATCCAGTAAGGACCTCGGTCTTGAAAATTTATTTACACCGGCCTCGTTCAGTATTATATAACACTATGCTATTACCTATGCATAAACACTTAACACATAAACACTTAACACTAAACACAATAAACACGTCTGGCACTGCATAAACACTTCACCTTTTCTGAAGTTATTTCAATATAAGATGACCGAACGGCAGCCGTAAAGCAAACATGACAGCTTACCAACTGTGCCAAATGAGAATCAACAGCTTACCTGCACTTGTAAGTACGCAAAAACAGCGGCAGTCTGTTTTTCTCCATCAGGCATCAGCCGGACGTTACCAGCCGTTATAGGCTCGTGACAGCAGCCAGCAGCTCACCAGCTGTGTTTGCGACAGCAGCAGTCAGCTACCAGGAGCTCACCATCCGTGTTTGCCGACAGCAGCAGCTCATCAATCTTAGGTCGACAGCAGCAGCTCAATAATCGTTCCTGCCGGCAGCAGCAGTTCACCTATCGTAGGAACCGGTGACACCAGCAGCCAACAAACTGGGGCTCATCAGCCGTGTCTGCCGACAACAGAAGCTAAATAATCGCACCTGTCGACAGCAGCAGCCAGGCAAGAGGAGCTCACCAGCCGTACCTGCCAACAGCAGCCAGCAGCTCACCAGCCGTGCCTGCGGTCAGCAGCAGCTCACCAACCGTGCCCGACGGCAATCGTGCATTCACGATGAGGAAGCCCACCGCTCTTACCGCTAATCATAACGCTAGATCGCCAATCGTGATCTCGATTGGCGATTAACTAAGCTAACGGTGCCCGCAGTGCCCATACCTGCTCTCCAGAGCGGGGCAACTGCCGGCTCTGCGTTCGCCAGAGGGCCCAATCAATCGTCCGAATGTCTGCGGGTCAATCCGTTTACCGTATCTCTACTTACGCCGCCCCTCTTTAGAGAGTTCCCACACACGGAGAGAGGGGCCGTTTAGTTTATAGTCGGTGTCTGCGAGCGGTGACGGTCGTGACCGCTCCGCCCGCGTCCGTGAGATGTGAGGACGGCAGAGCCACTGGCGGCGGCGGCCCTCCTTCGCCTCACCCCCCCCCCCGCCCCTCTGCAGGGCGGACCTCGTGACTGCTGGGCCGGCGGCGTCCCGTAATGGGTGCGTCTCTCCACCCGGAGGTCACACGATACCCCGGAACTTCCTGTTATCCGGCCGGCCCGGCCGCCGTCAATCCGAGCTGTCCACGCGTCGCCTTGGCAGTACCTGCCTCCTGACTGGCCGGCGGGGGGGGGGGGCGAAGGGGGTAGGGTAGCGTCGCTTGGCCGGTTGGCTGCAGTAATCCGCCCCCAAGGTCACTGGGTGGCCGGGCCCGGCACAGTACCGGCGGCGGCGGCGGCGCCCGGTTGCGTGATACAGATTCGCGTTCGGAGCCGGCCGCGGCCCCGTCTTTCCGCGAGCAACGCGGCGTGTTCCTGGATCTGGACGGATTCGGGACCGGAACATCCCTGGGGCGGATCCCAGGGCTCGCGAACGGCGACGTAAAGGCTGTTTTGAAAATTCAGCATTCTGGTCGGAAAGGACGTTGGCTGATCAGTGACGACAGGTCACCAAGTGTCCGAAGGGCGGTAATCGGCAACCAGCCCAGGGTCAACGATTCACAGGAAGGTTGGCATGAAGAATAAAAAAGAACGTCGGAAGAGTGGAGTATACGTCAATAAATACGAAAGCATGTGGAGGCTAAGAGAAATGTAATAAGGAAACCTGTGGCCAGTTAGGGCGTCTACAGGCTGGCTGACGCTGAATGTCCTCCACATCTTAATGGGGAGACCAAGACTTTTTCTGAAGGTCCCTGCACGGGAATGGGAATCTGACTTTCTGAAGTGGATGGCGCTTCTTCATTGTAAAATGGTATAGGAGACGTCTAACTGTATACGACATTGCACGAGACAGGAAGGAGAAATCCTGTTATGTAATTATCTGGGTGTTTTCATCAGATATTACTTTGACTTCCTAGTGATAGCATTGTTCTTCAGCTGTCCGAACAGAACATCTCCAGCATTTACGTGATAAGAAGCCAATTAGGACTTCGTTTACGCCTCGTATCAAAATAACAATGAGTTGTCTTGCATGTCAAGAGTGCACAAAGGTACGGGCAGATTCGGTTTAATAGGTAGACAATTTTCAGTGTGTTTGCCTCAGACCTCATTTGTGTCTGTGTGCGCGCCTTTTACAGTGCCTCATATTTCATAATCGTAATAAGTTCGCAAAACATCGTCAAAAGTAAAAAGCTCGGACTCCTTCTTCCCAGCCGTTCGACCTCTATTTGACCGAGAGCCTAGCGAAAGTAACCGATCGGATATGACATTGCCAATGGCATGTAAGCAACATATCAAGACCATATAACGGACCATTTATTGGCCTTGATGTGAAGTTAGACCAATGAGCACGCCACAAACTCAAGTAAAATAAGAGCTGCTGGAACCCTTTAACCCGCGCATGACTGGGGCCGGGGGGAGGGGGGGGGGGGCTCTACAGAGCCCCTCTCCCGTTTTTCAACAATATCTTCTAAACCGTTTGACAGATCAACACAAAACTTGCGGTACCCACAGTGGAATCAAGTTGACACCTTATGTTAAAATTTCAACTTTCTAGCTATTATAGCTTGGCCGAAAATGACGTCAGTGTGACATCATGTCGGCCGATTTTGATGCAAAATATTGAATTACGACAAACGATCTCTAGAGCTTAGTTTTAAAGCTAGGTCTAATTTCTTTGCATCAGTGGACTACAAATACACGTAGCTATCAAACTGCCATCTCGAATCTTCGAAATTTTAAAACAAAATGGAAAATATGTTTTTACAATTACAAAAATATATCTTTTAATTTTTTTTCAAAAATTTTTGAATTTTCGCAAAAACCGGAATTTATGTGATAGAACACACACTGATGAACTACTCTAACAAGTTTTAGCCTAATATCTTCAAAAATAGCGAGTTATTTGCATTGTTGTCAATATTTTACAATTATATATTTTTCAAAACCATTTTTAGTACGTTTTTGACATCGTAAAACAATATAAATGGTATCATCGTTGTCGCCGCGATGTCCTCTGGTTTCGTTTACATACGCCAGCGACACTGAAGTGTTTGGGCAGGACCGACCAAAATGAGTAATGAGAATAGATAAGGATGGTGAGGAAGGCGCCAGCCACTGCCTGATTCAGCCCCTCAATGGCGAGGCCACTGAATTCAGACAGATCAGTGATACTCCGGCGCCTTGATGGCAAGGTTAGCCGGAGCCGACTAGTCGCACCCCTTGAATGAGAGGAGTCCCGCACCCGCGTCGCGAGGGCGAGACACGGGAAAGCGAGTTCGAACCGAGTGTCCCGATGGCGAGACCCTCGGCCGCCTCCCTCAATCACCCCAAGAAGAGGGTATGAAAAGATGACTTCCTGGGAAGGACGGGCGGGATGTGTAGGATTGTGCAACACCGCTCGCTGCTTGCAAGTTGCACCTCAATTCTGTAACCACTGCTTCACTGCCCTCACCAACACTGTTTCTCGAATGCACTTGATGTATTGTGTCCCATCACTTCGCAGCACAAATCTTACGACCACAATCCCAGACAGACACACACCTGCTCCACTCCATCCCGTCTCGGACCCCAACTGGCCCGCCAGTCCGGTGGCGGCCCGGCATAGCCTCGCTAGTGCCCGCGGCGCAGCCCACCAGCAGCCAATCGCCGGGCCGCCCGATCGCGCGGGTCACCGCCCGGGCCAGGTCAAACATGCCTCCCGGCACCACGTGGCCTCAGCGGCCGGTCCGCACGCTGCGCGGCCCGGCCGGAAGGTAAACTGATGCAGCCGTCGGCAACAATCGTGTTCCTAAGCTCAAACTGCATCTGATAGGCACCTTTTTTGTTGAAAAAAAAAATCGTTTTCAAAATTTGACCTTTTTTAACGGCTGAAAATGACCTGACCTCCGGTAAATTCAGCTGAAAATGACCTCAAATGACACAGACGACATTTTCTCGAAATCTACGAGTAAAATGGACCATAAAACATGCGTCGCGTGACCGATACATGATAAACAATTCTCTTGACCTAGGATGACTTGGCCTCGACCTGAAAAATTCGAAGTAAAAATTCGGTACCCTCAGGGTATCTAAGGCATATATCAAGGAGTCCGTAAACCAAAAATGAGCCTGATCGGACTTGTCAGCCGGCGGCCAGAGCCTAAATTGTAAACAAGCAAAAATGCCGATAATTTTTAATTTGACCTGACCTGTGACGTCATTGGTGACCTCGAGGTCAATGAAAATAGGTTTCGCCCGACAGTTCTTCCAGGGTTATTAGACGCCGTTTGAATTTTGATGATCGGCCGAGTAGTTTCGGAGAAAGGAGGGGGGACTCTGGAGAGCCCCCCCCCGTCACTCGCGTTATGGAGAATACCCCAGTCATGCGCGGGTTAAAGTGAGATTCAGTTGGGGCATTTTAGGGTTCTGATATCAAATTTGGCTTTCGTTTTCTTAACCCTCGTCCGCACATGGGGCATGGTTGCCACCCCTCCCCCATGTAGTTTTTTATTTTCTGCACTGAGCATTTGTAAAGTTAGAAGCCTGATTTTTCGTATAGCTGCTCATCTATCCTTTCTCAGCGTCTACTGAAAATTTCAAGTTTCTGTGGTTTTTGGCTTCGGAGATATGACCTTGGTTTTGCAGGTCATGTCATGACCCAAATGACCAAAACTAAATATCTTGCGTTAGCATATGGGTCTTGTGAGCTTTTGTCTATTGACACCTTGACTTCGGTATGCCTTTTTGCTAGTCTTACCTCCCACCCATCATGGAACATGTTATTCCACGATGTGCAGATGTCAGGGTCAGGGTCAAGGTCAACCGAGGTCATCTAAAAACATTGCATTTTAGGCTTGCTAAATTTACTTTTCCTGAAGCTTTTTTACTGCATTGTTGGTCAAAGCTTCTCAGATCATGATCGCATTCAATAGGGACACACAAACCAATCGGTGCACACATCAGTATGCACACAAACACACAGACATACAAACACACATCATTGACCTTGACCTAGCTTGACCTGAAGGCTGAAATGACCACAGCCGGTAAAAACCTAGTCGGATTGTGTGACAAAGAGCTGTTTTAGCTGGCTTGGCACCACAAAGGGCAGCGCCATCGGTATATGATGGGCACCGCACGTGATATTCCAACGGTGGCCCCAAACAGCAACATTTTTTAGTTTGACATGGCGTGTCATTTCGCGAACTAGCGACCGGCGGCCGGCCGCTCCGGCGCACCGGCTGCCATAGGGATTTCGCGCGGATTCGTCACATTACCGGCGATTGCGGCAGAACGGGACCGTTTATCAAAGATGTTCCCGAGTACAGGAAACTATGATCAATTTGGAACATATTGATGCCATTTTGGTGTGCGAGACTCTAAAACTGTGCCCGCAATCATCGTGTACATTTTGCAAGTTATTCTCATTTTCCCATGTTAAATCGTCGGGAACGCCGCCGACGGAGCGACGGAATCTCGGTTATCATTGAATATCTCTGAAACTATTAGGTTTATCAAAAATGTTCCCTGGCTCCGCTTGGTGGATACATTGAAGACTACTGTCACCGAGTTTCGATTCATTCCGTTCAAAAATGTGCCCGCAATGTTCGATGATAAGTGCATGCAATGAATACCGGGCGAGCCCGTGGCATGTTGGCTGGATCTTATTTTAGCGAACTCGCCATTTTAAACCTATAAATCGTTAAAGTGGTCTTCTTGGCGGTTTATTGTACGCTTGCAATGATGATCGTGATATTTGTTTTGCTTTTTTACGTTTTTCTCAGGTATATTCTCACGCAGTTGTCCTGCCATCTGTCGGTGAGGAGGTGTACTAAACTCCGGTCGCTAGTTCGCGAAATGACACGCCATGGACCTGACCTGGAAGGTCAATGATTGACCTAAGGAGGTAAAATTGGGTAGGGGAGACCGGGGAGAAGTGGGCCATTATTTTTACGTCAACTTTGAAAAATCGTAAAAAATAGAATATTTAAGATTTAAGTAAATTGATTGCATTTACTGGTAAACAGTTTATTTCTACTTCATTCTTTACTGTTTTTATGCGTGTTTGTTCACGTGTTACTTCTCAAATTTAAATTTTAGGAAAGGTTGACAATTGGGTGAACTGGGACACGTCCAGGAGAAGTGGGACAAATGATGGGGAGAACTGGGACTGGTCAAGAAATGTGATTTAAATGGAATACAATTAAAATTTGATGACCCATCACGAAGAAGAAGGCGTTTTAAAAATTGACACTTAACCCTCGCCGGCCGAGGGGGGGGGGGCGGGTGCCGCCCCCCCATAGGGTTTTTTCGCGATAGCTCCGAACACGCTGGCGATAGAGAGCTGAAACTTGGCATACCTGACCTTTGATCCAAGCCGCATCTTTTGACACCAACCGCATTTTTAGGTCAGGTCAGGTCACTGACCTATGACGTCATAAGTGAACCTCTGCACGGTCTTCAGATGTCGCAACTTCGCAACGCCCTCACTGCCAGATGAGATGTCACAGGGAAATGAAACTTGCAGGATCTAGTATCCATTATGAGTCTCACAACTTGTATATCTCGGATTTTTCCTAAAGGTCATATGAGGTCAGGTCATTTTCGTGACCTCACCATTATAAGTCAATGGGGAAAAATAAAAACTGCTATTCTGGCGCCGGGAACGATCTCCAACTATCTCAAGCACACAGAATCGTGATTTGATGCGCTCCTTGCAAGGTTAGATGCGTCACTTTTGCAATGTTGACCTTCCGTGACGTCATTTATGACGTCATCAAGGTCATATTAGTTTTTCGTCAATAACTCCCGATCAAATTGAGCTAGCGAGTCGAGAAAGCCACCAATGGACTCAGGAAGACCTGCCGAATCGAATGATATGCGACATGACCTCTTTCGACCATTTTCGTGACCTGGGGGTGCTGACCTGACCTTGACCTGAGGTCAACACCCCAAGTTGACCTGACCCAAACAAAAAGTATATCATTCGACGCGCCTGAGCAAGGTGAACACGATGCTGCCAAAATCGCGGCTCTGCGGCCGTTTTTTGCGAAGTTATTCACCAAAAACTGAACCGTACCCAGGGGCACTTGACCTGACCTCAGAGGTCACCGGTTGACCTAGGACCTTAAAATCGGGTACCAGTCTCTGCGTCTCGTAACGGCGCACACGCTCGTTTTTTCCGCGACGCGCTAGCTCCACCAGGGGCGAAACGGCGAGGGGGGGGTCGTACCCGCCCCCCCCCCCTCGGCTGTCGCGTATGTAGAAAACCAATAGGTCCGGCGAGGGTTAAAGAAATCACCTCGATTATCTTTTTTGAACTGCACTGACAGCACTGAGTATCCTGAAAAATTTTCCCATGCATTTGCATGCGGGAGAACTGGGACAAGGTTTAGGCATGTTGTCCCAGTTCTCCCCAAGTCGTCATTTTTATTTCAACTGCTATCCCACACAAAAGTATAACAGATACATAAAAAAATGTTTCTGCATTATTTAGATGACTTCACTGACATCCAAAGGTGAACGGCCTGAACATTTCACATCGGCTGAGTAAACGGCAAATTGAATTAGAGTACAATGCCAAAAAGTCACATTTTAGACCCCAACTCAATATCACAGAGACATGCAACCGGAAAAGGAAACCGCTTCGTTGTGACGTGCCCCGACTAAATTCATGAGAAAATATGCAAAAACAAAATTGTTTGTCCAATCAGTCACCCAGATATTGAAGGTGTTCCACTTCTCCTCCGTCCCAGTTATCCCCACTCTCCCCTACTATTAGATTCGTCTCTTCCCCCCCAAAAATATGTTGGTTTTTGCCGCCATGTATCTCCAGTAGAAACGAAATGGCGCGGGGGTGGCAACCACCCCCACCCCCCATGTGCATTCTAGGATGGGAAAATGGCATGTGCGGGCGAGGGTTAAACCGAGCCTGGATAAATCTTTTTTTCAAACATCTCCCTTGATAATTCCACCTGCTTTATTTACCCTGAATGAACTATCCACAAATCATGTTGCAGATTGTGACTCAGCCTGGTTACACACAGCTGGTCAGGTTCTGTTCTGACCACCGATAGCGCTGCATTAGTCGACGATACGCGGCGTCAGTGCAGCTCTTCGGTCGCTCTAAAGCCGAGCAATGATGTGTACTTACAAGGAGCAACGTTCCGGGAGTATAGCCCAATGACACACTCGGCAAACACAGCTGCCAAGTTGCCAAAGGTGCCGCCCCGGCTGATAGCGAGGACTCTGTACTCTGGTTAGAGGGGCCTTTGTGAGTGATTCATGATGTTTGGAGCCTAATTTCAGCATTGAATGTACACTGTGGGCGAAGAAAGCTGTTACCATCTGTAGGGATATTGTATGAATTATTTTGTGTTCGGTTGCGAAGCCACTCAGTTTTCTACATACACACCGGCCGGAAGGGGGGGGGGAGAGGGGGCTGGTTTGTTGGGAACCTTCACTGTTTCGCCCTTAACTGAGCTAGAACATCGCCAACAAAATAAACGTGCGCCCCTTCACGAAACACGCCGACTGGTATATACTCAAGTAATTCTAAGGTCTCATGTCAGTCAGTGACCTCTGAGGTCAGGACAAACGTTTAAAGGTAGAGGTCCAGTTTTTCGTGAATAACTTTGCAAAAAAAAATGATGGCGGAGTCACGATTTTAAGACCATCGTGCTCGTCATGATCCATTCGTCGGACGATATGCTTTTTGTGTGGTTAAGGTCAAACTAGGGTTGTTGCAGACGTCCTTCAACTTGACTCAGTGGACTGTATAACTGTGTGTGTGTTGACGTCTCGCATCATTTGGTGTGGCGACCGGGGCCTGACAGGATATAGGTTGATATGGTAATGAGGCGAAATTGGGAATTTATAATATAAGAAGTGGATGCTATATGAATGGATATAATTTTGGATCAAGGTTTAAGAGCACTCTTTTCAGAGCGACAAAGGAACCCTCTTTACAGAGAGCATGTTAAGACCTAAAAGGGTATGCGGAGCCCTCTTTTCATAGAGCATGTTAAGACCTAAAAGGGTATGCAGAGCCCTCTTTTCAGAGAGACAAAGGAACCCTCTTTACAGAGAGCATGTTAAGACCTAAATATAGAGCCCTCTTTACAGAGAGACAAAGGAACCCTCTTTTCAGAGAGCAAGAGGTATTAGGAAAATAAGGAATCAGATAGGAATGATAAGTAGACCCGGTCACCGTGAAATAGAAGACTGTGCGAACTGACTGTGTGCCACTCTCCCCGTGCTCTTATCCGCCGCTGCACTCCACTCTTCACCATTCACAAACACAAGATTCTTCCGAACTGGTGAGTATTGCAGATGGCGAATAGGCGATGACAACACAGTATCACTGACAAGAGTTGGCCAGAGAGAGCGAGGCAGTGCTCTCTCGGCGCCGAAAAGTAAAGAAGTGAGAGCGAGGGTTGCTCCCGCCCCGTTTATGTACTGGGTCGGGAGGACACAGATGGCGACGGAAGTGATGAAAATAACAAAGAAGCTACACACTACACAGCGTCCTGGTAACCCTACCACGCGGTCGGCACATGTCGGCCTAACGGCTCCGGCCCGCCGGGGACACAGTCCCACGTGCGACGCCAGGCCAGCCCACCCCCTCCCCCGGGTCAGTCCCTCCGGTAACAGCGCATCCTTTCATACTAATGCAGCTGTAGGACACGGTCGCCGGGAGAGAGGAGCGTCCCGACACCCGATCACTGCCATAAAGTCTCTCGCGGACGGCCCATCTGCCGGCGGCGTGGCAGGGGGATGGGGCGGTGGCGGCGCGGAGCGGCGCCGGCCGGGATCACGAATCGGCCCGGCAGCAACGATCAGAGCCGAAATGAGACGCAACACCAACTACCTAGTGCAGTTTGTCGGCAACATCACTCCCCCCTGTGTTTAGATATGCATTCTAAACACACACACCAAGGAGACGACAAACGTTCCGGCACATCCACTAACTGCAACTCATTACACCGTTGTCGCTGCTGTACGGCGACAGCGGCAGTAGTCCGCTCCTTGAAGAAGACGTTCCGGCTGGTCGCCGCCCTTCACTACGCTGGCCAGGATGTTTGACTTCACCTCCTCCAGGTCGTCAGCGGCGGCCGTGGCGCTTGCGCCGGCCAGTTCTCTTCGTCGTCGCTCAGGAACGCTGGGCCGCTCAGCCACCGGCTCTGGGACGTGAGTTCGGAGGCAGCCAGTCCCCTCGAGCAGTCATCGGCCGGGTTCATCTTTTCTAGGACGTGCCGCCTGGTGCCGCTGAAGGTTCTCCTTCCAGACGATTCCTGAGGATTCCTCTGCTGCAGCCGTCGGCGCACCCAGGCGGAGGCCAGATCGCTGGTTGAAGTGCCTTCCAGAACTTCGTGCCGGCCGCTCCTCCATTTAGTCAGCTGGAATCCCCCATCAGAGAGGGCTCGGATGGTTCCTTGCTTCAGATGCTTGGCGGTATCCACATCCGCGTCATACAGCAAGAAGTCATCCATACAGAAGCTTTGCT
The DNA here is from genome assembly GCF_019059575.1 of Amphibalanus amphitrite. Lineage (NCBI taxonomy): Eukaryota > Metazoa > Arthropoda > Thecostraca > Balanomorpha > Balanidae > Amphibalanus > Amphibalanus amphitrite. Next base: position 483,546 of record NW_024881522.1, read on the forward strand.
GGATCTGCTCGGGTTCTCTCGGAGGCGCTGTCCATCCTTCATTCCAGTGCTCTTGGGGCGTTTCTTTGAGGACATAGTTGGCGATGCCTGGTGACGATCGAGCCCCCAGCAAACCAGTTTTATATCGTCCTTGACTTCTGATTGTGCTCTCTTCCAACGGTTTGACCACTCTTTGTCCCTCCTTTGACCTGGGTTCAGTCTGGCAGCGCACAGTCCCGAAAGGCTCGGTAGACTGCCCTTGACTGACAGCAGCAGACCGCTCGTCCTCCTGTTCCGTCAGCAGCATCTTCGTGGACATGACTTGGCGCAAGCTTCTGGGAACGGTGGCCGAGACCGATCCTGTCAGTGCCCATCCGAGGTCGGTCTTCACTGCTACTGGCTGATTCGGGCGTCCGACACGCGTCTCTCTTTGCAGGACTGCTTCTAGGACGTTCGCTCCGATAAGTAGTTCCACTTGCCCACCGTCGTACTGTGGGAACTCAAGTCCGTGAAGGTGTTCACATCCCTCGAGCTGGCTTCCTTTTACCACAGGGGCTGTCAAGTTGAGAGCTGGAACGGACCACACTTCAGGGATTTGGATGTCACTCTTCCTTCCATCAGGATCCAGTGTGCTTATGGTCAGTGAGACGCGCTGCGAGGGCTTCTGGACGCCACTTCCTTCCACATTCTGAATTCGGAGTTGGCGACAGTGTCCGGTGATCCCAAGGTCGCGCAGAACGTCTTCACGGCAGAGGGATGTTTGCGCCCCGGTATCGAGCAGCGCAAGAACCTCTTTCGAGCCTCTGGTGCCATGGACTTGGACCCGAACTACCTGAAGCAGGGTGTCCGTCTCCTCGTTCAGTGAAGCCGCCACGAACGGCGCGCTGTTACTGCCTTCTTCCTTGCGAGGTTTGTCGGGTACCGCTTGTCCTTTGTTGCCATGAAGCAGGGGATGATGCTTGAACTTGCAGCCTTCGATACCGCACCTCCTGGCCACCCTGCACCTTCGGCTCCAGTGCCCTTTGCCAAGACACGAGAAGCACAGTGTCTCCGCACTCACGATATTCATTCTCGCCTCGGTAGTTTTGGCCTTGAACGTCGGGCAGTTTGGGAGCTTGTGCGTGTCCTCACACACCACACATGCCCGTCGGGATTCTGGATATGCCGAAGAAGTGACGCCTGTCACGAATGCCGACTTTCTTGCCGTCCCACCGTCCCTGGACTTGGCTGCTTCTGTCCTGTCGTTTGTCACAAACTGGCTACCAGAGTGGCTTAGGACATCGACTTCTATCTTCAACCATGAGCTAAACGCCTCCAGGGTGGGTCGCACTGGTCGGAGCCTATGCACTTCTCGGCCCCACTCTCGACCAAGCTCGACCGGTAGCTTCTCCACCACTCTTCTCAGGTTTTCGCTGCTCGCTAGGTCGCTTGAGTAGCCCAGATTGCGAAGAACTGTCACCGTGTTGTGGACGACTGAGTAGAATTGCTCCATGGCTGGGAGGTCCATGAGAGATGGCGGGGTGGAGGTGAAGATCTTTCGCAGATGGGCCTGTATGATGTCTTCCTCTCTGCCGAAGCGTTCCTGCAAGGTCTTGAGAGCCTCCTGGTAGAGTTCCCCGTTGAAGAGCATGCCGTTGATGGCTTGGGCAGCTGGTCCCTCCACCGCGTTTTGAAGGTGTGCCATGCGCTCGGAGTCTGACAACGACGGCTGATTATGCACCAAAGCTTTAAACAGCCCAATCCAGCGTGGCCACTCTTGAGCGCTTCCTCGGAACGTCGGCAGGGTAAGACGTGGGATGCTCTTCACAAACGCCGATTGTTGATGAAACAAAGGCTGTTGCTCAGAGCGAACATCTGTCACCCAGTTAGCGGGATGCTGTTCCTTCTTGCTGCTCGGCAGCTCGGCGTTGTTTGCGGCTGTCTGCTGCTCAGGTTGCAGTGTTCGGCGCTGTTCTTGTGGCGGTGGTCTACGCTGAGGCAGGTCGACCGTTACTGAACCCTCCGCCACATTGCACTCCCTGGGAACCAGAGCGACGTTCTCGCCATCGAAATCGTGCCGTCTCTCCCACTCAAGGTCGCTCTCAGCCGCCTTCCAGAGACGTGCCTTCACAAGCGCTCGTTCAACCTCTTCCTCCATATCCTTCTCCTCCAGCATGTCCTCTTGCTTCCTCAGCATGTCCTCTTGCTTCCTCAGCATGTCCTCTTGCTCTTTCTTCTGCCTTTCTCGTTCCTTTCTTGCCCTGAGATGCTTCAGCTCGAGGGCCTTCATCTCTGCAGTTATTTCAGCCTCCCTTGCCACTGTTGAGGCCTTTGAGCATTTTGAAGCCCGGGACCCACTGATCTTACTTCCGTCTCGCCGTGGAGCGAGCGACATCGGCTTCCCCTCTGTCTCGGACGCTGAGCAGCCTGAGGACTTCAACTTGATGGCCTCTTTAATCGCCTTGATTGCTGAGGCGTGCCGTGCCGTCAACCGGGCGGCATACTCTTCCGCCTCTTCTAGCTCACCCACTTCCTGTACCTTTTCCACATAATCACCATTTATCTCCAGGAAGCCTTCCAGGGCCGTGTTCAGGGACTCAAGCCGCTTCCTAAGTTCTTCTTCACTTGCACAGCGATCGATTTGTATCTCAGCCGTGTTGCAGGCACGGGTGAGTAGAGCGGCCTTGCGGCCACGCTGCAGCTTCAGGGTCTTCAGCTCACCGGTGGCGTTTCCTTCCTTCGCTCCGCCATCGACCCTGTTCTGCGGCATCGCCTTCCCGTTGCTTTCCTCTGTTGAGTCTTGAGGCGTCAGGGCTCCCAACTCTCCAGCAGCACGTCCATTCTCTGCTCCAGCGCCGTCGCCGCTCCGTAGCATCATCTCTCTGCCTTCTCCCTCCTTTGAATCTTCCATTAGCCTTAACTCAGATCCTGCAGGGGGCGAGTTGATACCACTTGACGAACACTGGCGAGGGTTGCTACTGCGGGCTGTGCCCCTGGACCTCTTCCTCTGACTTCTCACCTCTGGCCGGGATCATCCGGCCCGGAGGACCAGAAAATGTTGCAGACGTTCTTCAACTTGACTCAGTGGACTGTATAACTGTGTGTGTGTTGACGTCTCGCATCATTTGGTGTGGCGACCGGGGCCTGACAGGATATAGGTTGATATGGTAATGAGGCGAAATTGGGAATTTATAATATAAGAAGTGGATGCTATATGAATGGATATAATTTTGGATCAAGGTTTAAGAGCACTCTTTTCAGAGCGACAAAGGAACCCTCTTTACAGAGAGCATGTTAAGACCTAAAAGGGTATGCGGAGCCCTCTTTTCAGAGAGACAAAGGAACCCTCTTTACAGAGAGCATGTTAAGACCTAAAAGGGTATGCAGAGCCCTCTTTTCAGAGAGACAAAGGAACCCTCTTTACAGAGAGCATGTTAAGACCTAAATATAGAGCCCTCTTTACAGAGAGCAAGAGGTATTAGGAAAATAAGGAATCAGATAGGAATGATAAGTAGACCCGGTCACCGTGAAATAGAAGACTGTGCGAACTGACTGTGTGCCACTCTCCCCGTGCTCTTATCCGCCGCTGCACTCCACTCTTCACCATTCACAAACACAAGATTCTTCCGAACTGGTGAGTATTGCAGATGGCGAATAGGCGATGACAACACAGTATCACTGACAAGAGTTGGCCAGAGAGAGCGAGGCAGTGCTCTCTCGGCGCCGAAAAGTAAAGAAGTGAGAGCGAGGGTTGCTCCCGCCCCGTTTATGTACTGGGTCGGGAGGACACAGATGGCGACGGAAGTGATGAAAATAACAAAGAAGCTACACACTACACAGCGTCCTGGTAACCCTACCACGCGGTCGGCACATGTCGGCCTAACGGCTCCGGCCCGCCGGGGACACAGTCCCACGTGCGACGCCAGGCCAGCCCACCCCCTCCCCCGGGTCAGTCCCTCCGGTAACAGCGCATCCTTTCATACAACTGCAGCTGTAGGACACGGTCGCCGGGAGAGAGGAGCGTCCCGACACCCGATCACTGCCATAAAGTCTCTCGCGGACGGCCCATCTGCCGGCGGCGTGGCAGGGGGATGGGGCGGTGGCGGCGCGGAGCGGCGCCGGCCGGGATCACGAATCGGCCCGGCAGCAACGATCAGAGCCGAAATGAGACGCAACACCAACTACCTAGTGCAGTTTGTCGGCAACAAGGGTGTTGACCTCAGGTCTAGGCAAGGTCGCAGCTGCTCAGGTTATGAATTTGGTCGAAGGAAGGTACATTACATAGTATTCGGTTCGATAGGATCTCTCGAGTCCTTTGGTGGCTATCTCGACTTGTTAGCTCAATTCGGTCGAGAGTTATTGAAGAAAAACTTTGATTTTCTCGAGTCAAGCGACCTTTGTGACGTCATAATTGCCATCATATAAGATCTCAATACAAAACCTAAGCATGAGACCTCATGCGGTATGTATGAAATCACGATTCTAGATGCCCGAGATTATCTTTAAATTTCCAACGTCAAAATCAGTGTCAATATTTATCCCATTGACTCTATAATTGTGAGGTCACGGGACCGATCTGACTTTAGGCGACCTTTTCATGCAAATTTGGAATTTTGCTATTTGTGAGGCATCGGAAGCGTACTGTTTCCGGTAAGTTTCATCGTCCCTCGAAAGGCCCTGGCTGAGTGCGTTGCAAATTTGCGACTTTTTTTGTTTACCGTACTTACAAAGGCTCGCGAATGACGTTATAGGTCAGTGACTTGAGTTCGACTTGAAGCAAAGGTCAGGAGATTCCTCATCCAGCTTTCCATCGCTAAAAGGTTCTGAGCAGTCGCGAAGCTGTGTCCGTGACAGACAACGATTGTCGTAGAGACTTACTTGAAAAAAAAAACACCGAGCATGACGTCATTCTGACCAGGTCTGCGGAGTCAATGGATTTTAGGGTGACTCCGACTCCGACCCCGACTCCAGCTTCAAAAATCGACTCCAACTCCGACTCCAACTCTGACTCCGACTCCGGACGGTTCTGTCAAAATCCACATAATGATATTGAAGTTCATAATGGATATGTTTTTACCTTGCCTGAAATGATCCCTTGTGCGTTCCATGGCTTTGCAGTGCAAATGTGCATTAACAATAGCATGCAGGATTAAAAACCAAGTTCTGGAGAATTCACCGTCTTCTGCTTCTTTCGATGAAAATGTTCGTCCAAAACAGAAAAATTGTCTTTTTTTCGACAAAACATAATTTCGAGCGTCATATCATCAATCAAACAGGTGCAGTGCATGACGTTGAGCCATGCAGCGTTAACTCCGACTCCGGAGTCGGAGTCGGTAATATTTTGGCTACTCCACCTCCGACTCCGACTCCGACTCCGACTCCGCAGTCCTGATTCTGACCATTCCGACTAGCCTATGATAGCAGCGAAGTCCTTCATCTGACAGCATCTGTCATATTGATGCAGCAGAAGTTACTGAAAGTTTGGTGTTCATAGGCCTCGCAGTTAAGAAAATGTTACAGGAGGGGAAAATGAGAAGTCATCGGCAAAGGCAAAAGGCAAAGGCTAGTCAGACATTTGCAAATTTCCCGCTTTACTATCATATAAAAATAAAATCCCATTTTTATCAGCGTCACCAGCATGGAATATTCCTTTTTTACTGAACTGGTTTTTGCTGATATAGATGATACTGATATTATCTGTTAACCCTAATCACGGATCACAGGTAGGTATTTACGAGCACGTGTTTGCCTATTGACAGAGCCAGACACCACTGAGCCGGCGGTCCGGGTGTCCGGTTTCAGCGTCCACCGCACCCCGGTCTCGGCAGTTGTAATGAGCGCGAGTTCGTGGTAATCGCTCCCTCACGACGCCGGCCGGCCGTTACCGTGATTTGAAGACCTCTGGTTCCCTGCCAGCGTCGCGTCACTCCTGGATTCTGATTGGTCGGCACAGGCTGCCAGAGTCCGCCCGCCCCCAGCCGACGCCACTCGTGACGCCGCAACAGGGTTTGAGGACCACTGCACGCTCACAGCCGTCGGACCATAATTCTTCCTGTCCACTGCCGAGTTGAGAACCCCATGGCGTCTCGGGACCCGACTGACTACAACTGTGTAGGGCGGCGACGGGCGCCGAGGGCTCACGGCGCTCTGCAAACGGCCGAGCGGGGCCGGGCGTCGACTCGGGGCGACGGAAAAACCGAGCCCACCCCAGGAAAACCGCGACATAACCAAGATCTCAAATATCGAGTACGTCGAGTACCTGCGGCTCTACTACAGAAAATATTCGATCGACGTTTTGTAACCACCCCTGTTTGACTGATGATCATCAAACAATCTGACATTTGCACTCGACCGCATAATGTTTCGAAATGTTTGCTAAACGCAAGCCTCAGTTCAGAGCGGAGTGGGAACAGGATTCCTCTCATCGCCTCGCCATTCTAGCGGTGGTGACACTTTCCGTCAACATACATCAATGCCACCTTTGGCACCAGCGCTACTCCCCGTCTGTCCCTTCTCCATGTCACCACACATCCAGGCCGAAATGTATTGCCGCTTAGAGAATTCCGCAGAGCGATAACCGACCAGCACCCACCCAGAGACCGGCGAGCTCCGACACAGACACGGGACAGAAGCACAGCGTGGCCCTCAGCTGAGATCTGTAGGTTGCATGTGACAAATAATCGCGACACCAAGGCTACGGCAACCCCAACAACAACACAAACACACAGACACACCGCGCCGAGACGCCGAACACGATAATGTGGTCCCCCGCGACAGATGAGGAGGCATTGCACGCCCTCTTGTTTCCTGCTACAGTCGAATCAGAACAGAACGGAATGGGCAGACAAACAGACAGACGAACAGACAGACAGACAGACAAACAGACAGACAGACAAACAGACAGACAGACAGGGCAGGCTTACACGGGACGGTAACAGGATTATCTTTCGAGTCATTCCCCTCACATGGTAGTAACGCAAAATATTTTTAGCTATTTGCGAAAATGCAGCTTCACGTCTAAATAATAATTCATGCTACTCTTTGCAACACGGATGTTGTGTCAAGCTCATTCGTTACGTCGTTCGGTACCCACTCTATCAGCTTCCAAAACATCACCGGACCAAAGACATTTATGGCGAACGGCACTGGAAAATTCAAAACATCTAGATTTATCAACCCAAATCGCTGATTGGAAGACATTCTCACATCAGGCTATAACCTACGTCAGGAATGCAGTGCATCGGCCATGGATACTTATATGATGGACATGAAGTGCTCACTAAGACAATGCTCCATCACCATAACACTACACAGCACGCGGGCAAACGCACACGAAGGAAACGCACTTCGCCAGCCCCAAACTACGGTGAAATTCTAACAGGCCGCTCATACGAAAGGACCTGTAACTATATGCATACACGCCCCATTCTCAGTCATTCATGATCAAAAACGACTGCGACAATAGAGATCCAACAACGGAAAACTTCCAATAACTATGGTATAATAAAATTTGTAACATTTATCACATGAATGAAAGTAGCGTCTCCACTATCGGTGCGTTCTTCTAACGCACCCGATGAAGGCTCCCGGTTCCTCATGGTCGTAAGGTCCCACCTCTCGTGGCTCGGCTTAGCTCCGAATCTTCAGCTCCGAATCGTTAGCTCCGCAGCTTTAGCTCCGTAGCTTTAGCTCCGCAGCTCTAGCTCGGCAGCTAGACCCCGCAGAGCTGCTCCGCGTGCATTCGATGGCTCCGAGCCTGCCGATGCCGACAAGACGGCCAGATTCTCGTGGATGTCGGCGTGCGCTGGGAGGCCTCCCTATAGTGTTCGGACTCGCTATCCCGGTTCCATATGACCGCACTCTGCCTGGCGGCGTGAGCCACCCCGCGCCAGCAGCAGCACAACAGGTACAGGTACATCCCCAGTGCAGCGCGGCCGTCGAGCATCACGCGCCGCTCCGACCGGCGAAAATAGTTCTGATAGATTCCACCTCCTCCGGATCCGTCTCCTCCGCGTTTCTCCTCTCCAGTTCCTCCGCGCAGCCGCCGCCACCTGCACCCCTATCACAGTCAGTAGGACTGGCAAGTGTAAAATTTGCACTGGAGACGCGCGTCCGACCTCTAGGGCTGGTCGGCGGCAGGCCCGGACGCAGGCGACTCGGGCCGCCGGGCGCGCGTCACCGGTCGCAGCGGCGCGGCCCTCTCCCACTGCCACCGACCCGGCTGCGGCCGCTCCTCCTCAAAGTTAAAGTTCCAGCGCTCCGTCTGGGCACGCATCGTCTCCTGCTCGTGCTGGTGTCGGGCGCGCTCCGCCGAGCCCGGCTCGACAGGCCCGAACAGGCGACGGCGCACCAGCATCGAGGGCGCCCGCGGCCCGCCGCCCGCGTCGTCCGCCACCTCGCCGCCCGCAGAACTGGAGCGACGCAGACGTTTGGAGCGGCGCGGCGCCGGCGCTGGCTCAGCGTCCCCGCTGGAGCTCGAGCTGCGCCGTGTCTTGGTGGAGTCCGCCTCTGGCTCCGGAGGGCCGGCAGAGCTGGAGGCTGCCGCTCCGTTAGCGGAGGGGGCCGCTGGTTGGCTCGGCGGCGGCTCTGTGACGGCCGGTGGAGACGGGGCCGGCTGGTCGACGACGTCCTCGTCACTGGCGTGGTCCCGGCAGGACATGGCCGACTTCAGCCGGGCCCGAACCGCATCCTACCTGCGGCACACAGGGGTCACCGAGGTCAGGTCACGGAGGTCACCACGGTCAGGTCACAGAGTTCACCACAGTTGGGTCACGGAGATCGACAAACTTAAGTTATCGATGTCAGGTCACGGATGTCATCAAGACCAGGTCACAGGTCATCAAGGTCAGGTCACGGAGGTCACCGGGGTCATGTCACGAAGGTCATGAAGGTCACGTTAAGGTGGTTATCAAAGGAAGGTCGCGGAGGTCAACACGGTTACGTCACGGAGGTCACCACGGGCAGGTGGTCATGGAAGTCAATAAGGTCAGATCACGAAGGTCATCAAGGTCAGGTCACGGTGGTTACTAAGGTCAGGCCACGGCACGACGTTTAAGGCATCGATTTAAACGAAGATCTTGCGCAGGGGCGTAGCATGGCGTATTAAAAGTTCTACGTTGACGAATGTCAATTGTCATCGATTCGTGATAACTAAATCGGTTGGGGGGGGGGGGTATGGGTGGCAGGACATTTTGGGGCGAGGGGGACTTTCATATGGTGTCTGATCTTCAAAGTAATCATAATACACATGCCCTTTTCGGTCTTACAAATTCCAGAGACGAGTTGCCCGTGCCCATTACCCGTCCCACTGTCAAGGCGAGTCCCGAACGCATTCAAAGCCAGAAGCAAAGATAAGAAGCTCTAAAGAAGACGTTTGTTGTAAATGGATGCAAAAGTGTCAGATTATGCAATGGCATACACACTTTATTTCCGCACTTGTTTGATGTATGTCCGTACAGTAAGAATGTAGGTAAGTACATTCGCTGTGGCTAGCACCTGGCAAAGCGGGTAATTTATTTACCTACTATTTTCGGTTCCTAAGATGGCTAAGGTTAATGTCTCTCTAAGTCATGAACACATGCATTTGTTGCTTCCATTTTTTTACAACGTTGTATTTGGCCAGGACCTGTGACCATGTGAATTGTGATGTTATTCTCTTGTTACAACAGAAGCTTCTAAAACAGAGAACAGGTCACAGAACTGCACGATATTCGGCGACGGGATGAAGTTGGCTGCTATTGACCGCTGTTGGATTTGTGGGGCGTGATTGCTTGGAAAATGCTATGCCTACAATCTCCACTAAGCCAAAACAGCATTTACATCATGTTTAAATCACAGTGTCGGTGTCGTCCCCCACTCCAGAAAAAATCGCAGAATATAACTCATGATATGAATCGGCATAATAAGACGAATAGGCAAAGCTTTAAGCTTCACATAATGACACAGGATCATATAGTCAATGGACCAGTAACATCTTCACGCAAAATTCAAGGGAACAAGCGACCTTGCTTGACCTGGGGAGTTTGAAATGTCCAAACAGTTTGATCAAATGTAGGTTATGTTACTTAACAACATTACGCGAGATTTCGTTATAAGATAGTGACACATCGACCGACACTCAACGGGCACTCATCGTGGAATAAACTTACCGCTGACAGTGACATTGATATGAGTAAAACCGATAACAGCCATTGAATCCATGAGATTGATTGAGATAACCATATCATGATTCATGAGTGAGCATCGTCGAGTTAAGCACCGAAAAGGCCGTCTCACGAGCATAGGTGTGTCATTCGTGAATCGTGTGCCCTCGCCTTCAGCAGTCACCGGACAGGTAGCCGGTGCCGCCTTCAACGTCACCAGCAAGCCGCCGGTGTCATCTTTTCTTCAGCACCAGCGTTCGTCAGTGCCACCAGAGAGTCACCAGTGGCTGCCTTCAGCGATCACCAGTGGCCTCCAGTGCCATCTTCAGCACCAGTGTCGCCAGTGAGACCTTCAGCGGTCACTATTGATCCCCCGGTGCCACCTCGCGCCAGTGCTCTATGCTGCGCCAGCGGGTCACAGTGATAGCCGGCGCCGCTCCGGGGGACGAGGACGGCGGCAGCCCGTTCTCTGAGCTCCAGGGGCCGCCGCCTACCGTCGATGGCGGCCCGGTCAGCGTGCTGACCCTGCTCAAGATCAACGACATCGACGTGGGGGCCGCGGCCGCGGTCGAGAACCACTCCCTGTGCACAGTCAGCGGGTGGCTGCACGCCGAGTGGCGTGACCCGCGCGTGTGCCGGCCCAGTAACGCGAGGGTGACGCTGGGCAGGGCCTGGAGACCCGACCTGCGCGTCCTGAACTCCGCCTCGGAGACGGCGGCGCCGCTGATCGGCGACCAGACTGAGGCACTGGTGCTGCGCCACGGCTGGCTGCTCGCCACGGTCCGGGTTCAGTGTCGGGTGCGGGTCACCAAACACGACTCGGGCAGCCACGCGGTGCGTCTGCGGCTGGGCTCGCACCTGCTCACCTCGGAGGACGTCATGTTCCACCCGCTGGACGAGGCCGTGGATGTGACGCACCTCACCGGTAACGATCGGTTCGGCGCGCGGAGGACGTCCCTTGTGGCGGACACATTTCAGGCGCGCCATTTCGGTGGTGAGTTTGTGACGTTCAGCTCGATTGTGGCCACAATTGTGTTCTAGTCTGGATGTCGGAAATACGCTAATTTAAATTTATTCCTATCGTTTTCAATCAAGGTAGGCGTCTGTGTTTGAACTGTTTGAAAACTGATATCAATGACATGACCTATCATCTGCAAGTCTGTGCTCTTCATTCGATTCCTTGTACTAGTCTGTTCATATCTAGTTGTCACATTGGTGTAAGCGATACCTCTTGACTGTGGACTGTGCCTTTACTTTATCGTTACAGGAGACGTGATTAAGACCAAAGGTCACTGTTATTTATATGTGTGATACCGTGATTTAGGCAGTACATAGGCAGTCGTTGATGAACTTTTCTACACGTGTTTTTGTTTTGCACTGCATTGAGCTTCTTATGAACTAGAAATCCTGAAAAATTGTTTTATTTATGCGCAGTTCAGGTAATCAATTAAGTAAAGTTTTATGTAGTTGGTGCGAGAAAAATATATCACATTGCACAATGCACAATGCTTATTATCCCTACAGGCATGATACGATTCTGCATCCATTTCAGTGAGGCTATATAATGAGCGTGTCGCTCCACTGTTTTCGAACCCGGATGTGATAACCTTTTATGGCTCACGGCAATGTGATCTGCAGAGTGTTGTCCATGTTGAATAAGTGTGCAAAATCCACTGACCTGATACCGGTGTTAATAAATTGATTATATCTGTCACGTGTTATATAACCACTTAGTATGTCGACCAGTTCAATGTTGAAACCATCCAATAACATCCATAATAAACCATGATAAACCTCATGGAAGCCCAGACAAACCGTCACCTGTCTGCCAGATTTTGTACACTTTTTCCTTTTATCTATTTGTCATAGCTGACAGCATTTGATGTCCAGTTTCGGTACGGGACGCAAAGCAACTGTATATCAGTCTCTTTACCTTTAGTTTGGACGCACTTACATATATACATTAGTTGCCAACTATGATGTAACTTCAGCCTTCAACGTTCCGTTTTAATTACCTCACAGGTAAGACGTTTTTGTTTGACAAGAGTCAATGCGGTTGATGCGAACAGCCCGTTACTTCGCTCCTTTTATTGATTCATAGCCTCGCGAAGGAAACGAGAGGTTGCTTTTACAAGTAGATGAAATTTGTATCAAATTTTATCATCTATTCTTAGGTAATTTGGTGACGTTTGAGGTCAGGTCAAATATCAAATTGCCACCAATTTTTTTTCAAGATTAGGCGTACCGTTTAGAAATAACTATGACGCGTTTATCAGCACAAAACTGGCAGCAAGGTCTTCACATTCAACCTTCTCGAAGCGACTGCCTTTTTCTGTTTTAATCGAATATTGAGAGCACATTTTGACGAGCATTCTGACGGAACGTTGCATCGCAAAAACTGGTCGCGGTCTAGGGATTCAGCTGTCACGGCACGTCGTTAACCCGCGCCCCACTGGGGGGACTATTTATAGCCCCCCTCCCGTTTTTCTGCAATAACTTCCAAACCGCTTGACGGATCGACGCCAAACTTTCAGTACCTTCGGCTGCATTAATTTGACACCTTGTGTAAAAATTTGAACTTCGTAGCTACTATAGGTCGGCCGGAAATGACGTCAGAGTGACGTCATGTTCGTCCGATTTCGACGCAAAACATTGAACCACGGCAATCGCTCCCAAGAGCTCAGTTTTTAACCCAGATCCAATTTCTTTGCAGGAAAGGACTTAAAATTGACCGCGCTATCAAACTGTTATCTCGGATTTTCAAAATTTTGAAAATTTTGAAAATTTTATATAATAATATTCAAAATTTATATTCTTATATTTTTTTTCAAAAAGTTTTTGACTTTTCGAAAAAACCGGAATATATGTGACAGAACGCATGATTATGACTAACTCTAGCAAGTTTTAGCTAAATATCTTAAAAAATGGCCAAGTTATACGCATTATTGCAAAAAATTCACAATTATCAATTTTTCAAATCAATTTTTCAGTACGTATTTGACATCGTACACCAATATAAATGGCACCATCGTGTTCCTGAGCTCAAACTGCATCCAATAGACACCTTTTTTGTTGAAAAATTTTAACTTCAAAATTTGACCTTTTTTGACCTGAAAGTGACCTGACCTAAGCTAAATTCGACTCAAAATGACCTCGAATGACACAGACGACATCAAATTCGAAATCTATGGCCTAAATGGACCATAAAACCTGTGTCACGTGACCGACGGATGATATAATATTTTCGTGACCTGTGATGACCTGACCTTGACCTGAAAATCAAAGTACAAGTTTGGTACCCTCAGAGTATCTAGAGCATCTGTTCACGAGTGTGGGAACCAAAAATGAGCCTGATCTGACTTGTAAGACGGCGGCCAGAGCCCAAAACGTGAAGAAGCCAAAATGCTAATAATTTTTACTTTGACCTGACCTGTGACGTCATCGGTGACCTCGAGGTCAATGAAATTAGGTTTCGCTCGACAGTTTTTCCGGGGCTATCAGACGCCGTTTGAATTTAGACGATCGGCCCAGTAGTTTCGGAGTTAGGAGGGGGGGGGCTATGAATAGCCCCCCCCCCAGTAGGGCGTGTTATACGCAGACCCCAGTGGGGCGCGGGTTAATCGCCAAGCTGTGTTATCGTTCAGATTGACACGTCGTCACCCGCGCTGGCAGCAGAGGAATCAACAAATAAATGACAATCAGAATTCAGAGGCCCAATGGAGCATAAACCCTTAGACACTGCGCCACGACAGAGACAGACTGGAGCCCGTTTTTTATACTTTCCTATATGTATGATCTTCAGAAGTGACTGTTGAATGGTCCAGCAACATTGGCAGACTGACATAATTTAACCTTCGCCGGCTCCATTGGTGTTCTACATACATAAGCCCCGGCCGAAAGAGGAGGTGTGGTTGTCACGACCCACTCTCGCCGTTTCACCCGTTACATTGAGCTAGAGCCTCGCGAATAAATTAAGTGTGCACCATTAAGAGAATACAGCAACTGGTACCCGATGTCAACGTCTTATGTGACCGTTGACCTCTGAGGGCAGGTCAAGTGCCCCAATGTAGGGTTTTGGTTTTTGGTGAACAGCATTGCCAAAAACGATTGCAGAGCCGCGATTTTGGCACCGTCGTATTTAGCATGCTCAGGCGCTTCAAATGATATGCTTTTTGTTTCAGTGGGTTCAACTTTGGGTGTTGACCCCAGGTCAAGGTCAGTTCAGAGCTATTCAGGTCAGGAAATTGAATAGATGAGGTCATATTCCATATTAGTCAATTCGGCAAATCTTCATGAGTCTCTTGGTGGATTTTCCGACTCGCTAGCTCAATTTGATCGGGAGTTATTGACGAAAAATTACACGGGCGTAGGAACGTCATGAGAAGTGGGTGGGCCACCCTGTCAAGGGGCCTCCTTTTACAGGGGGCCTCCTATTTTCAGGGGCCTCCAACTTTTGCCTCGTCCTGCGGGCTGCTTTCAAGTATGACCTCCAAATCTAGCTTCTGAGATCGGGCAGATGTACCCAGGGGCGTAACCGCTTAAGCGAACAGTGCGGAAAGTCCACACCATTTTTAAAACTTATTCCCCCTCCGATTTTTTAAAGAATCGTTTTGCCGCAAACGGCGCATGACCCCTGAAAACCCTTACACAAATGTCTTCCTCGTTTCCCAGGTGCCCCCATTAGCTTCATAGGCGCCCTCTTTGGCATATAAGCGCCCTAGCGCCCTATGTATAGTCATCAGAGACATCCCATGTCCCACAGTCGCCCCCTTGTCGCATACAATGTGCGCTTATCATAGGCGTCTCTCTTTTATGGACACTTGAAGGCGCCTCTCTTTGCCATGCCGGCGCCCCTGTTTCTTATGAATGCACCCCCATGGCATTGATCAATTGCAATTTGCAGACCTCTATTGCATGTGGACGCCCATATATGTAGGCCTCAGAGGCGCCCCTCTTTCGCATTGAGGCGCCCCTATGGGCTTCATAGGCGCCCCTCTATTGCACGTAGGTGCCCTACTGTCTCAGAACCGCTCCCCTTTGGCATGCAGACGCCCATCTTTCGTACGGAGGAGCCGCTGTGGTTCTTAGAGACGGCATGGTGCTCCCAGACGCAGATGGGGCTCTCGGAGTCGACAGTGTGGGACCTTCAGTCGGATGGGTGCCCGCCAGATGTGGACCCTTGGAGACGCCGGTATGGGGCCCTCGGAGATGCCGGTATGTGGCCCTTAGAGACACCGGTGTGGAACCCTCAGATACTTCAGTGTGAAGCCCTTAGAACTGCTGGTGTGGAGCTATGAATGCGCTGGCTTAAATCCCTCAGAGGCCGGTACATGGACATTAGAGCTCAGTGAGAGCTTGTGTGGTGCCTTCAGTGGCCTTATGGAGCCGTTAGGCATCAACATGGTGCTCTCAGGAGCCGGCGAGTCCTCAGAGTCACCGGTGTGGGGCCTTCAGAGCTCCGAGATACTGGTGTGGGGCCCTCAGAGGTGTCGGTGTGGGTCCTTCAGATGTACCTATAGAGCCTTGAGATGCACAGGTGTGGTGGCCCACAGAGGCGCCGGTGTGGGGCCCCCAGAGCCACCGATACAGGGCCCTAAGAGACACTAGTATGACCCTCAAAGGCGCCGCTGTGTGGCGCTCATATACACTGGTGTGGAGCATCACAGGCGGGTAGAGCCGTTAGAGGCCGGAAAGGGCCCTTAGATGCCTACAAGGAGCCTTCAGAAGCCGGCGTGGCACCCTTATGGGGATAAGCGTGTCTACTTAGGAGCCCCTGAGGTGCTCTCATGAGCTCTGTGGGGCCCTACCGAGCCGAAATATGGCCACGGCCAGTTGCCGCCGCATGGCTCTTCGGACTATCATTCTCAGGGGCCTCATCTGCCTAGTTTGAATAGAAGGGCCTCTCAGACCATCAGTCTCATGGGCCTCATCTGGCCAGTATAAATAGAAGGGCCTGTTAGACCCAGTGTTAGACCCAGGGTATATTGAGTGAATATACCCTGAGTATTGAGTGTTAGACCATCAATCCTAGGGGCCTCCTCTGGTTATTATAAATAGAAGAGCCTGTCAGACCATTAATCTCAGGGGGCTCCTGTGGACAGTATAAATAAAAGGGCCTCTCAGACCATCAGTCTCGGGGGCCTCCCTAGAAAAGTGTAAATGTGGATAGAGGGCCCCCTCAGATTCATTAGGAGTGGACCTCTCTGACTATCAGTCTCAGGGGCCTCTTGTGGCCAGTATGAATATAAGAGCCTCTCAGACCATCGGTCTCAGGGGCCTCTTCTGACTAGTGTGGATAGAGGGCCTCCCAGACCACCGGTTTCAGGGGCCTCCAGTGGCCAGTTATATGAACAGAAGGGCCTCACAAGTCACAGCCATCGGCCTCGGGGGCCTCTTCTGACTGGTGTGAATGTAAGGGCTTCCCAGGCCATCAGTCTCAGGGGACTCTTCTGACTGGCGCCGGATTGAGCGACCCCCCAGACCGAAAGTTTTGGGGGTCTCCTGTGGCCAGTATGAATAGAAGGGCCTCTCAGTCCATCAGTCTCATGGGCCTCTTCTGCCTGGTGTGATTATAAGGGCCTCTCAGGTCATCAGTCTCAGGGGCCTCCTCTGACTACAGTGTAGATGGATAGGCCTCCCAGACCATCAGTCTAAGGGGCCTCTTCTGACTATTGAGGATAGAGGGGGCTCCTCTGACTAGTGAGGGTAGGGGGCCTCGGCTAGACCGCCAGTGTCAGGGGCCTATTCTGACTAGTGTGGATGGAGGGGCCTCCCAGACCACCAGTCTCAGACCTCTGACTAGTGTGGATAGAGGGGCCTCCCAGACCGCCAGTGTCAGGGGCCTCCCCAGACCAGTGTGGATATTGGGGCCTCCTCAGATCCACTAGGGCCTCTCAGGCCATCAGTCTCAGGGGCTTCGACTGACAAGTATGAACAGAGGGCCTCCTTGGATCCATCACGGCCCCTTATGGAGTCCGTGCGTGGGGATTCGTGGAACTTATTTTTACCGAGTTTGTTTATTCTGAAAGGTGACGACGTCCTCTCAAATCGAGACGAGGGGCCTCGAGTAAAAAGTGGGTGGGCCAAAACACATGGTTGGCCCCCCCCCCCACCTCGAAAAGTGGGTGGGCACTTGCCCACCTGGCCCCCCCCCCCCCCCTGTTCCTACGCCTATGAAAAATTATTAAAACCTTAGTAACGTCATAAATGACGTCACGCAAGGTCAACGATGCAAAAGTTAAGCATCTGACCTTTCAAGGAGTGCATGAAATCACGATTTCATGAATCAGTCCTATGAGGCAGTCCTAGATTATTTCTGGCACCAAAATACCAGCTTTTCAAATTTCCTCCATTGAGTTATAATGGTGAGGTCATGTGAGCGACCTGAACTCAGGCGACACTTAGGAAAAACTCAAGATATAAAACTTGTGAGGGCTCGGGAGTTTACTGATTCTACAAAGAAAGCTTCATCTTCCTGCAAAAGCTTTTAGTGACGGCATTGCGTAGTTGCGACATTTTAGGACCGTGAGAGGTTTACTAGTGACGTCATAGGTCAGTGACCTGACCTGACCTGAACATGGAATTGGCGTCACGAAATCTGGATTGAAGCAATGGATCAGGTATGCAAATTTTCAGCTGTCTATCTCCGGTGTGTTTCCGAACAGTCCTTAGAAAACCATAACTTAGGCACCCACTGCTCCTGAGCCGGTGAAGGTTATCTCGGTGTCTATAACGTTTTTCGATTTTTTTTTGTTCCGGTGACCAATTTATGAAAATATTTTTTTTTTTGTTATACAGAAGCCTGTTCAGAATTCGGAACATTATTTCGGCTCCATACTCGTCGTTATTTGCGATTGTTGTTCCACGGGACACCAAGAACGGTATTGTTGCTCGCGTAATGCATTCGTTATGAGATGGGCTAACGACGTGAAACCAAATCCCGCAGAAAAAAAACGTGAGAATTAATGCTGGTGCAGCAAGCTTTGCGTACCAGTGAACTATTGAAACAGTCCGCTGTATCACTCTATCATATGAAGGCACCATGGGGTGTCATAGAGTCTAGCAACAATCGCTAGAAGGATCTATGTAGCTTGAAAGTAGTACCTAAGCAATTCTTGTGATGTTAACTTGCTGGCAGTGGCGTATCCAGGATTTCTCTCAGGGGGGATCCGCAGTCAAAAGGGCCCTTGACTGACTGGGTTGAAAGGGCCCTTAAGTGGCAAAAGGGCTCTTGTAGCCTGAGTTGAAAGGGCGTTCAACCCGCGTCCCGTGGGGGGGGGGCGAAACGGCCCCCTGCCCTCTTCCGTAGCTATCTCCTAAATGACTGCAGATATCCCCACCAAACTTTCAGAACCTCTACGGGCATCCATTTTACACATTGTGACCATTGTTTTTTTCCAGAGGCTATGATAGGTTGGCCGCAAATGACGTCATGTTCTGCCATTTTCGACCCAAAAAAGGTTTCGCAGGAAGAGCTGTCAGCCCTACAGAGCTGTAGAAACATAAAAATGTTCCGAGATAAAAGGTGTACAATTAACAGGCCTAGGTCAAATCTGAACACAGTTTAGCCCCGCCTTGGGTTGGGCCCAGGCTGGAAGGTTGACCCTAGGTCAAATCTGAGCACAAATTACAGAAAGAGTGTCAAAAGAGTTTTGTTTGTTTTGTTGGGCTATACCCTTTCGGTCTGACCAGACCATTTCAGGGCCGGAAGGATGATAGGAATTGAGGGAGACATTGGTCTGGGTGGGCACCTTGGTGAGTCACCGGGGCTGAGCCTGTCCAACAGGACAGGCCGACTGCAGCCCCCAAAGTGCTCACTGCACCCGGTTACGAGTGTGCTTCCTTAGGAGCTGCAGTGCGCTCCAATGGGAGCCGCCCGCATGGTATAAAGTTGCCCGTCCAGGTCCAGCCTGGATCATGGGTTGCGGCATGGAGGAGAAGGATTTGAATGTCCTGAGGATGGAAACGGCGAAACGGGTGTTAACCCGCGCCGGGCCGGGGGGGGGGGGGTGTTTGAACACCCCCTGCGGTTTTTCGCAGATATCTCAAAAACGGCGGCGCTCCACACCTGTTTGTGCATATTTTCCGCACATGTTGTGAAAATTTCAGACCCAGGTCGCCTTAGGTCAGGTCACCAGGTCACGCCAAGTGACCTCACCTCAGAAAAAAAATAAAAATGCTCGTCATAGCTACACCGATTGATCGATTGCCTTGAAACTTTCAGCGATTGATAAGAGCAACATAATCTATAAAATGTTTATCTCGGAATTTCGATATCGGTGACCTAAGGTCAGGTCAGTATCGCGGCCTCTCCATTACCTATCAGTCAATGGGAGAAAATTGAAAAGCGTCTGTTTTGCACGAACGCTATTCTAGACACTCTCTAACATCGAGATGTAAGTAAAATTGGCACACTGAATCGGAAAATGGCAACTGTGACCCCTCGTTATGTCCCCGAGGTCATCTCAGGTCACGAACAGAATCTAACAGTTTTTCGCCAATAACTTCTGATAGAGGCGTGCTAGAGCGCTGAAAACGCCTTAGATGTGTTCGAATCGACGTTGCAGATCGAATGATATGTAACATGACCTTTTCCGGTCAGGTCATGACCTTGACCTGAGGTCAAATTTTCAAGTTGACCTTTCAAGGTCCAATTATAGTTCATTCGACGCGTCTCGACGAGAGGAACACGATGCTGGCAAAATTAATGTCATGACTCTTTTGAGTCAAAAGTTATTGTCGAAAAAAAACGCTTTTCGTAAAAACGGCTATTTTTGGAGTTTTTGCCCTCTGGAGGCTAAACCGTTGACCTGAGGTCAAATCTGAAAACATTACTCAGAAAGGTCTGTAAAAGGGCTATTGAATGCCCTTTTCTCTGGCGCTGTAGCTCTATCGGTTCCCGAGATAGTCGTTGGCAGTTTCCAAAATGTTGAAATAGTCAACATTTTACCTTTGGTGACCCCTGGTGACCTGACCTTTGACCTGACCCAAAAAATGAGCTTAGTGTTTTCGTCCTTATTTTGGACGTTCTTTCGATTGCCGCTTTTTGCGTGTCGCTACGTGGCCCAGGAGCCGAGTTAGAAGGGGGTGTTCAGACACACCCCCCTTCCGGCCCGGCGCGGAATCTCAGAGCACCGGCCCGGCGCGGGTTAAAAGAGCTATTAACTACGCTTTTCCCCGGAACGGCATTCATTTCCGAGTGATGCGGTGGTTTGTTGAAAATTGTCGAAATTGGACCAGAAAATTGGCGAAATTTAGCCTTGGATGACCTATGTGAACTGACCTTTGACCTGATCTAAAAATGACCAGAGTAATTTCGTCATTATTGTTTGCGTCCTTTCGAACGCTGCCTTTGGCGTGCTGGTACGTGGCTCAGAAGCCGAGTTAGAAGCAGGGGTGTGGAGCCGGAGCTGGAGCCGGAGCCGCCGGAGCCGGCATATTTTGCCCGGAGCCGGAACCGGAGCCGGAGCCGTCCAAAAGGCGGCGACTCCGGCTGCTTTTTTGAAGAGGAAAAAATTATTGACCTACATAGTTCGGTTTGACAGTACAAGGCAGTAAAACATGTGGTATTCAAAATAGCCTTGTTATGCAAATACAGAAGCAACGTGAACCAATCCTTCATCTTTTCTCTTCCACCCGTATTTAATTGTATAGAGGATGTACTGAGTATTGGAGTCGAAGCCGGAGCCAGAGCCGGAGCCGAAGCCGATTTTTTCTCCAGAGCTGGAGCCGGAGACGTCTGAAATTTCCACGGCTCCGCATCTCTGGTTAGAAGGACCCTGGCCGGCCGAGTGGGAGGGTGGGTGCCACCACATCGTTTTTTTTTTGCGACAGCTCGGGACACGTCGGCAACAGAGAGCCAAAACTGGGCATAGCTACCTGACCTTTGATGCAAACCGGACCTTGTGACACCTGCATTTTCAAGGGGGGCCTCTGGTCGTCTTAAGGACCCTCTGTTACCCTCAGAGGGACCCTCTGAGGGCCTCTGCAGACCATCACTGGCCTCAAAGGGCACTCTAGTGGCCTCCATGGACCTTCTAGGTACCTGAAAGGGCCCTTTGTTTTCTCTCCAGGGGCCCTTGTTTACCTCAAAAGGTCCTCTTTTACTTCAGATGGCCGTATGTTTGTCTAATACATGAGGCCCCTGGTGGCCTGAGAGGCCCTGTTTGTGTCCCAAAGGGCCCTTTGTTGACCTCTTAAGGCCCCTAGTTGGCCTAAAAAGTCCTCTGATTGTTCTAAAGGGCCCTCTGTTCCCCTCAGAGGGCCAGTCTTTTCCTCAGAGTGCCTGCTGACCTCATAGAGCCCATAGTGGCCTGACATAGCCTTCATATCACCTCAGAGGGCCCTCTGTTGTAAGGCTCAAGTGACCTTCTCAGAGGGCTCCGGCTGCCCTGTGACTGACAATTGTCCACTCTTATCCCCCTTTTGGGTGACCTATTTTCCCCTCTGACACCCAAGCCAAAATACAATTTTGGGACACTGACTCCGAGGGCCAGTTGATTTTCAGAGGGCCCTCTTTGAAGTGGATGTGAGGACCCGCTATTCGCCTCAGAGGGCCCTCTGGTGGCTTCAGACTTCAGAGGACCCTATTTTGGTATCAGCGGGCGCCTCTCTGTGGCATCAGAGGGCCCTCAGAGGCCTCAAATGGCCTTATTACATCTCAGAGAGCTGTCTTTGAACTCAGAGGGATCTTTTTTACTTCTTTGTGGTGTCTAAGGGGGGCCCTCTGGCCTTTGTTCGCCTCAAGGGGCCTCAAGGGGTCCTCCGATGACTTCCAAGGACCCTCTTTGATCTCAGAGGGCCTGATGACCTCATAGGGCTCATGGTGGTCTGACATAGCATCATATCACCTCAGAAGGCCCTCCAGTGGCCTGAGAGGGCACTTTGTGGCCTTTGAAGGCCCTCCATTCGCCTTAAAGGGCCCTCTTTGATCTCTTTGATATCTTCGATCTCAGAGGGCCCTCTTTGAGGTGGCTGTGAGGGCCCTTTGTTCACCTCAGAGGGCCCTCTGGTGACCTCCAGGGACCATCTTTAATCTAAGAGGGCCGTCTGGTGGCCTCATAGGATACCTTGTGGCCTGAAATTGACCCTCGTACCTCAGAGGCCCTTCTGTTCGTCTTAACAGGCCCTCTGCTGGTCTTAGCGGACCTTTTGTGTGCCTGGGAGGGCCCCCTGAGTACCTGAGAGGGCCCTCTGTGTGTTTGAGAGGGCCCTCTGTGTGCCTGAAAGGGCCCTCTGTGTAGTTTGCCTGAGAGGGCCCTCTGTGTGCCTGAGGGGGCCCTATGTGTACCTGAGAGGGTCCTCTGTGTGGCTGAGAGGGCCCTCTGTGTGTCTCAGAGGACCATATGTGTACCTGAGAGGGCCCTCTGTGTGTCTGAGAGGGCCCTTTGTGTGTCTCAGAGGGCCTTGTGTGCCTGAGAGGGCCTCCTGTGTGCCTGAGAGGGCCCTCTGTGTGTTTGAGAGGGCCCTCTATGTGCCTGAAAGGGCCCTCTGTGTACCTGAGAGGGCCCTCCGTGTGTTTTAGAGGGCCCTCTGTGTGCCTGAAAGGGCCCTCTGTGTACCTGAGAGGGCCCTCTGTTTGCCTCAGGGGGCCCTCTGTTTGCCTGAAGGGCCCTCTGTGTGCCTGAGGGGGCCCTATGTGTGCCTGAGAGGGCCCTCTGTGAGCCTGAGAGGCCCCTCTGTGTACCTGAGAGGGCCCTCTGTGTGTCTCAGAGGACCATATGTGTACCTGAGAGGGCCCTCTGTGTGTCTGAGGGGGCCCTATGTGTGCCTGAGAGGGCCCTCTGTGAGCCTGAGAGGGCCCTCTGTGTGCCTGATAGGGCCCTCTGTGTACCTGAGAGGGCCCTCTGAGTGCCTTAGAGGGCCCTCTGAGTGCCTGAGAGGGCCCTCTGAGTGCCTGAGAGGGCCCTCTGGGCTATGGCCCCCGTTCGTCTCAGAGGGTCCCTTTATTCGCCCCTTTAGAGGGCCCTCTGTTTGCCTCAAAGGGCCCTCCGTTTGCCTAAAAGGACCCCGTATTCGCCTCAGAGGGCCCTTTGGTAACCACAGGGGGCTCTATTGTTGCATTGGAGGGCCCTCTGTTGCCTCCGAGGGCCCTTTTTATCTCAGAGGACCCTCTTTGACCTCAGAGGGCTCTTTTCGACCTATTCGAGATGTCTGAGAGGGCCCTCTGAGTGCTTGAGAGGACCCTCTGAGTGCCTGAGAGGGCCCTCTGAGTGCCTGAGAGGGCCCTCTGAGTGCCTGAGAGGGCCCTCTGAGTGCTTGGGAGGGCCCTCTGAGTGTCTGAAAGGGCCCTCTGAGTGTCTGAGAGGGCCCTCTGAGTGCCTGAGAGGGCTCTCTGGGCTCTGGCCCCCTTTCGTCTCAGAGGGTCCCTTTATTCGCCACTTTAGAGGGCCCTCTGTTTGCCTCAAAGGGCCCTCTGTTTGCCTAAAAGGACCCCTATTCGCCTCAGAGGGCCCTTTGGTGACCACAGGGGGCTCTATTGTTGCATTGTAGGGCCCTCTGTTGCCTCCGAGGGCCCTTTTTGATCTCAGAGGGCCCTCTTTGAGCTCAGAGGGCTCTTTTCGACCTCTTCAAGATGTCTGAGAGGGCCCTCGGGCCTGAGAGGGCCCTCTGAGTGCTTGAGAGGGCCCTCTGAGTGCCTGAGAGGGCCCTCTGAGTGCCTGAGAGGGCCCTCTGAGTGCCTGAGAGGGCCCTCTGAGTGCCTGAGAGGGCCCTCTGTGTGTCTGAGAGGGCCCTCTGAGTGCCTGAGAGGGCCCTCTGAGTGCCTGAGAGGGCCCTCAGACTCTGTGTGTCTGAGAGGGCCCTCTGTGTGCCTGAGAAGGTCCTGTTCGTTGTAAAGGGCCCTTAATTTACTCTACAAGGTCCCTCGTTGGCCTAAAGGGGTCCTCTGATAGTCCTAAAAGGGTCCCTAGAAATGTAATTGATACTTTTCATTATGTAAAAAAAAAATGTAAGTGGTGAAAAGGGCCCTCAAAGTGTTTTCAATTTTTTTTTTCGAGTAAAAAAAATTTTTTTTTGCTCCAGGGGGGACCCTAGGACCCCCAGGGTCCCCCCTTGGATACGCCACTGCTTGCTGGGGTCTGTGTATAACGCGCCCTGCTGGGGGGGGGGGCTATTCATAGACCTCCCCCCTTCTAACTCCGAAGCTACTGGGCCGATCGTCAACATTCAAACGGCGTCAGATAGCCCCGGAAAAACTGTCAA
Source organism: Amphibalanus amphitrite (assembly GCF_019059575.1). NCBI lineage: Eukaryota > Metazoa > Arthropoda > Thecostraca > Balanomorpha > Balanidae > Amphibalanus > Amphibalanus amphitrite. Next base: position 507,848 of record NW_024881522.1, read on the forward strand.
GGGAAACCTAATTTCATTGAACTCGAGGTCCCCGATGACGTCACAGGTCAGGTCAAAGTAAAAATTATCGATGTTTGGCTTGTTCACCTTTTGGGCTCTGGCCGCCGTCTTACAAGTCAGATCAGGGTCATTTTTGGTTTACACACTCGTGAACAGATGCTTTAGGTACGCTAAGGGTACCAAACTTGTACTTTGATTTTCGGGTCAGGGTCAGGTCATCACAGGTCACGGAAATCTGATATCATGCGTCGGTCACGTGACACATGCTTTATGGTCCATTTAGACCATATATTTCGAATTTGATGTCGTTTATGTCATTCGAGGTGATGTTGAGTTGAATTTAGTTTAGGTCAGGTCACTTCGAGGTCAAAAAGGTCAAATTTTAAAGTTGAATATTTTTTTAACAAAAAAAAAACATGTGTATCAGATGCAGCTTGAGCTCAGCACCACGATGGTGCTATTTATTATGGTGTACGATGTCAAATACGTACTGAAAAATTGATTTGAAAAAATGTATTTTGACATTTTTGCTGAACTGCGTATAACTTAGCCATTTTTGAAGATATCTGGCTAAAACTTGCTAGAGTAAGCATGTGTTCTATCATATAATCCGGTGTTTTCGAAAAGTCAAAAACTTTTTGAAAAAATACAAATTTTGAATCTTAATATATATAATTTCAATTTTTTTAATTTTGATGTAATGCATGTAAATACATGATCAAGCTTTTGTGCCGCTAAACGTTTAACGATTTCTTTGTAACGCCTTCTCAAGTTTAGTTTGTATAAATATTACAATTTACTGTGGACTTAGCCAAAAGATTTGAATCTGCATGGAGTCTGATTATGTAAAATTAAAAATAGCTGCTATGCATTTGTATAATTTATTTTAAAAAACGATTGATTTAGTAGGTAATCCTAAGCCAATCAAATGTAGAGCAGGTGAATGTCGTTCAACCAATTAGCGTAGCGTCTGTTCAGTTATTCAAATTAGCTAATAATAGCATCAGCATTTAGTAGAGAATCGAATGAAAACTACATTTACCCGTTTCAACATGGACACCATGCATCCTGAATATATCAGAAGGGAGAATCTACACAAACGATCTTGTTCGATAACCAATAATTGGTTCATCAGCAACAGTTCCGACTAACTAATGTGTGCGTGTGTGCACTGTGCCCGCGTGCTAAGGGAAGGAAGTAGAACCAATGGTTTTAGTTGACGAGAAGTTTTCGACGCAATATTTGGCACTTTCGTATGTAGACTCGATAGGTGCATCTGTAACATTTTCGAGAATAGCGTTGGTCTATGGGTCTATGTAGGCTTGTGTAAAAATATTGCAAGAGAATATTATGTTTTAAAACTCTGCCAGTTCCATTTCTGTCTGAAGCTTGATAACAAAAGGCAGGTGCATCGAATGAGAAAAGCCGCACCCATCAATCAAATGCCGCGACTGCCTATCTGCACCACAGTGACCCGCTGTCAAATGGTGTCTGGTCACTCAGAGTGACGCTCTATCAAAAAGTGCACTTCTTTTTGCCGAAAAAAATATCTATGCGTTAAAATCCTCATGCATCAATATTTTTGTTAACCGAACGTTGCAAGCGAGGTCATGGAAACGTCCAACGCAATTGGGAATCGCGCACAAATATGCTTGACGTGTCAACTCCTGATCTGTAAACGTCGGCCGAATTGGGACATGCCCACACATGAAACATTTATTAAATAAATAAAATAAACAACGTTTTAGATGTAATTATCGATGCAGAGCTTATATAGCCGTGGTAATCTTGCTCTTTGCCATTGCAGCCAAGTGACTCGGCCTTGTGTGCGCACTGCGTAATAATGTGACGGGAATCGTGACATTGATCTTTAGGCTCAACGGACGCAAATTGAAAATTAATGAATTTGTACACTTAGTGATGGTTTATGAAGCCAGACATTCATCACATGCTCTAACTGTCCTACACAGTTCCAAAAATCATCGCAGCAATCTTACCGGTAGGATTATTACTCGCCCTTCCCGCCCTAACATATGTTCTCAGATTCAAATTTTGAATCCTAACGGTCGTCGTGAGACGTCCCAACGGCCACTCGCGGATCACGGTGAGCGTCCCGTGATCGGAGCCACGGGCAAACACCGGGTCTGGCTGGCCGGCCGGCATGGCAGCCGCGCGGCAGTACCCTAGGGTAACGGTTTCCATGAGGGCAGACCCTTAGGGCAAAAAGCTGTAATTTGGCGTTTTACGACTTCCTGGCGAGGCGCAAATGAACGGCACCTGTTGCGTGGTGCTGTGGGAGGGGTGATTAGCGACTGCCCTAGTTTCCCCATAGACTGGGGGCGGGCGGCGGCTCTCACCTGTCGTTGGTGGTGCTCCGCTGTCTCCGTCGGCTGTCGGAAGCGATCGTCGACGACGGACACCCGGCACGCGCACTCACCGCCGGCGGCACTCTATTGACACAGGTGCAGCGCGCCAGATAGCACGGGCCGAGCGGCCGCCGGCTCGATCGTCGGCGTCGGAGGGCGCTGAGCGGCGCGGGCGGCGCGGCCGGCCGGCAGGGCGGCTCTGTAGTCTGTACTGCAGGCGCGCTGCAACGCCCGGGCCGCGCGACCGCCGCGCCGGCCGCCCCGCTACGCTGCCCGTACTATTGGCCGCCGGTTGCCCTGCATACCAATAGACGTACGTCGACGACGGCCGCAGAGGCGGCGCCAACGTCACCGGCGGGGCCCGTGCCCGGCGGCCAGCCGACGCCGCCGACACGGCTGAGGGTCACGGCGAGGTCACGAGAAGTCACGGGCTGTCACGGGATGCGGCGGCGGACGGGCCTGCCGGCCGGGAGGGCGGTGCACGGCCGCAGTGCGCATGCGCGCGGCGTCAGGCGGCGTCACTTGCCGGGACGCAATCCGTTCGAATTTGACACGCGCCTCGGTGCAGGCCGGCGCGACGCGACGCCGGCGGACCGGTTTGAGAGCCACTGGGTTTGGAATACGTAGGCGTATGTTACGGTGCGCGTCGTGGCGGCCTCAGCAGTAGTATGTGACGTCACGGCTTGTTCACGCTGCTAGTACGCGGCAGCACGCGCCGCCTCGGCAACTGTCAATGGCGCCGGCGATTTTAAATCGGGAGTCGGGCGAGCGCGCCAATACGTCACAGGAGGGGGGCGGGCAGGGGGCGGATTTCGCTGGAAACCCGGCGGCGGCGGTTGGAGGTTCTCAGAACGGACGGCCCAGCTCGTGACGCCGCACGGCTCCGTGAGACGGCCGGCCGGGAGACGCGGCAACTTTGAACGAGCCGGCAACTGGACTGCAACGAACTCCGTGAGCCGCGCTCCGAGCCATGCAGGCCGGCCGGCCCGCCTGCCGATTTTTGTGGAATTTTGAACGCTGGCTGATGAAATGAGGTGTCACGTCAGTTGCAGAGTCTTTGCCCGCTTGACGCCCTCATCATGCTCTGACAGATGCTGTGCTCGTTATTTTTAGGGATAGGGACAAGTTGAAAGATATGCACAAATGAGGATTTGATGCCATAAACGGAAACGGCCGGTAAGCTCCTTGGTTTTCCCTTCAGGGTGGCCCCCGGGAAAGCCAGCCGTAAAAAGCCGGTCGTATGTAATTACTATTGCAGGGGTGGGGAAGCAAGGGCGCGGGAACTACTTTCAGACTGGGGGGCACACCATGATAGAGATCAACCTAGGGTACCCCCAAATTTAGTTTTCTCGCCGGTTTTAGGCCACTTATTTTTCATCCCTTGGCTTTTTCAACAAAAAAGAAAACATTTGCAAAAAGTGCAGCATTCCGTCTTAAAGCTGTGGGGGCACCGCCCCCACGGCCCTAAAGTAAGGGGGGCAAGCTGCCCCCACTGCCCCCCCGGTTCCCGCGCCCATGTGGGGAAGGGGAAGGGTCGGTAGCAGGTCCACGACAGGTGAACGTGGGAGGGGGCAGAGGGGAGGGGCCAGTGGCAGCTGGACAGTGGTGCACTCCGCGACAGGTGCTTCCATAAATTAAACGGCGTTTTAGAGCAGTGGGTGTAGCATTTGTCACGGCTATGTTTCGAGACCTGTTGCAGGGAACTAAGATTAAAAAAGTTATTAATTGCTGGGTAGGTACTGAAAAATGGTATTTTTGGGTTCTTTTTGCATTCCATGGACCATGACTAACCATTCAAAATGTTTGTTTGGAAGGGCTCATTCCTCTTGCCAAATACGAGAAAATGCCGTGCATTACACCTAATAAATTAACGCTTCAACGAGATTCCTAATTACTTGTTCCGTGGTCGTCTTTCGAGCTCGCTAAGCTTCGGTAGCATGATGCTATAAATTACGAAATTTCATTTCAAATATGGTATTCCCATAATCCCATTCCCACATTTGGAGGGCCTTGGCGCACATGTTACCTAGTTATAGGTACTCTGCTACCGCTTCTTGTCACCGGATCGTCTGTAAGGCTCCGGTATAGGCGGTAGCAGTCATCGGATCGCTGTCTGCGGTTTTCGTGGGGTGCGGCTGGGAATTGTGTGTTATTGGTCTGCTGTCGTCAGCCGCTCCGACTGACCGCCGCAAGTTCAAGCCCAGATATGGTTGGTAGAACTTCTGCGGACTTCTATACTACGGAACTTCTGTGTGTGCAGGCACAGCTGGTTTACCTGCAGTTATTGATGGGGCTTCAGCGTATCAGGCCTCAGCAGAGGACACTGGAGCCGAAAGCAATCGACGTAAGTAGCAGTCAGCCCTAACTTTGCTCATTATTCGTTGAAAATTACGAATATTATTAAAAAATGTTTGGTGTTCAAAATCCTAAGGCAATAGGCATATGTGCAATTTGCTTAAAATATTTTGTATTTTACAAGTTATACGACCGGAGCGGCATTCAGAGACCATTTCTGACCACTAGCGCGTCTAGCGTCCGGAGCATTTCCTTTGTTGTGATTGTACTCCTGAAACGTTATATCGGTGTACGATGATGATGCAACAGTGCTGGCTGGGTGCTCGCTGGCCTGCCACTCTGAGAAGCCGCGGGGCAAAGGGCAAGGTCCACGACCATTTCTATGTCGGCCGACCCAGACCGGACGACGCCGTCCTTATGTAAAAAGGTCGGGCTACGGGCTACGGTGGCGAACTGATACTGGTCCCAACGGATTGATAGGGTGGGCTGTTGTTGCTTAGTGAAATTTTGGGCTTAATTTTGTAAGGACGTATCATCAGCCATTCTATTATCTCGGGAAAATCAGTTTTATCGATATCGATCGATTTTATCGAGGCATTGTTTTCCCCATAGGCCTTCATTCTATTTCTCTAATTCTATCTTGAAAGCCCCAACAGAAGCATAACTTATCCAACGATAGACATAACATAATACATAAAGACATTTGTCAGTATGTGGCACGGCACGGGTCAGCAAAGCGTCTCAAGATCTGCTGCCGACCTCACACCTGTTTTTGCAGCTGCCCCCGGGCCCCTCCCGTGTAGTGATGTCCATCCCTCCCCATGGCCCCTTCTCAGTGAGCCCCCTCCCCCTCCCTCCCCGGTTAGGGGCGGCTGAGTTGAGCCGTATCGGTCGCGGCCGGCCCGTGTTTATTTGTTCTAGTGGCGTGTTCGGTGCCAGACCGTCTGGCCCGCGCTGTAAGACGCGGACGCCCCGTCTCAGAGAGACAGACTTATGGAATTAGAGAGGCCGGTTACCAGCGCCGCATTATTTGCCAGAGCTGAAGACATTAGGAATTAAAAATGCACAAGTGTGGTTGAAGACCAGGAAGTCTCGCGGTTCAAACTCTAAATAAGCTCACTTTTCAACCGACTCCTTGCCAGGGATTGTTTTGCCACCAAACCTCATCTCTTTTTTCAAAAGCGTCAGCGAAAAAAATGATGGATCCTAGCGACGCCGTATTTGATACAACGTATGTCTCGCCCATTACGCATTCTTAGGCAAGGCGTGAATAGCTATAGTTGTTCATTTTAATCCTCCCTAGACGGGAGGACTGAGGTGGCTAATGCCAGGCAAGATGTTTTTTTTCTAATTGCTGAATGCATACTTGAAATTGAGTGCTGAGTGTCCAAAGAGTTTTAATATGAAAGCAACAAATAAATTAATACTTCTCTACACCTTTCTTTAAAAATATTACAACTTCGCAACACCTTAACCCTCGCCGGCACAGGCTATTTTGCGTCCTTCAATGGCACAAAGGGGGGTGGGGATACGACCTCCCCCCTCACGTTTGGCCCCTGATCGAGCTATAGCTTCGCGGAAAAACGAGCATGCTGCCCTTTACGAGAGGAAGCCGATGATACCCAATTTTAAGGTCCTAGGTCATCAGTTGACCTTCCAAGTCAGGTCAATGACCCAAAAGTCGGGATAATCGGGACCTGTTAGAAAGTCGTAAAGTGTGCCTACTACGGGTTTTTCGGGGTGCTGATCACGAATATTGTGATAGTTCTGATCACAGAAGATGATGTCTTTAAGCATTTAGACCAGGTCGGGTCAGGTCAGGTCAGGTCAAACAGTAGGGGTCGTGACGGGTATTCGTAGTACGTGTCAACCGCCTCTGATTGCTTCGTGACATGTTACGAAGGCGCCAAAACTACTTCGTAAATGTTCAAATGGTTGCTTAATTCGAATTCAGCTCCAAAAACTAGCTTAGAAACATGTAAAACTCCAAAAAGTGAACCGAGGTCACCAAAGGTCAGTGACCTGACCTGACCGTCAGGTGACCTTGACATCTACCCTAATGCATGGGAGCAGCATCAAATCAAATGTTTGAACGTTTGAAACCACGAGAAGCTTGCAAACGCGTGGCTAATGCGAGCCGACATAGGGGAAGGTGGGGTAAGATGGACCAGCTAAGGTTTGAGGCCGCATATCTTGCTACACTGCTCTCGTAATTCATATTATTTATAGTCTTCGGAATGCTAAATCCTTCCTCTGTTGATATGTGTAAAGACTAAATTTCAAATTAAAGACATCTAGGTGGTGGATGCTCTTAAAGAGGGACATGTCAAAACAGTGGCGTATCCAGGATCTTGGAAAGGGGGAGGCCAAACCTGCTCGAGGGGCCCCATCCTTACCTTAGGGGCCCCAGTATTATAGCGTACTTAACCCACACCCAGGTGCGGTTCTTTGCCACTTTTGCCATGTGAGGGAGCCTTTTTAGGCACACTCGGCAATCTAAAAAAAAATGTTGAAACGTGAAAAAGGCATCGATATCGATAGCTCCGTAGCGTACAATTTATTTCAGCAGTAGGCATATAGTTTTTTTTTTTTTTGCTTTGGTCGTCGCTAGGGTCACTAAAGATCATCAAAAGCAAAATGTCTTTGCGATTTTTTTTTTTAAGATTGTAACATTTTTCAAAGGGCATATGTCAGTCTCTTAGTGTCTTGCGCTGGTTGAGGGCTGGTACCCTTAACTTTAGAAGGGCCCGACTCGGTTTGAGCTCTGATCTAGACTCTGATGGCTCTATGTCGCCCAGATTGGCCTCCCTCCGACCTCTGAAGGCTCATTCTGGCCTCTGAAAGCCCCACACCGGCAACAGAGTGAACCACGCTGGCCTCCGGGCCCCATAATGGCCTCAGGAGACCCATGCTATGGCTGACCTCACAGGGCCCCCGCTGGCTCTTGGGAGCCTTTGAGTCAGGCTCTGATGTCCCTATTCCGCTCTCGAACCCACGCCGGTCTCTAGAAGCCCACGATGTCCCCTGAGGGTCCCACGCATGCCTTTAAGGGCCACCCCTACCTTAGTGCCTCAGGGGTCCCAAACATGCATAAGGTCTGAAGAGTGGCTGCCGAGGCCCTCGAGGTGGTCTCTAATGGCCCGACGCCAGCCTATGAAGGCCCGCGCTGGCTTCTGAGGGCCAAGCACCAGCCTCTCAAGTCTTGACTCTGGAGTCAGATGACAGATGGCCCCACGCTGGCTTCAGAGGGTTCACGCTGGTCACAGAGGGCCCCACACTTGCCTAAAAGGGCTCCACATTGTCTTCAGAGGGCTCCAAGCTGGTCTCCGTGGCCAATGGACCTCAATCTGACCTAAGAAGGTCCCATGTCTCTGGGCTTAAAAGACCCAATGCTGGACATCAACGGCCCCACGCTGGACATAGAGGGTCCCACACTGGCCTTAGAAGGCCCCACAATGGCCTTAGAGGGTCCCACGCTGGCCTTAGAGGGCTGAGCACTGGCTCCTTAGGGCTCTACGCCAGCGTCAAAGGGTCCCACGCTCAAGTCTAAGCTTTTTTATGGCCGCCAAAGCGACCTCTGAGGGCTCCACGCTAGCCTCTGGGGGCTCAGCCTTGGCCTCTAAGGGCCCTACGCTGGCCTATGAGGGCCATCAAATGGCATTTTAAGATAGTTTGACGCAGTTTGACCCTGAAAGTTACTGGTGGCTCTTCATAGGCCGGCAAGGGACCCTCAGAGGCCGGGAGGCCGGAGGCCCTCAGAGTCGCTGGTAAGTGGTCGTCAGGTGCGCTGGCCTAGGGCCCTCGGAGGCGCCAGAGGCGCCTCAGAGCCACCGAAGTAGGCCCTTAAGAGGCACTGGTGTGGGACCCTTAGAGGTGGCAGTGAAGGCCATCAGAAACTGGTGTGGACCGTGGGGCCATAACAAACGGGTATGGGGCCCTTACAGCTGATCCCTGATTGGCCGGCAACGGCCCTCAGAGGCCGGCAACGTCCCTCAGAACCCGGCGTGGGGCCCTTCTGGAGATAAGTGTGACTACACAAGATACCATGGGGTGTTCTCACAAGCCCTGTGGTGTCCTTTCCAGTTGAAGCGTGGCCAGCGCGAACCCTCTGCTGCCAATTGGCACCGCAGGGTCCCTCGGGCCCGAGGGGACCCTAAACCTTATAACGGACATGTGCCCCTCACCCCTGGCTATGCCGTTGAATCCAAGTGATCAGGGGCTGTTCAGGTGATCAGGGGCCTCTCAGGTGACCAGGGGCCTTTCAATTGACCAGGGGCCCACCAGGTGACCAGGGGACCTTCTGATAACCGGGGGCCGGTTATACCAGGGGCTCCACAGGTACCTAAATGCCTTCATGTGACTGCAGGGGCCCTTCATATAACCAGGTAATCCCCGGGTAAACATGGCCCCTTGGGCGACCAGGGTTTCTTCAGGACACTGGCCAGGGCCCACCCAAGGGATCAGAGACCCCTCAGGTAGCTGGGGGTCCCTTAGATAACCAGGGGCCCCTCAGGTAACCAAGGGCCCCTCAGATAACCAGGGGTCTCAGGTAATTACGGGCCCCTTAGGTAATCAGGGGGCCCTCAGATAACCAGGGGCCCCTTGGGTAACGCAGGGGCCCCTCAGATAGCCAGGGCCCCTCAGGTAACCAGGACTCCTTCAGATAACCACGGGCCCCTCAGGTAACCAGGGCCCCCTCAGATAACCAGGGGCCCCTCAGACAACCAGGGGCCTGTCAGATAACCAGGGGCCCCTTAGGTAGCCAAGGGCCCCTCAGATAACCAGGGGCCCCTCAAGTGACCAGGGGCCCCTCGGAGCCCCCGTGGCCCCCCTTGGGTACGTCACTGCACTCAAGTGACCCTAAGGGCCCACTTACATGTTTGATGCCAAAGGGGGAGGCCATGGCCTCTTGGCCTCCCCCCTGGATACGCCACTGTGTCAAAAACTCAGACAAGAAAAAACGTGGGGTAAGACGGACCACCCAGCAGTGTCTGCTATCCGTTCATGTGTGTTACACTTCTGCTCTGTACTCTTGTAAGAAAAAGTAACCAGAATGGTAAAATAACAAAATGAGCCTTTATTCTTTACTCATGTGTGATGGAAGTGCAGCTAAAAGCGGGGAACATGCGTGTTGATTGTTGTTTGGCATGAATCCATGCTAACTGAGCACTTGCATGCATGGCTCACATGCAACAAAGACTCCTTCCTGAAAAATTAGCTTACTTAAACTTGTGTCAATGTTTTGGAAAATAACTTTCCATATGCAGGGTGCAATGGACCACCACAGGGTAAGATGGACCACAGTGGTTCGTTTTGCCCCAAATCTAAATTCTGTCATTATCATGACGTATGTATATGTCAAATAGCCCAACATTGCAAAACCTTGCCTTTCCTAAAGTGTGACTATAACTAAGTTTATAACTTTGTTCTTCACAGTTAAGTGCAAAATAGAAACTAATCATGCAAGAAAGGCGCCGTAATTAAATCACCCGTAGACCTCTTATATTAGATCGGTTTGACGAAAAACAACATCTTTCTCAAAAGGTAACTCAAATGCTATGCATCCTAGCAGCATGAGCTCAAGGTGGCCATTGTTACGAAGGAAAACAAACATAGTGAGTGCATAAAGCAGTAGATACCAGCAGCGGTTCAGCCGGGAGGGCTGGTGGTCCGTCTTGCCCCGCTGGGCCGTCTTACCCTGCACCTTCCCCTACGCCTAATCGCGATTCCGGCCAAACATGGTCTCGGAAAGTAAGTCTCAGACAGGTCAAAGGTCATTTGGGTCAGGGTCATGCAATTTTCAGGGTAGGTGTAACATTGATCAATGCGAGGGTACTGAAAGTTTTGTCGCGATCGGCCGCTTTTTACGTGAGTTATTCGCAAACACCTTAGGGAGGGGGTGGGGGGTGCATCAGATCAACTCCTCCTCCCCCCCCCCCCTGGGCCGGCGAGGGTTAAGTGCATCAAGACATCTTTTGCGAGAAGATGTAGCTTATAGAATGTATAGTAAGCTCTTTTGTTCTCGCAGCTCGCATCCTATCCCTGATTTTCCCTAAGGGTCACCAAAGGTCAAGTCAACGCGGTCACGTGATCTCACCATCACAAGTCAAAGTAAAATATAAAAAAACTGTTGTTTAACCCGCGCCCCGTTGGGCTCTGCCGAGCAACGCGCCCGGCAGGCGTCTTCCTGTACGCCGATGACACCGCAACACTGTGTTCCGGCGGTACGATAGCGGAAGCCAGGGACCGGGCTCAACAAGCGGCGGATGCCATAGCGAAATGGGCCCGCGACTGGAAGATGCGGCTGGCAGGAAGCAAAACGCAAGTTTTAGCCCTGTCGCAGCACTACGTCGACGCCCGGGACCTGTACATCCACGTAGACGGGGCACGAGTGGACGCTGGGAGACACCTTCACCTTCTCGGCGTAACCCTGGACCGGCAACTTCACATGGGCGCACTGGCGGATCCAGGGTTTCAGCGCGGGGGGGGCATACCATGTCACGGAGCCAAACCTAGGGTACCCCCAAATCCTGTTTTCTCATCGGATTTAGGCCACTTATTTTTCGTCATAGCCCTGACACGAGTTTTTTTTCTATAAAAAAAACACACAAATGGTAGGACACCGGACCCCCATTGGCAGATCCAGGAGGAGGAGGAAGCTTTTGGGACAAATACCCGGGCAGCGCCAGAAATCGACGAAAATTGGTGGGACCGGTGGGGCCCTCAGAATGACTGGTGTATAGAGCCGACCCAGGGCCGCCGGTGTGGAACCTTAAGAGGTACTGGCGTGGGACCATCAAAGGTATCGGTGTGGGTTCCCCAGAGGCAGTGGTGTGGGGCCCTCAGAGGCACTGGTGCAGGAACCACAAAGGAGCCGGTGTGGGCCCTCTAAGCTGCTGGTGTGAGGCCCTCACATGGACGCCGTTGTGGTGCCTCAGACACTGGTGTGGCGCTAAGCCCACACCATTCACAGATGGCTGTGTGTGGGGCCCTTGGAGTTGTTGTTGCGAAATGCGAATGCTTAATAACCCAGTAGGACCTCTCAGAGACCGACAAAGGGCCCTCAGAGGCCGGTAACCTTCGCCGGTAACCTTCACAGGCCGGCAAGTGAGGGCCGGCAGTATATCTTCAGGAGCCCTGTGGAGTCCAGTTAGAGATCGGCATGGTACTCTCAGACGCCGGTGGGGCCCTCAGAGTCACCGGTGTAGGACCTACAGAGTTACCGGTGGCTGGCTGCCAGAGGCACTGGTGTGGGACCCTCAGAGTCGCCGATGTGGGGCCGACACTGGTGTCTCAGAGGTGGCGGTGTATGGCCCTCAGACGTGTCTGTGTGGTGCCCTCACAGTCGCCGGTGAAGACTTTCAAAGGCATCGTTGTGGGAGTCCTCACTCCTCAGAGACACATGCATGGGGGCAAGGGGTCTTCAAGAGACCAGCAAGGGCCAGCAGAGGCCTTCAGGAGCCGGGATCCTGGAGACCGGCGTGGTACTCTCAGGAGTCACTGGGAGCCCTCAGAGTCACCAGTGTGGGGCCCACAGAGTTGCAGGTAGGTAGCCGTCAGATGCGCCTGTGTAAGACCTTCAGAGGCGCCAGTGTGGGGCCCTCAGAGCCGCCGCCGATGCAGGGCCTTAAGAAATATTGGTGTTAGTCCCTCAGATTGGCGGTGTTGGGCCCTCAAAGGCGCCGGTGTGAGACCCTCACAGGCGCCGTTATGGGCCCTCAGAGACACTGGTGTGGAGCCGTTCCATGCGGGTATGGGCCAGGACCCTTATTAGAGCTGACGCTTAATAGGTCAGCAAGGTCACTCAGAGGCCAGCACAGGGCCCTCAGAAGCCGGAGTGGGGCCCTTATGGAGATGTGTGATGTGTGGCGACTCAGGAGCCCGTGACTCCGTGAGGTGCTCTCACGAGTCCTGCGGGTCTTATCTCAGTCGAAATAAGGCACGCTTGGACCCTGAGCGGCCAATTGGCACTGCAGGGCCTCTCGGGCCCATAGGGCACCATGCTTCTAATGAGGCGGCACGCGCCCCTTGTGCCCCCCCCCCCGGTTACGCTGCACTGGCTGCGGCCATACAGGTTAATCATATTCTAACCGTCCCTATTCCCAAGCATAGGCGGCGGCCGATTCCTGGTTTGCGCAATATGAGTGCCATCGTTAGACAATACGGTCAAAAGAATTGAAGCGGCATGACTCCCCTGTGGTAAGAACTAAGAAGCAACATATTTTCAGACAAAATAAAGCAATGACAACTAAATTGAGGTTACTAAAACGACTCTGATCACAAAAGTAGTTACTAGGAAGGCTTTCTAATCCATTTTTATTTAGTTCCTCGTTATAGGCGTAAGAAGTGTAAGTCTGAACGGGGGGGGGGCATACTTGTACTGGATGCCCTCCCCAGGCTCCTGTCGGGGGGGGCATATGCCCCTAATGCCCCCCCCTGGATCCGCCAGTGCATGGGCGAGCACTGCGCGCGCGTCCGGAAGAAGACCAAGCCGAGGATCGCACAGCTCCGTAAGATGACCGGGCGTTCCTGGGGCCTGCGGGAGCCACAGCTGCGAGTAGTAGCCAACGGCTACATCCGCGGCGCCCTGGAATACGCGGCGGCTGCATGGCTCCCTGCAGCGTCCGAGTCCCACGTAGAGCTACTGGAGATGGAGATGCGCGCGGCAGCCCGCGTTATCACCGGGTGCCCCGTGAGCACGCCGAGGGATCCGCTCCTCGCGGAAGCCGGTCTGGTTCCCGTGAGAGCACGCCGGGACCTGCTCGCTGCCAGACTGAGCTGTCTGGCAGCCTCACAAAGAAGCGGCGACCCACTGCGCGCGGTGGCCGAAGCAACGGCCCCACGGCGGCTCCGCACCACCACCGGCTGGCGCGACACGGGGGCGCGCGCCCTGGTGAGCGCGGGCGTGCGAGATGTACTTGTGGAGGAGCGCCTGCACGTCACCATCCCGCCGTGGATCGATGACACCAGGGTCCAGTTCAGACTTGACATCGGCAACCACATCAGCCGCACAGCACCACCCGACGTCCGGCGGGAGAGAGCGGAGGAGCATCTGGCCACCCTCCCAGACGACGCCGTATGGGTGTGGAGCGACGGCTCGGCGGAGGGAGGTGTCTCAGCCGGAGGGAGTGGAGCGCTGATAACCCTCCCCTCAGGCGAGGAACACGAGCTCCGAGCCCCTGCAGGCAAGATATGCAGCAGCACCCGCGCCGAACTGGTGGCGATCCGCGGGGCACTGGAGATGCTGCTGCAGCTGGAGGGCGGCCTGGCGGAGAGCCCGGTCATCGTCTGCGCCGACTCGCAGGCGGCGCTCGCCACACTGGCGAGTGGGGCTGGGAGCCAGGCGACAGCACTCGGCGCCGCCGTATGGCGACTGCTCCTGGCGCTCACGGACGGAGGACGCCGAGTCTTCATGCAGTGGATCCCAGCGCACTGCGGAATACCCGGCAACGAGAGAGCGGACGTGCTGGCTAAAGAGGCATCCAGCCTGTCGCAAGACGCCGTCCCAACGGACGTCCGCTCGATGGTGAAGGCAGTCGGCCGCTCCGCCACCAAGGCATGGCGTCGCAGCTGGCCAGACAGCTTCTTCAAAACCATCATGGGAGACCGGATGCCGATGCCGGTGCTCCTGGAGTCTCGCGACGAGGCGGTCAACGTCCACCAGCTGCGGGCGGGACACTGGAGCCGCTCGCAGAGCTACCTTCACAGAATTGGACGCCGCCCCGAGCGCGACTGCCCACAGTGCAGTGATCTGGCCTGCCCGGCGGCGCGCTGCCTGGTGTGTCGCGAGGGCCCGGACACGCCGGAGCACGTGCTGCTGAGGTGCCCGTGTTTGGCTGGCGCGAGGCTCCGCCTACTCGGCAATATCAGACCGGACCCTACGCAGCTTCGAGACGGCGGGGCCGTGGCGGCCTTGAGCCGCGGCTACCTCAGTCACCAAGAGCCGTTGGGCTACGGTCGGCCGTGAGCCGACCCGGGGAGAACTACAACAACAACAACAGCAACGCGCCCCGTTGGGGGGGGGGGGGCATTTTGGCCCCCCTAAGATCTCGAGAACCACGCAACCTAGCGACAAGCGGCAAACGGTGTTGGATAGCCCTATCAGGGAACTACCTTGTGACCCAATTTTATTGACCTAGGTCAAACCGATGACGTCACAGGTCAGGTCAAAGGTCCAATTTTCACCGTTTACAGGCATTTCAAGAAATGCGTTGTAAAATCGAGTAAAATGCATTTCATTGAAAATCATCGATGGGGAAATGTTCTTCAAACACATATTTTACTATTTGAGGTCACTGATACCAGGTCAGGTCACAGAGGTCAGGTCACGGGGGGGTCACAATATGAAAGTGTCGTGTGATACATGTTTTATGGTCCATTTTACGTGACGAATGCGATTATGTGGGTCAGGCAGCCTTTCGGGCCAGCTTAGGTCACGTTTTGGTCAAGGTCAGGTCAAGGTCAGGTCAAGGTCAGGTCAAGGTCAGGTCAAATTAGGTCAAATTTCAAAGTTAATATTTGTGCATAAAATGGGTATTGAATCGATGCAGCTCGTCACGGGGAGTTCAATGGTGGTCTTTGTTTTGCCGTACGTGGTCTAGAATCGCTAAAAATTGAGTTCAAAAATTTGACGTCATCATTTTTGAACAGTTTTTTCGCTATAACTTGGCCAAAAAACGAGATATCGATCTGAAATTTGGTATGTATATAGAAGAGCGCAGGGACTATCACATATATTCCGTTTTTTTTTAAATTCGGAAAAAATTTGGATTTGTTTTTAGTTTTTCTAAAAAAATCAATTTTTTGAATTTTTGGGGGTCAAAAACCCAAAATTTTGAAAATCCGAGATAGCAGTTTTGTAGCGCCGTTTTTTGTCTACTAGACCATATAAAGAACTTTGAAATTGCTTGATAACTGTAGATTTAGTGAGCGTTTCAAGATTGCATGTTTTTTGCTCATTTTTGCTCGAACATGACCTCAGTTTGACCTCAATAACTCCTGACCTGAGGTGACCTAAGACTTGAAATTTGGTGTGAAGATGTCAAATTGATGCCCGGGAAGGTACTGAAAATTTGGCGGCGCTGCGCGCCGCCGTTTTCTTGCTATTCAGGAAAAACCACAGGGGGGCCAAAATGGCCCCCCCCAACGGGGCGAGGGTTAACAATCGTAATGTGATCTCGATGATTATAGACTGTCTCAAGCTAATCGAAACGTGAGATCCCACATTCTCGGTAAGGCCCCATGCTATTTTCGAGCGGAAAGTTATGAATCAAGGCCATGGGCATGACACAAATGATGGAACTGAATTGTCTATGCTAATTTTTTCATACAATTTTAGACGTAGTTACCTACAAAGCCGGCAAATCGGTTGAAAAACGCCAAATTTTGAGAATGCTTGCCCGAGTAAATCGTAAAATAGGCCCAGGCTAAATCTGGAGACTCTTTTCAAAAAAGACCTTTGAAAGAGCTATCGATTTCGTTTTTCCCCGGCGCGGCATAGCTCTATTGGTTCCCGAGTTATGCACCTATTTGTAAAAATGTCGAACTCGGGAGATGTATGTGATAATTTTACTCTTGGATTCCATGACAAAATATCGAATCGCAAAATATCGAACGCACAGAGGCGGATCCAGCTCAGAGTTTTTTTTTTGGGGGGGGGGGGCAAACCATAACAATTTATCGATTCTTTCCATGCCTCGCCCTAGGCGTAATGTTAAAATTATGCCGTTTGGGAGGGGCAAATGCCCATTTTGCCCCGCTGGATCCGCCACTGCGAACGCAAATTATCGAAAGAGAAATATCGAAGTCGCAAAATACATATCTATGCAAAATACCGAAACCGCAAAATATCGACATCACAAAACATCGAGTCGCATAATATCGAAATTGCAAAATATGGAAATAGTTAAACATGTTATAGCAGAATAGCGAAATAGCAAATTAGGACATGCATAATATCGCAATTGCAAAATATTGATATGGCCAAATATCGAAAGGCAAAATATCGGAAGACAAAATATCGTGTGCAGAATATCGAAAACAAAATATAGAAAGCAGAACATAGAAAAGGCAAAATATCGAATGCATAATATCGAGAGAAAAATATCGAAAGCAGAATGTCGAAAGCATACCTACTCGTAATAACGAAAAGACAAAAGTAGGTATCGAATGAGGAATATCGAACAGACAAAATATCGAAAAAGCAAAATAACAGAAAGACGAGAGCATAGGCAGGACCAGGGTCTTCTCGATATCATACCTTCAATATTATGCGATTCGATATTTTGCATTTCGATATTTTGTCCGGAACTCGTCCAGAATCCAGTATCCATCGTCCGGCTCTGCCGGATCTCTCAGCTGTTTCAATTTGTCGACACGCAGCGGCGCTAGTAAGCCTTGGGTAGAGGGCGCTGTCAACGGCAGGGTCCCGGAGAAGACTCCTGAGCTGCGCTCGGAGCCGTTTCCCGCATTACGCAAGAACTGGTAAGGCCAGGGTGATAAATCGTGTTCAATGTATTCGTAATGAACCGCTCTATGATAACATAAATTGTTCTACAAAGATCTCTAGGCTGTACACATTTGTTACGTGGGCCGGGTGGCATCATAACTCACCTAACTCGTAGCCCTCAGTGCCAAAATTGTACGTACCTACTCCTATGGTTCCATTCCAGTAGGAGTAACAACATGATTTTAGGCATGCATGATAATCCATGCAATGGAGGGCCAAGTTTTCAAGTCAACCAACCAACGCTTTTCCAGTCAAGTGATTGGAGGACAGTCTATTGATTATAATTAACTAGCATGGACAATATCAAACGAGATTGGTTGATAGACGGTGCACTCCTGTCTTCCTCTATTTATGACCCTATCGGATGAAGACTTTCCAGTTTTCGGCATCGAAAACGCAAGTTTTCCGACGATTTGAAGCTCACTTTGGAGACCTCAGATAAATAGCTCGTAAAGATGTCATAAACATGTTAGCCTGCATTGAACACGTCTTTCGGGTTCAGCTAATCCCATTTGGAGGCCGTTTTCATTGGCTGTATCTTTCTTCATTTCTCCCTCGTTTCCCTGACTGCCACTGGGGACTCTCCCCTCAGCATCTTCCCTCGGCAGCCATTAGTTTCATCAAGGCTACTTTATCGCCTGGCTCCCCGGGATCGACTTCCGACAACTGGCCGGTGGGTTAGATTGTTGCCGCCATAGCCGCGGAGACGAGAGCGCGAGAAGTGGCCACGCAGAAATGGTACCTACCTTCTATCCAATGTTCGTTGACTGTGTTTTACTTCCATGCAAGAATATGGGTGGCA
This sequence comes from Amphibalanus amphitrite, assembly GCF_019059575.1. Taxonomy (NCBI): domain Eukaryota; kingdom Metazoa; phylum Arthropoda; class Thecostraca; order Balanomorpha; family Balanidae; genus Amphibalanus; species Amphibalanus amphitrite. Next base: position 525,819 of record NW_024881522.1, read on the forward strand.
ATAAATGTAATTTCAGTTTTATGCACCTAAACTATGCCGAATTTAGATAAATTTTAGCTTAGTAACAAGCCGATGATGCCTGAATTTTATCATACATCTGTGCAATAATGTCGATTTCATCACATTATTTATCATTTACCATTACATTATGCATATAACTATGCACATTACACATTCCCTTTTTCGTCGATTTAGATTCATTACCATTGATCATATGCTTGTGCCCTACGCTGCCCTTCTATTCAGCACACAATTACGCTGGAACAAGTCATAAAATGTTTTTTATAATTCTGCATTTCAGAACCTTCTCAGCTCTCGCTCCCACTCTTATCCCGAAATTCTTGATTGTGAGGTGACTAGCTGGAAAATAAGCACACCTTTATCATCAGTGTCTGATCCCACACCTGGCACAAACACAACCATCTCATCTGCCACCCACCCAAACAACACCCTCCCTTCAGCACATTTTTACAAAAACTGCCCTCACCTCAACAGAGCCCATCTGACCGCTGTCTTATCGCAGGAGCTTCCACAGCTCATTGGAGGCGGCTGTCGCGGCTAGCGACAACATCAGCGTCAGCGCAGCTACAAATGTGGCGCATCAGAGGCTGATGATGTGACATCGGCGGTATCGGGTATACCATCAGCGGCAACGGCTGATCGGGACCAGCGCGGGGTAAATCAGAGGGACGATTTCTGTAAATGACTGATACACACAGAGCAGACAGAGTCAGATGAGCTCTGTTCACGCTCTGATGACGGGAACGAAGCGGGAGCGAGGGTGAGCTGCATATAAGCAAGCTGTGTGGTACATACGTGTTTAGAATGAGGCCTTTATCGAAGGTTTACAACGCACTTACCTTATTATGTTAATTCTAATTGCATATATTCAAGCATATTTTAGAACTCTGCATATTTTTAGATAAATTCATCACGCCATTTCTTTTCGCTTGTCAAAGACTGGTTAAGAATAAATACCAACTCAGATACTGAATTTTATGCGAGAGCGGTGATTGTTTGTGCGTGTGTTCGGCTCAGTAGTCAGTTGTTGCTTCGCTTGAGGGAACACAAGTCGCAGAGCACGCATAAAAGAAAACGAGTTCTCGCCAAACAGAAAGCAGAAAGCTTGGCATCTGAAACGGATTGGTGTTTTCCTCTGGCGCTGGCATCCCAATGGGGTCGTCTGCACGTATCTCGGCTACCCGGGGAGCGCAGACGGGGGAAGTGGAGGGGAGGGGAGGGGAGGGTGAGGGGCAGCAAAAAGGACCGACGTCTCAGAGCCGGGGCCAGTGCGCAGCTGTGTCCGACGTCGAGAGATTTAGTCCGGATTCAGATCAACTCATACGAGTTTACCCTGTTTGGTAGTCTGATTTCAGAGCAGAGTTTGGTAGGCACCGAAAAATGAGCCATAGACGCTGGGGCTTATAGCAATGAAAAGAAGACAGAGCCAATGTTGCTGCTTTGTTTATCAACGTATAGCCTTCTGAAGTGGATACCTTCCCACCTATCTACAAAATATTTGAAGTTGAAGCAAAGGGTATAAGGTATTTTTCTCGCAGTGATTATTATCATTTTCTTGAGACAAAGCATCGATTCAAAGGATCCTAGGCATTTGATGTATATTCAAACGCTGCATGTTCTTAATCGTTTTAGCATGTAATTTCAACATACCTAAACGTCGATGCTTGGCTAGTTATTAGGTCTGACAATGGCTCTTCATGACCGAGGACCAAAAATAAGCAACTAAAAAGGACAAGCAACTGCATACATGTTGAGAAGGGAAATCTTACAAATAACCATTAGCATCCATCACCAGCCGCCGTACATTTTTAGTCATTTGCCCTATCCTGCTCTCTGCCCGGTAGACGCTCCCGTTGTGCCCGCCCTCTGTCCCTCGGCCATGCAGTAACACTGACCTGCCAACAGATGGCGCTGGCGGTACCATATTGAACCCGATAGGCATGCAATGCATGAACAAATGCTCCGCTATTATAAACTTCCACTTGCACTGTTTTGCCGCGCTATATGCGTGCCGGTTCCCATTGCGCTTCAAGCTTTAAAACAAGCGTCTTTAAAACGGCTTGAATGCAATAACGCGTCCATCTCGCTTCCAATGTCAGCCCCTCTCGCCCAGCCGAGCCGTGTTAATAGACGGGGAAAATTGAGAGAAGGGGACCATCAGTGCGCTCACTTTAGGGACCTGAAATGAAGGTAGTGGCCATTGCCCATCCGTCACCGAGGCCATTAAAGGGGAGCGGGCGCAATAGGCGGCGAATTGTCAGCTTATTGCCAGTTCGTAAGCCAGCTCTATTGTCACAAGGCCTGACCCCAGCCGAGGGCCCCAAGGGACGACCCCAGGGGGCGCGGGGCCGAACCCCAGGGCAAGGGAATCGTGTTTGGCTATGACTCAATAGTTCGTAATGGGATATTTCCCAGATTAACGTCTCAAAACAGGATAGAAATAGTAATATGAGTACCATCAATCAGAGAGCTACCATTACTTTTCCACACAATAGCAATTCTCTTAACTCAATTGTGTTAATCTAGTCGGAGTATGCGAGATTTTCCTATAACAACATCATGAAACCAGACCGAGAGGTGCGATATACAACCTCAGCTTATTGCATGAAGAGGTGTTCCGTGTCCAACTTGAGTAAGTAAATTGCAAATGCTTATCAAGCGTCTAGATATTTACAATACTCGTATGTAATGCTGATCTGATGTAATGCTTTTCTGCTTTTAAACATAAACACCTACTATTTGCGTCCTTCTAAAAAAAATATTTTATTTCTACATCGGTGGTGCCTATCCATTCTTAGCAGTCCACCTCGCCTATGACAGGCAATGATGACGATCTCGGCACCCCTCACTGCATTCCCTTCCATCTTCGCGTCCCCTCGCCACTGCCGCGGCCGCATTGTCCACGCAGATTGGCTGGGAGTGACAATAGCTGCCGCTGGCACAGAGGAGAGAAGAGCCCAGCCCAGGCGCGCTGGGCACAGCCCAACCCCACACTCCCTGCGCGCCGTGGCACCAATTTCCTGTCATTTGGCTGTTCCCCGGCCCCGCGCGCACCGGACCCCCACCCGTGCAGTAATGGTCATGCAGAGTACTAGCGCTAAGTGCTGTGTGACCGTACACGTCGACGGCACCCGGAGCCAGAGGTCTTTTCGTGAAGCCCCAGGGAACGATATCTCACTATGCACATAAGGCTGGCTGGGAAATATTGTACAGTCTTACGCCGAGGAAAATGACAACAAGCGTGAATGAAGGAATGTTTAGGCTTAACAGCACTGCCAAAAGTTTTTCATGTTATGTTTCAATAAATTAATTTATCTTAGGATGTATGTAAAAAAAAAACGTAAAACGCTATTCATTGTTCAAGCCTTTCAAAATGCCCTCCCGAGTTTTACTTAACCATGGTTGAGCGATTCTAAATTCTTTTTATTTGAACGTCTTTCCATTTGGCTTGATTTGATCATGTTAGTTTTTATTCGTATCTGTATTCTTCGTTCAGTCACAAGGGAAACTGTACGACATGGAGACGTTAGATGCCACTGGCCGATTAAAAAGGAGGCTTGAGGCACTACGGAGAGGAGCTGGAGCATTCCCTAAGAAGTTTTTTTTTTATTTTCAGAAACTCCTCGAATTTCCCTTTCTTTTGTCTTTTTGCTCGTTTCAACTAAACTTTTCCTGATAAAGGTGGGTAATGGGTATTGAAGTTTTCTGCCTATGCGAAGAAAACTGCGACATTTTGTCAAATTCGGGTGCTGTGGGAAAGGTAAATGTCCCTAATGCTCTTCCCCTTGGATCCACTAGTGGTAGGTATCGATTCTGTTACGTTCTTCCCTGTTTCCCCTGACGTTTTTATCGCGCCTAACTTTCGGTCAATTTCGAACAACCGAGCTGTGGTGCCACCACATCGCTCTCTGCTGTCGTCCAGCCCGTCAAATTACGCCGAGTTTAGATCCTATTGCCGAATTCAAAGTCTGATTGCTTCTCTCAGGCTGCAATAACGCTTTCTTTATCGATCTTAGTGTTAGCGGCATTTTATTTATCCTGGTAGTCTCTTCAAGCGCCAAATCACAGCTCACTGACAGCTTACTGGTCGCTGGTTTTGTTGTGGCCTCCTGCAACTTATGCATTTGAAGAAATTGCAAATATCCTCGATATGGATGCATATTGTAATCGTATATTGCAAAAGCCAGGTTTAAATAAAACGAGATACAATATTACGCTATTCAATTTCAAATTATTTGTGTCCCCTTAAATCGAATTTTAATGCATCTTTATTTCCACGCAATTGATGTTAGTTCCCAAGGAATGGAATGCATACCGCATAGTTGGTTGTGACATTTTGGACAAGCTGCTTGTGTGCAGGTGCCAGATATACACTGCATGATGGCTTATCCAGCAGGGTGTCCAGCTTCCAAACCCCATCTCCTCAGCTCCATTGTGAGTCTGCCGGCGTCAGCCCGCGGTGGTACAGCAGTCCCGGTCACGCTGTCCGAAACTCCCCACGTCATATCAGTCATGCCAACGTCGCTCCCCGGCCCTCCCTTCCCTCAGCACGCAGCGGCGGGGCGGGCCCGTATGGGTCTGTGAGCGGTCGTGCGGAGCCGGGGGAACCAGTTCGGGGCCGTGCTGGGCCGAGGGAGCTGTGCGGGCCGTGCCAAGTTCACCCCCGGGGCTGCGGCGGCCGACAGACACAATCCAGAGCGGCACGTGGACGGCGCACACCCCACCGCGGCCGCGGTGGCGACGACTCCATTAACTGATGAGCCGGGTGGTGTCGGGTGTCGGCCCGACACTCCGTCCGACACTCTGCCGACACTCGGCCGACACTGGGGTAGAAACCCCACGGGGTCTGGGTGGGGCACGCTTACGATGTCAGACACCCGTCCAATAACCGACGGCAGGGACCAGACAGATCCAAACCGCGATGGCGCCGATATGTGACAGGTGTCATGGTGCTTGTGGCTGTCGTGATTGGACGTGACTGCGGCTGATTTGGGTTATGATGTGCACCGGCGCTGTTGTGCGCTGAAACGAGCAATGCAAAAATATAATGCAAAACTTTTGTCCCACAAAATAAAACATCCTCTCTTCAATCTCGAGAGCTCGTGTCGTTCTAAAATACTAAATTATTTTATCATTTGTTGCATCATTCACATGGCAAACGTTTGTGAAATCTACTGCTTAATTTTCAAATATTTTTTTCCTGTGTCAATCTCATTTTACGTGTGTCTGTTGTTTCGGTGATATTTAACTTATGTCTCTTTAGGTGCAACCGTAAGAATCATTTTACCGAAGTTCAGCTGTCTTACACAGCCTGTGTTGAATAAAAAAAACGTTTCTCAGCAATTCGACTCTCTTCTGTCTAAACTATTCGCTTCAGCCCAGTTCCACCTCCCGCCCCTTTGACTTCAAGCGACGTCAAACTGCCCTGGCTGCGGGCATATCATAAGCTCCGCTGCTCAGTTTTTCGTGCGGCAGTCAGCTCTTAACTGTTGTTTTTATACTCCAGGGATGAGCGGCGCAGCAACGGTGCGCGACCCCCCACCGCCCCACAACGTCTACTCATAGTGTCCCTCGCCACAGGGAGCTCGGCGCGGCGGGCAGAAAAAGGAAGGGATGGGGACGGAGCATAGAAGCATAGAGCCCATGGAGCAGTGCAGAGGGGTCCATGGAGGCGGCGGAGAGGAGACTGTTCGAAACTGGCCGGATGTGAGAGAGGATTTGCAGAATGATCAGGCCTGAGGGAACATTTATTTCTTTTGATGAAGGGCTGATCTAATGTTCTAATTGTTAATTGAAAGGTACCAGCAATCAGCATGTAAATCTCGTTAACGCAGAAGCTGTTGTTTGATTTCAATTAGCCATCAATCTTTAATTCCAAGTTATTTTTTAAGGGAAAAGGCACCCAAGCAGTTTTGACTGCAACAAGCAAAACTGCAAAACCCTCCCTCAAACAAGTACATGGTGACCCAGCAAAAGCGGGCCCCGTGCTAACTTTTTGCTATAGTTCCTATAATAATTGACCAAATGGGTTTATTTTTCAGGACATGGCAGAAGCAACACCTGACAACTCAAAGAAACCTCACTGGAAGCTAGATCACAGAATATACTGTGTAAAACACTACTACAAGACAAGCTCGTTTAAGAAAACTCAGGAGACTTTCTTACATGAGTTTGAATGTCAGAAAGCACCCTCCAAGAGAACTGGGTGGACCACTTTGAGAAGTTTGGAACCGTGGAAAGCCTCACGCAGCCAGTGAACGTCGTCCAAGCCACTCAGGAGGTACGAACAGGAAGCGCACAGCCGAACTGATCGAGAGTGTGAGAGAGTCAGTTCAGCAGAGTCCGAAACGCTCCTTGCGCAAACGAAGTCAGTCTCTCGGTATTTCCCGTGAAACGTGCAGGAGAGTACTTGTTAACGATATGAAGGCTTATCCATACAGGATACAGACAAAACAGACTCTCAATGTCTCAGACAAAGAGAAGAGAAAGGCTATGGCAGTGAAGATGTTGGAGAAAATGGAGGAAAGCCCAGAATTCCTGAAGTTCATCTGGACCTCCGATGAAGCTCACTTTAACCTTGAAGGAAAGGTGAATTCGAAGACAAACGTCTTTTGGGGGACCTCCAAGCCTCAAGAAGTAGCCACCACGCCTCTGCATTCCCCTAGGTGCACGGTATGGGCTGCAATCTCAGCAAGAGGAATCATCGGGCCAATGTTCTTCGAGGAATCTGGAGCGACAGTGACCGTCACCAAAGAACGGTATGTTGAAGTCCTCGAAGCCTTCAAGAGCGAGCTATATGCGCTCTATCCATCGCTTATGAACAGGTTCTGGTTCCAGCAAGATGGAGCAAGCTGTCACACCTCGAAGATGTCCCGAGATTGGCTGAAAAAGAACTTCGGACGTCGTGTGATCAGCCTGAAGACTGATTTTGAGTGGGCGCCCCATAGCCCAGACCTGAGTTCCCCAGACTTCTTCCTCTGGGGCTATCTCAAGGACCGGGTGTACTTAGAGAAGGACCATCACCGACCTCAAGGAAGCCATCAGGGAGGAGATGAGAGCCATTCCTCGGTCTGTGTGCAAGGCCGTCATGGACAACTTCGTGCTGCGCCTCAAGAAATGTAACGAGCTAAATGGAGGGCATCTCGAGCACATGCTCTAGATTGAACAAGGAGAGGTCGGTCGCTTTCGTGTTTTGACATGGTACTTAGAACACAATAAACCAGTTGTGTCCGAAGTTTCATTCAATTCAAACCATTACTTAAAAAATGACGCCTATCGGAAGTTGGGGCCTGCTTTTGCTGGGTCACCCTGTATTGTCGTTGCATTTTTCACTGTCCGAAATAGCAATGGGTTTTGCATAGCTATTGCACATTTCATTGCGAATTAACTCTCATAATTTGTTTTAAATCACCTCCTTTTTTGGCACCACACCCTGGAGTGAAGTTTCTTATTTAAAACCCTCGCGACAACGGCGGTCGCAGCGGCGCTATATTGCGCCCACCTAGAGAAATATGCCGGTAATCCAACGCGAGCCGTACCGATGTAAATTCACCAGCGCGGCATTTGCATAATGCTACCCAAAACAATATGCAATTTGAGTCGGCGCTCTATTGCAGGCGTCGCGTGGTGTATGAATATGGAGAGCGGAAGCGGTGGGTCGCCGTGTAGCCGCCCCCGGCCAGGAGGTGTGAGAATGGCCGCCGGGTCAGGGAGACAGCCTGGAGTCGGGCTAGCGGAAGGAAGGAGCGAGTTCATTGCGGTAACGGAGCCTATTCCAATTTGCTGACTTTAATTTTTGCTCACCTGCCTGCTGTGATTGCAATGAGTATCGGTGATTCAGACCAATTAAATGTGGATTCCTGAAGCGGGTGGCATATTGTGGCAATCATAAAATAGCGCATAATACAATCAACCTGAAGTTAATGGGAAACGAAGGCATTTGCTTTGTATCATATCATAGGTAAGTTAGCTGAAATATGCACACAAAAAAAAAACTAGCTTATGTACGTACCACAAGTGTTTTTTATCGTCTGGCCTGGTGCCACGCTGGACTGCTTACGGTGTCGGAAGTTGTTCGTTATTTGACACCACACTGCATTACATTTATCACGATTTTGAGTTACCCAACTATGAACATAGTCATTCGCGCAGAGCTCGCCTGGGGCTCATGAATTATTGAGTGATGATTATCATCATTTGTTCCCTAATGAATCCCGATGATTAAACCTTTATCAGACCAGACGAACTGTGAATAAATATTCCTCATCCAATGAATACAGCTCAATAAAAAGCGATAAATCCTTCATTTGAATTTATCCCTCCGCCAAATCCCATCCCGCAGTGGGCTGAAAAGCTGCCAGAATATTCGGGACGTCACAATGCACAGTATTGTGACGTCCCGAATATTTTCACGCTGTCTCCGTGTCTGATCCGGTTAAACCGGCAGCTCTACGGCGCTGCTCTGTTTTGACTCTGTGTATTGTTGGGCTCAGCAGCCAACCTCCGCGGCGCCGCCTGCATTGTCGGCCTCCCCTGCGGACCCACCGGAGCCGTCACAGTCATTGTCCTGCCGCTTTGGAGCCGCACATTGCCCCAGTTTCCCCATTGCCCGTGCCCCCCCCCCCCCCGCCCCCGGTCGCTCCCCGCTGTCCTCCGTCCCACCCCGCCGGTATCCCGGACAGGACGCAGTCAAGAGACACAATGCGGCAATTTCTGAGGTGCGGTTCGCCGGCAGATAGAGGACCGGGCCAGCCGGCAGCCCGTCATATGCTAACGACAAACGGACGAGCGGTGTATCGAGGAGCGATGGGTGCCTGTGGCCGGGGTTCCGGCTCAGGGACAGTTCAGGGGTCACCGAGTGAAGGCACGGAGGAAGTTGGACACGATGGCTAGAATGGAAAATTGATGCGTTTGGTGGGGGCGGTGTCCTCGAAAACAAATACATACACTACTAGTAGTGTATGTACTTTTTTTAGTAGGTGTGGAGTCCCATGCAGGCGTGGGGTGTGCGGTCGATTATGGTTGAAGAATACTTATTACTTGACTGCAGCCGTTTTGCATCAAGCATAAACTGGAAATGAAATAACGTAACTTCGCCGTCACTTCACCCCAAATGGTACTAAGTGTAAGGCCGTTTACAGTATTGCAGGTCGAATGTTTTTTCCTGATAAGATAAATCAATGCATGCCGTGCGTCGTCTTGATTACACATTTTATCATTTCACTGGTACTCGTAGCAACAAAAAAGTAAAATAACCCAAACAATTGCAAGATGGGCAATGTAGACTTCGACGCAATAAACGTGACCGATCTCGACTCATTCCTTAGTTGGATGACATTGGAACTGCGTTTATCTTCACTGAACCCTGTGCCCGGTTTATAAACTATCGGTCTCGGTAACATACGAACGGTGGGGCAGTGTCGATAGTAAACCGTAAATCGGACGACCGCGGCCAGCTCCGTATAAGTGAAAATTTACTTCTGATCATAAAGTGGAGAAGTTGCGCTTTAGATGTAAAACGTGATAACGCTAATCTGTTATTCAACGAGGCCTGCCGGCTGTCACGTCTTTGCTGTGCCGAGGAAATCAACTATAATTTGAGGAGAAGCTTGTGAATAGGATTAGATCTTCAATGCTAATTTTGCTAATAAAATTTCTGTACTGATGTATGTACCAAATAATGCAAGAATGGCAAATCCCATTTAATCCCTTTGATGGTGTTTTGTGAGTGCAGAAGAAAAAAAGATAACTTTAATTATATATTATAGATTATATAATTATAGAGCATCAGCTTTGGTTTAAATGGATTATGGAATTTCCATAGAACCCAACATTAATATTGTGTTTTTTTTAATTTTTAATATAGCTGGCCCTCAGGCCTCCGCTACGAGCACCCTGTCGAAAATTAGTTCGGAAACAGCACAAGGTATCATTCTCAAAACCGGTGAGTAATTTGAAGAGATTTTATAAAGTTCTCTCTGCTGAGAAACAAACATAGAAATGTTATTAGGAAACATAACGTGAATTTACATCGCAACGCGTAAGGCTGCGAACTCAGATTTTCCGAAATCCGAGTTTTGGGAAATTATGGATCTCTCGGGGCATAATAAGTAATAGTCAAAGCTATCAAAGGTACAAAAGTTATAGGTGGGCCCCCGGCAATGGTCACTACCTCCTACCTGAACTTAGGTATATCGAGGTTCAATAATTATCTTAGATTCACAAAAATGGCGTGCCTATAAGGATCGAGTGTACTTACTGCGTGTCTAATAAAGCAAAACTAATATGCAGCACATTTTTTGTGCGGCGCTACCCTAAGCTGCCGCGACATATCGACAGGCAAACCTTTTTATATCGAAACTATGCCGATCCCAGGCCGGCAGTCCAATGAGCTGGACCTAACATGAGCGGTTTACTGTTACTAACAGCGTTGTTGGCAGGCGCGGTCAGACACCAGTGTCAGCGAAAGACCGCCAACAGACCACAGACTGCCACGGTACCCCGCGCATTGCGTCAGATTTGATCAGCAGTGCCGGGGCGAGAATTCCCCTGCCGCCTTACGGCGTCCATAATTCGGTGGTTTAGGGTAGTCAGGTTTGTCAAAGTTATAGAGAAAAAGGATGTTGAAAAGAAACACACAAAAAAAAACATTGTTCGCTCGGTGTGCTGCTGGATAAAGAGAACAGCTTCATGCTATTCAATACAATGCTACGAATTGGGGACCGGTCGTCTTGCGCGGTCAGGTTTTCAGACTGGTGCCGACCACTGTCAAACTCCCCAATATAACCTTTAACACTAACTGTCCGTATTCTAACAAAACTAACACGTGAATCCTTATCCGACCAATGCCGTTTGACAGTGCCATAAATTATAAATTGTTCAATGTGTGATCCCAAATTATAATCAATAAACGGAACGGAACGGAACCAGGCCATGCAATTCTGACCAGGCTCGCTATGATGGATAACATCCAGAAAATATTTCCTTAGCACTTTGAGATGGAAAATGTCTCTTTCCACCCTGTTCGCTCCATCAAGACAATTGCCTCAACCTAGAAGAAACGATTTAATTCGCCAAAGAGGAGAGCTCCGACAGCACCGAGGCGGGACAAGCTTCGCGCAGACATTCTATCTGTTCGCTCTGAACACCTCCCGTCTGCACCAGCGCGTTCGCAACCAATGAATGCTCGTTTGTATTCCGTCTGCGGCGAACACGGGCGCGAAGAAAGAGATCCAATTAGAACTGGAACAGAGGAAACGACCGCTAATTCTGTGCGTGGCCTCAGCATCGCTTGTCGAGATGATGGCCTTATTCAAAGCATCCGACTTCAAAACCAAAGGCAGTGCGTTTGGGGCCAGCGTGCGAATGCAAATGTCAATCTCTGAGTGGATGTTTTTCGCAGTGTGCAGGCGCGTCCATTAGTAAAGTGAATTAGTCGGATTTGCATTTCACCGAGCCGAAACGGGCGGCAAGTTTATGTTTTTTTGCTCGCGGCGGCGCTGTCACTGTCAGCTGGGCGTTGTTCGTCTCCGGTGGAGCGTGAGCAGCGATGGCAGCTGCTAAAACTTCTACAGCAGCATCCGAAATTGGCTCTGACGTGTGTGGACGGCTGTCGGCAGACGTCGAGTAGACGCATTAATGCCCGCGAAGCCGAACAGAACCGCTGTTAGTGTCGAAAGACATCACTGGCTTTAGCAGGACAGGTTTTGGACAGGGTATTTGATGCTCGCCTCTAATAATTCGGAGGAAAAACTGTTATGATATCAGAATGACGTTTGCATTTGAATATACCTATGCTCCAAAGATCTACCCATTCTACACATAGTATTGAAAGCTGCATCAGCTTGAATGCTTAGCCATAGTGGAATCATCATTGCCCTGTCCTCTTTGTCTCTTTTCATAATTTTGTCAAAGGAACGAGCCAAGCTGACGCAATACAAACCTGTCACGTGTCCACATAGCATTCCACCCGCCTCTCTTGGTGGAGGGCTCGGCTGGGTTCATGTAAACAATAGCCCTCAGACACTGGAGATGATAGCTCGTGACAGTCATGGAATACCTTGTCATGTTCAACCGTCATGGCTTATGCTGCTTTTCTTATCGTTGGAAATAGACATTAAACAACAACACGTCCATTACGATTATAGTTTTTCGTGCAAAACGCAGTCATGTTTTGTGAAAAATGAAGTGCTTAAAATACCCATTTGACATTCGCTTATCCAACAATCGTAGGCAGTTTTTATTCGAGGTGCTTTCGCATTTAGCTTCACAAATTGGTGTTGCCTAGAAGAACAACGGCTATTACTGCAGAAACCTTCAGCTCTATGCCGGGCCCCCGCGGGGTCTGCTTTGACACTGACCAGACTCCAGCCAGATGACCAAACGTCAACAATTCCGTCACGTACGGGTCTGGTCGGACCAGGCTCTCCACGCCACAGTCGCGTACTTCCCTCAGTCCCCCGTACAGTGTATTTTCGTCTCCCCGCCCGCTGACAAGGACATCATCATGGCTTATCAGATTGTCGACAGTAACTACGGAAAGAACTGGGTGAAGCTACTTCACGTGACTCGTAACGGGCCGGAGCACACGATCCGCGAATGGGAGGTGTGTAGCGAACTGACGCTGGACTCCAAGGACGACTACATGAGCGGTGACAACTCAGCCATCATCGCCACCGACTCGCAGAAGAACACCATCTACCTGCTGGCCAAGAACCACGGCCTGACGACGCCGGAGGAGTTCGGCCTGCTCCTGTGCCGTCACTTCCTCGCCCAGTACTCACACGTCAACCGCGTCAATATCCTCATCAAGCAGCACCCCTGGAGCCGTATACAGGCGGCTGACGCTCCTCACGAGCACGCCTTTGTGACCGTCCGCGAGGCGGAGCGTGGCTGCCAGGTGCGCCAGCTCCGCGGCCAGCAGGCCACCGTCTGGGCTGAGCTCAACGGTCTCCAGGTGCTGAAGACCACGCAGTCATCGTTCGTCAACTTCGTCAACGACGAGTACCGCTCTCTGCCGGATGCCAAGGACCGCGTCTTCTCGACGGTGGTGTCGGCGCGCTGGAGGTACGTCTGCTCGCAGCGTCCCGTCGACTACGACGCCTGCTGGTCGGCGGTGCGCGAGGCGATCCTGGAGCTGTTCGCCGGGCCGGCGCGCGGCGGCATCTTCTCGCCGTCGGTGCAGAACACGCTGTACCTGACGCAGGTCAGGGTGCTGAACCGGCTGCCCGACGTGGCTGAAATCGAGATGGTGATGCCTAACAAGCACTACTTCTCAGTTGATCTGTCCAAATTTCCGCGCGTGGGCAGCGCGACCAACGACGAGGTATTTCTACCCGTGGACAAGCCCTCAGGTAACATCAGATGCGTGCTGGCCAGGGCCAACTCCAAACTCTGAGCGGAAGAGCCGATGTTTATGGCATTTATGAACTGTTTGCCGAGAAATTGGCGATGACAATGACGATGGCCTGATATTGGTGATAAAATGGGAAAAACAAATGCATAAGCTGTGTGTAATAGTGCAAGTGAAGCGGTGTGTAAGTTGGTGGCGTCAAGTGCAATTAAATGGGCTCTGGCGGGAGTGCAGGGATCGTGCAATATCAACTATTGTTTTTAGCTTCATGGGCTTGTGCCCGCTATACTATGACGCAATACAAAAGTCGCATAATCGTAGGTTATTTTGCGTCCAATGTGAAATACCCGGCGTATGTAGGGAGGTATACACAGTAGTTACCTACCACGATTTCACAGTTTGCTTATGTGTGGCTTAACTATCTCATTCTCTTTTGCAAAGAATCTGTTTGCTGTAAACACTGACATATCAAGATTTATGTCTCACGATATTGATATCTCACGTATTGGTGTCTCATAATATTGCGTGTCGTCGGGACAAAAGCAAAGATAATGCCATGTCAGTTCAGTTGTTTATTATTTTTATTGTTGGTGGTGGGTAGGTGCTATGAAAAAGTGAACGGTGACTACTGACTACTGAATAAATAAACAGAGAAGAAAACCTGTTGTTTGTCAGGTTATCAGGTACAGAATACATGCAGGCAGGTGAGCACATGGAGGAGACAGAAGAATGCCCTTAGGTGATTTTACGTCGGCTGAGAAAGTAGATCGACCGCTGCGGTATCTTTATTTTAAAACCATAAGTAAATCTGGACCATAAGTAGATTATGAGAAGTAACCAATGCTTCGTCCAGTACCCTTTACGATTAACCCTCGCCGGCACAGGGGGGGGGGGGGGGTTGATGCAACCCCCCCCCCCCCTAAGGTTTTTCGCGAATAACTCGCGTACAAAGCGGCCGATCGCGACGAAACTTTCAGTACCCTCGCATTGATCAATTTTACACCTACCCTGAAAATTGCATGACCCTGACCCCAATGACCTTTGACCTGTGACCTCTTTTCTGTGACCATGTTTGGCCGAAATCGCGGTTCGGCGCATGTCGGCTCGCATTAGCCGCGCGTTTGCAAGCTTTTCGTGGTTTCAAACGTTCAAACATGTGATTTGATGTTGCTCCCATGCATTAGGGTGGGTGTCAAGGTCACCTGAAGGTCAGGTCAGGTCATTGACCTTTGGTGACCTCGGGTGACCTCTGTTCACTTTTTCGAGTTTTACATGTTTCTAGGCTAGTTTTTGGAGCTGAATTCGAATTTAGCAACCATTTGAACATTTACGAAGTAGTTTTGGTGCCTTCGTAACATGTTACGAACCTGTCCGAGGCGGTTGACACGTATTACGAATACCCGTCACAACCCCTACCGGTTGACCTGACCTGACCTGACCCTACCTGGTCTAAATGCTTAAAGACATCATCTTTGATCAAAACTAATACGATATTCGTGATCAGCACCCCGGAAAACCACATAGCAGCCACACTTTACGACTTTCTAACAGGTCCCGATTTTCCCGGTTTTCGGGTCATTGACCTGACCTGGAAGGTCACCCGATGACCTAGGACCTTAAAATTGGGTATCATCGGCTTCCTCTCGTGACGGGCAACACGTTCGTTTTTTCCGCGAAGCTCTAGCTCAATCAGGGGCCAAACGCGAGGGGGGGTCGTACCAACCCCCCCCCCCCCTGTGCCGTCGAAGGACTCAAAATGGCCTGTGCCGGCGAGGGTTAAGGTCGTGCTAGATAAAAAAATCCCTATTGCGTCCGCCCAAAATTGGCCCGGACCCCTCACCGGTCACCTCATCCCGTCGGTACGCGAGTTATGCCTAACCCGCGCCCCGTTGAGGTCTGGCAGGTTCCACGTCCTGTTGGGGAGGGGGGGGGGGCAAAGGGCCCCCGTCGTATCTCCGGAACCAATAGCCGGATCGAAAAAATTCTAACGGCATTCGAAAGAGCTTATCGAGATGCACAAGATAAGATATCGATGACCTTAATAATTGACCTGTGACGTCACAGGGAGGTCAAGCAAGGTCATATCAGTCCAATTTACATTGACGAGAAATCGGTCATAAAAATGAAATATAAGTTTCCAAAATGAGCTTGGATATGATCTATATGATAGATCTGGCATGTGGATAGTCACCTGAGTGGATGATGACCTGTGACGTCACAACAGAGGGCAGCCTCGACCAATCAGAAAACACTTTCGTGAATCGTTGAGGTCTGGAAACATTCCCTCGTACATCCCATCCACAAAACCGGTGATCCTTCAGATCCATCAAATTTCCGGCCAATCTCTATCGTTCCTATTATATCCAAAATTGTAGAGAAAGCCGTACATCAACAGCTCTACAGTTACCTATCCAACAACCATCTCCTCTCCCCCACTCAGCACGGTTTTCGGCCTCGTCACTCGACTGAAACCGCGCTGATATCCATATCCGATCACATCCTATCCGCTACCGACCGTGGAGAGCTATCCCTTCTCTGCCTGCTGGATTTGAGCAAATGTTTTGATGTGATAGACCACGATAAATTATTGACTAAATTGCAGCTTCATGGTATTGATACAGCTTGGTTTTCGGCATATCTTCACGGCCACACCCAAAGTGTCAGCCTCACTGACGCTCTGGGTGGAAGAACTACTTCATCTCCGCTCCCCAACAGCATCGGTGTTTTCCAAGGCTCCGCCCTCGGCCCTCTTCTCTATTGCATTTTTGCCAACGACCTTAGCTTGTTCGCCGAGGATGCAGTCGTAGTTCAATATGCAGACGACACCCAAATTTTGGTCAGTGGAAAAAAGTCAGAAATTCATAACGTAGTATACCGGATGGAACAGACGCTAGCTTCTCTTGACCTCTGGTTCCGTGCCAACGGCTTAAAAGTCAATGCCGGGAAAACTCAGCTGATGCTGCTGGGTAGCGCTCAAAATTTGCGCAATGCCCCAAATGTTACGGTAAAATTTCGCGATCACGTTATCATTCCCGTCTCGGAAGCACAAAATCTTGGCCTGACGTTCGATCGCAACCTCACCTGGAACACTCACGTCTATGCCGTCACCCGGCGCTGTTTCGGCATTCTCAGTGGCCTATCACATCTCAGGGGGCGCCTGCCTCCGTCCGTCATCTCCGTGCTGGTCAACGCCTTGGTTCTCTCGCAGCTTCGATACTGTATCACTGTCTATGGCAACGGTTCGAAGAAGAACCTTGCACTCATTCAGAAGACTCTAAATTATGGGGCAAAAATCATTTTCGGACGCAAAAAGTATGATCACGTGTCGGACCTGCTTGAGAAGCTGCGTTGGCTCAGCGCGGAGAACCTTGTGGTGCATGGCACACTGTGCATGGTGCACAAACTGCTGCGCTTCGGTGCATGGGCGTAGGAACCTCACGAAAAGTGGGGGGGCCAGCGAAACTTCAATGTCACTTTGTGGGAGCCCCAATACCCCTATGAAGAAATTCTTTGCAGTTTTGTGCTCATCTCACCTTGCTGAATCATTTCCTGCTCTTAGTTTTGTATTCAAATAAAAAATAAAGATTTTACTTTAAAAAATGGCTAAAAAGTGGGGGGGCCATGGCCCCCCCGGCCCCCCCTGTTCCTACGCCTATGCTTCGGTGAGCCCGAGGTATTAGCCGCCGGTTTGTCAACCGTGGCTGCCGCTAGGAGCTCACTAGGAGCGCAAGCTAGGGTGACCCGACAGGACCACTCACTATATGTGCTCCGATCTAGAACCGAAGCAGGCAAGAGGCGCTTCATCAGCCGTGGTCCGGTTCTTTACAACCGCCTGTCACCCGATTTGCTCGGGCTCCCGGTGCCTGTTTTTAAGCACCGCCTCAGGCGGCTGCTGACGGATCCAACCTGACTGAGTTGAGGTGTGTATGTGTGCTGGTATTGTCTGTATCTATGTTTCTTGTATTATCTTGACTATGATGTATGCGAGTGTGATTGTGATGCTTGTCTCTCTTTATCTTGACTTTGAAACCACCGTTTTAATTAATTTTTGACGAGAGGATGTAATAGCCGCTTTTAGTGGATTTCCTTAATACACGTCTGAGTCTGAGTCTGAATCGTAAGGTAAGGCATGTTAAATTGGAAATATTCGAGTCTGTATGAAGACATGTCATATATATGCATCCACAGAAACCTCATCGACCATTTTTCTTGGACCTATGACGTCACAGGAAGGTCAAATAAGGTCGATTTGTAACGGCTTACAACGAAAAATAATTTTTGCCTAAAAGTGATTTTACTCACGTAAAGGATCATCAGCCAGGAAGAGGTTGATAAGTATCATAAATATTACTCATGACTGATTTCAAGCACAAATGCCGAAATTATTGCGACGTCATAAGAACAGTCGCTACTTTTCAGTCATTCAAATGGCTATATCTCTGGCAGTTTTAGAAATATTTTGTCAATTTTTTTAATGTGTAAGGCCCATAAGGGGTTCTCTGAATTATATTCCATTTTTTGGAAAATTTCCCCAAATTTCAAAAATATCCCAAGAAATCTAAATTTTGAGTTAGAAAATCGCTAGATCTAGGGATTTTTATATATTGGAAATTTCGAGATAATTATTTTGTTTGCCAGGCTTTTTATAGCTTAATTTCAATTTTTGAGTCGCTAAGTTGAAACTCTGATTTTCTGCGATTTTTCTCCGTTAACAATTTTTTTGACGAAAATCCCCGAACATGACCTCAGTTTGACCTCTATAGCTCGTGACCTGAGATTAACTGGGACTTCATTTTTCAGAAGTTGTGTAAAATTGATGTCCAGAGAGATGCTGAAAGTTAGTCAAGTCGAAATTCGCAGCCGATTCTGAGTTATCGGCGAAAGCCACAGGGGGGCCCTTTGCCCCCCGCCCGGCCCCCCAACGGGTAGCGCGTGAAGCCTTAGTTTATGCCTACAATTCCAATATCGAATCGATAACAATCATTCAACGATCATTTCGCTCTTCTAACGAGCCGGACGTGCTTACCTAAACTCAAGGCCCGCCGGCCGCCGCGTATTTGGAATTTCCGACCTCGACGAGCGTCTGTGGTAGAAAACCACCACTTTGGTAGGGGAAACTACTGCTGTCTGCTGCAATTTGCACTGCATGTCAAGCTATTGTAGCGACATCTATGCATATACATTTCCGACCTCGACGAAAATCTCGAAGCGCCGCCCCGCGCCGCCCATTCATACTGGAGACCAAAAGAGATTATGAGTTTAGAGTTGTGACAAATACCTAAAGCAACCACCAGTCACCACGTATGATATCATACGTGTTGGATCACAATGTTGGAACTCTACTTTTATCAATATTGTGAAATCAACATCGTGACAATGTTGTAGGTATCAATGTTGAATCACAATGTTGAAATTTTACCTCTGTCGATATTGTGAACTCAACATTGGGACAATGTCGTATCGATGTTGAACTACAATGTTGAACTTCAACTAAGATTCGACAAAGCACAACCTAATATCAACGTGATATCAACGTTGAATCAATGTTGAATTCGTGTTGAAGCACCAATATTGACAATCAACCTGATTTCAACATATCTCGATGTTGTATCAATGTTGTGTGCTACTAGGGATGTATACATTAACAGTTAACTATCAGATTGACGGCATGTGTCAACAATTACACCCTGATAGAAGACCGGAGGCTCTGTATACCCGTGTAAAAATGAATGCTTCAGACGCGTACCGCGTAGGAATTCAGCCCAGTATCGTTGAACAGATAGTGCATCGGCCTGAAAAAGTACGGTAACGATATCTAATTTTGGGTTTTTAGTCGGCCGATCCGTCCCCCCTGTCGAAACTCTGTGGCGACGCCCCTGGCACGTAGGACAAAAGTACGTATCGCAAATGTTTGTACATATTACATACAGTATAAAGTACGCATGGACAAAACTACGTCAAGGACAAAAGTACGCACGGCAAAAGTACGTACAGTATAAAGCACGAATGGATAAAAGTACGTCAAGGACAAAAGTACGTATCGAAGAAGTACGTATAGGTGCATTTATAAGTACGCATGGACAAATGTACGTCAAGGACAAAAGCACATATCGTAAAAGTGCGTACAGCATAAAGTACGTATGGACAAGAGTACGTCAAGGGCAAAAGTACGTATCGCAAAAGTACGTCGAGTATAAAGTACGTATGGAATAAGTACGTCAAGGACGGAAGTAGGCGTAGGTATCGCAGAGGTAGGTACGTACGTACAGTACAAAGTACGTATACCTAGACAAAAGTACCTACGTCAAGGAAGAAAATACGCATCGAAAAGTACGTAAATTATAAAGTACGTATATCGCTAAGCATAGATGTCGCAATCGGTCGCAACTACAGCGAGACATGCAGTGCAAACGGTAGCAGACAGCAGTAGTTTCCCCTACCAAAGTGGTGGTTTTCTACCACAGACGCTCGTCGAGGTCGGAAATTCCAAATACGCCCGGCCGCCACTGACAAGTCACTGAGGTTTTCTAAAAAGGGTAAAGGTAAAGCAAATATTTCCTTCATATGGAAACTTTGATTCCTCTATTCCTTCATATGGCAGTAGAACGTCATCAGAAAGTTTTGCTTCAATGATGGCGCGGTGAATACATTACAACGACCAGCTGGAATTGTGTAATCCGTGTGTAATTCTTTCGTTCAAGGGATAGGAATCTTACACTTCTCTGAACTGAGTCATTACATTTACCATTTCAGCAAGCATCATATTTTATCCAGCATGAGGTAAGGTTCAAGCCTGTGCATCTTATTTTCTTCTCTGGTATTCTCATCACAAACCATACGCTTCCAATGGCCTTCAACTCGATGCATTTCATGCTGACAACTTTCCGAGACACCATATGGTCAATTATTTTGACATTCAACCTGTGCCAATATGGCAATATTTTCATCAAAATATTTTCAAAAGCATTTCATTGGTTGATGATAATGAAAGGAGTGGTATTGGAGCATACTGCTCAGGTCAGTAGGTGGAACTATGGTCATGAGTACCCAAATATAGGAACGATCCCATTTTTGGGAACGGAGTTCCCAAATATGGGAACGGGCGTTCCCATTTATGAGAACGGAAGGTAATTTTTCGGCCGTTCGCCCACTAAAACTCATTAGTGCATCACGTCTCAAAAAAGTGCACGCTTATTTAAGTATCTACTAAGTCTCTATAAAATTATCTTTAATCTGACCGTTGAACAAGGAAATTGACCGTCGAATGATATTTTTAATGATTTTTTGAAATGACGGAATGGTGAAAACATGGGTCATACTACATTTAACATGCAATTTTAAGGAAAATGAAGCGTTTTTTACATTTTGAGGTCAAGTATAATAATTTTCGCCTGGTTATGAAGTTTCATACTAGCGACACCAGATGCTGACATATGCAAGCGAACACGCGGACAGTCCCGAGGTAATATTGTTGACATTTGGTGTCGAGGCGGACGACCGCGTAGAACGTGCGTGATTTTACCGAACTACTGTTGTAAACTCAGTTTAAGTGGTCGAAAATTATTCAGCTGTATTTTATCAGCCCTGAAAGACATATTTTATTTGGATGCTAGCTGCTTAGCGTTGTTTTATAAGGGGCGTCATGAGCGTGGTTTTTGTCTTCCGTGTTTCTAAGCATGATCGTTTTGGGCCTTGGGGGAATTTCTCTTATATAGGTCGCTCTGTGTGGCTTATTTATAATTTTTATGCTGATTTCGATCATTCTTCGTGCCCATCCTACCAGGCCTTTTGCCACTTACACTCATTAAGAAAGGAAAAAACTAGATTTTCATTGGGACTAGGTGTTTTGAGGGTGTAACATATTCAGCGTTCCCATTTTTGGATACTTCCTTGTGCTCGTCAACTATCGGTGATAAACAGACAGGTGCTTGACATGTCTCCACCCTCGGCGCGGACGGTGGATATAGGTATGGAAGACCTTGTTGAACATTGCTGAGCGTTGTGAATTACGTAATCCTGCAGAGGGGGGCGTGCCCGCTGCGAGATCGACGGGAATAAAAGCGCAGAAGACCGGGCGAAACATGCGACGGTCTTGCCGGAAAGGTCATCTGATGATTGTTGCGTTAACAATAATTTGCGGCGTTGGACGTGATGCTTGTTAAATGAAAAGAGCCCCTGAAAGGCGTCGGTGAAATCGTTCCCAATTTTGGGTACGCCGTTCCCATAATAAGGAACGCTTGCAGCGCCAGTGTACGAGAGCGTTCCCAAATTTGGGCTCGCGGCCCGGATGATGGACTGCTTTAGAAATAGGGGAACGATTTGAAACTACGATGGGCCTTACAATATCAAACTCTTTCCCAACAATATTGAGACAAATATCAAGCGGTTCACGATCGTTTTATATTTTTTGGACGTCATTTAACGGTTCTTTTTCTTGTTTTAAATAATGCCTACATGGCGTTCCCATATTTGGGTTTATCGTTCCCAAACATGGGAACGAAAATGCGTTCCCGAAAATGGGTACGCTTGACCATAGTTCCGCCTACTGAGGTACTTTTCCAAAGCATGTGCAATGCAACTCTTTCAGTCGGGATTTCAATTTCAATTTACACAGTTCAAGTTTTACGTGACTGATATTCTAGTTTTATAATGTGCTGTGGCCCCTGCTCAAATAAATAGTTGCATTTTTATCAGGCTTTACAATTAAAGGAACTATCCCACCTTCTAAAATGTTGTTAAAACCAGTTAAATTGTGCCCGACTTTATAGATTGGATGACCAGGAACACGGTTCTGGCATTTATTTTTTATTAAACATCTTAGGCTTCCCATATTCCAAACACAAACTTTCAAATATGTGACGTCACAGCCCAAAATTACCTCCTTCCCCAGGCCACATTACTGTCATAAAGCTGATTCTTTTTACTCTGTAGGCACCACAACAAAGTTCAGACCAAGTTTTAAGCGATTTTTCAACGAACAAACCCATTTAAATCAGAATGACTAAACGAGGTGACGTCACACTAACGGTCGCTCCATGTCGAAGATAGGGCCTTGCGCAAGGCCCATTTTCAAATGAAGGGAACAAATTTCTTCAACACCAAGAGGCCGCGGGGTTGCAACCTAGATAGATAGTGGTTTCTGAACCTCGCCGCAAACTTGGCTATCTCAACTCAAACCCCATGTTAAAGGTGGGATAGTCCCTTTAATGAAAAGAGGATAGCTTTACAGTGTCATTAGTCACTACAGTTAATGAATAGTAGGTACCTTCCTACCTATAGGTAGTTACCTACTTTCCATCTGCCATCACCAGGTGCTAAAAATGATTGTTTTTTGTTCTTTTTGCATTGTTCAGCCAGCTGACCCAGACTGTAAAACATGGCAATCACAACAAGGTGTTGTTGATGCAGAGGCACTAAGGCAGTGTGTGGTCATGGTGGCACTGTATTTCCATTTTTGTGATTTTGTTTTATTTTTTTAAGCCATGATACAGGTTTTGCACATTTTCTGGAGTGACTAGGCACCAACTTTTTATCATAATGCACTGTTGTACGAGCACAAAGATATGTTTTGTTCTGGTGCTGGCTGGTGCGATTTCCCGTCCCATTGGTGTGGACTGGTGCATGTTTGTCACTCAGCTGATGCAGCTGGTTGACTCTGCTGCCATGCTGTACAGTCTGACAGCTGCTGGCTGGTGGAAAAACAGCTGACTACTGGAAAAGTGTTCATTGTATGTTGTGTTTGAATGCTGAAATGCTAGGTAGGTACTTGATGCTAAAATATTTGTCTTTTTTCCTTTTACAGCTCCAAGGTATCATTCAAGATCACTCTCACCTCCGACCCTAAGCTGCCCTTTAAAGTGTGAGTATGCTGGGAACTCAAAGTGCAAATGGGGTTACTGACTCTTTCCTTGCAAGTTCACTTGTAAGCAATTGCTTGATACCAGGTGAGAATACCTAATCCAGTCCTGCACTGATCAGTAAATGTATGTTTACATGGTGCTTGTGCAATGTACATTTATTTTCCACATTGAAGTTGTTTTCATCTGCTATATGATTTCAAGGCAGCTGCCACAAGTCACAGCCACATCTTCCTCACCATAAATGGGTTTTGCGCCTCCCTGCCTGTCCCACTGTCATTTTTCGCTGTTCCTTCTGGCCCGTCCTGCTCGTGCAGTCGGTATCCGTTCCACAGCTGCGTCTCGCTGACCTCTAAGCACTCCTGCAGACTGAGTGTGCCTGTCCGACTGTCAGTCTGAGTGAACTCGTCCAACTGTTCGGCCTCTCTAACCTCTCTGATCGCTCCTGCAGACTGAGTGTGCCCGAGAACACGCCGTTCACTGCCGTGCTGAAGTTCGCCGCCGAGGAGTTCAAGGTGCCGCCGGCCACGTCGGCTATCATCACAGACGACGGAGTCGGCCTCAACCCGCAGCAGACGGCAGGTCAGTGGTAAAACCTGCATCAGACGGCAGGTCAGTGATGGATAACCTGCATCAGACGGCAGGTCAGTGGTAAAACCCGCAGCAGACGGCAGGTCAGTGGTAACACCTGTAGTATACGGCAGGTCAGTGGTAAAACCCTCAGCAGACGGCAGGTCAGTGGTAAAACCCTCAGCAGACGGCAGGTCAGTGGTAGCACCTGTAGTATACGGCAGGTCAGTGGTGGATAACCCGCAGCAGACGGCAGGCCAGGTTTAACATGCAGTAGATGGCAGGTCAGTGACGAAAACCCGCAGCAGACGGCAGGTCAACGGTAACCTTCAGCAGAGGACAGGTCAGGTGGTCAGTCACCGGCAGCAGACGGCAGGTCAGTGGTGAAACCTGCATAAGACGGCAGACCAGTATTAATATGCAGTAGATGGCAGGTCAGTGACGAAAACCCGCAGCAGGCCAGTGTTGGATAACCCGCAACATACGGTAGGTCATTGCTAACACCTAGCTAGTGACAGGTCAGTGACGAAGATCCCATAAGCCCTTGTTACACTGCCGAATTTCGGTACACGAATGTGCACGAATATGCAAGTCATCCTATGTCGCGAACCGATTCGAGATCTTTTTTCCACGGTCTTGGCATTTCGCAGACCAGTCGGTGTCCACCGCGCGATTTTTACGGTTCGTCACGACCGCCACGAAAATTTCATGAAAAATGAAAATTTCGTGGCCGTTCGCCGAATTTATAATAAACGAACATGATCGCCAAACAGTCGCCGAGTCGCCGCCGACATGTCGCTGCGTGCGTCGACTTGTTGCCAAGGTATCGCCGACTATTCGCAACAGATTCGCCATTCATTCGCGATGTTCGCCGAATCATGGATCAGCTTCGACCCGCGCACGCACGATTAGGGGGGCCCCCACCCGTTTTCTGCAAATCGGGCTCTGTCGGCGAACTGTTCGCCTCTGTTGGTAAACTGTTCGCCGATTTCCTACACGACGTGATTCGGCGACAGGGTCGTGGCCAAAATTCGGCAGTGTAAGGCCGTGTTACACTGCCGAATTTTGGCCACGACCCTGTCGCCGAATCACGTCGTGTAGGAAATCGGCGAACAGTTCACCGACAGAGACGAACAGTTCGCCGACAGAGCCCGATTTGCAGACAACGGGTGGGGGGGCCCCCTAATCGTGCGCGGGTTGAAGCTGATCCATGATTCGGCGAACATCGCGAATGAATGGCGAATCTGTGGCGAATAGTCGGCGATACCTTGGCAACAAGTCGGCGCACGCAGCGACATGTCGGCGGCGACTCGGCGACTGTTTGGCGACCATGTTCGTTTATTATAAGTTCGGCGAACGGCCACGAAATTTTCATTTTTCATGAAATATTCGTGGCGGTCGTGACGAACCCTAAAAGTCGCGCAGTGGACACCGACTGGTCTGCGAAATGCCAAGAACGTGGAAGAAAGATCCCGAATCGGTCCGCGACATAGGATGACTTGCATATTCGTGCACATTCGTGTACCAAAATTCGGCAGTGTAACAAGGGCTTAACACGGCCTAGCAGACGGCAGATCAGTAACGAATAACTAGCGGCAGGAGGCAGGTCAGCTGTGGGTGGCGATCGGATGTTGCTCGTGCTTGCCAGCAGGCGAGAAATACTCTACCTTTGGTTCGATGTCATTGGAACACTTGCAGTCATAGGTATTGTAAGTCAGATTATCTGAGCTCGAGCGGCGATCTGTATGCTGCATGCTTCTCAGTGCGTGCTGAAGTAAGGCTGCCGCCCCCGCAGGTACCGTGTTCCTGAAGCACGGCTCCGAGCTGCGACTGATTCCCCGGGACCGGGTCGGCTGCTAAGATGGGTCGCTGACCTTTGACCTGTGACCTGGCCGTGACCTGGGCCCGGCCGCCGGCACCAGCCGCCAACATCAGCCTTCCACACACCGAGCTGTACCAAGCACAGTTCGACGGGGGAGCGGTGAGCTCGCGGGCCCAGAGACCGTATGTGACGCATCGAGCTGACTAAGACGGGCTTCAGAGACCAGAACGAATGACAAACGCCCAACAGTGAATGGTGATGGTGGAATAGACTCGCTTTGCCGAACGGGGGGGGGGGGGGGCGTGGCGAGCGTAAACTTGGCCTGTGTGTCGTCAGGTGATCCACTTTTTCCGCCGCGGGGTGGGTTTCGGTCATTCCCTTGTAGTGTTCATTCTAGTATCGGTTGCTGTTGAATTTACAGACATTTATAAGAAATAATTTATATATTAAGTGTCTCATCTGGTTTGTTCTTCGATCTGTCTCGCCTTTCTGATTTCTTATGGTTCTAAATTTTACAAATATATGACTATTTTATTATTTTCTTTTGTCGTTCTGACTCTCTGAAGCGAGTTTGTCGAACGAGCTTTTGCTCTTCATCATGAAAACTGCGAAAGGACGATGGACTTTGTTTAATCCAGCGCGGAGTGAGACATACGAGAGGCGTACTTCAGAAGAGCATGCTGTGGCAGTTGTGCCGTCACGACCACCGCCGCCACTGACACTATACATCCACCGCTTCTACCACTGCCACCACCACCGCTACCACTATCACCACCGCCGCCACCACCGCCCCCGCCACCGCCGCCGCCGCCGCCGTCGCCGCCACCGCTACCACTCACCACCGCCACTGCCACCGCCACAACCACCACCACCGCTACCAGCACCACCACCGCTACCAGCACCACCGCCGCCGCCGCCGCCACCACCGCCGCCGCCGCCACCGCCGCCGCCGCCGCCGCCCCGCCGCCCCGCTGACCGCCTCACAATGGCGGCGAGCGACCGCACCGTGTGATTTATGGTAATGGTCGGGTCGACGGTGGCATGCGTCCCCCGACGCCGCCGCGACGCCAGATTAAAACACTGTCGGGTCGTCCCCGGCCGTCTGACCTGCCTGCGAACGTCGTCTGATCCGTGACAGCCCGGTATCCGTCCCGTCCCGCCCGCCCGTCCGTCCGTCCGTCCGTCCGTCCAGCCGTATGGTAAGGTGTCCCGCAGCAAGGACACGATAGTTTTTGTCCCAGGCCCGACAAGTTTTGGGATATGACCTGTGTGCTGTCCTATTCAAGGTTTTCTGTAGAACACGGACTACGGAGCCTGTTGTAAGTAGGCTGGGGACTTGCTAGCTTTGCAATACGGTGCTGGTGTTCTCATTCCATTTGTACCAATTGTAGTCTGTTGCTGTCATTCTCCTCCCCCTTGTGTGTAATTAACGCCAGCAGTGCGTGGTTATGGTTTAATTGTGTCTGCTCGTTCGTGCGGAATTCTACGCGAGATGAGGGACCCTCCAGACGTGGGGAGAGGCAGAAACAAAATTGGTTGCAGCGGGTGACACGTTGATCGTCTAAGTCTGTGGAAGCTGCAATGTTCTACGAACTAGACCGAAAACTTGCATGAATTTCTGATTTTGGTGCATGTCTTACGTAGCTCTAGCTGCTACACCAGTTTTACATCCGACGTTATGAGGGAACTTTGCCTCTACATGCAATATTGTCGATGCATTTCCTGTGGCGCATTATTTCAATCACTGAGCTGAAGCTTATCCTATTAAATGCCTATCTATTGCTGAGAGTGTTCTTTATATGACTTTTGTCTTCAGTCTATCTACATCCGTCATATTTGATATTTTTTATCAGAAGTGCAATTGTCACGTGCACCAAGGGCCATGTCCGGAGCGACACATATCGGCCAGTTCTTCTCACCGTCAGTGCTAATTAACTCTCCGAGACCGAGCTGCCTAGTCGCCCGTATAGGTACGATAACCGGCCCATGGAACCAGTTGCGCGTGCAATCAGAGGCGGATCCAGCTCAGAGTTTTTTTTTGGGGGGGGGGGGGGCAAACCATAACAATTTATCGATTCTTTCCATGCCTCGTTCATAGGCGTAATGTTAAAATTATGCCGTTGGGGGGGGGGGCAAATGCCCATTTTGCCCCCCCCCCCCTGGATCCGCCACTGCGTGCAATACCGCCGCGACCATCATCAAAATGCAAATCCACGCCGCTCAATCGGCTAATGGAACGCCGCGCTCTGGCCTGACCACCACCGCTCGTCCAGGACCGTGGAATCGCCTCCGAGACGCTGGGAGAGCAGCTCTTCATCACGTGGAAGCCGGTCAGATCAGACCCGGGTCGCAGCAGCTCTCTGCAATTGTCATTGGATGTAATCGGCGGTCCGCCCGAGGGGCTGGTCGGAGTTCATGAAGGTGTTCCCCGGGGCCGATGGATGAGTGGATGGCTGCTTCTGGGTAGTTGTTGTCCTGCGGGGTAAATCAGTGGATATTAACAGCTCTATCAAGAGTAATTGTTTTTCCTCATCATGAGTAGAATCAAAAGGTCTAAAAATGATGTGATCTCTTATTATAATAAGGTGTAGGAGCACATGTAGCTTATTTAGCGACATTCTGACGTTGCGATGCTGAAAAGGGTCCTGTTCGTTTCTAATTTTCATCACTCACGCCCTGGTGCTCTGAGCACAACGCGCTCACGTGTCCGCAAATTATTTGCCGACGCACCACTCGAAACCCGATGCCGATGCCGATATTCGCGTATGGATTTTCTGCATCTCCTCATCGCGAGCACCGCCGACAAACAAGTGGGATAGGGTTACGGGCGCGTTTGATGTGGTGTAATGAAATGCTGCGGTCTATCAGGCCCAATGAGAGTCGATACTCGGTGGCGTCCCCGCCAATGCATCGCCATCGCGAGAAGTGCGGCCGGTGCGTGGAAACTGTCAGGAGGGTGGCGACGACCCCACATCATCTCTGCTGTAGGAGGGACGGCCTTTTGAGCTAAAAGGCAGGTAGAGGAAACGCTCAGATTAGCTTCGAACAAGCATGAGAAAGAACTGAACGACAGCGTTTGAATTTCATCACAAGCTCGATTATTTCATGGAACTCTCGACTCCAAGCCCCATCTCACAATCTGTGTCGATGCCGTATCCGAAACAGCCATGCTGTCTGCCTCAAACGAGGCATGACAGATACTGATGTACTGCTAATTCTTCTCGATTTTACGACAATGGTGGGATGAGTTACGACCACTCTGCTTCCTGTTCCAAATTGTCGCCGTGTCCTGCGATATACGGCCTTGGTCCTGCGGTGAATGAAATGAACGGTATGGACCTCACAGGGCGATCGCGGATCGGGATGTCAGAGACACCTATTTGGGAGACACCGCACCAGCTCTGGCGATGAATTGACGAACCGAATCGCTACATTATAGGCTAGCCCACTATAATACATTTTGTCTCATGCTAGGCCCCAAAGGTCCTTCGATTTTCGGAGCTTGATTCATGCATGGGTGAAACCTACGGTTACATTTTGTATCTCGAATACCTAGTTTCTCACGTGACTGGAAATCGGAAACATGCAATATGGGTAAAGGTTGAATGGGCACATGAGGAGTAAATGATGGACATAACTACACACCATTTTGTAAAGTGATATAGTGCGCAGTAAACACTGCTGGCGTCAGGGGCGGATCCAGGAATTTTCGGAAGGGGGGCGGCAAGTCGAAATAGGGGCGACCTGGCAATCCGGGGGCGCTCCATACAAAGGGGGCGCCAAACCGTCAAAATCGGGAGCTAAAAGCCCGCGCCGTGCTAGGGGGCGTTATCGCGCTCCCCCTCAGGTTTTTCGCAAATATCTGAAAAACGGCTGCGCGCAGCGCCGCCATTTTCAGCATACCTTATCATGCATCTTTTTTGCACATGCTGTAAAATGTCTGACGCGGGTGATGGAAGGTCAGGTCACCAGGTTATGCCAAGTGACCTAGCCTAAGAAAAAGTTCAAATGCTTACCATTGCTATACCGACTGAACGATTGCTTTGAACCTTTCAGCGATTGATGAAAGCAACGCTATTCATGAAATGTATATCTCGGAATTTCGATATCTGTGACCTAAGGTCAGGTCAGTTGTGCGACGTCTCCATTAGGTAGGTATAATTAAGTCTTTGGGAGAAAACTGAAAGGCATCTCTTTTGGACTAGCGCCATTCTAGACAATATCAAGCATTGGGATACATATAAAATTAACACATTGAATAAGAACATTGCACCTAGTGTGACCACTCATTATCTCCCAGAGGTCGTCCCATGTCATGAAAGGTCCGCAGCAGTTTTTAAATAACTTTTGATAGATTCAAGCTAGAGCGATAAAAACACCTCAGCTGTGTTCAGCTCGACGATACGCATCGACTGCTATGCAGCATGACCTTTCCCGGTCAGGTCATGATCTTGGCCTGAGGTCAAATTCTCAAAATTACCTTTCATAAGGTCAACCTTTAGTTTGTTCGACGTGTCTCGACGACAGAAACGCAATGCTGGCAAACGTAATGTCGAGACTCTCTTGAGTCAAAAGTTATTGCAGGAAAACATTGTTCGTAAAAAGGCTATTTTTAGAGTCTTTTGCCCTCTGGAGGCTAAACCGTTGACCTGAGGTCAAATCTGAGCGCAGCTTGCAGAAACACCTTTAAAAGGGCTATCGAATGCGCTTTTCTGCGGCGCTATAGCTCTATTGGTTTCCGAGTTATGTGCCGCTACTTTGAAAACGGAAAAATGTTGAAACAGGCAACATTTTACCTTTGATGACCTCTGGTGACCTGACATTCGACCTGACCTAAAAAATGACCGTTTTGTTTTCGTCCTGTTTTTTGACGATCTTTCGAATGCCGCTTATCGCGTGTCACTACGCGGCCCAGGAGCCGAGTTAGACGAGAGAGTGTGCCACCCCCCCTCCCCAGCAGGACACGGAAAATTCAGACCACCAGCACGGCACGGGTCAAAAGTCGTAGATGGGCACCGCTACCCTAGCAGAAGATATTAGCAAAAAGGTGGCCTCCATTTACTGGTGCAGTCCTTCTTCTCCCGGTGATGCCCCCTCCTTTTTCTGGAAGCGTCTCACTTATGCTGGTATGCCTCACTTCCCGGGGACGCCCAACCTCTGCTTGGATCGCCTAATCCATTATGGAGAGACCCACTTTGCTTAAGTCGCCTCATTTCTTTCTTCTAAGAACGACCAATTTGCTGTAGGCGGCCCACTTATCTGGGACGCCCATCTTCTGCTAGAAGTGCCCCTCTTCTCCCTGATGCGTCCCACTTCTACTACGAGTGCACCTTTTCTGTTAGGGCGCCCCTTTGCTGCTGAGGAGTCTTTTTTTCTACTGTGAATAGGGCGGCCCTCTCCTGTTGGGCGACCCCAAATTCTGCTGGAGGCGCCCCACTTCTGCCCAACTTTTGGTGGGGTGCCCCTCTCTTGCAGGGGGCACTTCTCTTTTGCTGGAGACGCCACTCTTGTGGGGGCGCCCTCATAGGTGTCGATTTGTATACTTTTGGGTGTGCCCGGGCACCCCCAATGCTGAGTTGGGCACCCCCCAAGGGGCTCTGGGCACCCACAACCAAAATTGGTACTGGCATCACTGTTACGATTCTTTGAACGCATTGTTTTCTCTAACTCATAGCCGCGGGAACGGGGGGGGGCAGTGGGGACAGTTTACCCCCTCCCCCTCCAACTCTAGGGCCGTGGGGGCGGTGCCCCCACAGCTTTAAGACGGAATATCTCACTTTTTTTGCAAATGTTTTCTTTTTTGATGTAAACGCCAAGGGATGAAAAATAAGTGGCCTACAACGGGCGAGAAAACTAGGTTTGGGGATATCCTAGGTTGATTTCAATTATGGTGTGCCCCCCCCCCCCCTCGCAGTCTGAAAGTAGTTCCCGCGCCCCTGCTCTAATTACTGTACATCAGAATGCGTTGTAAAAAATAGACAATTTTTCGCCTTATTTATACCAGACAGCAGCATTTGGTAGCCATCGACGCATTCGTGCCGCGTCAATGGGTTTTCGGTTCCGGACGTCCTGAAGTTTTGCTTTGAGTGGCGAGATAGTCTTTTGGTCCGAAATATCATGGTTTAACCCGCGCACCAACGGGGATCCGCATTCCGCGCCAACTTCACACCGACGGGGGGCGGATACCTGCTCCCCGTGATATCTCGAGAACGAAGCAAGATAGAAACAAGCGGTAAATGGCATGGGATACAGACGGACAATGTCTACAATTTTTACTGAGGTCATTTTCAGGTCAGGTAAAAAATGACGTCACAGGGGTAAACAAGTCAAAATAGCGGCGCTTAAGGTAGACAGTTGTACAAAATGTATATCTCGAAACTTCGATACCGGTGACCTAAGGTCAGGTCAATTTTGCCACCTCCCCATTACCTATAAGTCCATGGGATAATTCTTCGGAATGCTTGAGACGAGACATTAGTATCACGGATGTTAGTTGTCGGACTTTCGTTCCCGTCTTGAGTTGAGATGTTAGTTTCACAACATTTCGGCCAGTTACTTCTCCGGCCGTCGTCAGTTGTTCTTTGGTCCATAGAAAGCTCTTGGGTGTTGGTGGCGTTGCGCCGTACGCGTCATACCTTATCGAAAGCTCCTGTGGTCAGCGGGAAATGATCTCGGGTTGCCCCGGTGATAGGCGACAGTTGTTTCTAATACTCCACCGCTCGAGGCAGACATAGCGGCCAGACAAACGAACATCTCACCTCAAGACGGGGACGAAAGTCCGACATCTATCACCAGTGTCAATGGAAGGGAATTAAAATGCGTTTTTTTCTGGACGGACACCATTCAAAACATTTCCAAACACCTATTAACAATTCAACATGACACACGGAACTGGAAAATGACACCCGACGTGAAAATGACGCGACCCTTCCTTACATCCCTGAGGTCATCTCAGGTCACAAAAGGGAGCCTAACAGTTTTTCGTTAATAACTTCTGGTAGGCGCATGCTAGAGCGGTGATCGACTGAACGGATCGACTGACATGCAACATAACCTTTTCCGGCCAGGTCTTGACCTTGACCCGGGGTCAAATTTCAAAATGAAATTTCAAGGTCAAACTATAGTTTATTCAACGCGTCTTGATAAGAAGAACATGGTGGCTGGCAAAATAAATGTCATGACTTTCTCGAGTAAAAAGCTATGGCAGAAAAAAAACTTTTTCATAAGTGGCTATTATTGGAGTTTTTGCCCTCTGGAGAGTTTATGCTAAGCCGTTGACCTGAGGTCAAATCTGAGGACTACTTTGGCGAAAGAGTGTTGAAAGAGCTATCGAATGCGCTTTTCCGCGGCGCTGCAGCTCTATTAGTTCCCAAATTATGCGCCAGGTTTTCGAAAATTGTTCAAACAATCCAAACTTGACCTTTTATGACCTCTGGTCACCTAAGCTTTGACCTGACCTTATAAAGATCAAGTATTCTCTTCATTTTAACTGTCTTTCCAATGCCGCCTACCGCATGTCGCTACGTGGCCCAGGAGCCAAGTTAGACGGGGTTGTTCAGACACACACTCCCGTCCCGGCGCGGAAGGCGTTGAGCAGCGGACCAGCGCGGGTAAAACTGCTCCGTCTCCGTCTTTACTGTGTGGGCAAACACACTCCACTGGGTGGGCAAAAAGCGCTACTGGGTGGGCGATTGGGCTTAACCCTCACCGGCCGAGGGGGGGGGGGTGCCGCCCCCCCATAGGGTTTTTTTCGCGATAGCTCCGAACACGCTGGCGATAGAGAGCTGAAACTTGGCATACCTGACCTTTGATCCAAGCCGGATCTTTTGACACCAACCGCGTTTTCGGGTCAGGTCAGGTCACTGACCTATGACGTCATAAGTGAACCTCTGCACGGTCTTCAGATGTCGCAACTTCGCAACGCCCTCACTGCCAGAGGAGATGTCACAGGGAAATGAAACTTGCAGGATCTAGTATCCATTATGATTCCCACAACCTGTATATCTCGGATTTTTCCTAAAGGTCATATGAGGTCAGGTCATTTTCGTGACCTCACCATTATAAGTCAATGGGGAAAAATGAAAACTGCTATTCTGGCGCCGGGAACGATCTCCAACTATCTCAAGCACACAGAATCGTGATTTGATGCACTCCTTGCAAGGTTAGATGCGTCACTTTTGCAATGTTGACCTTGCGTGACGTCATTTATGACGTCATCAAGGTCATATTAGTTTTTCGTCAATAACTCTTAATCAAATTGAGCTAGCGAGTCGGGAAAGCCACCAATGGACTCAGGAGGGCCTGCCGAATCGAATGATATGCGACATGACCTCTTTCGACCAACTTCGTGACCTGGGGGTGCTGACCTGACCTTGACCTGAGGTCAACACCCCAAGTTGACCTGACCCGGACAAAAAGTATATCATTCGACGCGCCTGAACGAGGCGAACACGATGCTGCCAAAATCGGCGCTCTGCGGCCGTTTTTTGCGAAGTTATTCACCAAAAACTGAACCGCACCTTGGGGCACTTGACCTGACCTCAGAGGTCACCGGTTGACCTAGGACCTTAAAATCGGGTACATATCTCTGCGTCTCGTAACGGCGCACACGCTCGTTTTTTTCCGCGACGCGCTAGCTCCACCAGGGGCGAAACGGCGAGGGGGGGTCGTACCCGCCCCCCCCCCCCTCGGCCGGCGCGTATGTAGAAAACCAATAGGTCCGGCGAGGGTTAACATGTTATCCGAGGCCCTGATACTAACACAATGCAGTTTTATATAAAAGAATAACATATGAGACAGCTTGGTAACATGTTACAAAGGCACCAAAAACAATGTTCATATGGTTGCTAAATTCGAATTCAGCTAAAAAAAAACTAGCCTAGAAACATATAAAACTCGTAAAAGTGAGCCGAAGTCATCAAAGGTCAATGGTCATCAAAGGTCAATGACCTTGGGCCTGTTCCAGCGCCTCCAGAAACCTCCAGAAACCTCCAGAAAGCTCTATAATCCTCCAGAGAGCGTTCCAGCGCCTCCAGAAAGCTCCAGAAAGCTCTCGCCAAAGCTCCAGAAACCTCCAGTAGCCTCCAGAGAGTTGAGAGGTCCAAATTTCTCTGGAGGCTCTGGTCTACAATTATGGCGCACATGTGACAATCACGAATGTAAACAAAGGACATTTGACTGATTATTTTACAACTTGAATGTAAAGAAAATTACGTTGCTATAATTTTCTTAATCTTTCTTAATAAAATTGAAAACAAATTTTGCGTTTCAAGAGAGAGCAACCGTCATTCTTTTGGTATATGTGATGCCAATCTCCAGAAATCTCCAGATTGCGTTCCAGCGCCTCCAGTAAAACCTCTGGTAGAGCCTCCAGTCAAGAATTTCTACTGGAGGCGCTGGAACAGGCCCCTTACCTGACCTTCAGGTGACCTTGAAACCCACCCTAATGCATGGGAGCAACATCATATCACATGTTTGAACGCTTGAAACCACGAAAAGACTGCAAACGCGCGGCTAATGCGAGCCGACATACGCCAAATCGCGATTCCGGCCAAACATGGTCTCGAAAAGTAGGTCACAGTTCAAAAGTCATTTGGGTCAGGGTCATGAAATTTCAAGGGTAGGTGTAAAATTGATCAACGCGAGGGCACTACTCGCCCTTCCACTGCGGGGAACGTCTCTCTTCTGCCAGAGGCACCCCTTTTCTTCTTATGGGGCTCCTGTTTTTTTTTCTGGGGCGAGGCGACCCTCTGCTGCTCGGAACGGGGCACACCTCTCCTTTTACTGGGGCACCGCCCCTCTGCTGGGGTTGCCCTTCCGCTGTCGTCAGGGGCGCCCCTCTTGGTAGAATATACTCCTTTTCTTTTTGTAATGGGGCGCCCCTCTTCTACCGGGGGCGCCCATCTGCTGCTGGGGCGTCTGTCTTCTGCCGGATATTGTCAATGGGGCGCCCATATCCTGTTTGGCGGGCCCAACCTCTGCTGGAGGCTCCCTATTTCTGATTAACTTTTGCTGTGGTGCCTCTCTTCTGCTGGGGCGCCCCTCTTCTGCTTGGGGCGCCCGTCTCCTGCTGGAGACCCCTCTCTTCTGCTGGGGCGCCCCTCTTCTGCCAGTGGCACCCGTTTTCTTATTATGGGGCTCCTTTTTTGCTGGGGCGCCCAGCTGCTGTCAGGGCGCCCCTCTTCTCGGAATGGGGGCGCCTCTCTCCTTTTGCTGGGGCGTCGCTCCTCTTCAGGGGGACACGTCTCCTGCTAAGGGTGCCCTTCCGCTGCCAGGGGCGCCCCTCTTGAACAGAAGGTATTTTATATTCCTGTAACGAGACGCCCTCTTCTGCTGTGGGCGCCAATCTGCTGCTGGGGCGACTCTCATCTGCTGGGAATAGGCAATTGGGCGTCACTCTCCTGCTTGATGAGCCCAACTTCTGCTGGAGGCGCCCTATTTCTGCTGAACCTTTGCTGTGTCGCCGCTCTTCTGCTCGGGGCGCCCTCTCTGCCGCGGGATATGGGCGCCTTTTTCGGATGGCGGGGGGGGGGGCGCCCCCGCCGCCCCCCCTGGATCCGCGCCTGGCTGGCGTCACATCACGATCAAATTGTGGAGGGTACGGTGCAGACGGCTCAGGCTCCTTTTTCCATACAGCATCTCTAATGGGCAATGTACACAATGTTACTGCTATAAATGAACGATGCTGCTTCCTGGTGAATGAGCTTACGACAAAGGTGTCTTTAATGGCCTTAATCGGCTCTCCTCAACAGGGCTGTCCTGTCCATATTTATGCTCATATTTTGCCCAGTTTATGGAAGTGTTTTGAGCGACACGCGGTCAACATAACCCATTGGCGCTCCTCCGCCGCTTTCGGAGCAAACACGCCATGTTTGTTCCCGTCTTTCCGGAGACCGGACTGGAGAATCTCACCCATTTTCCTCGGACGGGGTCGATTTCCTAGGTCCACTGCTCAAATCCCGACTGTCCCAGTTGTCAGCCAGTTGATCCTAGCTAAACAAAATTCGTTTGCCGATCAGACCCTTGTTTAATCGGTTCCGGAATGTGAGCCCTCGCCGGACCAATCGGTTTTATAAACACATTCCGCTTTTTCCCCTAGGCAACGGCCGAGTAGGAAACGGGGACGACCTCCTTTGGGCTCGCTCGATTGAGCTAGTTTTTTTTTAGAAAAAAAAAACGCTGAGCTGTTAGGAGACGCAGCGATGCTAAGTAGGTATAGTATAGGTACCCAGCTTGGGAGGTCATTCGTTTGGATTTCAGCTGTAAGATCAACGGCCATAGAGCAACGATCACACAGTGCACACTGCGTATTAGTCATATCCAGCCACGCAAATAATCGATTAGCAAGGATAAGGACTTCTCAACGACAATGATGAACACTTAGCTATATGGATGACAGATGCCGAGCCCTTTTAAGTGTAAGTAAAGCCTCCCACGTGCATAAATAAAAACTTTCAAGTTTCAGTGTAATGTCGAAATGGTAGCTAAGGAGAATCGTTCCTCTTCACTGCTGTATTTTGCCACATCGTGATATTTGGCTACGGCCTACGTGAGTGATTTGACAATAACTTTGGTATACACTTTACCTACGAACAAGCACACTTGAGACTTGAAAGCGAGACCCAGGCTGAATGCTCTTCCGACTTCCTTCTAATACCTATAACGTCTAGCGTCTGTGGCGTTCAGGAGGCAGGAGCTGTCTGCCACTGGTCTGATATCTATTGAATACATACAGCATCTGGCGTAAGAAGCAGCCCCGTTCCCTTCGAACTAAGGTATTTTGTATGATGGGTATTGAGGCGGTCCGAGCCGGACCTTATAAGAAAGCTCAGAGATCGATTTCCAATTTCGTGCTTTTGTCTGCCTTTTGATGTTTGAAATTGCTTTCCTATCATCGAGGGCGTCTAGAATTGGATACCCACACGAAAGCGTAAACGTCTCATACAACAAAATGCTCTCGACTTGAAAGCTTTCGAAGCACTCTGTAAGAGGATTGGTTCCGCCCTCGTTGAATTTGAAGTCTGAGACTCTAAACTCTAAGCGCCACCAGGGAGGGCCGTCATTCTCCATCTTAACCTCTCAGGACCTCATCATCTGTGTTCATTATCCCGACTGCAGCTTATGAGCCTCCCGGCACAGATCAACGGCGACGAGCTGAGAGCTCCAACTGCCCCCCGCCCTCCGTCCAACTTGTTGATCTGCGCCGTGTTTCGCGTCGCAGCCGCCAGGGGCGCGGTAGTCGCAGCAGAATGCCGTCGGTCGCCGAAGCGCGGGCCAAGGCATCATACGCACCGCCTGGACCGCGGCAGTGGCGACGCGGCACTGGAGTGGTGAGGGTTAGTGACGCGTGAACTGAGTGCAGTTGACCTGGTCAGGTGGGAAATACAGGACTTGGACGTCTTCGCTCGTGAATCTGGCTTGCTGCATCGACTCGTGCTGAGGACTTGAGTCTCTTCAAGTCGCTGTTGGCTTGCCGACGCGTCATTTGGTGAAATATGATGCTGAGCTGAACGGATCCAACCCAGGTCAGTCCCGCATGCTATGCAGTACCAGTTTTTGATAGAGGTGTATGACCATGTTTGTTGTGTTGATAATGAAGATTCGTCGTTCCTAAGATAAGAAAGACTCGGAATGCTTCGATTAGGTATATTTGTATCTTGGCTCCCACGACAATTTTAGCGATGTGTGTTCAGTGGTGTAAAGTGAGTCGCATAGGACGCCTGGTTCTGTACTCGGCACACTTGGCGAGCTAACGCTACGCAGTGTTGAGGCAAAGTGAGCGGTCCTCGGTTTTATTCGCGTCTGTGTCGCAGTCTGATGTTTTGGCCTTGCGTCTCGCGATGCAACAGGTTTGGCTCGGTGATTGCTCCGCGCCCCGTTCACAGACGTCCCCGCCCCCCATGCCGTAATGCGCGGGGGGCCCGGGAAGGCACGGTTT
Organism: Amphibalanus amphitrite; assembly: GCF_019059575.1. Lineage (NCBI taxonomy): Eukaryota > Metazoa > Arthropoda > Thecostraca > Balanomorpha > Balanidae > Amphibalanus > Amphibalanus amphitrite. The sequence goes on from NW_024881522.1 coordinate 564,377, forward strand.
TAGGTGACATTGCCAATCGTCTTTGATCGCAATAGTGACGACAATATTTTTGCTTCTGTCACGGATAATTCAGATATGTTTACATAGAGTAACTCATGTGCTGCAACCGACATTTATGCTCATTAGAAAAAATGGATGAATAGTAAGACGACCGGACGATGGTGGTTAACATATCAATAAACACATTTACACACGCCTGACATTTGTATTCACTGACCAATGACCATTCTTAACTTTTGATTCCTCTGATTGATATTTGGGTATTGATTGTGATTTCCAAATGAATAGATGAAGAGAAGCCACTCCGTCTTCTTGGCTAAATTTCTGTTCTTTATGAGAGCATTCCTTTCGCAAACGTCGAAGATGAAATTACTTTTCTCTTAATTCCATGAATACGATTTGCGGAAGCACCTGGAGGTCAACAGATGTCGTTTTTTTAAGGACGCTGATTTTTATTTTATTGTCCCGGGAGGAGTGCTGTAATCCGTCTCAGTTCTAGTTTCTAGCCTAAGCTATCTTTAGATATAAGCTGGTTTCTGATTGATGGTCATACATTCGTACATAAATGCAATTTGCTTGAACTATAGCTGCTATTATATCGATCGATAGATGGGGAAAGAAGGCATACAGAGATAAACGAGTTTCAGCTGATGCTTTAAGATCACGATGCTGTTGATGCTATAGACCATTTTACCAATTCAACCATCTCGCGAAATTGGGATGATTTTCAAGCACGCTGCAAACATTCAATGAATTCGAGATCAGCTACCTTGCAGACCATCCAGCATAGAGATCGCTACAAATAGGAATCGGCCTCAGATTATGCTCAGAAGAGACTGCGTGGGCAGATTGACTGTTGAAGCTGGAAACTAGCAAAGGCGAGATGTCTGTCAGTGGTAATATATAATACTGAACGAGGCCGGTGTAAATAAATTTTCAAGACCGAGGTCCTTACTGGATTTTTGAACGAGGCCGAAGGCCGAGTTCAAAAATCAGTAAGGACTGAGGTCTTGAAAATTTATCACCGGCCGAGTTTGGTATGTATTTTACTGTATGCCAACGATAAATTTATGTTCTGGACCGAAGCTCTTAGCCGACTTAGGAACGAGACCATCCCAAAATGTTGGCTTAAGTGCAAACTGGTAATGCATTTTTGACCGTGGTCAATTTGCTTACACCAGTTATTACCACACCCCTCCGGCTAATGTATTTGAATAGGCGAGGCATACAGTAATATATAATACTGAACGAGGCCGGTGTAAATAAATTTTCAAGACCGAGGTCCTTACTGGATTTTTGAACGAGGCCGAAGGCCGAGTTCAAAAATCAGTAAGGACTGAGGTCTTGAAAATTTATCACCGGCCGAGTTTGGTATGTATTTTACTGTATGCCAACGATAAATTTATGTTCTGGACCGAAGCTCTTAGTTGACTCAGGAACGAGACCATCCCAAAATGTTGGCTAAAGTGCAAATTGGTAATGCATTTTTGACCGTGGTCAATTTGCTTACACCAGTTATTACCACACCCTTCCGGCTAATGTATTTGAATAGGCCAGGCATACAGTAATATATAATACTGAACGAGGCCGGTGTAAATAAATTTTCAAGACCGAGGTCCTTACTGGATTTTTGAACGAGGCCGAAGGCCGAGTTCAAAAATCAGTAAGGACTGAGGTCTTGAAAATTTATCACCGGCCGAGTTTGGTATGTATTTTACTGTATGCCAACGATAAATTTATGTTCTGGACCGAAGCTCTTAGCCGACTTAGGAACGAGACCATCCCAAAATGTTGGCTTAAGTGCAAACTGGTAATGCATTTTTGACCGTGGTCAATTTGCTTACACCAGTTATTACCACACCCCTCCGGCTAATGTATTTGAATAGGCGAGGCATACAGTAAAGGTATGTGTCTGGATGTGCACATCGAGTCCTGTTTGCTGCTTTCGGAGGCTCGTTCTCTCTGAACCTGTGCGTACTTTAGAATAGCGAGAGCGCTCAAAATCTTTTCAAAACCACACGAACCTCACTGCTCCAGCTCACATTACCCTCGCGTTGCTTATTTTTGTTGAAATTCTTGGAAACGAGATGTTTTGAAGTGGACGCTCGCCATACCTGTGGCTGGTAAACATTATTGATGGAGAGGCCTATTATGCAAGGTTATTTGCCTGCAACATATGACAAAAATAAGTATGACGCACAACAAAATATTTTTTCGGTGGCTGTCCACTCCTGTTAGGGCTTGTTTTCCGGAATCACTAGTCGTATTTAGTTTTTCGTTTCAGTTGTTGAACACCTATGACTAATGAGGTGGTGAAAAACTAATATTTATTCACGAACCACCTGAGTGCCAACTTGTAACTTCAAACATACCATTTTAGCCTTTAAGATACCTATGCCCAAAATCTTCGAATTCAGCCCATTTGGCTAATCGTCTAGCTGCCATCGTTAACCTCCGTCCACTTACTCTTGGCCATTCCGCTGAGGTTCCGTTCCACTGGGCTACCTTCCTGCTTCGGCGGCACGAGTGCTCTGGCCACCGCGCGATGATAAATGACCTCAGGATGACCACAGGCCGCGCTACATTAGCTCGCTAACGGCTCCCAGTTTGTTCGCCGCGCTACCCGACTACATGGGAACGCCTCAACTTATGAGCAAACATTTGACAACTTTCTGCTGTTCGACGAACCTGCTTAGACCGAGTGGCGATTAGTGCGCTCTCATGAGGTGCTCATTTTTCTTAGGGTGCAATTTAGGCGGCTGTTTGGTTTTGGAACGCTGGACCAATTGGAAGTTGAAATGTGCGTGGCTTCGCAATGTCTTTGGACCGCTTAAACTTGTGCAAATGATGGGTGGTGAGTAATTTGATTATTTTGCAAAGGTCTACGGACTTATTAGTGGACTGAACAATGCACGTTCATTCTCCAAAAGCTTAGAAAAACATATTTGCTGCTTAAACCAGAATTCGTCCTCGAGAGTCTCAACGTAAACTAAATAGAAAAATACACTTAGGTAGGTACGTAAGGCCAACGATCGCCTTTATATATGTGCTGCATTCGCTTGTACTTACATACAAAATGTGTATTGTGAGTCAATGAAATACATAATTGAAATAAGGGATTTAGTCTGTTCATACTTCAATACTTATCCTTCTCGTCTTCTCAGAAGGGTATCATAATTCGTAAACTCCATTCGGTATATCTGAAAACAGCTTGTAGGTGCCATATGCTCTGTCATATACCTACATAAAATCGCAACCAAGAAATAGATGTTCCGACTTTTTGTAACAACTCTTTTAGAAGATAATCATCTTAGAAGTGCTGCATCCACTGTCTCAAGACCAGACATGTGCATGGATCCGAGAGCTGGATCTATGATCTCAGTGGATCTCTCGACAAAATAGAGGGGTTGGATCTATGATCCGAGTGGATCTCTCGACAAAATTCAGGGGTTGGATCTATGATCCGAATGGATCTCTCGACAAAATTTAGGGGTCGGATCTATGATCTCTGTGGATCCAGCGGGCAAAAATTTGTGGAGGACCTATGATCTGTATGGATCTCACGACAACATGTAGCCAATGAAACCCTTATCCTACATAATTGTACACCTTACAGTGCAATACAATTGAGAATTGTCACTTGTGGACATGGTTAAGACCAGTTGTAATCATTAGGTATCAGCATTAAGTTTGAATTTAAATCAACAACATTTGTACTACATTTAAAATAAACCAAGAACATGCACATTGCTACTTTTTTGTGACCAATTGTAACTTTTTCATGACAGCACTGATGACAATTTTATCAACAAGCTACAGCCACTTTAATTCAATGGACAAACAGTACAGACAGATGCAGTGGCAGCAAGGCACTGCAGATTTTCATTTTGGTCCCATTCTTTCCATGCAACGCCATAGGGCTAATGTTAAAATGCCAAAATCTATGGGGGGCACTGTACCCTGGTGCCACCCCCCCCCCCCCTGTTCCGCCGCCTATGGACAGATGTTAGGAAATCAAATCTGGAAGCCAAATAGGTCAGTTTTGTTAAAAATAATCCAGCAATCCACTTCTGCCATGGGTATGAAATCCCAATCCAGAATGTTCGTATGAGCTGTTAGTATGTGCAACACAATTTCGATTTAGTTAGAATAGCAAACAACCTCTAATACTTTCCTAATAAAATTACAAGTTCAAAAATGGCATCAACTTCTTCAGATTACCTACTTTTGGCATCGTGCCATGTGTGGTGCCATGCTGTGCTTTCGTTATGAGAGAGCCTCCCAAAAAAAGACAAACGAAATTCACAGCTCACGTTTTGGTAATATTTTTATTACGTCATTATCGTTTGACCAATGAAAAATCTTAATTTGACTAAAACCGTAATGATTCCAAAAGATTCCCCGTAATAGGCCTTTCAACCTAATGACGTAAGATATTGTGATGCTTTTGAAAAGTGAATAAAATAAAGATGCAAGGCGCGACCCGGCTCAGGGCCATATAATACCGTTTTAGCTTACGTTTACGTCATTAAACTCAACGCTACAAAGATGATATTCACAAACAATCGTATCGTAAAATTATGTGAGTTAGAAAAAAATGAACATTCTTTTGAAAAACTCCAGACTTTTGAATTTCCAGTTTGATTTTTTATTTATTTTCATTATACTCGAAGGTAGAACGCTTAGCTCATTTGTTATTTGAAATGACGTCACGAATTCTATTTAGATACTGAATAATCATTTTACGGTAAATATCCAAGGCCATCACAATTGATATTTCGCTTCCCATCGCTTCCGCAGAATATTTTTATACTTTTGTTTATATCTCAGTTTATTTTATCAAATATTTCTTTCATAAATAAAAACTCAGCATATATCGGACGTGCTGAGTTTTGAATTTCGGGCCAGCGGCAGGTGGCGATAAACAGAATGGGAGGGGTGGGGTCAGCTCAGGGGTGGACAGCAGACCGGACAGTGACGGGAATGGAGCTGAAAAGGACGTTAGTGGGGCGGGTGATGGGGCTCATGCGAGTACCGGCCGGAGTGCATTAGGTCAGTGCGTTACCGAGAGGGAAGCCGTTCAGATCAGTGCTGGTCCTGCACTAGATCCCGTCTCCTCTAGCGAGTCGAGACGTAGAAAGCAGACAGGTTCGGATAGAGACAAAGACAGTGTTAAAGTAACGAACCTATCGAGTAAAACCCTGTCGGCAGAACAGCTATCGCTACTTAGCAAAGGCCTAGGATTCGTACCGGTGCGTACCCAGCAGGTCACTCGGCTTATTGCAGAACTAGGGGAATGGGAACGATTAGTCAGACTCAAGGAATATTGGGCAAAGGACTCTAGAGAAAACAGTGAAAACAGCGCCGGGAGGGAGGGAGAGTCCAGAGGCAATGCACAGAACATGGCGGATCCCCTTTATGATAGACGATTCAAAAATTCACGGTGGACCCCTGAGAAGGGAAGGGATCCCTGGCTAGATTTATATATAGAGGAGGTGAAGAAGAGCGTCCTGGATGGAGTGGCTAAACGAAAAAACAGCAATTTAAGTAAAGGGGAGGAGAATGCGATCATGGAGTTGTTAATGGATGTTAACATTGTGATCAGGCCAGCAGATAAGGGTTCCGGGGTTGTTATTCTGAACACGGAGGATTACTGGGCCAAGTTGCAGAACGAGCTGGAGGATAGCTCAACGTACAAACTTACCGAGGGGGATCAGACTAAAAAAGTCCACAAGAAAGTCAAAGATTTGGCCGACAGACTCTTCAGGCAGGGATACATAGGTAGGTACCTTCACAAGTACCTCATTCCTGACAATCCGAAACCTGGCAGCATACAAGGAAACCCAAAGTTACATAAAGATGGGGCACCCTTGAGGGTGATAATAAGTGGGCGGGGCCATTCCACTGAACGGATAGCTGAGCTTGCGGAGCGGGAGCTGAATGCCCATGTAGAAAACCAACCATCTTTTATTCGTGGTACTACTGACTTCATAAACAAAATAATGGACACAAAACTGCCAGCCACAGACCGTCAACCGATTTTATTTTGCATGGATGTAAGTAAGCTATACCCAAGTGTCCCCAGGGCCGAAGGGTTAGAGGCTTGTAGAATAGCTCTCAATGAACGTCAAAATCCTAGCATTCCTACACAAGATGTGCTTGACATGATTCAGTTAGTCTTAGATAACAATAACTTTAACGTTGGCGGGTCAAAACACTACATCCAGATCAATGGCACAGCGATTGGGTCGAAACTAGGGCGTAACTATGCTTGCACGTATTTGGGGCAATGGGAGACAGAACTGTTACGTCGTTCACACATCAAGCCTTTCCTGTATTTCCGGTATATAGATGACATATTTGGGGTTTGGTTGAACGGAGAGGAAAGCTTAAGAGAGTTCCATGAGTTAGCGAACAATATACACAGGCAAATTAAAGTCGACCTTCGTCACACGCAGAGTAGCATAGAATTTTTAGATGTTAGAGTAAGTGTAACAGGAGATAGTTTGAGCACAGACGTTTATACAAAACCTACAGACACGAAGGCATACCTTCACTTCTCGTCGGACCATCCGATCCACACGAAAAGTGGCATTCCTTCGGGTCTGGCTATGAGGGCTAGAAGAATATGCAGCTCAGACAGTGCATATCAACGTCAGGCTGCCGATATAGCAGACAATCTCAAACGGAGGGGTTACCCAGAGGACCAAATTAGAAAAGGTATCAGGCGGGCCGAGAAAACGTCCCGAGACAATTTGCTGAGGAAAAAGGAAGGGAGGGGACAAAAAACAGGCACCCCTTTGGTCGTTACTTTTTCGAGTCATTTACCCAATATATCCAAGATACTGAAGGAAAAGAAAGCAATTCTCATGCGATCTGAATCGCTGCGGGACACATTCAAAGACGGTTTTTTCGCATCATACAAAAGAGGGACCAACCTGAGAGACACGCTAGTTCATAAAAAGACAAGGGACTTAGGGCGGGGAAACCAAGACCCACGGGGGGACTGTAAGAAAAACTGCTGCGTGTGCCGAGTTATGTACAACCAGACAGAGAAGTTAACCGGACCAAGCAAGAATGAAGAGTGTACGTATGATAAAACAATTGGGTGTAGGTCAAGGAATGTAGTTTATGGGATTATCTGCGGGGTATGTGAATGTGTAGTATATGTTGGGGAGACCGGGGGGACACTGTACGTCAGGGCGCAAAATCACTTGTCTACCATTAGATGTAAAAGGACCGAAATGGAGGTAGCCGCCCATTTTAACGGGGATGGACATAGCATCAAAGATGCAAGTTTCGTAGGGCTCGAAAAGGTTTGGAAAAACTGGACTATGTACAGGAGACAGAGGGAACAAAGGTGGATTGAGCTGTTGGGTACGCACCATCTAACGGTCACAGGGGGACTCAACAAGAAAACGCGCTAGAAGTCCCCAGAAACACGAGAAAATGAGTTATTGCAGTGTATGTTTGTATTCAATGTGTTCAATGGTGTAGGTCTGTATTTTTCCAGCCTAGGAGTAGTTAACAGAAAATTATGCGGGGTGGAGGTTTGGTAGGAAAATGAAAGTGATAATTAGGTAAAAAAACATGTATGTATGTCTACGAAAATGAATTGCCGCGCCAGTATCGCCGATGAAGTGTTAAACCGAACACGAAACGTCCGATATATGCTGAGTTTTTATTTAATTTCAACGAAAGCTGAGTACTATATTAAATATTTCTTTCAATAGATTGAAATATCTTTACCCAACCAAGCCGCATGTGTCAGTATCATCTTTTATTGTTTATCAATCAATTGTGTTAGCTGGAAACTGGAAAGCCTCATGGTTGTCTAATGCAAGATTGTCTTATCAATGTCATTATGTAGATTCTAACATGAATTGTGATGTGGTAGGTACCTACTATGCATTTCAGACCCCATGAGACCCTGTTTTTTGGCGATAATTCATTTAATATTTGTCCAATTGGTTTCAAATTTTCACAGTGCACATTTCAGCTCAAGCGCCAATTTTCGTCAATATGGTCTCTTAACAAAATATTAAATTTAAGGGTACTTGTCGTTGCCTCGTAATGTTAAAATCGGCTCCGTAAATCCGTCAGTGGAGTAGAGGCTATCCGTGCTTACGCGTGACGTCACAAACACGTGACCATTAAGCTCCGCCCTCCCGGCGGACGGAGCGGTGACCTTGGCCGGTCAGTCGGATGCGTGGAGCCGACGGGGCAGTAGCTGCCGATTGCCGAACCCAAGGCCGTATGCCGGACCGGGGCGGCTCGCATTGGACGTGGCTGCCTTGCGGTTGCCGTTGCAGTAATAACGATACAGCAGAAACTAGCGCTCGTTATTAGCGCACTAGCCTTCGGTATTGCATTTATCGCAGATTAACCTGCACCTTGTCAATCAATAAAGATAGGTATATCTACTTTAAAACTAAGTTCAGGGCTAGTGACTGCATTTTTGCTTGATTGAACGTCATTAAAAAAGGCCGTTGATGTCAATTGACTGTGAACTGATGCAAGACGTCGGTCAGCCTACGTCAAATTTGCAAGACATTGTAAACAGTTACACCGTAGCATTTAAGAAGTGTGGTTGAAATATGAAATATACCTATTATGCTTATGCGTATGCTTGAGATGGATTCATGTGATTGAACACCTTCAGAACTAGCCCATTTTATAATTGGCTAGATTGAGGTCACCGGACTGACTTGACCCCAGGCTTCCGTGTTGAACTGCAAATAATTAAAATACCTGCAAGCAAGTTATACCTACCCTACTGCCTCACTATTGGAGAGCTTGAATTTTGAAATGTTACCTTAGTTTCACAAAAAGACGCGATTTCTTCACTAGCCTATGCGCTTGTTTCCCTTATTCTGATGTCACATTTCTACCATGCGCAATAAATCGCATATCACATTTCTGCTCCCTTCTCAACGCTTCCCGGATAACGAACACAGCTCGTGGAGCGATGTCTGAGGCAATCGGAAGTGCTCGCGACTAATAATCCTACTCTGTTTTTCTGCATAGTTAGGTATAACAGCGTCTTCAGAAACAGCAATTGACGCAGCCAACCATATCATAGGCGGCGGAACGGGGAGGGCACCGGGACACCGTGCCCCCCTTTGATTTTGGCATTTTAACATTAGCCCTATGGGCGTTGCATGGAAAGAATGGGACCAAAAGTCGGCAGTGCCCCCCTTAATTGAAGGTGTTCCGCCGCTACTGAACCATATCGATATTTTCGAGTAGTGCAGAGGCTTCGCATGATGTCATAGGTGACAGAATAGTGGCACGACCTGACCATGAGGTAGGCGCCAGAATGTGCATTCATTCAGATATTCAGATAGTGCATGACTCAGCTCTCTATTTACTGTTGGTTCTGGGGAGGTTAATATCCTCATTTTGATTATTCTTCATATTCTGAGCTGGATCGGTGTTGATATACCAAAAAGAGAGAAGCGGTTACCAACTCCCCCAAATGAAGAGCAAGCTTTCGCTCAGGCACTTCCTGTCGATTCCATGTATGTTTCCAGTGCGCGGCCCCCGTGCGACCTCTCCGCGGTGCTGCCGCCGACTGAGCCTGCATAGACCCAGCGCGGTCACGGCCAGTGGGCGGAGCTTAGTTGGGCCCGGCGCAACGTGATTGGCCAGCGCTCCCATCCAATCCGCTGCGGTAGCGAACGAGCCTCTATCCGGGGGAAAAATCTAATTAGCATTACGAGCCAATGACAAGTGCTCTAAATATTGACATTTTGTTAAGAGACCATATTGATGAAAATCGGCGCTTGAGCTGAAATATCTAATGTCAAAATTTCAAGCCAATTTGACAAAAACTGAAGAAATTATCGCCGAAAAACAGGGTCTCACGGGGTCTGAAATACATAGTAGTAATGTATTGTTCATTAGTCATTACTTTGACTTACCTCTATGTTAATTGTTAATGCAAACTTTTATGTTGGTAACAATCTTCATGTCACTCAATTCTCTCAAGTTGTGACCGTCATGAGCCTCCTTTATTTTGTATTCTGTATAATGTAACTGGATGCCTTTACTAATAAGGCCTTTGTACATATAAGATTGTTTCTAACCATACTTTGGTATTCATAACTTCTTATGAAAGAAAGTTGTTAACATTTTGAGCACCTATGAGCTATGATCCCAATGGATCTCACGACAAAACTGGGGAGCCGGATCTATGATCCGAGTGGATCTAGCGACAAAATTGAAGGGTCAGATCTATGATCCCAGTAGATCTCTCGACAAAATTGAGGGGTTGGATCTATGATCTGAATGGATCTCGGATCGGGATCCATGGGATCGGATCTCAGATCCATTTTTCCGGATCCAAGCACATGTCTGCTCAAGACTGTCCGGAAGGATATGCTCCCCGCACAGTTGGCTGCCTCCTCTGGTCAAATATTAGCTATAGTCTCGGCTCTTATATCTCGTCTGGCTCCCCGATTTACATATTTCAATATCACTAAGTGTCGGCGGTTCGCCGGAGCCGACTCGACTCCATCACGCTTCGCCTGGCTCGCTCCATCTCATTGTCGGGTCCCAGTCTGATATGTTTGTCCTCTGGGCCACCGGTTCTCCGGGGAGCGGCCAGTCAGACGGAGCGCGGGTGTCCGACCCCCGGCCGATCGTCCGTTTGATCCGCCTGCTGCCAGCTCTATCCCGGCCGGTTCAAAGCGTGAAAAGCCTCCGCTCGGGCCCCCGGATGGAGCTGTCCTATTCGACAGATCAGTAAATGTGGCCTGTCAAAGCTTAAACCAGCTCGACTCACTCGCGCCGGCCCGGACTATTGTTTCTGAGCCGAGACGAGGAGCTTCCCTGCAATTCCAATGCGGTCTGGAATCGCTTTCACGTCTCGGGCGCTTAGTGACACCACCGTCCGACGGAGACAAAGGAGCCTAAGGCGCTTAGGTCTCTCTCTCTCTCTCTCTCTCTCTCTCTCTCTCTCTCTCTCTCTCTCTCTCTCTCTCTCTCTCTCTCTCTCTCTCTGTCTCTCTGTCTCTCTGTCTCTCTGTCTCTCTGTCTCTCTGTCTCTCTGTCTCTCTGTCTCTGTCTCTCTGTCTCTCTCTGTCTCTCTGTCTCTCTGTCTCTCTGTCTCTCTGTCTCTCTGTCTCTCTGTCTCTCTGTCTCTCTGTCTCTCTGTCTCTCTGTCTCTCTGTCTCTCTCTCTGTCTCTCTCTCTCTCTCTCTCTCTCTCTCTCTCTCTCTCTCTCTCTCTCTCTCTCTCTCTCTCTCTCTCTCTCTCTCTCTCTCTCTCTCTCGTTTTCTCTGTGTCTCAATGTAAAATGATTGGATTTTTCATCTCATCGTCGGTTTGCCAAGCTGGTGCACAACAGCGTTTATTTATTTAATTATTTTGTTTTTTTTTTGCAAATGGCCGGTGACATTGATTGCTATAGGTGTACATTTTATTAGCAAAATTATATATTCGCACCTTGGAGCCTTGCAATCACGTTAAGTGTGTAATAATCTACCTTTCATGTTTCACAAGCCATTGAAGTCTTTCCTTGCCCATTCTGGTATCCAATCAACATGTTTTCCAGTTATGGGTTCCTTTGCATTTGCTATATTTACTTTATTTATATAGAGGAATGCAAATAGGAGCACTGCAAAGGCGTGGCTAGATAGATGTATGGATATTGTTTATATAGAATAATGTGTTGTTATGATTTTTAATAGATTAGAGCCATGCGTTTCTCCAGTCGAAAAAAAATGTAGAAAATTGTTTTATATACCTAATTTAGGTATATAGACAAATTTATCTTGACAAATTCGACGCCGGAAGTCTTTATGCCAGCCTTTGTTATCATATTCATTAGCAACGTATGAAAAATACGCTTATTTTACAGTTACTTGGCATTTCCGGACTATTTCAACAGCATTGCCAACATTTCAACATCTCCTTTTACGTCTTTTCCTCCATGTCTCTGACGCCTGCTGCTCCTTCTCTTGCCGTTCCGGAGTCTCACGTCCCGCTGTGGCTTTCTGTGGTGGCCCGATATTCCGCCCCATCGGAGTGCAGGGCAATGCAAACACTTCCCTCATGATATTCTGAAACACCGCTTTATCGGCTATGGCGGAGACAGAAGTAGAGCCCCCTGATGACTGGGAAAGGTGAACTGAGCCGGGACTGGGGACTTGCGAATCGACAGGCTATAGGTAACGGAATCCCGATCGACTTTCTACGGCTCCTGGGCAGTGAGGATCTCCCGGCTAATGCTCCGAAGTTCGGGGCTGAAACAAATTAGCGGCGCCGTGATGGCGATTTTATTGAATAATGAGTGAACTTTTGACGTTTTATGATAAGCGTAAGACGATTATATTGCTGACACTCTGTTCATGGTCCAGCAATGTTCTTGGGTCTAATCTTTGGTGTCGGCGACAGAAAAAGGTTCCGTTAAAGAAACAACACACGAAAAAGAAAACAACACACACAAAGAAACGAGTGCAGCGTTTCTTCCAAACCTATAGATATTTCTGTCATGTTGGCTGAAGTTATAATGCCGTAATCATTTACCTGATTGCTTCCTTAAGTCTTGTTCAGTTGACTGTTTGTCACAGATATAAATCTTGAAAGCTTGAAGTGTTGATGACCTCGAAACATTTTTTTTCTTTTTGCAACTGGCTGCGTCTTTATCTGTCCTCTATTCAATGCATAGTTCAACAACGAAAGGCACATTCCTGGAATATTGCATCCAGTTTTTGTTATCGACATTCGGATATTCTCATAAACACATGTTCATATGAGCAATCTTGTTGTGGTACTTAAAGACACGTTGGAAAATTCAGTAGGTGCAACGTTTTGCTGCAGTATGCCTCATTTTCTTTAGGGGGTTTAAAATGTAATTGCGCGCATCCATAATCCTCCGCATTCATGGTTCTTGTCAATCGTTTTGCGCAATTCCAAACTAGACTGACCCACATTTTTACATTTACTTGCCGATCGCTATTTGGTCCTCAACAACATCTTCCGAACACCGTTTTAAAAGTCTCACTCCATTTATCGCTCTTAAGTCGCTCTGGCGGACTGGAGGTTTATTTAGCGAGCAGCGTTCCCATTCATTACCGTTTCTTCGCCGGTAAACAGCTTACGTGTGCTGGAAACTTTAAACGGCGCGGCGCGCTGGAACTGGCCGCAACTTTGTTCCACAACTTTGACCCATACACGGCGGAAAGTGAACGGTCGATGGCACGCGGAAACCGGCGGTGTATCCAGGTGCGTTCAGATGGCTTGGATGGTATGCTTTGAGTGTTGTGTATTGTTTTTCCCGCTCCCGTTTTGCTAAAAAAAAAAACGCCTTATAGCTGATCAAGGATCTCTCAGTCCGAGCCAGCCCCGTACGTACTTACATCGCCATTGGCCATGCCAGCGACCCACCATTCCAGTCTGTACTAGATCACCGCCGTACCAGTCCTGTACCACTGCTGTACCAGTCCGTGCCAGTACCAGTCCGTACCAGTTCGTACCAGCTCGTATCTTTGCCGTACCACTCCGTACCAGTGCGCACCACCGCTGTACCAGTCCGTACCACCGCCGTACCAGCCCGTACCCGTTCGTACCAGCTCGTGTCCCCGCTGTACCAGTCGGTACCAGTCCGTACTCCGTACCACCCTGCACCAGCCCGTACCAGCCCGTACCGGCGGCCAGTGTCCGGCCGGCGCTCATTAGTCGCGGCTGAACGGTGCGGCGGCACCAACTGCGCGCCTCATTACCCGACGCCACAACGCCGCGACGAAAGCGACGCGTCGTCGATCGTCGCGCCGCGCCACTTACGCCGTCAGCGCCGTTATCGCCGCCGCCGCGCCGCCGTTCGTCGTCGCCACCGGCCTCTCGGCAGCGACCATTACCCCAACACTATGGGCGCCGTCTCCGCCGACGTCGACTAAGTGAGCGGAATTCGGGGCTGGGGAGACAGAAACAGGGGCGGAAAAGGATGCGGGCAGAGCGACCAACAACAGAGGGAGGTGTGGATGTGCGTGAGGCCAAGGTTGCGGCGGATAGATGTTAGTGCATGAGCGTGGTTTAACCTGTAACTCTTGTTCGAAAGATTTGACACGCCTGTCAAATTAGGTTCAGTGCTATGTAGCTATGAGCTAGGGTTGCGCTAATTGCTTATATGCCTGCTTTATCATACTATCAGAGTGTATCATCGATGAAAACACTGAAATAAATTCATAAAATACAGATATTTGCTGTAAAAGAGATTAGGTGCAGATTTGGTCAAATCAGGTGCACTCGCCTTTCAACAGCATTCAACTGGCAACTCAAAATATTGTTGAATAGCCGTTTTCACGACGGGCTATCCGGCGAATGCACCTAATTTGACCAAATCTGCATATAATCTCTTTTACAGGAAATATCTTCATTTTGTGAATGGTTTTAATCGATGATACTCTCTGATAATATGGCAAAGCAGGCATATAAACAATTAGTGCAGGCCTAGCTGATTGCTATTACGAGATACACTGAACCTAATTTGACCAAATCTGCACAAAATCTGCACCAAATGTGCACCAAATATGTACCAGATGGCCGTCGTGAAAACGGCTAATGCCATTTTGTAGGATAAGCCTAAATAGAAGAGACTTGCACGGATAATTTAAACAAAGTTGACATCGCTAAAAGGGAAGGGAGCAGTGCAAGAGAGAGAGAGAGAGTTCCTACGATTGGAGTGCAGATGTTTTTAGAAATCAGATAAAATAAGGAGATTGGTAAACGAGAAAGGATACAGTTATAAGAGAAAGAGAGCCAGCAAGGAAACGACGAGAAGGAGAGTAGAAAATAGCTCTAGGGACTACAGTCGAGAAAAGAGTATCGGCGACGCAAGAGGGGGAGGTCGCCAACGTTATTGGCGTGTTTGTCGTGTGAACGCTACACTGATTACAGTGTTCGGCCGGAACGAGCTGTTTGGGCCCCGGGGAGCGCTGATTGGCCGCTGACGCGAGCTAAGAAGCTGCCGACGCCGTCGCTGCGAACACGGAGTGAGTGTCACCCGCCGCCTCGTTATCGTGGGAACGGAACGGAGGGGAGGGAGGGATGGTGATGGGATGGGGAAGGACCTGCAAGCATCGGAGCTAGCATATTGGCGATGGATCGGTCCGACTGTGCCGGGCGAGAGCCGATTCTGCGCTCCGCCATCCAGAAGTGATGCGATATGTGAGCGGGTCATTTGGGGAGCCTGTCCCACCGCCACCGCAGCACGCGCGGTCCAGAAAACATTGGGATGTCTACACTGGTCGCTGTGGGAGAAATGAATGTGGTGATTAGGAGGGATGTGACAGATGTTTGCCTCCTTCCAACTTCAGGCGTTTGACATTATTTGTCATTAGTTCTGGACAAGCCAGAAAGAGCAGCAATAAAATTTCAAAGAAATGCTGCAAGTCCATAATTCAAAATTGTGCCGTTACTTAAACGTTTCCACGGTTCACCAAGTAAGTTAAGGGCTTGTTCTTACGCCGTTACCTTTCTCGAAAGATTCGAGAAGTAAGGACACGAAACACGTCAGAAATAATTCGGCCATTTTTCTTCTGAGCAAAGCTGCCACATCAATCACGCAGAGCTCTATTATTTCATACTATATTTAACATCGTGACAGTAATCGATCATTTTGGCTGGAAAATTGTCCCAATCTCAGTCTCAGATGAAAAGTGACAACACTAATGTGACGGAACGGCGCAGGAGCTCAGCCGAAGTTCGTTGATAAATGGGAAGGTAGGGCTGCTATTACAGGGACATTGTTGAAATTGAGCTGTTCTGAAATTTCATGGAATTTCGGTGTATTTATGATCGGACGAGTGACTTTTTACTGGTTAAGTATAATAGAATTATGTTCTGTTATGGATTTCTCATCCCATTGGATGGATTATGGATTTCTCATCTCAGTTGTGAAAATAGAACAGTCACGGACTGGGATTGGTTGCTTACTACTGAAGTTCTGTTTCATCACTTAATGTTGTCACTGGCTGCGAAGAAGCCAATTGTTGCATATTTTGCTATAAAACGAAATATTGACGGCTATTCAATACAATGGACATTCTCGTTGATAATATAAAAGATTAATGAGAATAGACATGACGTTTTGATGTGCCTCTACTGCCCAAAACATTTTTTCCGCAGCCATTTCGCGTTTAACGTTCCATTTTTTGTGTTACTTACCGTCAATCCCAAAGCTCAGGCGATTGCTCACGTTCTTTTTTCTCGACTCTAGTTCCTGTGCCTCCTGCACGGTTCTGACGCCCCTCTGATCACTCCTCCCTTCGCCCTGGCACCATCGCCGGTCTCCGCGGCGCCGCGCCGCCAGCATTGTTTGTCGAGCAAAGAAAGCGCCGGCACGACAAAACGAGCGACTGATGAAAGTATTGTCGCCGCTGCAGCCGTCGCCAGCACACAATGGTCGGCTGTGTGCGACCCGTAACCAACAGACCGGTCAACACCGGACACCAGGCCGCTAAAACGCCACTGTGTGCTCAGCTCATGTGTGAGAAACGTGCTGCTCCGTGGTGCTCGCTCACCCTATTTGTTCTTACTCTGTAGTTGCAGGTTTTTTTACGCCCTTGTCATGATTCATGTATGCAGTATGGGCCGCGACCTGTTAGTAAACTTTTTATTCGCTAACTACGTCCTTGTCACCATATCTCTCGTATTCTTATCTAAATCTTATTCATCTTGTGCTCCATTTATTCACTCGCATGTCTGCCTGATTTTCTTATCTCGTGTTATCCTTGCACGATATCGCTTATATTTTTCCGTTTCCGTTCTCACAAACTGCTATTTTCCCTCTGGCTAGCGTTGATTGCACCCTACCGTGATGTTCTAATTTCGCGGCCATTAAACCAGATAAGGCGTTCGCTCAATGGTTAGCTCGAGAATGGAGACTACCCGGAAACCTCGGTAGATTCCGCACTAGGTTGGTGGTTTTTACTCGACGAATAAACACTGCAGGGTGGGTGGGTTGCAGGTTATTGGAATAATGGAATAGGTGGGCGCGTGTCCAATTTCCGGAGTGGTTTTCCTCGCATCACCGGCGCAGCGCGTTTTCGCGGAATCAACAGCCGTCCGAGGCCCATCTAATTAACGCACAGTATCATTATCAACCAGCTTCGGTGCTGACGCCCTTCTTACTGGTAATGAAACAGCGCAACGAAGCTGGCGCAAGCATGTAAATTACGCTTTAGTAGCGTCTAGGCTACAAACTTGATGTTTATGTTGGGATCACTATTTCCTTCGTGTGGCTGTGAAAACTATGTTTGCAACATCGTTGCATGCTATCCTGTTTTACGCGCAGTTGTCATTTAAAATTGAAGTGTTGATCGTGTGTGTAATTTACTGATGTGTGTTACAAATTAAACGGGTGCGGCACTCTCATATAAAACTTTACTTTCGAGTCATTAAAAGGACACGTATTTTCGGTGTAACTCAATCGGCGCTGACGAAGCCCAATTGACTGTCTTCTTCCCTCAACGTGCGCCTTTCTCAAGAAGTTCCGAACTGCCATTGTACTCAGAGCAACTCTTTGGGAAGAATGCCGCTCTAGTGCATTCAGCCGTCCTCTCCCGATTGAGCCGTCAGGCGGACAAGAAGACCTCTGTTTTCATTCAATGTCATTAGTCGCCATTGTTCTCAGCCCATTCTCGTCGTATTTTTTTAACTTGGATAAATACACACTCCCAGTCGGAGTTTGCGGAATGCATTCAGCCTCTTTAAGTCTGAAGCAGGCGTTTCAGAGGGGCTGAATCTATAGGAGAGGAAACATTCCACGCCACTTGCTGGCGACATCCCGACCAGTGCGATGTGAACCCCTCTCGGTCCCCGCCCGACACCTGTAGCCCTGCTGTGTCCCCAAGGACATCTCGTGTCCCCGAGGACAGCTCGCGTCCCCGAGGACATCTCGTGTCCCCGAGGACAGCCCGGGTCGCGCCGGAGGACGGATGGTGTGACCTGACGCCGGTTCCGCCGGCTCGCCGCGGCTAGGCAGCGGAGCGACGCCATCGGTCAGGGTGCTCTGCCCCCGCGACGGCAGACGGTGTCAGGCTGGTGGCCGACCTGTCTCACAGGACGCCGCAAATCCCGACACGACGGTGGAGGGGATTGAGGGACTTCGGTCGGGGTGTCACTCACAGACTGATTGTGGTCACAGGCTCAGAGATAGATGTTACTAAATTGAGTTACAAATCTGGATTAGCGGAATGGGGATTCAGGGCGATAGCGCAAAAGAGCTTGCTCTTGGATAAGGAGAAGATTGGAGGAATATGGTATACAGTACGAAGTGGAGCATCGACTAAGGTTTACTTGTGTTGGCAATACAATTATTCTTGTGGGGACAATAAGCGGAGAGATTGGTCAAGCGCCGCCGTTTCCCAGCAGACCGCGTGTCGCCGCGGATCGCCCCTATCACTGCCGGCGGGCGGGCGGTTCGGTAGAATGAGTGGCTCTGTCTGGCCTTGTGGCACAGTCGCCATCACCAGCCACCGGCACGCCACCGTCACGCTGTGTTTTGGTGCATGTTTGATGTGATGTGGCGGCGCCCGGCGGCCGCGATAAATGATTCACGGCTGCATTAAAAACGTAGCCACATCGGCCGCAGAGTCTGCTTTCAGAGGCGTCACGCCGTATCACCGGGCAGCAGTGTCGATGACGCAATCAATCACTCGCAGTCAGCCGGCACGACGCTCTCTGGAGCATCTTGTGGGGCCAGTTAGGTTCCTTTTTTAGCTGTAGCAATCATGTGACGATACACTATGATTTGGGAGATGTATGGCATTCGTTGATTGTGTTATAAATTGTTGCTAACTGATATTGAATTGGACCCATTCCTGGCTCTAGCAGCGACACTGAGAAAAGGCAGTAACATTTTTCATTTTTTCCTTTTTCTAGCGTAGTGATTGTGTAGATGTTGATTTTCGTCATATTTTATCGTTTGGCAAAATTGCATCACTTTGGTGGCCCGTTAGTCACTTTCGTCGAATTTTAGTCGAAACATATTTGCTCCATGAGACCAGTGGCTTTGTTCTCTTGAAGTCTTTAATTCGAGAAGTCAGTCTGCTTGTCTGGAGTTATGGTCGATAAGTCTCGAGCGTGGCTCGTGGTCCTGCAGTATACGCTGGTCCTGCCGTTCGCTGATTCTGCCGCCCTGCACGTTCATTGCTCCTTTGATCCTACAACTCACCAGCTCTGTGGGCCGCTAATCCGCGAGTCCCGTGGTCCTCTGGTCAGACTCTGGTCCTCTCGGGCGGACCAAGTCGTGCTGGACCGACCGTAGCCATGCCGCGGCCTGTCAGCCAACTGTGGCGGGACACCAGTATTGACCGACCAGCACTGCTCGCCCGTCCCCGCCCCCGGCCGCGACTCGACCTGACCTTGAACGAGGCCACGGCTGCGGCCCGGTTCCGCCAAGTGACCAGGTCCGGTGACACCTCCGGGTGATTGACGGCCAGGAGACGGAGAGGGCGGACTCCCTGCCAGGCTGTCCAGCCCTGTAAGTTTACCTCGCCAGGAGACAAGTTGGGCGGTCCGGGTACGCTTGTGAGGGCGCAACTCGTATGCTGGGGGGCACTGACAGACAATGAGTGGAAAGTTGGACGCGGATGCGGACAAGTAAGTACTTTGGTGTCAGTACTTAGATGCGAGCCGCCTTCCTAAGAGCTGAAAAATGAGTCTTGTATTTCTTTGTACAACACTTCGCCAGATATTTGTGTTAAAGTTGGCCATGTAGACTTCGGCGAGCACTCAAACATGTCAGCCTTATGAATTCAGTTGGTGGCAAACAGACTTTGTTGGAAACCTGTCTTGTCATCAAAACTACTTCACATCGTCTGGGCATTTCGGGAAGTGATGAACGTGAGTCGAGTCAGCTTTTAAGTTTTGTTTTGTGGATGAAGCTTTCTTCATAACATTGGGTCATCTCGATTATATGTATAGCAGTTAAACCTGGAGATCTCATTTCAGCTGTAAGATCCCATCTGATGTCATCTGGCTACACTCCCTGGATCCGCTCTCATCTGATTCGATCTCATCTGAATCCGAATGACGTCGATTCGGACCGATCGCTGATAGAGCGGTCGGCTAAGACCGCCGGATTGCAGTCGCCGCTCCTGGCGAGAGGACTCGTCACCGGGGCTAGATGTGCACGCGACAACGTCTCGGCCAGCTATCTCGGCCATAAACCGAGAGAGCGAACGGTTCTGGGAAGTGGGACTTTTGAGCACAGCACAGCGCCGTTTAGAGCCAAGGTGGTCGTCAGAATTTTCTCGGCACGATCGATTCACCAAACAAAAGGGGCCAGGGAGCACCTTTCTAAGGTACCTCTCCGCCTCAGGACAAAGTCCTGCCCCACTGAATCTCCTCCCCCATTACCATCCACCACTTTCGGCCGACAGTCTGTCAATGACTACGGTGACTCTCCTTGTTGGGAGAAGGAACTCGTTCCTGACGACGGGGCGCCGGACCGACAAAGCCAGGATATCCGCGGGATGCCGGTCTCTCCCTGCTCCTCTGTCCCTCCCGTCCCCTCTCTCCCTTCCTCCCCACTCTCCCGCACTCGCACCCCGTCGAGGATTAGTGGTAAGTGATGTGCTGGGATCCTGATCCCGCGGCGGCCGCGTGCTTCCGACCTCCTGCTGCGCACAGGTGAGTGACCTCTGAGGACTACAGAGGTCAGCTGGGACGCCAGGAGGTCACTGGGGGACAACAAAGGTCACCGAGGGACAGTGGAGGTCACAGGTGGGACGACAGAGGTCACCGGTGGACAGCAGGGGTCACCAAGGGATAGCAGAGGTCATCGGGGTTCTGCAGAGGTCACCGGGGGACGACAGAGGTCACCGGGGGACAGCAGAGGTCACCAAGGGACAGCAGAAGCCACCGGGGAGCTCTACAAGTGTCACTGACTGTTGAAGGGGATTTTGAAGCTGGCCGAGGCCGAGGATTAGAGTGAAGAAGACGTGGTGTTGGTTTCTAATGCTCTTCTTTGAAGGTATCGCACTTCCTTGGAGCTCACGTGCCGTCTTCGCACCTCAAAACTCTGGTTTAGTTCATAACTCTCGCCCACTACTTAGCTCGATTTGCATCCAATCTGAGTCAAGTTCGCATGTGGATGATGAAAGATAGCTAAAGCTTAGTTCTGGCTAAAATTAACAAGATGGCATCGAGTATCAATTGTACCTGATCTAATCCGGGATGTCAACCATTTTTAGACTCATCCTTTTTTAATGCTGTATTGGAAAAACGGGCAATTTTTGGCGAGGTTACTGCGGGCGTTCAACTACAACTATGCCAGTCTATAGGCTGGATCTGTAGCTCGAAGACTTCTTCGATTGCAAATATTTGGTCATAGACCAAGTGAATGCTCATTTGACGGATCTCTGACAAGACAACAAGGGAGTTATAAGAAGTCAAGATCCTTCACTTCTTATACGCTGTATGAGCCCCGCTTTTGCTTAGCAACGCACCTCGCATCTCCTCCCGGATCCGTACCTTGCCTCAACGAGAACTTTGATCGATACATGAGCCAGGACTTCATAGAACTAATACGCACTATATGAGGCGCTTGAGTTAACCGATATGAACTCTGCGTGTGGCGTGTGCTTGTTGCGAATGGAAACGGGTGCAGTGCCAGTGCCAATGTTCTAGTCATTCACGTCCCCCTTTCTCCGAACCCAGTAGCTTTCACACTTAAGTGGATTATTCTGTCAATGTTATCCGTCTGATCAGCTGCACAACACAGATTAGGTGCCGGGAAACGCAGCGACAATTCGACGGATCATAACGTCGGTTTATGTCCGTGGTGTTAAGCCGTTCTGTGTTACCAACAGTCAGACTTTTTGGACCGTCTCGCCATTTCGCTCACCACGATGACCATTGGTCAGTTTAACTCGAGATAAACGTGCAGTAGGAATTCCTCAGAGTTATTTGCGGTGCTGATGTGGCTCCGAGGGGAAGAACGAGGTTATAGTGGCGTCCGGAAATGACCCGCCGCAGCCCTAGTCTGGCATATGGGACGCCAGGCGTACTTTTCGTTGCCGGCGCCATTTGTTGGAGATAAGGGCGAAAGCATGTCCTTTGTCCGGCGTCTAACGGTCGTTAGTTGGTATCCAATCCAAGAATAATTTCGCACTGAAGATGAATGCCGAAATAAACTGGCAAATCTTGACGTACGGGACAAAGAGAAATGAAGACCAATGCGATTTGATGATACATATTTGTTGCTCGAAAGCTTGGCCATTGAATGATTGGACAACAAATCAATGTTGAGTGATGCATGCCTTCAGTCCCAAGCACTATATATCTTCAAGGCAATTAAAGTAAAGCGGCTGAAAACTTCTTTTTAATAGCGCCTCCAACTGCATTGCTGTTTGCCTAGTAATGAAGTATGTACAACACTTCAGTTGTTCGTAGATGCCCGTCTCTCTGATATCTAAAATATTGGGAGCGTTTCAAAAACACCAGCAGACAGTGAACTTTTCACTGCTTTTCACAGACGACTGGCTGCCAAGGACAAGTACTCTATGCGCTACATATGCTCGGCATGAGTACTAGTGATGTCAATTTCAGAAATTTTGGAAACCAATACCAAACCGATACCGACCAAAACCACTGAGAGTATACCAAAACCGAACCGATTTTCAGAAACAGGGGGAAATACCGACTAGATACCGAAATCAGGGAATTATCAAACAAATGCTTCAAACTTTCTCAAGACATATGATAAGCCTTGAAAGGTACCTAATACTTTGAAATAAGGTAACAAAAACAAATCAGGCAATCTCTTAATTATTTGCATTGCCAAAAAAAAACATTTATAACTTATTTTGTAACTATTAACAAATATTCAGGTCAGTTATTTTACTGGAATGTGGATTAAAGTCAACTGCATGAGGTGTTAGGAAAATAACTTGTACCCTGAACCTTGTCCATGCCTGAACCATCAAACCTTCTTTCAATTCAAGTCATTCATTTCAAGTCCGGTCAAGACAGGGTTAAGTGTGTATCATGATCCAAAAGTGGTGACCCAATTGACAATGATGGGCTACACCTTGGGCTGCCTACACCATTAATGTAAACAAAGCCCATGATACCTACAGTTAAACCCAAGTAGCATGGTGATTGGTGACGATACTGACGCAGCCAATTTTTATTCATAAACAAATGTGTAACACAACAAAACTTGATAAATATTTACTTACGAGACACACTGATAGATAGCAGACACCACTGTAATGATATCGCGATGAAATCTAAGTAAAATGTCCATAATTTTACGGAAGCATTGACACACGTCACGTGTCATCTCTTCCATAATGGCGGCCCTACAGGCGGCGGCCATTTGCATTAATGATTAAACTGTATAAAATAAAGTTTTTCTTTTCTTTTTTGCTTAAGTCCACTTAAATCAAAATTCCTTGTATAAATTTTGACATCTTAACCCTATTAGTGGCAGGGGGGGGTTGTTTTTATCCACCCCTCAGGTTTTTCGGGAGTATCTCCGAAACCGCTGAAGCTACGATGCTGAAATTTTCTGACTTTTCCTAAAACTAAATTGGGCACATTCCCTGTAAATTTCAAGTTCATAACTTTACCAGGGGCGGCTCCAGAGCACTGGGAATTGGGGGGTCCTATTCGTGAAGCGAGTCATTTGGGCGAAGATCACGATGCTGCACCAGTTTTACGAACAGTGAATGAAAGGTATCATGTGATAACATATACAAAGTTATTGTGCATCCTCTTTTGACGTTTTTGCTATAATAGGCGGATCCAGGCGTCCAAAAAGGGGGGTTATTTTTTACCTCCCAACATAGGTGCCCTGACACCGCCTATGCCTGACCAATACAATTTTAGTCGTTCTCTCATAAGAAAATTGTAACATAACAAGACCATTGCCACCCTTTTTAGAAACAGTACCAACAAAACCCTTATTTACTATACTTTTTGTGTACCCCCAATCTCAATGATCTGTATCCGCCTATGATTTTTGAAAATGCATATTTTTAGGATCCATGTGAATTCCTGGTTCATTCTCTATCGATCGGCAAAAGTTGCGTTAAGATTAGTTCAGAAACCTGGCCGTGATAAACAGTCTAAAATGTATCTGCAATTTGCCCTTTTTTACCCCCCTCTACCCCCCTATTGACATTTTTTAATTTTATTTTTTTAGAAATGTAGATCTCGTTGAGCCAAATCCAATGCCGTTTGAATTTTGAAAATCGGCCGGTTAGATCTCGAGATATCAAGGGGGGGTCGTAAACAGCCCCCCCCCCCCTGCCACTAATATGGGGTAGCCAGGAGCCTGCCACTAATAGGGTTAAAATTAATTCAAGAAAGTTGTAGGCCACTTTTGCTGAAAAATGAAGTACCAGAAAAACATAGTTGTTCAATTATTTTCAATTAAGCTATATCGGTTCCTCAACCTGGCGCAGCTGCGGCATTGAAATGTTTTTAGATGTGTTCAGTTTTGAAACTGCTGTGTGCGAGTCAAGCCAAAAGCCAATTATATTTTATAAGTGCTCATGATTACATTGCTAGCGATCTGTATCTGTTGAGAGAGCAGGAAAGAGAACACTAATTGAAGAAAATAAATTATCCACAGGATCATGACAGCATCGCTCACTACAAGGCTTTTTGAAGTTGAGCGAAGTTGAAGATTTGTGGGGTGATGCGGGTGATGATGAAGTGACAAATGCTGCCTTAAATATTAGATGATAATGGTGAAGCTAGTGCTGTATTAAACAGGGTTTTGGATAATGTAATTGCATTGCAGTAAAATGGAGAGGAAGACAAGGTCAAGATCAATCACAGACTCCTCAAAACAAAGTCAAATTTGTTGCTAATAAATGCTTTGGAAATTTTGAGAAAGGTAGTTTAAGTATGTTTTCCAGCATACAGTGAGTTAAACATTAATTCATGTTTATGTCTTGCACATTGGCTTTCTTTGAAGGATAATTATCCTCATGGTATTGGAATTTGCTAACACTGATAAGTTGCTATTTAACATTGGTAGACTGATGTATTTGATATTACAGTTGATGTGTTTGCCCATTTGTTAGGACATCATGCATTTGGGAGAAATGTGTCATGATTGCCATTTTTCTTCATCCAGTGTCATTTAGCAAAATCAAATTTGAGTTCAGAAGGTTTATCAAAAATGCTTTCAAATATTTTATGACAGTAGTTGATTTTCATGATACCGACAAAATACCAAATGCTTTTGGTATATAATACCGAATACCGAATCGGTATTGGTTCGGTATCGGTATACCGAAATTTTGGTAACCGATTGACACCACTAATGAGTACACACTACGCCCCTCTCCATGACAAACCGTTTCTTCCTCGGTACTCGTAGTCGCCATGTGTTGCCGGCTGTACACGGAGAAAAATAATTACTCCCCCCGGGAATCACGATCCTCTATTTGGGAGTAAACTGACACCCATGGTGTAATCGGATTCTGAAAATCAGTGTCCATACACCGTTTTTTAGTGTAAATTGATCTGGGTCAGAATTGCATGCCTAAGAGTCATTTGACTCCCAAAATTTTGACTCCCATTTTAGGTGTCTTGTCGTAAGTTCATGCACGGTGTCAGTGTAAAATGACACATATAAGCGTTTTTCGACGCTATCATGAGGTGTTTTTTAATCCTAGGGGTGTCATTTGACACAGGTAAGCGTTTTAACCATCAATGACTCCCTTATTAGGTGTAATTTGGTCGTCAGTGGTGTCATAATATTCCTTTCAAATGACGTATTGGGTGTGCTTTGACCCTCAATAGTGTAATAATATTCCGGTGTCATCTGAACCTCATTGGTTTCAAGTGACACCGGAATATTATGGCACGACTGAGGGCCAAATTACACCTAATAAGCGAGTCACAGATTACGAAAACACTTAACTGTCTGACTCCATAGCCCTGGTGTAGGTCCAGTGATTTGAATCAATGCCCAGAGTGACGTCATGTGTGTGCTAGCCATGGCTGGTCCGCTACGAAGATGAAATAGGCAATAGCCCCATCAGCAGGCTGCACTGTCAATTTGCGGACGAAGATTTGCGGAAAAATGCGAGACGAAGAAATGCGGAGAGGAAGAAATGTGCGGACGAAGAAATGCGAGACGAAAAAATACGGAGACGAAGAAATGCGAGACGAAGAAATGCGAGACGAAGACATGCAAGACGAAGACATGCAAGACGAAGACATGCGAGGCGAAGAAATGCGAAACGAAGAAATGCGAGACGAAGAAATGCGAGACGAAGAAATGCGAGACGAAGAAATGCGAAACGAAGAAATGCGAGACGAAGAAATGCGAGACGAAGAAATGCGAGACAAAGAAATGCGCGGACGAAGAAATGCGGAGACGAAGAAATGCTCGGACGAAGAAATGCGAGACGAAGAAATGCGAGACGAAGAAATGCAAGACGAAGAAAGGCGGAGACGAAGAAATGAGCGGACGAAGTTTTGCGGACGAAGAATTGCGCGACGAAGAAATGCCATGCAAAGATTTGTCCGGATACGCTGCGGTATCAATTGAGTTTCGGTGACCCAGACTCCGACTCCAGCTCCGGCTTCCAAAGTCGACTCCGACTCTGACTCCGGCCACAACTGTCAACTCCACCCGACTCTGACCTGACTCTGACTCTGTAACCCTGGTTCGAACCACAGCTCAGGTCCAGTGGGTTGTCAATGCCCGGCCAATCAGCAAGCTGCATTGTCGTGTGACGTCATTTGTGTTCTAGCCATGTCGGTCCGCCACGAAGATGAAATAGCTCGACCTTGCAGGAAAACCGTTAGGAAAGCCGTTGACTTCAGTTGCCGGAAGTGTGCCCACGTGGGTGCGTGTGGTGTGAGCGGGGAGAGGAACTTATTTGAATTAACGCGCTTGTAATGTCGCCAAACGTTGTTTTAAGTGTAGATTTACTTCAAGTGATAGTGCTTTAACGATAAACTTCAGATTTTATTTGTAGTTTGCTCAACATGCGTATTTAAATAACGAGGCGCCCTGCACTCGGCGAAATTTTGAAGTAGGACAAGATAGCAACGCACCATGGAGACGGAGGTAAGTTTTTATGTCATTAAGCTGCAGAATAACTCTACCTAAGTAAGTAGCAATAATCAGCGGTTGATAGAACATTGTTGAAATGTGAGTCGGTGAATGGAGTCACGGACCCATGAGCCTTACGATAAGTTTTCATTAGATTTCGCCATACATTTCGTGCCCAAATGTTTTGGAATTTATTGTTGCATATAACATAAAGAATGACATGCATGTATTGTTAATTTGCGTCACGTGGTTAACAACTGCAATTATGACTCTGTTGGAGAGTGTATTTTGATCCCATAAGGTGTATGATTCCGAGAATCATTTGACAATATCTGGTATAAAGACTGATTGAAAAGAAGACGTCATCGTCAATAGATAAAATTGTAGCTGCAAACGCGCAGTTTCCAGGAGTCCGATTACACCCGGAATCAGACACCCCCCGAGGTAATCTGACTCTGGTTGGGAGTGTATTTTACACCACATGTCGTCAAATGATTCCCGGAATCATACATCGTGTGGGATCAAAATACACCCTCAAAATCCGATTACTCCCTGAAGTGACACCTAAAAGGGGTGTTTTTTGAAGCGTACCAAAAACGCGCAGTTTCCAGGAGTCAGATTACACCCGGAATCAGACACTTCCTAGAGTATTATGACTCTGATTTGGGGTGTATTTTTATTCCATATGGCGTATGATTCCGGGAATCATTTGACGCCGTACGGTATAAAAATACACCCTCAACCAGTGTCATAATACCCTAGAAAGTGTCTGATTCCGGGTGTAATCGGACTCCAGAAAACTGCGCGTTTTTGGTACGCTTCAAAAAACACCCCTTTTAGGTGTCATTATTTTTTTCAGTGTAGCGAATGAGCCTGACCAGGTGCAGCTAATGGTGTTGCCATGGCGCCTCGCTGTGGACACATCAGCTGACGCTGCGTCACAATAAGCACCGCCGCGCCAGGCTGGAATCATCGCCATCAGAACGCTATCGTGCCGCGGGCCTCCTCATCAACCATGACAAACACACCTCGAGCCATTGTTTGGGCGTGTTTCCTGGCGGGCGATTTAACGTGGAAGTGGGGCTTGACCATGGCTTCGTGGTTTAATTATGACAGGTTGCTAGAGTTGCAAAGGGTGGCAAATGAAGGCCATATTTTGTTTTGGGACTGAGTGGTACTTCCGTAGTTACGTAAATATGCTGTGTATTCACCTCATCCATATGCATGCTGACACAAATGTACTGCACTTATCGTAGGAACTTTGCATGAGAAGCTGGCCTAGTGCCGTATTAGAAAAATGTTCTTCATTTCTATTGCTTTATATCTCGCATTGAAAAATAACACATCCCCATGCTACAGGTACTCGTATATTGGCATATCTCGCAGCACATTTTAAAAATGTTTTATAAAAGTGTTATGCTTATCAATTCTGCAGTTGTGCATGATATCAGGCCATTCCAGTTTTTATGATTTTTTTTTGTAAATCATCAGCCATAACAACCTCCAAAATTGTCTCGAAATGAACTAAGTAAATTAGAATTAAGATGAACAGACTGATGGACCCCGCTGTATGCAAACGTCACTGCTATAAAACATCACCACTAGCCTTTTTATCGGCATGTTTTCGCCATTGACGGGGCCATTTCAGCCGGTTTACAGCCCAACTTCCCGGCGTTGACAGGCAGTCGCCGCACGCCCCCGTGCCGTTACGGATCATGGCCGTGTTTCATTGGGACATTTCCGCAACAAAAAGTCCCATTCCGATCTCCGGACATGCGCAGTGCGCCCCAGCTGTGCCCTGTGTGTCTTGCAGATCTCGGGTTTCATGTGTTGATGATAGCGAGCCTGAAAGGTGAGTCCTTCCCGCAAGTCTGCGTGCTTTGGGTATTCAACCAAATGAGGTGTCATCTGCTGTTGCCATAGGCTTGGGTGTGACACGCTTAGTTTCGGTGGTGACCCATGCATACGTATGCTGTGCGCTATGTGTTCTGTGTGTTTCTACCGTTAACCCGACTACAGCACCGTTTTGCATTTACATGCGGTCATGCATAAACGATTATGGTTGAGGCGTTGTTACAGCGTTTTATGCCGCTGCCGCGTATGCCGCTGGTAGCGCTTCACTGACTCGTACATGCTTTGCCGTTAGATGTCAGATCGTTGTGTATAAGCGACGTCGAGTCGTTTGCCTTAGTTATATCATGTTGTAGCAACCTCTGTTGAAGCACACATCGCGCTCCATGGCAAGTGTCTGTAGGCTTGAAGTTCAAACATCACGGAGATGTTACAGTGCGGATGTTTTATGGAATCGGTAGTTCTATCATTCTATGTTTGGAAAATTGGAATAAAACATGAAGTGTGCTTGATTAAGTTTTATGTAGGGCAGCAGTATGCTTGACCGCCTCTTGGCGCGTACCTATACAGTAAGATGTGCTCTGTCAATATTTTATCACGAAGCTTCATCCAATATTTTAGTAAGCTCTACATAGACAGTTTTGTTTGCATCTGACTTACTTGATCTGTTAAAAAAAAAACAATCTTTAAATGCCAAATACAAGGTGGAAAACCTGCCTGTGACCACAAAGCTCTCCCGATCTCTCAAATATCGTTCAAGACTGAGCGCTGGCCGAACTTATTTAGAGGACGAACTTGCTGCCCACCTTCCTTCCACAGAGCTCTGATGGTCTGTGATGTCACCCTCACTGTGCCGCATATGTGGGCAGTGGTCCATTTATACGTCCCGCTTATAGAGCGCCGCGCGGGCGGCGCCGCGCTGACGAATGGCGCCGATTGCTAACAGAGTTCCCTCCAGAAATATCACCGCAACGCTGACCTAATCAGCGTCCTATTAAGTCCCGACCAGTTTGTGGCCGAGATTTTATTGAGGGTTCTGATGAACAAGTGGCCACTGGTGAATTGATCGTCATGCTTTCATATGAAAGTGATGCGGTATTCTGAGCGCATTTTCATTCGTTTTATGTGAGGATGTTCTTATGGACTAATAATTAAATTTGTGTTCTTTTCATGAGTGCTGATTGGTTGATTTAGCCCTAAATGAAGTCTGTTTGGCGCTTGCGCCAGAAAATAGCTTCTAAAAACTCCGCATCGGCTACATTTTATGGCAGATCACAGAGTCCGACCAGAATATTGCACCAGCTAGCTGCTTACAGCCGCTATTTCTTGTTTATCTTATTCTCTAAGGGCTCTACATAAACAGAGAAGGTAGCTAACATAGCAGAAAATGAATTATTTAGCAGCAGTTAAGACCTAATTGGCGATACACCTATCTGGGCTCCATGATGTTTTGTCTGGGCAGCTGTGTACACAGTCCTGTGACGTGGGGACAATGGACGACTCGCTGGCTTTATTTGCCGGCAAATTTATTACCCGGCCCGAGGCGCTGCCGCCGGGAGGGAGGCGATCGGACAATCATCCACATACATCAATCTCGGCTGCACATCGCACAGAAACATGCCAATATACGGCCGTCCTACTGGTACAGTAGACCGATACAACTGTGCTGGCGCAGCTGGCAAGATATGCGGGATTCAGGAGCAAATTATATGATAAACATGCTTCGAATTCGGTTATGATTGGTATGCGCTTCGCCATTTTGCTACGTTGCGAAATGTAGTGTACTTTTTGATGTGGTTCAAATGATGATCACCCAAATCCCTAATCATCTATCATTGGATCTCCCCTCCAGTATAAAGCGCAGCAGACCCTGAGCTGAGCCGAGCCGGTCGCTGCATCCCCAACGGGCAACAAGTCAGCTGCGTGGGAGGGGCCGGGGGCGGGGAGGGAGGGGGGAGGGGGGCGGACGATGATGGAACGGGAGGCTATTGACCCGGCCCCGACCGACCGACTCGCCTCAGGCAATGTCAGCGGGCGCCTCGGCGCTATCGCGTGGAGCCATACCGGCGCTATCGACGACGCACATCAATAGAACTGATTGTCTGTGAAGAGTTGCCGCAGGCAAGGGGAGGAGCGCTACAGGTCTGTTGCGTATATGCGAGTACGGTAATGGGAAGATGAAAAGAGCCGCGTATTCCCATAGTGCGATGCCGATTGAGCACTGACTATGTACACATGGATATAACATCACAACCTAATTCATCATGACGTCATGGTCCATAGTGCCTTTAAAATGTATAATTAAAAAAAAATGTTAAGCAGAAAATAATATGAGGTGCGACTGCATCCATCAAAATTCAGCAACCACGTTCGGCAAAAAAATATGTATAAATTTGTTTTGAATTATTTAGATCAGCAGACTGACGTGGCCAAGGTCTTGATTGCATCGTTAAATTGGATTAATTACCAACTTCATCTTCCGTGTTCTGTGCATGACCGAAAGTTCTGGGCTCATTTAATCATTTAAGTATGGGTTACATGTCATTTCTCGTTCTGAGTGCAGAACACTATGCTACGGCATAATTAACTAGATTTTCCTATTGCGAATGCCTGAATGAGTGCACTTCCTGTAGCACGACCTTTCCTTCATCTAAACTTGTTGCGCATACTTAGGCTTCAAGTATTTGATCTCGTGATTCCAGCTCATTGACGTAATTTTGCTACCAAAGTTTGACGTGCTTAGTTCCGACTATGGCCCATCCGGCTCGGTCCCGGAAGCACGAACAGGGAGCGGCAGGCCGAGGGGAGGGAGGGGGCAGACTGAGGGAAGGGGAGGGGCGGGGCAGGCACAGGTGGTCCCTGCTGCCGGTATCGACGGGAGACACCTGGATCTAACGAGGCCCGCACAGGGGCGCTGAGAGGGGAGCGAGGCGGCGTCTCGTGCGTCGGGACACAGGTGGTCGAGTCGGCATCAGAGTCGCGCAAACGGCCCGCACTCAGAGGCCGCCCCGTGCCCTGGGGACGCGGCCACAATGAGGGGTGAGCGACTGTTCTGGTCTGCCGTGGGATACGCACACGCCTCGACTTGGCTCGGTATCAGTCGCTAGATCTCGGCTTCTCGTTTCTGGCCCGATAGGGACCCCTACAGCCTGCATAAGATGTGTACGAGTAGATTTCGTTTCTTGATCGTCCTGAGTTACATGTGTTCGCTAAATGTCTTGCTTTGGTCCTCAACCGTCATATGACCTCTTCGTCGATTCAGCACCAAATCCAGCGATGCCCAGTATTTACCTGCCAATATCTTCATATACCCAACCCAGTGTGTGCATTGCATGTACCGGTTTTCAATCAGAAGTGAGTTCTCGAACGGCAGCGGCACAATGGTACCGTCTGCGTTTGCGGTAGCGCGTCCAAATCAGACACATCACGGGAGCGCGGCGGGAAGGAGGCATCGTTCCAATTACTGAGCCCTGAATGCGGCCAATACATCATCACTGGCGTCGTGGTGCGGAGTTTGCCTGTCAGTGAGGATGTATCGGCCGGCAGGTCTGCCCTGACGTCCCAATTGGTGAGCGCCAAAGGAAATTCCGATCGGTTTTCGGCATTGCTCGAGATATACCTATGCATTAACGAGCCTCGTGCACGTTGTACAATGTAGCTGTGCTGAAGTCTAAATTCATGTGGCTTTGAATGGGTATTTTTATATTACTGAGGCTCAGCAAGACAAATTTGGAGCTTTTTTGCCAGACATTTCATTGATTTTCTACCTTATCAGGAAACATTAACAGTTGGAGTGTGGATTTTGACTTGAAGCCAAGCTTTTTTAGCATTTTGTCCCCAGACATTCGGGTTTGCTGTGTATGCAATATGCATATAATGGTGGATATTTTTCTCGCAATCAAGGCAGATCCGTAAGATCTGAATGGCCTCGTCTGTTACTTTTTGAAGAGCGATATGCAATAGCAGAGTGTGAGAGCAATGAAACGAATGTTTTGAAGCTTGTCAAATGCCATGACAGGTATTTATCAAATGTTTTTTTTTGTGGGTTTGCCAACACGAAGACCCCTTGCGAAGACCAATTTGCTACTTCAGCCTGAACTTTGCAAGCTAGTCCATTCGGCTGAACCGTGCACACCCAGTCAGTCACACTTTTCGCTGCACCGTTCCAAGCTTCACTTCATTGTGTCGAGCCACTCAAGTGAAATGCTAATTCGCCTTGGCAGTCACGCGTCGCTCCGACGTTACATTCACGGGCTGCACTGCCGCCTGGTTGCCAGTGCACCTGAATCGATTTCTGCGGTCATGGCCAGCCTCATGTCGCTGCAATGTACCACCCAATACAGGGGACGGTGGCAAATTGTCCGTGATGCCTACCCGGGAATCGGTGCCGGCCACACCGCCACGGCGGCCACCGGCGGACATCCTAGCCCACTTAGTCTCCATTCATGCATACATTTCTCAACGGTTCATCACTCAACATGAATGATTCAGGAATGCCGGCGTCGTTTGTCGATGGGGCGGGCAGCGCAGACTAGCTGTCAGTGTAAATGGAGAGGCCCACCGCCGCTACATCGCGCTTAGCGCTGAAACTGGACCTGGTTTTGATTAACTAAATGATTAATTTGACATCATCAATTGCTTTCATTTTGTCTTTCATTTGCCATTGGATTTATCAGCAGCCTCAAACAACATTTCACACTTAATTAAGCACGTCGATTAAAACCGATGACGTCATTTAACCGATATGAGCGATAATTCCGCTCGCCGCGATGTCATGATGCCGCCCATGACGCCGCTGACGGTGTGCCGTCCGATGACGCCCCGTATCCTGCGGGATACGGCACCAGCACGGGTCCCCAGATGACCAGCTTACTCCGGAAATCCGCCTATCTCTATGACCCGAGGTCGGTCGGCCGGCGCGATGAGGAGCCGATTCTCCGCGGACCGGCGTCCGGCCGCCACGATCACCTCCACGATCACGTCATTATGACGTCATAAAGTTTCCACGATCAACTGCAGAGACGCTCAGGCGATCCGCTGAATGGGCACTCGCTAGCCCGATGCGAGTTCCCTTTGGCCGCGCGCCTGCGCAAAACAGAAGTCATAGAACAAAAACGGTTTGTTTATCGCCCAAGTCCTGTACGTGTACAAGTCACAGTGGAGTGAGACCCGACACCGCTTGCGTAGCATCATTGGTGACGTTTATGGCTCGACAAATGACCAGACGTCGACACCGAACTGATCAGTCGCTGACGGACACATTAAAAGGACAGTCGCTGACTGCATCGGCCGGTTTTGCGAAGTGGTTTGTCGGCCAGTGTAGAGAGGTGTGGCAGTCTCTAGTTGTCATGGTAAGGCGCCAAAGACACTTGACAGGACGGCGGTGCTGGATGCTGGTGCTGGGGAGCTGGCGTAGTCATGCTGGTGCTAGGTCGCTGGTGCTGGGACGCTGCTGCAAGGACTGGTGCTGGGCGTCATGCGCTGCGCTGGAGCCCCATTCAATAGACTTCCCCGATTGGGCAATGCATGTTTGATGCGACATTACCTGCGCATGACAGCCACTTTGAGTCGTGTTCATTTTTGAGAGGTCACGCACGCAAGCGCCGGCGTCAGGTAATCAGCCGCTAAATTTTTACCGTATGTCGGGTATATCTTTTGATATCAGCTGAAGAGTGAATTAATGGTATTATTTTGATTTTGTGTAAATGGTTAAAATGGCCATAAGCAGAAGGAGACAGTGCACTACTCACACCGGTGTACCGAGGAATGTTTTTGCATGATTTACTTTTGTAACAGCGTTCCACCTGTTATTTGTTCAAATCACCGACACTTTGTTTCAGTCACTCAGGTGACATATTGTGGTATACAGTATACACGTTAGCGCCGTATTTCTGTCGGTTCCTGTTGGTTTTGTAAGCTCAGTGTTTCGTTTAAGACCGATTGATATCCGCCAGGCTCGATGAGTGTGATATCATTCGATATCAAAGGGTGGGCCAGAGGCCTGCACAAATGTCAGTTCACAGTTGCACATTTGAAACGCCCCTTCCAATGTTTTCCCTTATCGACCAGGCTTTCCATATTGATCGGGCACCTTATTAACACTAGTTTTTCTTTGCAGGAAGTCTAGACAAAGTTGCTGCTGCTCTTCATCCCAAAGTGAAGTTTATCCGGCCAGTAATTAAGGTGAGCCTCATTAGCAATCTTGGAGATCGAGGAGGAGCCAAAGCCTTTCATGACGCGTGTCTTATACTGGTTCTGCGGCGGTGATGATCGTTTTACTGGCGCTCATCCCAAATCAGTGAAAGTGTCATGAATGAGTATCATAGGTACTGATTGCTACATGTCCAATAGTCACGAGTTAACCCGCGCACCGCTGGGCTATTCAGCCATACGCGCCCTGCTTGGGGGGGGGGGGGGGCTGATTCTGCCCCCCCCCTGTCTAACTTCCGAACCGATGGTCGTAGAAAGACGGGGAAAACGGCAATCGAAAGCTATCAACAAGGCGGATCTTAAGAGCCCATTTTTTTTGCTTAAGTAGGTCAGAGGTCAGGTCAAGGTCAGGCCAAGGGTACAAAATGCAAGTTTCTACAGTATCGGCCTTGCACCGTAGTTGCCGAAGAATGGACTGAGACTGATTGCCCAAAACGTGTTCTTAGACTACCAAAACAATATTCGTGCATACAATGTCATTCAAAGGTCAAGGTCAAGGTCAGGTCAGGCAGGTCAGGCCAGGTCACCAAAAACAAAATATAGAAAAGGGCATGTGCGACACATGTTTTATGGGTCA
This sequence comes from Amphibalanus amphitrite, assembly GCF_019059575.1. Taxonomy (NCBI): domain Eukaryota; kingdom Metazoa; phylum Arthropoda; class Thecostraca; order Balanomorpha; family Balanidae; genus Amphibalanus; species Amphibalanus amphitrite. The sequence goes on from NW_024881522.1 coordinate 600,052, forward strand.
TTTTACTCATAGAATTCAATAGGCACACTCAATAAGTGATATGGACTACCTCTGGATGAATTTCAGGTCGAGGTCAGGTCAAGGTCAGGTCAAGTGAGGTCAAATTTTGAAGTTGGTTGTTAAGGCCTAAAAAGGTGTCTATCTGATGCAGTTTTTCACGGCGAATCGAATGTTGCTATTTTTGTTTCCGTGCGAGTTCTAGAACTTCCAAAAAATATTTTTAAAAGAATTTGTGTGTCGTGACGTCATAAAATTTTGAATAACTTCCGCATTTTTGAACGGATTCTTCTAAAAATTGGTATGTAGGTGCACATAGACCACTTCTCTGACCTATATTCCGGTTTTTTGGATAAACTCAAAATTTTGGATTTTATAATAATTTTCCCAAAAAAGTCAGTTTTTTTTTAAATTGGGCCAAAATCCAAAATTTTCAAAAACCGAGATTGCCATTTGATAGACAAAGTAGAATCACGTATAACCTTTTTGTTACGTCTTTATTCCTTCAAAACTAAAGATTTAGCGGCGTTTGAAATTTTGCCGTTTTTGAGGCGAAAATGGCGAACATGACGTCATTAAAACGTCAATTTCTCAAAAATTTCCGACGGATTTCGCTCAAATTTTCAGGGAACGTGTCAAATTGATGTATGATAAGGTACTGAAAGTTTGACGTTGCTGGCATAACGCGTTTAGAAGTTATTGGCGAAAAACGGGAGGGGGGCAGATACTCCTCCCCCCAGCGGGGCGCGGGTTAACACTTCGTTTTTTTTTTGACATTGTGGTATAGGTAGAACCTATACCACAATGCAGTATGCGGGGTATCTAATAGGTACCCCGCATACTGCATAGTGCATACCGCACAATACACATATCACATTGTATGTGAATTTAGCATCTAACGGCAATAATGTAGTAACACAAGTCTTCATAGCAGCAGCCCAAAGTCGATTTGCCATTACTGCTAAGCGATACAACGTTTACCGAATATATTATACAACCGGATAAACGACACGACTGGGGTTAGGTGCTGCCTCTCATAACCATGAATTTCATATTTCGCCTGCTGTACTCGGATTCGATCTCATCATATATTGCCTGGACTAGGCGTTAACGTCACGCAAATAGACCTTACCTTTAAAAGATGTGATCGCGGTCTGGTAGGAGCCAGTGCCAATATTTTGCCGTGAGCAGGTTGACCTTCAGGCTCAGCCAATGCCCGTTATAGAGGTCAACTGACGTCACCGACGGGATCATGTCCTAAATTTAGAGACTTCACTTTACGTACTTGGTTATGTGTAGGAAGGGGAAATGCATCATATTTTACAGTAACGATCCGCCATAAAACCATTATGCAAGCAAACTTATGCATAAGTATCCCCGACAATTTGCAAAAGTACCAGTTCCTGTTGCCTTTGTTGTCTTCCGATGAAGTATTTTTGAAGCAATAATCCATTTTCGGACATCATTTGTACTATGTTAACATAGCACGATTTTACTCAAGTTCTGTGCAGTTTAATTATAGATAACACCACCCATGGCCCTTGCCATATCAATATTCCGGCGCTCCACCAACTTTAGTAACAGGATGGGCGGACTTGGCTAAACCAGCTCAGCACCCAGAGCTTCATAGAGTGTCTCTTCGCGGTTCGGAGCGGCGACCCCGGATCTCTTTACGAGCTCTGAAAATTGATGACGCTAATTTGCAGTCGTCTTTCGGCGACGTGCTCCCATGGGGAGTATATGCGCGACTGTTCTGGGGAACTGTTGCTCCTCTTCCGGCGACCCTGGTAACAGGCGCCTTCATGACACTGGTGGGTCGGTGGGTGGTCCCTAGACCGTGTGTTAGACGCATGGAAATAGAGGCTATAACCACCAGAGATGGGATTAGTTAGAGTAGCCTGCGGTAATCCCAGATATAGAGCCAAGAAAGCTACCAGTGGCTTCGGCTAGCAGTAGTTGTCCGAACCGAACAGTATCGAATGAAAACAGATGAAATTCCTGGTTTGATTGGATATTGTATGTGTTGGGTAAATTTTTGTAATAAGATATCACGTGATTTAAATTTAATAAATAATCAACTCAAACCATTATACAATATATTATGGCATGATCACTCCCTTTTTGTCTCTGCACGTATTCCTCTCTCCCCTCTCTCTCTCTCTCTCTCTCTCTCTCTCTCTCTCTCTCTCTCTCTCTCTCTCTCTCTCTCTCTCTCTCTCTCTCTCTCTCTCTCTCTCGTGTCAGCTCATGGCTCTGCCGTCCCATTTCCTCTCCATATTCTCTCAGTACGCCAGCTCCTGAAGCGGGCGCCATGTTCGATCGCAATGTAATACCGCCAGACCTCGCGCGAATATGGCCGGCAGTATTTCCGAATTCCTTTGAGCTGGTCTGCCGTATATTCCGACGCATCAATGGCACAATGCTCGTCAGCGAGACGCCGTATCGGCGCCGGACCCAGCGCGGCGCGCGCGGAGTGTCCTGGGCCCTAATATATGCGCGAATATTCCTGGGCCGATCGCCGCGGGGAGCGTGCGATCTGCCCCAGATAGGTCGAGCAATGAATGCGATTTTCTGCGGAACATTTGGCTGTGTATCGTGTTATCGCGAGGTGAGATGACTGGGAAATTCCAAGCCATGGGTGACTATCTGGCTTAACGTGAATGCAAACTGATGGTAACTCTGGAATCTGGATGGTAGATAATTGTCACGCTGCTGAAGCAAATCTATGCCAAATGCATAAACTATTATATAAATTTCATATATCGCTATGTGAGGGCTTTTTCTTACAAAACTATACGATTTGAACAGGCCCAGTTTATTTCTGGCTTACGGAGATTCACAATGCACATTTTATGACGCAAAAACGAAATGTACCTAATTCCGATCAATGACAGCTTCACATCTAACGTTATACGATCTACCGCTAGAAAGATGGATGCTATAGTCACCATCTTCATCCTGATGTAGGTGTTCAGATGCTAATCATAGTGCTATATGAATGTGACGCTGCTCGTCAAAACCGTTCTTGGTTTTATGACCGAAAGATGACGTCATTCCAACCTGGTCAACATTCAACAGCTTAATGGCTGCTGTGCAGTGAAATGACGGCATAAAACAGTCGTAAGTTGCGAAATGGTGCGAGTTCAGCGCTTTCTTTCCCTGCTAACTGTAACTGCTTCATCACCAATTGGCAGCTGCGAAACTTTCCGAAAGTCCAAGCGCCCGGCGCCCGCTCAAGTGGAAAAAGATGGACGGAGGCTGACGTTAGGTTTAGACACCAAGGTGGGGTTAACTAGCAGCGGCGGGTCTGCTCAGCCGTGCACCGCGTCGTGCCGGTTCCTCGGCCGCACCATTGTGGTCCATATTGGTCACTGTGCGCCGGCGGCGACCACTTCCCGTCCGTCCGGACGCGGCTAACGCCGGCAGGAAATGGAGCCGGCCGGCCGGGTGCCGGCGGTCACGCCGACGACGACGCGATGGTGCCGACGGTACCAGCTCGACGGTGCCGACGGGAGGGTAGAGGGGGAGCGTGGTGTGGACGGCGGGGGGGGGGGGCGTGGCGGCGCCGACTCGTGTTTACCCTTCCCGATGTCTGATGGATGACGAACGGTCGCCATTGACGAACGGATGCCGGAAGGAGGGACATGAAAGGCCCTGTGAGAGATGGCGAGAGGAAGGAAGCGGAACTTGCCGAATGCGAGAGGAAGTATGCCAGTGTGTGCGGACTCTGGCGCGCGATCTATGGGGTGTTTTTGATGTGGTGCGATATTGCCACGGCGCTGGCGTTAGATGCAGGGCGGATGGCAGCGCCACTCTGCCTCAGCAGTGGCGATTTACGGACGTCATTAGCGTCATTATTAGTGTGACTAGTGTGACGAGGGCGATGGTTCACGGGTCATAAAGTGGGGACGGGACCGCGGCCGCTGCTGGTGCTCGACTGCCGATGTGGTGCCGGGCCGCTATGCTTAGATGGCTGGTGGTGGTGCGACTGGTGCTGGTGCTCCGGGAATGCTACCAATATTGCTGAGCTGCTGGTGAAAAAGATGCTAGTGCAGATGAGGACGGGCTGGGACGGGGACTGGGTCACGTCAGCTGCGGCGGGGCTCGCGACAAAAGCCGGTTGATGTCGGGCTGATGGAAGCCTGCGGTCTACGAAGCCCATGGTGAGCCGCTGATGGCTTTTGGGGTGTCATGGAGTGGGTCTGATGGCATTCCCTGGTGACGGAAGTGATATGTGTTCACTGCGCAGTGTGCCGTGGTCTTTCTTGAATGTGCTTCGTTACTCATGTACGAGTATGTACCATCTTTGGCTGAAAGACGCATAATACCTGTGTGACAATGTATGCCACGACAATTACATGTAATGTATGTAGTGACATAACACATACGTTAGGTCATTAACGTTGTCTCAAATAGAGATGGGCCTCATTCTATTGTTTACCTTAATTATCACCTACATCTCTAAACAACCGACCAACAACAAGCCGACACTGAAATAACTAAGACATGGACCGATGCCTACAGCCGCAAACTCGTGCCAAGAACAACAGGTGTGTTCGACTTCTCCCAGCTTCCAAGTCACCGTACTCAAGCCACAGCACTCACACACGCAACAGGTGAAACGATTTTCCTCCGTCTCTCTACCTTCTCTCCCCTTCGGCGTTTCCCCATCGTCTCCCCTCCATCCTCCGAGGCTGTTGCTGATTTCCCCTGCAGAGTGCAGAATGCGCCGAATGCCTTTCGACTGCTGTGCTGGTGACGTCGATTGCGATAGTGCGTCGAATACATCGATCGTTGAAATCGTTTCGGCGTTAGAGCGCTGGTATCTTAAGTGCTTTGTATTGCGAGAGCTTTTGCTGTGCGTGATTTCTTTTTCAGGAAATTATTATTTATTTAACTATTTTACAAACAAATAAATATTTTATGGCAAGATGAAGGATGGAAAGGTGCTGGACCCCTAACGTTTTCCGTGTCGATTCCTGAGATGATAAAGCGCTCGTTGGGTGCACGTTGGGAGGTGATTTCCAAAGGTCGTGTCTGGGGTCTGAGCCGGTGAGAGTCATTGATGGCTGACAGCTCCGCGACCTCAGTGAGATGGCGAGCCGCCGGCGACCTCTCCACGGACCGCTGATAATGATCAAGAGCCCCCTGAACGAGCGGCGCGGCCGGCGCACTCCCACCGACCGACCGGCGAGCCATCTTCACTCTCGGCAATGGACTTTTGGCGGATTATCCGCCGGCCCGCGGGATCCTTTTCGGTACGTACCCGGCGCACGTGCCGTCCGCTAAGCCCATGGGGTCACACGTGTACCCCGAAGCCCATACGGTGGTGCGCCCGGAGCTGAGCCCGTGAGATCCCGAGAGCCCCGCGCTGATGGGTCACCGCACCACGTCATACGTGAGGTCCCCGACCGGACAGGCCACGCGATGTAACGAAGGTCACGATTCAATTAATTTCGGTCGTGACGGCGCTCCCGTGTCGAAGTCTGGTCCGGTGACTGATGTTATTTGGCGCGATCGGCAGGGGACCGGCCGCAGACTTCCTGTCGGCCTGCAGCTGGTGTCGCGCGACAGACGGTGGTGACATTTGGTGACAACCAATTGGCACTGGTGACTGGCAGTAACATTGCTGGTGACTGGCAGTGACTGGTGACTCGTGACATGTCACAGATGACCTTCGTGCTTGATAATGCGGTGACGTGTGACAGGCCAATTTATATTGCAGTGATTTTTATCGATTCTATGACACGTATGAAGTGAAAGATCATCCAAAAAATTCATCGTAAAAATTGAATTGAAATGTGATGTAATAGCCGGACAGTTGTCCATGTGGCTGTATCAACCAATCTTTATGAGACAAAATAGCAAAATATAGATTGGCGGTTCTTCTGATAACACAAGCTATTTGGTTCAATCTTGCGCGTTTGATCGACAGGTAGGTATAACATACTGCTCGCGTTTTTGTTTGATGCTGACGTCTGTAACGGGTAAATATAGCCTAGCGGTCAGATAAATGAAGCCGTATGAGCGCTGAGATCGTACAGAGCAGTGGTGTGGAAACAGAAGATGATTTATTTGTATATTGCATTATTGAAGCTAAAGGACATCTCACGACAGGTTGTGCGAAATCGTTTGTATGCCTGCTGAGCCTCCAGAGCTACATATACTTGTGAGCAGTGGCGGATCCAGGGGGGGGGGGCAAAATGGGCATTTGCCCCCCCAAACGGCATGATTTTAACATTACGCCTATGGACGATGCATGGAAAGAATCGATAAATTTCTATGGTTTGCCCCCCCCCCCCCCAAAAAAAAACTCTGAGCTGGATCCGCCTCTGCTTGTGAGACCATTATAATTATGAAGGTATTTTTATAAGGATATTTACCTACCTCAACCTCGTGTGAGTTTTTACAATGTACGATTGTAATATTCATTCAAATTACATTTTGTGTCTAAAGATGAATGTCACAGTTTGTGATGCCAAAATAATGTTTCATGGAGTGGCTCAACTACTAGTAGTTTGCTTTAATTATGTAGAAGCTGTTGCGGCTGTTCACAGAATGCTAACGTTTTGTCAAAGTCTATCAGAGCAATGCTTCGACAAACCAGCCTCGAGGACATTCGCTTTTATCGCCCATACTACGCTCGTGTACGTTTCGTCTTGTAAGTTTCAAATATACCGCTGAAGTTGTTCGCATTTACTGCAATTGATGCTTGAGCGTTCCTCTCTGACTATTATTAGAGAGGGGCCCGTCCCAAAGTTGTTTTAAACCGGACTGGAATGCAATAACTGTCAAACGATGGGTTTGTTTTGTTTTAATTCCGCACGGTTGGACTGCTGCGAACAAAGGGGGAGCATTGGTTGGCGCCACTCCCCAGTCCGGGAGAAAAACAGCCGGGTCTGGCGCCGACCGGCGGACGGCAGAGCCCCGACCCGAGACGGATCGCTGCCAGTCTCGCTGCGGCAAGTTAGAGTGATAGCTAAACTTTGCGTTGCGGATTCAGAAGTCGGAGGGCGGTAGTCTGGATGACGATGGGTTGTTTATTCAAGTCAAGCGCGCCGCTGCAAAGCTCCGTATTGAGACAGCTTGTCGGAAGCGTCTCATGTATGATAACTTGTCAACTGAGAACGTCTGCAGTTATACAAAAATGGAAATCCAGCTCTGTTTTGAAGTGGCACACCCACTTTGACATTTTTATTTTGCGAGCATGGTATCATGGTATCAAAGCTGAGATTCGAGAATCTGTCTAACTTCTGAAGAAATATTTCTGGTGCCTTCCAGTGACAGAAATCCTGTCGGACCGGGCTTTCAACCCATTTTGCATATTTCTGATCCAAATATAGTTTGTTCACATATTTACCCTTTCCTGAACCACTTTCTAACTACAGTTGTTATGCTTACTGATGTCATCATTTTATTTCGATTGGCCGTGAAATTGAGATTGTATTATATTTTTTTTCTCAAAATATAGCGTCAGTGTAGTTATAATTCTTATCCGTCGAATGAAACATTAGCTTTCGTTGACCACTGCTATTAACGGTCATTGCCTATTCAATGATTCGTGATGAAAAATTGCCACTAAAAGAACTCACCACTTTAAATGGCCGCTTGGAGAGGATACGGAAGGTCCATTGGTTTATTACTTTTTTCACATATTTCTTATCAAACAATGTCAGCACCTAGTTAAAAACCATAAAGATATTAGAGCTTTTCAGGTTATGTTTGAACTTCTTTATGCAGTCCTTATTCTTTGCATTATTTGTCAAGCTAATGATGTTGTTTGAAGGTGACGAGTAGGGCCATTTACGATGTTTCGTTATTTTACTGCTCAGCTTTACCTCTTTGCAAAGTCATGCATTCATGTAAGTTGTTCTTTCATTGATATGCTGGGGTACTGTAGGTACTACCAGCCTATCGTGTTACTATAATGATCCATAGCAAGGGCACTCCTGCTATTCTTGGCTTCACTGGATGGCTTCAGGCACTCACATTACTGCGCACCCCTCCCATTATTGCTGCGTAATATTTGCGTTTGCATTGTATGCGTCCGAGCCTGCCATTTCGGCCTCGTTGAAGTGCACATATTTATCGTCCTCGGGATTGTTTCCGGTTATGATTGTAAGCGATTTAGCAGCCTGACAGGTTTTGGGAGTGGCGCAGCTTTTTGTCAAGATATAATCTTATATCGGGAATTCAATCGTCAGTTAATCGATTGTCTGATATTTTACTGCTTGAATTTGTCGCAGTGGGATTGCGGAGAATGAAGTATTTCTTCGTATACGATTTTCACATTCCGCAGTGGCATAGAAGACGTTCGGTAATAGATGATCATATTTGAACTTTTGCGTTCCGCACTACATATTTTACATCAGTATGCATTCTGTTTTGTCGTCTTGAAGTCAACAGCGATTTAAAGTAAGCAAACTATAAAACACACTCGCTCCTTGCCTTCCGCTTGCGTTCTGAGTCCCATACTTCGCACAGCAAACGCACCGATCAGGCTCTAGCCCACTGTATTTATCCAGCTGGCTCGTTTGCGGCCTCGCTGGCAGGCTTGGCCGCGCCCCTGCCACCGCCGGTGAGTCGATATCGTCGCAGTGATCGGAGATCAACGGCAGCGACAGGTGCGTGCGTGGCGCGCCGCCCCCGCCCCCGCCCTCGCCCGGCACGGATGGAGCGGCTGGCTCATTATTGGTATGTTGGGATCGATGCGGCCGGCGGTCTCGGTGGCTCAGCGGGCTCACGCGCTCCCTCCGGCTTGAGGAGTTCCTGGCTACTGAGACTCGGGGGATATCCTGACCCCTGGGGCTCAGGGAGTCCCTCTGGATCCAGGGGGCTTTGGGGCTCCTCCGGCTCCGGGGTCTCTGGACTGGGGGATCCGGGGATTCGGGGTGTCCCGGCTGGTCGGTATACGCAACAGCCGGCGTGGCTTTCGACGAACCTCGCTAACGATACACGCCACTGTCCTCAGTTGATGGACGGTATCTACCACAAACAGAACATGAGCAGTAGGCGCCTTTTCCCCATGTGCCTCCGTAGACCGTTCCGTCCCCCCAGGCCGAGAGAGGGTGAAATTGGCGAACCGCTTCGGCTCTGTACTGTGTAGAGGACAGGGTGAGAGGAGCGAGAGGGAGAGAGAGGGAGGATGTGGTCGCAGACGCAGTTGGTCGCCGGAGACAGGCCTGGTTATGCACGAGCACGTCCTGCCCAGCCTGTTTTGATTTGTAACGCGTGGTCCCGGTGCGTAATTTTCTCTAGGCAAGGGACAAATTGGTGCTGTCTGTTTCGCTTGGTCAGCCATATGTTTACGTTTTCTACCTATTGATATAAAAGCATCGTTTGTTTGGTTTACAGTTGGGCATTGTAATTTTGGCGACCTGAAACTACAAACAAAGCCTTGGGTCTGACCCGATCGAAAATGCCCCATGCATTTCTGCGGCACTAGTTACAAAAGCTGTTAGCTCTACATACGTTTATGAATTGTTTTCATTTGTTTTATCATGTTAATGACATTTAATATACCTTTTCCACCATACCTGCTTATTTGATCACTCATTATTTGGTCCAAGTTTGATGCAGTAATATAAATGTGGGTCATTTATTCCCTTGCGTGCTGTATCAAGTGCTCCTTAACTATACGGCCTGATGATTTATGGCGCGCCTGCTTCAAATTGGTGGGTTTTATATCGATGTAATCACGAATGTTTACAGAAATCGATAACCTGTGGGCTCCAGAAAGCTCAAAGCTGGCTACATTCTAGGTTAGCTTTCAAAAGTCGTTAGGGTAACAGTTTAACGAACTGCTGATCATGCACGGAGGGAGCAATGCTCTCTACACCATATCTTACGCTGTGCCTACGCAGATGCACTACGAGTATGCCGCCCATTCCAACCCCAGCCGTCACCTAGGTTCGAGGCCAAGTAGCTCGTTCCATCACTGCCCGATAGATTGTTCATTTAGTGCGCCGCCGGTCGAAGAGAAACGCCAGCTACCCGGCCACCACTCAGTTCCATAGCTCAGCGTTCAGCCAAGCACAACACTCGTAGATAACGCTCCCCCTCATCGGTAGCACTTTTGTTGGCGCATTTCAGCCGGCGGTGGCTTTTTCAGCTGTTTGTGTGACCGTTCTTAGACCGGCTGCCGACTGCCGATGAGTTTTATGGTGAGCAGTTTCGGCCACCGAGCTGCTGCAGCCTGCTGTGAGCCGCCACAGCCCGCTGTGAGCTGTCGCAGCGCTGTGCAAGCCCTATCAGTGGGAGCTGTTTGAGCCGTCGAGCTGTCGGCGCCTGACGGAGAGCTTCAGCAGCTGTCGAGCCACTGTGGCAGCTCGTTTATCCTGGATGAAGCTTTTTTGGCGTGTCGGTTGACGCCACGTCGGGCGATATTCCGCGACCACGACAGCAGATCGTCGCTGGGTCGTTTGTCATGCAGGGAGGAAGGGCGAGTGGGCGACGACTGGGGAACAGAGGAACAGTCGACACTGCATCTAAACTGAAAGACTGGAAATAGGCTCTGTAAAATGTATGCATTTATAGCCTGTGTACACATGGCGAGTGAGCTTAAAGGTAGACGTATAAGCTGTACCACATCTACCTATTGATGTTCCTGAGCCCTGTAGCAACGCATGGTATACCATCAGCTTCTCGTGCATATGGATCAATAGTTGATTCACTATTACAATATTAATGAAACGAATTAAGTCAGTGAGCCTATAGATGTCATCATTCCAACAAGCGCCGCAATCATCTAGGAACAAATGCACACGGATACTTGGAATCGCCGGCTCCGAATCTTGGCGTTGCATAGCAGCTAAAGCACTGCAGGCGTACAATCTGATCCAAAGGCATCCAGCAAGGCACGCGATAATGATCATTATGCCGGACTCATCGAGCCAAGTCTGTGCCAAACGACTCTGCTGCGCCATTCGGGGCAATTATGAGCAATAATACGGCGCATTGGCGTCATATCTATGTCGCCGTATTGGAACACAATGACACCCCTGTGTTCGGATGGGTGCGCCATTTCAGGGGTAATACAAGGAAACATCGAGTAGCTAGGCGGGTAAAAACCGTGCTTGCGAGACGGCCTGCTATTCATGAAGAGATTATAGTGATTTATATGAGTGCTCGCTCTCTGGTGCAGAAGCAGTGACCTAAGTAATTGGTATTTCAGCACTCACATTTATCGCACTATATGCCATGTCGAGGCGCTGTGCTGGGACGGAGGGTCCCTGGATGCCCATTACTTGGCGTAGTGACACTAGGTGGCGATTTAGTGAGGGACATTTTGTGCCGCCCATAACATAGCATGCCAGTCGCTGGTAGATCACTTATGGACATGTAGGGTGGTGAAAAGTACAATTTGCTTTCGCTGAAGCCTCAACTTGCAAATGAACCCAGCGAACAAATGAAAATACCAGCCTCACTTGTGCTGAGCCTTCTGTAGGTAAGCGTGGTTCGGAGTTCGAGTGAAACATGTACGAACTGTCATAGGTCTATTGATTTGTTTACGCGAATGTTTAGTGGAGATGAGCTGCTGAGTTGTGACGTCAAAATGCAACCAACTGCAAAGTGGACGGAAAGGGTTTGAGAGAGATGCCTAATAAGTTATTTCTCTGGCTATATCTTAGCTATAATAAATGTTCCGTTTATTTGACCGCTGCACAGTGGCCCTTTTTCAGAATTAGCACGCATAAATCCAAAATATTTTTTCTCCTCTTTTGAGTAAAAAGCAGTCTAATCGTGTGCAAAACATTCCAAACTATCCGATGGTGCCATTTTTACCTCCTAAAAAATAATTATCTTTAGTAAAACTGACCGCAAACACGAAGTTTGTCGAGAGGCGCGCGGACACCACCGGCGGACCCTAAAAAGTAGGATAAGATGAACATCAATTTGTAAGGCTTTCGGTGAGAAAATATTAAAAATTAGTGGCATGGCTGTGAAGCTGAGTTTACGTAGAAGCCCTAGAAACCACAATTTTCATTGTACAAACTTAAATAGACCACTTTTGCCAAATATTGTGGACACAATAACAGGACAATTATTAACTGGAGATGGCGGCATACATATGAAGCTTTATGTTAAGTAGCACACTATGGGACATGTCGTATTATACATCGTTCGAATCGCCGATCTCTTCTGACCATGTCCACCAAAGGGCATCGCGCCATTTTGCGCCATTTTGCTTCTACGGTGGATAACGTGAGCCAGTTCAGTCCGCGAGCGGCTGTGGGCTCCTGTCCGATACGACTAAGCTCATTGACCTGGCTCGAAGCTGGTGTCACCTGGTGTGCGCCTAAATGTGGCTTGACTTTTGCCATAAGATGTGCTTATTGAAATGTCATGTAGGCATAACGCTGTGCTCAAGAAAAACTGTCCGATTTCTTGTCGCGTTTGATGTCCAAGCCGCACAAGTCCCGTGGTCGGCTTAAGATCTAACGTCAAAAGCGCCTATGTGTTTGTATTGTTCGCGTCGCGCTGACCTTAGTTGCTGCCCGGCCGGGGCCGACTAACGGTGGCTGGCAACAGCTGTAGATGCGGTCACGTGACGCCCTGGGGCGTCCTGGCGGTCAGTGCAGCGCGGTCGGTTGGCGGGCTCGCCACACTTGCGTTCGGAGCGGCCTGGGCCGGCGGGCGAGCCGTGCGAACGTGCGCCAAATCTTGGGCCGAGCGGCCTGTCGCTGTTGGGCCGAATCTCCTTGGGCAGTTCGTTTCTTTTCTTCTCTTTGCATTGGCAGGGAATACGTCCTTGATCACGTGGTGATGTCTTGCACCACTTTCAGGTAATGTGAGAATTAATGCGTGCTAATTCTGAAAAAGGGCCACTGTGCGCTGTCCAAACTTCTCTCGCGTAGCCCTGTTGTAAAATAGCATCTCAGTGACCCTCTATTCTCCTCTGTGTTTCCAGTCATGCTGCGCCACTGGGTGTACCACGCCGGGCTGATGGTGGCAGTCGCACTCTGCTACCACAACGCTCTGCACTGCGACTTTGTGTTCGACGACATCAGTGCGGTGAAGGACAACAGAGACCTGCGACCGCACACGCCGCTCACCAATCTGCTGCACAACGACTTCTGGGGCACGCCCATGGAGAAGGTGAGGATGGTGGGGCGACAGCGCTGTGCACCCGGGTTGAAGGATGTAGGTGGTGGTAGCCAATTAGTCAGCTGGTCGAAATTATTTAGCCACCGCTCGTGAAAACATTATCATTGTCTCACCTTTTCTTTAAGAAGAAGTAAGTCTTTTCTTCGCTACTCCTTTCCCGGGTGCAGATTATTCAACAACTAACAAGCGATTTGCCGTCAATCTTTCGCAGATGCTCCTCAATCGTCATTCGCATTTCGGTCATCGGACTTTGTTTTAACAGCGAAAAGGTGCAGATGGGTGGACAAATCGGGCACATCTCTAGCCAGCCATCTATATTTTACGTTGCCACCCACGTCTGCCTTTTTACATATTTTCTTGAGAAAGCTGAAACGAACGTTTTTTTCTCTCTCCTTTTGCCGACGGTGTTTTATATCGTCGTCACCCAGTTCCTAAGGTATGTGGCACCATGAGGTAATTTCATTAAGTATTAAGTATTATTTTTGCTACCGTGCCACCTGCTAAAATACGCCATAAATGGATTCCCTGGTAAGCTTCTACATACTTTGTTACTTCGACTTCAGTCGACTGGTCGACTGTGATAACTTGACTGGTGTTGATGAGGAAAATAATTCCATTGAAATGCACACGTGCTGAAAAATCACTGAGCCGAAAGTCCTTGCATCTAAAAATACACAAGGCTGCCCATTCAGCCTCGATCTGCCGGATATGATGCAACCACCCTCCTCTGAACCTGCACAGCCGGCTAGCTCGCCCAGTGAAGCCCTTCTTGAGCGTTACTTGTCGTCTTTTCTGGACGCCGATCGCGTTCTAGCGATATGTCGCTCGCCGACTTGCAAATTTTATAGCGCGATGCACATTCAATTCCATTAGTTCGGGCCGTTGACCGTCTGGCCATTGGGAACGAAGGCACCCACGGTGACGGCGATGCACACGAACTGCACCGGCCCTGAGGCGTCTTGGCTCGTGCCACCGTCTCCTTTACGGGTGCCGTTTGTAATTCGTGTGGAATACTTTCCTGTTCATAAGCTTATGAAATTCTTTGTCGGGGTTAGCTTGGTGTTATCCCAACTTGGTGTGGTGGTTTGTTCGCTTGGACCAGGGGAGTAGGGATGCCTCAGGGCTCCGGGCATCAGACGTGTTTTTTCTATATCATATGGTTTTACGCGATTGGGATGTGCGTAACACGTACGGAACAACGAGTTGCGTGCAAGATGGTCCATGTGGGACAAAAACTGAGCCCGCATACCCAAACACGCCATACTACACCTTACACAAGACATAGGCATCTACATTTCTCACAGTTCAAATGCCATGAATATCGCACCTACACAGTACACATATCCCATCCCATGCGCAATATTCCATCCCCCCCCCCGACACACACAGTACTTCGTGACCCACAGGACCCCCACACACAAATATCCCACATTGCCTTGCACATCCCACACCCTACCCTTCGTTACCCCACTCCCCTCCCCCTCACCCACACATTCATAGAACCCGCACAGCCCAGCCTCTCCCTCTCACCACCGCCACCGGTTCGTCTTACCTCCGCCGGTGACCTGTTCAGTATTCAGCCGGGTTGCTGCCGCCTTCAGCCCGGCTACCGTAAATTGTCCTATTTACGATGGCATCACTTATCTGTGACGGGAACATCGTCGGCAGTGCGCGGATCGTGCCCGCCTCGGCCGCGCCGTACGTGGGACGCTATGGAGACGACTGAGGGCGGTGGGGATGGGATGGGACTGGTGTGCACTCCTCCCTCCCCCGGTGCGGCTCTCAGTGTACGCCGAGGAGAGGGTGCAGTGACACTATACCTAAATCACGCAGTGGGGGGCTCCCTGCCACTGGGAGGAGCGGGGATGGTAGTCCCAAGGTCAGACAGAGGCCGGGAGGGGTGCCCGATGGGTGCAGAAGACGTGGACGGTGGGTGGAGGGTAATGGTATGCTCGATGTGGAAGGGTGTGGAGGTGTGGGGCAGATGTGATGTTTGCTGTTGTGGATGTTATTTTGTGATGTTTTGTGCTGTGAAATTTATTATAGCTGTATTTACATTAAATCAATTCCAATGCGAAGTTGTAATTGTAGTCGTGGACTGATAGCGCTGCATATTGTCACGCAGTGCTCCTATAAATTTATTTTCAAGTTAATGTTGACAGATTTTTTGGAATATGCACCTCGGTAGCTCAGATTTGCTAATGAAAATTAGAGACGACCATCTCTTTTTAAGTCGATTGATATTGGCTCGTGCGACCTAAGAAACATGATTACATACAAACCCACACAAAAGCACCACAAGCATCCTTGCAGCCACATACACACAAGCATGCGCACGTACATTCACCATACAACCGCCGACAGTGCAGGACGAGGCCCGGAAGCTAATCAGACGCTCCGTCTGCCAATATTCAAGCATTAACGGGACGTTGAATCGTGATTAGCGGGCCGAGGTGACACGACGCGACACCGAGCCAGTGGGGTCCAGGGAAGCGGGAGGGGGAGGGGGGGGCGATAACGAGAAGGGTGGAGAAGAACAAACAGAACCGCGGCGGCCCCGCCGTGGTCGGCCGATAACACGCGCAGTGTGAGCCGAGCCGCGGTGTACATTTACAAGGGGTGCGCGGAGTGTTTCTCGCGCGGCGCGCGCGACGAACGCGATATAAGTGCTCGGTTTTGGTGTACGGAATAACAGGACAACATCAACGGAGCGACAGGAGACGGACGCAGGATGACAGGTGGGCGCAGCGATAGGCTGCGGGGGGGGGGGAAGAATCTAGGAACGGCCACGAGGAGACGGGATGGGGGGGGGGGGTTGGGACCGTTCGACGGGCGCTATAGAAGTGGGCGTGACGGAGAGGGGCGGGTATCTAGCTGCCCACGACACCGTGCGCCTAGAGAGGCCAGCATCTGTGGTCCCCGTCGTGCCATGGCCACGGCCGACGGGTGTGACCTGATCCGTATATGCCGTGTGCACAGAAGGACCTGGCAACTGTGGTCCCCGTCGTGTCATGGCCACGGCCGACGGGTGTGACCTGATCCGTCTATGCCGTGTGCACAGGAGGCCCTGGCAACTGTGGTCCCCGTCGTGTCATGGCCACGGCCGACGGGTGTGACCTGATCCGTATATGCCGTGTGCACAGGAGGACCTGGCACTCTGTGGTCCCCGTCGTGTCATGGCCACGGCCGACGGGTGTGACCTGATCCGTACATGCCGTGTGAACAGGATGACCTGGCAACTGTGGTCCCCGTCGTGTCATGGCCACGGCCGACGGGTGTGACCTGATCCGTACACGCCGTGTGAACAGGATGACCTGGCAACTGTGGTCCCCGTCGTGTCATGGCCACGGCCGACGGGTGTGACCTGATCCGTTTATGCCGTGTGCACAGGATGACCTGGCAACTGTGGTCCCCGTCGTGTCATGGCCACGGCCGACGGGTGTGACCTGATCCGTACATGCCGTGTGAACAGGATGACCTGGCAACTGTGGTCCCCGTCGTGTCATGGCCACGGCCGACGGGTATGACCTGATCCGTACATGTCGTGTGAATAGGATGACCTGGCAACTGTGGTCCCCGTCGTGTCATGGCCACGGCCGACGGGTGTGACCTGATCCGTACATGCCGTGTGAACAGGATGACCTGGCAACTGTGGTCCCCGTCGTGTCATGGCCACGGCCGACGGGTGTGACCTGATCCGTACAGTCATGCCGTGTGCACAGGAGGACCTGGCAACTGTGGTCCCCGTCGAGCCATATCTGGCCCGACGACGGGTATGACCTGACACGTGACGTAACTCGCGAGTTCTACCCGGCAGATAATGGTGCGAACTGATCCAGAACAGGCGGGCACGTGTAGGAGAGGGGCGAGTAGCTAGTGGCCTCCATCGGGGCGCGGCGGCATTGGGTGAGACGGCAATTTAGTGGTGTCAATCGTAGCTTGAATCTGTGGAATTCCGTGTTTGTCCAATGTCCAATCCGGAATTCGGTTGGACAATGACGCAGGCTTTGGACACCTTTGGACAATCATTGCTACACCTCAGCATTTTTATAAAGCAATCGTGGTTAACACTGATTGGCGAATAGAAAGTTCAGCCTTTGAGATGATTAACACATTAAAGCTGCTAAAAATACATAAAAAAATAGATAACAGTGTTAAGTGTAAACTATTACGTAGGTTTCGGATATCTTTGGACAAATGGCTGGCTTAAACATTTTGGACGGAAATCGACGTAAGCATTGGACCTGGACGGACATTGGACATACATTTTCTGAAACTAACACCACTAGACGGCATACGCCGAGGTGATAAAGACGAGGCGCCGTCAGCGAGGTGTTGTCGCGGCTGAGCAAATATTGGAGCTTACGACCGGTCGGGACGATAGCGGAGGGTGGGAGAGCAGAGAGGGAGATTTTGAGGGCACGCAGCTGCGCGCTAAGACAAACAGGTCGGCCGTGCCGAGGCCCAGGGAGGGGAGATGGGGCGTTGGGAGCGGTCTCCAGCAGCGGCTGGGTTCTGGGGGGGGGGGGCGGTCATAACGGAGGGTGGGGGTGGGTGGGGGGGGGGGAGGGAGATACACTTGGTTGGACATGTGCATCGGGTAGATCGAATAGTCAGTGTCACTCTGCGGTGCAGTGATGGATTCCAGACTGGGTGTGTGCGCAGAATAGACCGCCCCAGTCAGTGTCACGCCGCCGTGCAGAGATGCATTGTATGTCGGCTAGCCGGGTGCCCCGGGCGCCCCTATTCGTTGAGCGCCAGGCGGTTTGAGAGTGTCACGCTGACGTGCCGCGGTGGTTCCCGGCTGGCTGTGTCGACTGCGGTCTTTCCCCAGGGCACGTATCAGCAAGAAGGCTCATGTTAGACCGTTTCCAACGCTAAGTCGGAATGTAACTGCACAACTGCAGGTCGTCACTGTCCCGTCGCGGCGGCGGCAGCCGCTTGCGATACTGATGGGTCGGGCTTTCGAATGAGCCTGATCCGTACACCTATCATATCCCTCGCCCGTGTGCGGCGTTCTGTTGCGTCTAGCGTGTGGGGAGGGGGTCAGTTGGACCCCCCCCCCTCCCCCTGCCGTCCGGCTCCTGATTGGGCTGGAATGCCCAGGTCATCAGACCAGTTTCGGTCGCCAATGGGACGTCATTAAGCTCCGCCAAAGCGAGACTCAAGGACGTCACCCCAAACGGCCGACTCGTCTCGTCTCGTCTCGGCCGGCGCCGGCTCTCCCCCAGCAAGACAGTGAACGCGACGGTTAGTGTATGTAGGTTGGACCACCGGCTGGAATGACTGGATCCGGTTATACTCTGACCACGTGGTGTGGGCGTCACATTTCTGTTGGCTTAGACCCGGCGTCGGCAAGGCGGTCTAGATGACATTAACAGGGTCAACATGTCGCCAACTGGTCGGTGCGTGTGCATGTCATCGCGGCCTCGGTATGGTATCGATATATACCTGGCGCAATAGCGGCGCCTGCCAGACATGCCAAGTTCAACGCGTATAGCCCAGCAGCAACGCAGCGCGGCAAACTCGCTGACTAGTGCTCGCGTCAAACGCGAAAGCCGGACATGCGGGGAATCTGTGGACCCAGTGGTGCTATTTGCTTACGGCCTGGGCGGCCGTAGCGGTGATAAAAGCTACACCACCGACAAACCGACAAACAAGGGAAGGACCATGGCCTGGGACGGACGGAGAGGAGGGGAGGGGAGGAAAGAGGAGAGGAGAGGAGAGGAGGGGCGAGGAGAGGAGAGGAGAGGAGAGGAGAGGAGAGGAGAGGAGAGGAGAGGAGAGGAGAGGAGAGGAGAGGAGAGGAGAGGAGAGGAGAGGAGAGGAGAGGAGAGGAGAGAGAGAGGGAGAGAGAGAGGATAGAGGGCGGAAGAGAGAGAGAGAGAGAGGGGGTGCGGCGACAGGGATAAGGGAACGTGCGGCCGAGCGGGCGGACGCGCGGAAAGACGACCTTGCGTGACTCATAACGCACACCGCGGCGCCGGCGCGGCGGGCCGGTCAGGCAAGTGCAAACAGCAGATAGCCCGGCACGGCAGGCTGTGGTACTGCGATCAAACAAGCCTAGGCTTGACTTCGGGGGCGTATTCATAATTAGACTCGTGCATGATCCTACGCCGTCGACAGTGAAGAAGGGTGGAAGCCAAGCGACAGGCTGTGGAAAATGGTCGATGCCAGAGAAACTGTCGTTGGGCGGTTCCGGCACGGGGCTGACAGTGGATACCGCGGTGCGGCGCGGAGCCGTTTCGCAAAAAACAATCAGTCCGCCGAACGGCGCCGTGCCGGGGTGACGGCAGCCATTCGGCGAGAGGTCGCGGACGGTACGACACGGGGACCGTTCCGTGCTCCGCCGCAGCCGAACATGATAGTGAACCCGTTGAGTGCGCGCGATAAACCTAATGGCGAAGTGCGGCTCATTTTAGATCTATCACAGTCGAGAGATGTCGGGGTCAACGCCGGGATAGACCCAGACGAGTTCGTGTGACGTACACATCATTCGACGAGGTCGTGCGGTTGATTTTCCTAGCTGGAGGCGCCGGGACCTTGCTGTTCAAGACCGATGTTAAAAATGCATTCAAACTTATACCTGTCCGGCCCGGCCAGTGGGCGCTACTGGGGTTCTGTTGGGACGGTTTACTATACTACCAGGTTTGTCTGCCATTTGAGGCTAGAAGCAGGCAACGGATTTTCAATGATTTTGCCACATGTTTGCGCCTATGTGTTCCAGGATCAGACATCGGACGTGTATATACGCAATTATTTAGATGACTTCTTCGGGATAGGGCGCGGAGGATCGGACAGTGCCGACGTAGCGTATGCGAGACTGCGAGACATTTGTGCGAAAGTGTGCGTGCCGCTGGCCGAGCGGAAATGCGCCCCGCCATCAACACGGATGGAGCTTCCCGGGTTGTGATCGACACAGAAACAATGACCCTAGCGTTGCCAGACGCCAAGCTAGTGGGCACCCAGGAGTTACTAAAGACATTGTTCGGGCGACAGAAATGCACACAGCGGGAACTGCTGTCGGTGGTGGGACGTCTAGTGCACGCCAGCAAGTGCGTCCCGCCGGGGAGGGCGTTCACTAGACGCCTGCTAGATGCGGCGCACTCTGTTAGCGGACCGAACCGCCGCACACTGGTCGGAAACGCTCCAGCGAGAGGCCAGCGGCCTTTCCGCAAAAGTTTTTTGCTTGTTATTCCACAACTGGTGAAGCAAACTTCATAAAACTTTGCATACCTTCTCTGTCATATGTAAGCTATCATTTGGATGTCAAGTACTAAATGTATGACGTGAATCTGTTAAGTTATGACGTCATAATTGAGTATAATACAGGATCTAGCACCACTTTAAGTCAACAGGGGAAATTGGGAGCTGCTATTCGGGCACCGGGAATGGTTTCATGCACTCCTTGCAAGGTCCAGTGCTTCACTTTAGCATTGTTGACTTTGCGTGACGTCATTTATGACGTCACTAAGGCCATATAAGTTTTTCGTCAATAACTCCTGATCAGATGGAGCTAGAGAGTCGGGAAAGCCACCATTGGACTCAGGAAGACCTGCCGAATCGAATGATATGCGATATGACCTCCTTCAACCATTTTCGTGACCTGAGGGGCTCCGACCTGACCTTGACCCGAGGCTAACACCTTAAGTTGACTTCACCCGAACACCAAGTATAGCATTCAACGCGCCTGAGCTAGACAAACACGATGATGCCAAAATCGCGGCAGTGCGGCCATTTTTGGCAAAGTAATTAACCTAAAACCGAGCCTGTGCCTTGTGGCACTTACCTGACCTAAGAGGTCACTGGCTGACCTAAGACCTTAAAATCGGGTAGTACGTAATTGTTGCGTCTTATAACGGCACACAAGCTCTTTTTTCCGCGAGGCTCTAGCTCAATTAGAGGCGAAACGGCGAGGGGGTTGAACCAACCCTCCCCGGTCAATATCGGTCCGGCCAGGGTTAAATACCGGAATTGTGATCTAATGTAAAAAGACGGCCCAAGGTAACCCGACGTCAGTGACAGGTATCCTATATTTGCAGCGTCTTATATTCACGAAGGTTTCAATTTCCACTTTCTTCAGCCGAGTGATGGTTGTCAATAGCAAGGCTCTCTAAATGCAAGCCGTAATCGCCACGCAATATGTGGAAGGCTTTTGATGTCAATACATACATAAATGCATACATAAAACGCGCTTTTCACAAAATTCATAAACTCAAACGCATCTGTTTTTAATGACCAGTCAACTACGCATGGATGCGTGCAGGCCACACAGGTCAGCGTAAGCCGGGCGCGGCGGCCGAGCCGAAACTGGGGCGGGGCGGGCGGTAGTTGGGTAGGAAGAGCGGCTCCTGCAAATTTTGCGCAAATATGCGCAGTTAGCTTTTATGTTGCCCTGGTGTAAATTTAAATCCTGCTTCATCTCACAAAAAATCAGAGTGGAACTAGATGGGACTACCTGTTGTTTCCTTACCTAAACTTTGCAGTTATATTCCAGAATCACTGTAGGAGAGCCTTCATAAAAAAGCTACAGTAAATCTCAGTTAGGGAAAAAGTATACCAAAAATTTTGCACTGACCAGTCGGCAACTTCATAAGGAACATTTTGATGCATGATATGTGGGATTTCAATTTGGTGTCTATCAGCAATAAGACTCTGAATATCCGGCTCAAGAAACCTCTTGCTCCGCGTCAGTTTCCGAGTTCTGGGATACCCCATCTTCGGGGGCTGATTACAGTTATTTTTGGTCACCCGGATTAGTTTTTTTGGCCTAAGTATAATAATTTGATCAATTTCAAATCGACCTATATAAAAAATAATCCGAAACTCCGGAATCGCCCGTGGCCTCTCGTGAGGGCGTTTCCGACCAGTGTGCGCCGGGTGCGGATCACGGCCGATGTACGGGCGGTTTTACGGTGGTGGGCCACTTTTTTGCCGATGTGGAACGGCATTCCCCCCCCCCCTCCCGCCACCGGGCGAGTACGACCACTGTATTGTGGTGAACACGGACAGCTCACGTCGGGGGATGGGGGCGTGGCACGGAGACGAATGGTGGATGATGGAGTGGCCCCGCGAGCTGCAGTGTGACGTCGCGCCGTCCATGACGTGGCTGGAGCTCATCTCCGTCATGGTGGCATGTTTGGTGTGAGGAGAGGGATGGGGGCGGGCACCGCGTGCTGATCCGGTCCGATAACATGGGGGTGGTGGGGGTCTGGGGGGAGGGGATGGTCAGGGCCGCCACTGATTATGGCGCTGCTGCGTCAGCCCCTGTTCTGGACGGCGTTCCATGAGTCCCCTGTATCCGTCGAGTACGTGGCAACGAAAGAGAACGGCGCGGCCGACGCGCTCAGTCGGCACGACTTGGCGCGGTTTCCGGCGGCTGCGGCCACAGGCGGCCCAGTGTCCGGTCCGGCCCCCATCGTGTGTGGCGGAGTACTTACAGGACCCGAGCCGTGGAACCCACGTGCTGACAGGTACCGCCTGTGAACCCTGTGAACGGGACACGCGCGCATAATCTAGCATGAATACACATACCCTTGGTTCCTTTGGGGTGTTTGGCGGTGGCTCGCACAGAGCTGGAGGCGAAGATAAACCCGGGTGTTGACGGCCTTTCACAGCCAAACAGGGAGAGGAGTTGATCGGAGGACACGCTAATCAAGCATTAACGGGACGTTGAATCGTGATTAGCGGGCCGAGGTGACACGACGCGACACCGAGCCAGTGGGGTCCAGGGAAGCGGGAGGGGGAGGGGGGGGGCGATAACGAGAAGGGTGGAGAAGAACAAACAGAACCGCGGCGGCCCCGCCGTGGTCGGCCGATAACACGCGCAGTGTGAGCCGAGCCGCGGTGTACAAGGGGTGCGCGGAGTGTTTGCCCACCCACCATCCCCATGCTCCGGCGAGCCAATTCCTCGGACTCGTGAGAAATTATCGCCGCTCAGCTGCGCTCCAGTCTGTTTTTCCTCGACCCCTGGGTCAACAGAGGGGCCATTGAGACTATGTGCTGATCTGTGACGGTTATTAGACGCGTGGTGAGCCGCTCGCTCAGCCGTCGTGGAGGAACGGGGAATGGCGTCTGCTGGTGTGGATGTCTTTCTCCGTGATCATAAGGAAAATACTATAAGAACAGAAAGCAGACGTAATGAAAATGCAGTCGTTTGCATATTTAGTTATTTCTACCCACATATAATTGATGTAAACCAGAGGCAAGAGCTGATACTAAATTAACACTTCTTTAGTTTTGATGCTAAAATACGACTCTTGTCTCTTATTTCAGAGGCGATAGCACTTTTGTAACAGTGCAGCTGCCTCCAAATAGCTCACAGTAAGACACGCAGATTAGAAGAAAAAAAAACATTCGGATTGGTTGGTACCAGGCAATGCAATAGACTGAAGAGAGCATATTGTTTAATGTAGGACGAACAGTCATGTCATGTCATACCATACCCAGTTGGCCGGAGTTCGACGAAACAGCGTTTGTTGATAGATGACCCGGAACTGGACTTTTCTAGCTGAAAAGCCAACTGAAAGTCTCGACACATATTTGAGTTGACGTTTGTTCAGTTTTGTGTCACGGACCAATTCCAACGCATTTTCTAATTGGTGTTGACTCAGTTTCTAACCATTTTATGGCCGCTACACGTGACTCGGGAATCGTTCGTATTTTACTGTCTTATATTTGTTTTTCATCAAAATTGTATCAATGTGACGAATAAGTGCTTCCAGGGGCACTCGTGAATCTGGTATTTTCAGCAATCTCTATAGACTGCTGCCCTGCAGTCTGAAGTTCCGTGCCAAGGCGAGCTACTTCCGCTGTTGAATGCTCATGGTCATATTCATCACCAATCCAAAAACTCAATAAAACTCAGAAAATCCTGACAAAATCCCCACATTGTATTACATCTACCGTCGCGGCATTTATAAAGCTTCTTCAGTATATACGCCCTGTATCGATTTTGCGCCGCTGCCAAGAGAGGGCGGCCACGGCTGTCCTCACTGATCTGTTCCAATTAGCGCTCGACGCTGAGCTGTTGGCTATCCGCGGAGCGATGCTCGTACGTCTTTGCCCATCGATTGGTTCACCACCCACATCCTACCCTCGCTGTCCCGTGGACAGAGGTGACTCGTCGCCATCACATGGTCATGGTATCGTGAAGTGACAGGAGTTGCAGCGGCCTGAAGCACTGCTCCTAGTTTTTGGACTGTATTCACCATGTCATGTGGTGGAATTGTTTGTTTATTAGGCATTGTCAGCCACAGGCAAAACCCATTGCCGGCTGAGGTCAACATTTGTGCTTGACATTGAAGGCTGGTTAGTACTGATAAGCTCTTGGCTATTCCTTTCACGGAGGTGCGAGAGTGGTAGAAATGATTCAATCTTTTTAAGAACGATCCAGTTCATTCAACCATACACACCTGTTATCAACGAAACATGTGTCTGCAACAGTGTAAAATTTGAACCGCTTTCCTTCTCATATTATCCAGTTTCGTAATGTCAAAATCCTCCAGCGGGCGTTGAGTAGGCCAGACCAGCGCCGCGGATGAGATGTCGAACCCTGCTCTCGTAGAGTCCATTCCGCTCGTGGTCGTAATGTGACCCTGGACGGTGATTAAGATGTGGTATCGATGCGCCTACTCAGCACGTTTATATCAACCAATACTCCTACCAACCACTGGAGATTTCTGAACCAGGTTCGTTTGTCAAAATGATGGGTTTCGCCATATTGGATGCATTTCAATGCGCTTTACGTGGAAACAGACTAGATGTGGGTCAATTTATGGGCATCGTTTTTGAAATGGGAAAATTATCATATGGAACTAGAATATCACTTCTGCTCGGCTATCGGCGATGCGGTATTGATTCAACGATCAACTTAAATCTTTACTATTTGTTTCATTTGATGATTGAACAATCAATCTGCTTCCCTGATTGATATTAGCAATTTGTCAGGTCGCGCCCGTCGCTGGGTTTGTTCTAGGCACTGGCGTTCCTCATGCTGATCAGACTCTTGCATCTTCTCCAGGAGATGCCCCACAAGTCGTACCGGCTGCTGTATGTCCTGACGTTCCCCTATTGGTGCTGAGTGCTGACTATCCTATCGTCTCGTTTCCAGGAGCAGTCCCACAAGTCGTACCGTCCCCTGTGCGTGCTGACGTTCCGTTGGAACTACCTGCTGCACCAGCTGAGGCCGTTCGGCTACCACCTCACCAATGTCCTGCTGCACGTGCTCGTCTGCGTGCTCTACTTCAGGTGAGACTCGGCGCTGGGTGGGGGGGGGGGGGGGGAGGGGGTCGTCGGCTTCAGATTCTACTCATTGGTGGGCTGGCTAGCTACTTCAGGTCAGACTCAATGCAGCCAGTGACGTTCGTGAAGAAGGGCTAGCTTTGACCGTGTGTAGGCGTGATACCGATGTCGACATGATGCATATTGGAAAAGGACGTCTTTATTCTATTTAGATGCTGGATACTACTTAGAACGAGACACTCTATGTAACTGTATTTTAGCAGCTTAAGAGTGGATTTTCCTTTAGGTTCCGTCACAGTGCTGTCGTGATTTAAAGTTTAAACATAGGCTGCAGATTTTGCTTCTATTCTTAATCAGATTTTCACCTTTTTTGCTGTGTTTATTTTGTCCCTCCAAAAGACGTCTGATGTAATTATTTGTGGCCTAATATATCACTATATTACGCATATGTAGTATTAATTGAGCAGAATTCACTTAAAATTAGGATTTATCGGCGCTGTCAGTGAAAATGGCTTTGAAATATTCAGTAGCCCCTGGTCGACTTCAATGGCAGACAATTATTTTACTTTGTTCTTGACGACTCTGTCAGTTAGGGGACTTGATGGCCAAAATTGATCGTTTTCAACAATGTAATGACTTCCTCGCCCTGTCGTGCGGTATTGTGGTAGCATTATTGCACGAGCAGCCAGCCTAAAATTTCCCTGGTAACAGGCGGCAGATTTATAAAGAAGACTTTGTGTGCTGGGTTCGCCCGGGTCACCCACCCCGGGCCGTTATTAGTTTCTGAGCCTGTCAGTAAAGACGGTACCCTTCAGCAAACTCATTTCAGCTATGAAATGAAGTCAAACTTGCAACATGTGAACGATTAGCGTTCAAAGGCTCCAGGCTCGCTCCGAGGCAGTTCAGGGGTTTAATCAAGTTCAGGAATCAGTCAATAAATTCAATAAAGCTAACAATGAACTAGCAAAATACTGTTTTGTGTTGATTATCGTTGGATGGTGTAAATGCTCTTTTATTTCTTTCAAGTTAGTGCGACAAGGAGAAAACATAATTAATTTTGCTTTAATCGTGTGAGTAAAACTTATATTATTTATTACAGTGATGTCATAGGTCTGGCCTATTACCATAGGCGGCGGAACGATTTGAGACAAGGGGGGGCACCATGGCTCAAGGAGTCAAACCTAGGGTACCCCCAAATCCTGTTTTCTCATCGGATTTAGGCCACTTATTTTTCGTCACAGCCCTGACACGATGATTTTTTTTATTTTATTTTTTTTACTAAACGAAAATGGCAGTTCACCCCCGTATGCAGGGGTGTACCTAATTTTATATCTCTTTGTGGGGGCATATGCACCCACAATCCTGAATTATGCCCCCACAATGATGAAAAAGCACCCACAAGTCTTTTACAAGGCTGCAAGCGTCCTTTCGAGAGCACGGTGCCCTTCGCATGCTCTAACGGCGTCCTCCTGACCGTCTCGCGTTCATGTACCGGGGTTACATGAGCAAGTAAATGTGTATCAGGAACGGATTTTCCTATTCGCTCACCATTGTAGTCCGTTTGTAATGCGTATTAACTCTGCTCATGTAACCCCGAGCATGGATAGCGTTTTTAATCATCACTCGGCGCCCTTCTGGGAGAATGGCGCACTTTTGACAGCACCGCGCCATTCTCATGGTCTAACGGCGCCCTCCTGACCGTCTCGCGTCCTTAGGTCTCTGTTCACCGTGCATCCCTCGACTATTCGGCGCCCTTCTGGCCTCTCAGCGCCCCTGAACCACATATAGCGTTTTCAATCACTCGGCACCCTTTTACGAGAATGGCGCCCTTTTCATGATCTCAAGGCGCCCTCGTAACCATCTGGCGCCCCCACGTCCCCACCAACGTAGCACTACTGACTGTGCGGCGCCCTTCTGGCCTCTTAGCGCCCCTAGACCACATAGCGTTTTCAATCACTCGGCGCCCTCCTAAGAGAATGGCGCCCTTTTCATCGTCTCACGGCGCCCTCGTAAGTCGTAACCGTCTGGCGCCTCCACATTTGGTGCCCCTCCTACTGGATGGCGCCTCTCTACATATTTTTTACGTCCTTCCGGTCAGTTTCCACTTTTAAGCGTGTATTTGCTTAGTCAGACACGTCACTTGAAGCGCCATTCGCCTAGCAATGTTATCAAATTCGGTGTTAATTTAGGCTCCCACATAAAGAATATCTATCGCGCCCCAAAACGGCCTGGCACCGGGCGCCCCTACAGCTGGGCACCCACAATCATTTTAGGAAAATTACACCCCTGCCCGTATGTGTGGTTAACTTTAAGCTGATCCTCAAGTACCTATGTGTTTGTCTCTTCCTTATTGTCGTTTGATAAATTCCATTTATCCTACATGTATAATTCCCAAGAAGCCATCGCAGTACTAATCAGTGGCGAATCCCAGGGTGGAGGTCACATGTGTCATGACTTAGGGCCTGGGGTCACCACATGCCTGCCAGGAGCACCACAGGCCTGACAGCCGACAGGGGCACCACAGGCCCGCCAGGGGTGCCAAAGGCCTAGCAGGGGCACCACGGGCCTGTCAGGAGCACCATCGGCCTAGCAAAAGCACTACAGGTCTTCCAGGGGCACCACAGACCTGCCAGGGGCACCAGAGGCCTGTCAGGGACACTATCGGCTTCGCAGGGGAACCACCGGCTTCGCAAGGGCACCATGGGCCTGTCAAGGGCACCACAAGCCTGTCGTTGGCAATTTAGGATTGTCAGAGGCACCACAAACCTGTCAAGGGCACCTACGTTCTAACAGGGGCACCACAGACCTGCCAAGGCCCAGGGACACCACAGGCCTAGCAAGGACACCACAGGCCTGTCAGGGGCACCACGGGCCTGTCAGGGCCCATGGGCACCTAAGTCATGTCAGGGCCCACCGTAGGCTTGTCAGGGGGCAGGGTAGGTAGGTACCACAGTCTTTCCAGGGGCACCAGCGGCTTAGCAGGGGCACCAGTCATCACATGACTAACCAAAAATAAAGAAAGAAAAATGAAAATAGGGCACCACCAAAATTAAGTGGCCGAAATCCGTTGAGGTTTTAATTTTGGGCATAGGTAGGGGCACCACTTCGATTCATGAACCTCCCCTTTCCCGAATTTCCCGAGTTTTCCCGAATCCGCCCCTGGTACTAATACATCAAATTTAAGGGGGGGCACCTTGCTATTGGTGCCCCCCTTGCAGAATCCAAGGGGGGGGCACGGTGCCCCGGTGCCCCCCCCGTTCCGCCGCCTATGCCTATTACCTAATATATTTGTGTAGTTTGTGATGCTTTGTTCGTCCAAAAACACCCCAGCACTACCGGTTGCGATGTCCAGAGATCTGGAGCAGGCTTGGTTCTCCCATGCACCATGTCTTCTTTGGATCTTATCACTATCCTCCTGTGACCGGTATGCTCTGATGACATTGTTGCAGGTTATGTACACTCTTTGTCTCGGACATGTGCAGTTTTGTGGCGGCTCTGCTGTTCGCCGTGCATCCAATACACACAGAGGCGGTGAGTGATCAGGGACGATGAGGCTTTTTATAAATATTTATACACTCAGGAGTGACCTCAGCCTACATGGTCTGCATGTGTTGCCTCTCTCGCATTATTTATCCGTTCAGGCTTATGTAGCTTCTTATGGGGATACTGAATAATCATGGTTTCTTGCGGTCTATATTTCCGTATATTTTGACACTGACCTGCAACTTTAATTTCTGAGAATGATATGTGTGGTTTGTGGCGCTGAAAGTTTGACAATCAACACCAATTTTTTTCAATAATACGCGTTTTTTTTAATCGTGTCAGCATATTCGATCGTTGGTTTTCCCTGACAGGTGACTGGGGTGGTTGGCCGCGCCGAACTTCTATCGTCCGTGTTCTTCATCGTCGCCATACTGTCCTACGTCAGAGCCACGAGAACCCCACAGGGAACTGGTAAGTTGCAGCCCTAAAGTTTGTGTAATGCGGCGCAAACATGGTGCTGTGTTGCTCGATAATGTCGAGCCTCAAAGTATTTCCATCATGGCTACCATTATTCATGTCGTCTGCATGGAAACAAAGTGCGCATTATTCAACTTTGCAAGACACTTATCGATATAATATTATGCATGGCAATATTTGGTGTGCTGCTCATTCGTGAGCATGTAAAACAAAAGTGAGGTGTCCTGAGCAAAGAAGAATATTGCGTATTGATTGTTTTTCGTAATTAAAAATACTTTATATGTCGAATAGGCTACGATCAATTGCCATAGACCGGCAAGGCCATTGTTTTTAATGCACGCGCGCTTGAACCAAGCCTCGAAGCAATGCCTAGAAATAAATGGCGCGTTCTGAAGCCTTTGACGCCATCATAGTGACGACCGTTCAGAAGTTATGGCCATTCAGGCTTAGCAGGCCTTTTAGCCAGCCTTCTTGGCATGATCCATCAGAAATTCAGAATGTCATTTTCTGGGTCATCGCGCGCCGTCGCGGGCTATTGGTATGGGCGGCACACGTCGCGATTGAAAGGCCATATGACACCTGTCACATTCACTCAGTGCCTCAAATACACTCACCTCGGACTTACATAACAGAAGTGCTTGCTCGAAGTGCTCCCTCAAACCACTTCGATGATCTTTACTTATATTGCTTTTAGTGTTTCAAATGCTCTCACATATAGCTGTGGCCTGTTCCCGTCAGTCTCTAAGAGCGTGCTTTGACCGATGGTTGATATTTATGTCGTCAAAAGCATCTTCTGACACCGATAGTCAGACAAGACTAACACACCTTCCATTTTCGTCACCATAAGCAGTGTCTCTCATTTGTGATCCATATTTGGCAGCCGATCAGGTTTTGACCACTTTGCAAGACAGCGCCGGATTCTCAGGAAACCTCTGCCGCTCGGTACCAAGCTACACGCCCGACCAGTTGCACAACCGCATGAACACCTCTCCACCCCTTTGACCCTGTTCTGGCGTCATCTCATCACGCCACACACCGTTGCTATTGGTTCTCGGAGCTGTGTGCCGTCCAATTTCCGACCAGCCGGGCGACTGTCATTTTCCGGCGGGCTCCCAACTTCAGTGAGCCGCTCAGCACACTCGTCAATCACACGCGTCCCACGTCAGCCAACTCGGCGGCGCAACACGCCCGACCCTATACCGGAACGCCTAATGCGACCGTGCACACCGACGCCGTGATATATTATTCAAAATTACGATGTTCCAGCAAAGCTGCGAGGCGTATAATTGGCCTCATTGATTTTGATGTCGCCGCCGGCACCTGAGCAAACATACTTGTCGCCGTAAAACCGTCCGTGCTGCCGGGGCGGCGGCGCGAAGCACCCCGTGACGCCTGTTACGGAGGCTTTTCGGAGGTCTGATCCCGAGACAAACGGACACGAGCTGTTGCAATTCGTTTACCACGGGGACTCGGGGACTCTGTTGCTACAGCGAGCTGTGCGGGGGTCCCCACGGTGTGTCAGGAAATGACACCCGGGCAGTGTGTGGCCATGACGCCGAGGGAAATTGTATCCACTCATGGGATCATGGTGTCATCGAATGGGCCTCAGGGGAGCACTTGCCAGCTTGTATAGCATAACAGTAGACGGCTGTAATGCATTGCAGGGCCGTGCCGATGTTATGATATGGCGTGCACCGTTTGCTCCGCCAACACAAGCTTTTCATTGTTTATTGAGTGCGGTACCCGGTTAATGTGAAGCATAACTCATTCAGGATATTATGAAGCACGTGTCATATCGCTAGTGCATATGGCGACGATATATGGACGTTATTTTGGAGACTGTCACCAGCACCGGCCATTCTGCAGTAGCAAATGAAGATCTCCCTTTCCGCGGTGGTGATTTCGGTCCTCACCAAATGCCCCTGTTAATTTGAGCACGCTACACTGAACCCGTAAACCGCCAAGCTCGTCGTTCCGCTCCTGCGCCGTCCCAGTCCGTCCAAATGACCCAATTTCAGCGGCTGGCCGGACTGAGCCCATCTCGGCGGCCATTCGTCAAATTTGCGTGTCGACACGTCGGTGTGACAGTGTGCGGGTTAATTCCGTGTTAATACACCGCTGCTGTCATTAATCAGAGGATTTAGACGACTTCGTAGCCAGCGGCGACGGCTGTTCGAGAGCGCGCTCTGTCCGAATCGACGGATGATGCCTGGAGCTCGATGAAGACGGGTATTGGCTCGGGGAAACGAAGCAGGTTTGGAGTCGTTGAGGTCGTAATTGGATTCAGGCAATACAGATAGTCGATGGTAAGGAAATTTAGAAAACTCATTGTCCAGTTTTGGATGCTCCATTTTTTTCTGCAAATTAGGAAATGAATAACCACATTTCTTAGCAGCAAGTCCGATCTAAGTTTGGATTTACTATGGCCATTTGTTCAGTCAAACAGTAAAGCTATGACTGTGCCATCGCCTTACATTCTTGACAAATTTGAAATGGTCTGATTTGCTTTTAAGTGCCCAGGCTTTGATTGGTCTCGCCCTGTTGAGACAAATTTGTTCGGAGAAAAATTAGAATCAACGGCGCAGTAACGTACGATTCTCCAGATCAAGCCACTATCAAAACGATTCCGTGATTTATGTTCCAATCATTCACCGTTCATGCTGCATTTACTGCGATATTAAACTGCGAAGATCTTGAGCTACGGCCAGCGGACTTCGTGACAGTATTAGACGAAATAACTTAAGAAAAGCCCTTGGTCCGGTGTGGAGTGGATACCAGTGGACCGTTCTGGGGATATTGAACTCGACACGGTCAGCGCTGGAGCGCAGAGACGGGTCGGAGGCGGCTGAGACCGGACAGAGGCGGCGGCTGCTCTTAGCGGCCTTTATTTGCAGAGCCGACTACTGTCCGCGCCGTTCTGAGAAGCATCGATTGCTGGCCGGTCATCCGTCGGGACTCGGAGTTGATAGGGGCTGAGTGCGGGCTCGAGCGTCCGCAGCGCGTGCAGGGGCTGGCCCCCGGCCAGCGTCCACTGGTGGTGGTCGGGACTGGAAGCGAACCAACATGACAGTAGGCGAGTGGGGTACTTAACGGGTTCCTGCATCTGACACTAGGGATAAACATTCGTACTATTTTTTCGTGAATGAATAATCTGCAAGAACAGTACCTAGTGTTATTTACTTCCTGCAAGTTTCGTGGAACAAAGTTTTGACATCAAAGTTACAAAGCTTCCACAGCCATTATTTGATCAAAATTGTGTCACTTAAATACAAGTAACATGTATACCGCCTTGAATCACCTCATTTTCGAGACCGGGTACGGCCAACTTTCCGACCATTGTGGCCCATCGGCGCGCTGATAACCGTGACTGTGTGTCGTGTCCGCGGGCACTATCTCACCAGGTGCCACCGCCGCGTCCGCCGCTCGGCCCGCTCCGCCCCAGTCCGACCCGACGTGCCCCTCTCCCTGGGGAGGTCTCCACCTGTCTCGCCCCGTGCCGCCCTGCCCCGTGCCGTGCCGCCCTGCCCCGCCCCGTGCCGCCCTGCCGTGTCTGCACGACATTATTCTCTCACTGCGTGTTCGAATAATGTGTGTTCGCTCAACCCCGTCGGGGATGTGTTCTTACGGAGATAGAAGATGGAAAGGCTTAGTATGGAACGGAAATCAGAGACGATAGATCTCTGACGAGAGACAAGTGACCAGAGGCCAGAGGTCAGAGTTTAGAGAGATACTAGCCGTTTTCACGACGGGCTATCCGGTGTGTGCACCTAAGTTGACGAAATCTGCACCTAATCTCTTTTACAGCAAATATCTTTACTTTATGAATTTATTTCAGTGTACCTAACGAAGGCAACTGTCATACCAATCGCCAAATAACCCAAAAGTCTGCCAGAAAACAAGAAAAAGAAGGTAGTAAAGGACAAATGAAAGATCAAAGAAAATATGTTAAGTAAACTTAAACGCAAAAAGAAACGAAAAAATGCATCGATCCAAACGTCATCAACATGTTGTATAGACACGCCAGATCAGCCCTAGCCCAAAACACACGAAGACATTTATTTTACCATCCCACAAAAACCGCTTTTACAGCTGAGCGACATCGATCGTGTCAGAGATCAATCGTGAGATCGTGAGATCAATCAACAGCCCGGCGGGCCGTGCTCTACAGTCGAGGTCCATCGCCAGCCCTCGGTCCGGCCGGGCGCGGCGCGGCTGTTCAGTGTTCACCGATCGCTCTGCCGTTCGCCGGGCGCGGTGACAGCTTCTTTTCACGGCCGATCGAGCGACGCGATTGGCCGATTGTCGTCGCCGCGGCGGACCAATGATTTGTGAAGCGGCTGGACAACTGTCGCTCGGCCTCGGGTGACGTCATACTCGGCGGTGGTGTGAGGAATGGAGGGGGACGGGTCTTTGGGTTGTGCGAATGGATTTTTATTTATTTTGTATTTTGATAGAATGTCTGGTGTCTGGATGCATCATTTTTCATCATTGTCTTAGCTGCTTTGGTGTGACGTTGTATGTTGTCTGAGCTTGGACCGGGGTATAGGTCACGCCACTGTTGGTTGTGACCGTTGTGACAGCTTGTGACAGTGTGACGTTGTGACGATCTCTGTTTCAGTTTGGACTGGGTGAGCGTCACGCTACTTTGTTTTACGATGTGACGTGTGACTTTGTGGCAGTGTGACGATCGGACGACCTCTGTTTCAGACTGAAACATCCCGCCATTACTGGATGACTCTCTTCTGTGTAACTCGTAGTGATGTGGCGATATCTCGACGTCTGTCTGTCTCTTTTTCAGACTGGAGCTGGGTGGGCGTCACTCTTCTCTGCGTCACAGCGGCAATGCTCTGTAAGGAACAGGGCATCACGGCCATCGGCGTCTGCGCCGTCTACGAGGTGTTCGTCATCAGAAAGGTAAGTCAAATCTACATCGGTCTGGTGGTCACTTTCCACAAATAAGTGGGAACTTGCGGGTCACAATCTAAGTGATAACACATTGCTCCAATTTTCAGCATCTAAAATGTCTATCGAGCATGCCGTTAAAATTAAAAAAGTAAAAAATGAAGAAGAGTTACGCTGTGGGCATCATGATGTTTTAGCTTCTCCGTTCAATGTAAATTTCATACGTTCAAGTGCTACCGATGCGGAATGTGAATGTGTGCTGCACCCCACTTCAAACGGAATCCGTTTCTCTGATGAGCAGCCCGCGGGACGGTTGGGGAACGGCGGAGGTCGATGATTGCCACTCGACAGTCGGCTCATGCCGCCCGGCCGATCGGCTCTAACAGACTTCACACGTGGCGCACCAACTCGACTGCAACTCAATCGCGAATCCATCGGAATTTTAATGTCGCCCGGCTCCGTCGAAAAGGACCACTCGGCGGAGCGCTCATTAAAACTTGGCCGGATTCTAGGATGACAAATCTTCGGGAATCTCACCTCCATTTGTCTTCACAAACGCTGCAGGAGACGACTTCGGAATTGTGCCAGCGCTCTTTATAACCGTTCAGATGACGGACAGTGGTCTGATTAGACCACTTCATCCCCAGGCTGTCCGGCACTCGTGGCGGCCAGCGGCGGCTTTGAATCTCACTGATCAGGCTTTGAATCTCACTGAACCAGGCTGTGATACACACTGAACCAGGCTGTGATACACACTGGATCAGACTCTGAATCATACTGAATCTGGTTCTCAATCACACTGGATCAGTCACAGAATCACACTGAATTACCGGTCTCAAATGTGAACCACTGAGACCCTACGAGCTGTGACTGACATCACAGAATCATCACCGATAACATTCTGAAATTGCCGAAACCTGCTGAGACGTGATAGCTAACGATACATCTACATTGACAACGTAACTTGCCAAGCACTCTCGTCTTAACTCATACTATCTAGTATCTTTCAGAAAATCGAAGTAACTGAGCATCATTCGATTTTTCTGTGATTAGTTCTTCCATCACTATTGGCCGTTCGTGACGATTTTCCCGGAACCAGAGTACGCCAGTGCCACATTTCATACCGTGAAAGCCCGCTCTGGCCCGACATTTAGTAATTAATTGCGGTTTGTTTTGATGTGGCGAGTCGAGGGGGCCGGTTCCGCCCCGCCAGTGGCGGCTCGTCAGTCGCGCACGAGCTGTCAAAGCTGTCAGCGCGGAGCCGCGGCAGCCATACAGCTCTCGGGAGCCAGCCGACCGCGCGAACATTCAGTCGGATTGGGGGTCTCGGAACAGTGGCGGCCGTCGATACCCGACACTCAATGTGTAGAACGAGGCTTAGTGTGCCCACACAGTCCGTCCCACTCACTGTCTTCAACTGGGTCTGGTTGATCCCACCAACCACAGACTGTCAGGAGTCTTCTTTGTACAGCGCTGCTGCAGGGAGACTTGCACCTCATGTGATTCACTAACGCGATTCCGCATACCAACTTGTTTAGTTTTTTATTTGTCACAATTGCATGAACTCATATTCTCTAAATTCTAATGGCATTCAGTTTCCCGACAAGTCACCTCAGTTTCTACCACTTTCTCAGTTTCTGTTCTCGTCTGCAGTTGCGGCTGGCCGGTCTGCCGTACCTGCTGCGCTCGCTGGTCAGCGGGAAGGTGCCGCCTCCCGACTGGCTGAGGGCCGCCTCCTCCCGGCTGCTGGTGCTCGCCGCCAGCGCCCTCTGTCTGCTGGTGGCCAGGGTCAAGGTCATGGGCGCCCAGCTGCCGGCTTTTACCAGGTCAGTTGCGAGGTCACGGTATAAAGTTTACTTCGTACTGTGTGTATCCTTAAAAACATGCATGCTATGACAGACGAAACGCTTTACTGCTGGCGAGGACGTCCACACTTGCAGTTTACGGAGAATTGCTAGCACATACCCAGCTAGTAAGCAATCTTTTCAACATTTTGAAATGATCATGCCGTGAACAAACCGTGTTGACATGCAGTGTCTCCGTTCTCGGGTCCCAGATTTGACAATCCAGCGGCGGCGGCTGTCACACCGACCCGCCAGCTCACCTACACATACCTGGCGGCCGTGAACACCGGCCTGCTGCTGGCCCCGGATCAGCTCTGCTGCGACTGGACCATGGGCACCGTGCCGCTAGTGACATCTATCGGCGACCCGCGCAACCTCAGTCCGCTGCTGGTGCTGGCAGGGGTGGGCCGCCTGCTCTGGCGGGCGCTATCCGCTGCAGACAGGCTCTCAGACGCAATAATCATGGTAAGTCTGGTATTTTTTTGTTGTTGTTGCTTAATTTGTTATTGATTTACTTGTGATAAAGTCTTTTACGCTAGCCTATACCGCTACAGTCATAAACATGGCAATCATTTGTAATGACCATGATTTGTCGGTAGATGTTAGGGGAGAGTGGGGAAAGATGCCCAGGGTTTTGCTATGTCATATATTATTCGAAAATGACGATCGGAAAGCAAAAACTTTGAGTTTCAACGGAAGCCGACATCGTTTTTCTCCAAAATATCACACTTTCGTGCCTGAAATATGATAACTTTTTTTGCTATTAAGCATTTTCCTGAATAAGTGAAAGGGGGCATCTTACCCGACAGGGAGGGAAAGACGCCCCCTGGCGTTGGGGAAGATGCCCCCTGCACTATAAGTGACATAAATGGGCACGTGAATCGCCTGAACGAATCAGTAGTCCCTTCGAGCCTGCAGTAGACACCAGACGTCATCGTAAGGGCCCTCAAAAGTAGTCGTAAGGGGCTTCAGAGGTCATCGTTAGGGCCATCATAGTCCAGCGTGGCCAAACAAGCCTCCGTGGTGGCGTTCAGAGACCACTGTGGGACCCTTATAGGTCTCCATGATGCTTGAGGGCCCTCGAGCCCATCGTGGGGACCTCAGATGCCAGCGCGGCCCGTGGAGCCAACGTGGGAGCCCTCAAAGGATGTCGTGAGGGTCCCTGGAGCCAATAATGGGGCCCACAGAGGCCGTCGTGAGGGCTTTCAGAGTCAGATGCCGCCCAAAAAGTCGCTTTGTGGGCCGAGAGACCGGCATGGGGAGCACCCAACCGTACTGGACTCCGAATAGTCCCAGATCGGCTTTTGTCTCTCATCACAAGTATGTAATAAATGATTTGACGGGCTGCTTGAAGGACAGCCTACGGATTTAGGGGGGCGTCTTTCCCCATCAGGACAGGGGGCATCTTACCTCAAAGTACCGAAGTAACATTAAATCAGTACAATTTGTTAGCCATAAAACTACACCCTGAAACAAACTGTTTGGGGCAAAGTACATGCATGTTAATGTATCACGACTATAGCAAGGGACGCAAAAATTATCTACCTTCTTTGATATTTACAATGTTTTGACACCAAAATATTTTTTGAAAGCAGCAAATAAAAAACATGCAATCACCAGCCAGCCGTTGCCCAATTGAGCTTCGCAAATTTTTGTGCAGTTTACAAGGCAGGCTTCCGCCTTACGCTAAGAACATTAATTTCCAGGTTCGATTCTTTGTTTCGCCGCTAGAGGGGGTGGGGCGTCTTTCCCACCCTGGGCATCTTACCCCACTCTCCCCTATGTCGATTGCAGTTGGTTATCATGTAAAAATCATATGCACATGTTTCAAATTCTTATCATGCATCTATCGTGACCATAGGACTACACTATTACTTAGATTTTCATTTTTCTGAAAATGCGGTGTTCATCCCTACCTGCCGATTTTTCGGTGGCGCTCTCAGCGCTGGCCGACCCGATCAGAGATCACCGTTTTCCGGACGTGCTGCGGCCGCGCCATGGGGCTCCATCTGCGTCAATGTCCAATCGGTGTCGCCATTTCAGAGAGTTACCGGCGACCACGCTCTCACCGCCCCCTCCTCCCTCTCCCCGCCGCGACCACAGCCGCCTCTCCATCAGCCGCGCTCCTCCCTCTCTCCCAGCGGAGGAACACTGAGAACGCAGGACACCAATCATCTTTGTAACATTTCTTAGCGTATCATCTTCCCCCCCCCCTCCATCCACTGCATATATACCCTGATAAAGCTCAATATTTCCCCCAAAATCCACGCACGCAATAACAACCTAAACACTCATTAAAGCCCACCCGCTCTACCGGTGCACCGGCGGCTGAGTTCGCCGCCTTCTTCTCACAGAGCCTGGCGCTACTGGTGCTACCGTACCTGCCAGCCAGCAACCTGTTCTTCCCCGTCGGCTTCGTGGTGGCCGAGAGGGTGCTGTACATGCCGTCCATGGGCCTCTGCCTGCTGGTGGCTGCCGGATTCTGCGCACTGCTGCGTTACGGGTTAGTGCTGAGAACTGGAGACTTCTGATGGAGCCGTAAAGTGGGATACAGATACCAAATGGCTGCAATGATTCCTAGTCTTAAAAGTTAAAGCGTAACTTTGTGAGCTTTGAAATAAATCAGGCATATCTAACAAAGAGCACGCAGCTTGGAAACTGCTGAAAATTGAGCCGGTTAGATTACGGAGAAATTAAAAGAAACTTTACCATGACAGTTGGTGCTAAATTAACCTTTAAATTAAGCCATTCTGTTTCCGCCAACACATGCAGAAACTTGGCGCCGATAAGCGGTGCCCTCTTCCGGCTAGCGCGTTTCTGTTGGAATGAGTTGTATTCGGGCGGAGACGGTCTTCGGGCGGCCTGAGCACGACGCGGCCGCCGCCGCCGGCTCTCATAGTTTTAAGTGACGCCGCTGCAGGGGGCCCCTGGGAAATCTTGGCCGCCGTCGCGACAGCAGTCATGTCGCGAGCGGATACGAATGCCATGAAGCGGCCCTATATCGCCGGCCTCCGAGCCCATACAGTGGCCGGCGAACGGCCGCCAGCCGGCGCCTTCTCATTACTTATTAATCCGCTGGATGCAAACGACTCAGGAGTAAAAGCACACTAGGACACCGAAATGGCCAATGTGTCTCATTGATTGTCCCCTATGCATAGTTTACGACCGTGAAAATTTATTGCTGCTGAATTGAGCAGACATTCATAAAACGCCAAGAAAATCAACTAGCGCTCATATGCAGCTTAATGTCTTCTGTTGATAAAACCTAAACGACTGGCTCGAACGATTTCCGCGATTGGCTATAATCGTGTTGTTGGAGTGGCTGTAAAACCCGTTAGGGCTATAGTCGTCTGTCAACAAGTCATTGTCCACTCAGTCCCGGTCGCCAGCACCCCGTTATTCGTCACCACGGGCAGAGCCAGCCACCTTTATGAGCGAGCTCGGAACGGTGACAGAGCACACACCATCCGTAGCGGCCGGCTCTCATATGACGCCGGCGCCCCACGTGCCCATTAACTCTAACGAGACGGTATTTACATTGACATTTCATCCGGAGATGAGCAGGGCCCGGCCGGGTCCGGAGCGGCAGCGCGCAACCGGCCCATTTCCGCTGCGACAGCGCGCTGGCGGGGATATGGCAGCGCCCAGTTATCCGCCATTCATTCATTTATTATTTCATTCGTTCGTCAGTTCATTCGTTGTTGGCTCTCAAAGGTGCTGTTATTTGTAAGCAAGCTAACGAGCGTGCTGAGACATGCAAATCCATACAGGCTTATTAACCCGCGACCTGGTGGGGGGAGCTATTTTTTGCCCCCCCCCCTCCAGACTTTTCGATATATCTCCAGAACCGCTGCACGCCGATCGTCACCAAACTTTCAGTACCCTCCCGGGCATCAATTTTACACATTGTGACCAAAAAGAAATTTCAAAAGGCTATGATAGGTTGGCCGCAAATGACGTCAGAGTGACGTCATGTTCTGCCGTTTTCGACCCCAAAAAAAGGTTGCGCGGGAAGAGCTGTCAGGCCTATAGCGTTGAAGATATAAGAGAAAAAACGTTTACGACATAAAAGATGTAAAATTACCAGGGCTGCAAAATGGCTATATCGAAATTTTGATTCTTTTAATTTTGACCCCCAAAAATCAAAAAATATTTTTTTTGAATATAATTGCCAAAAAATCCAAAAAGTTTTTCGACTTTCGAAAAAACCGGAATAAATGTGATAGCCCCCACCGATAGCCCTTCCGCAGTAACAACCTATTTTTATTTGGGGCAATTCGGTCATATCTGATCATTTCATGTCCACACAACCTATAAAACGGAGCTATTATATACCGGGTGTATCGGTATTACGTAGCCGGGAAGTCATATGCCAGCGATGGTTGGCTATCATCTACGACGCCAATGGATTTCCAGAGGCCCTAAGCGGTCACGACAGGCTTTGATGGAGCTGGAGTTTCCGTAAGGTTCTGAAAGACCCCGATCAATGGGTATCGACCCGGGGACGTACTGCGTGACCCAAAACGCATCATTTGAAATCACGGTCCGAAGGAACGGACCAGTGAGCAGGAACAGTAGAACCGGTGATAACTGCTCCGATCTTCGGCCGGGTCTGTATTCACTTTGCGATCTCAGTGGGTCTGGACTGCGGCCTACGGTCTGGACAGCAGCTAACTCTATTGTCAAGTCCTCGGTCCGTGGAGATCTGCTTTTGTATCTGTAGTGGTCGGTCTGCGGTCCGTGATGGTCTGTCCCGTGGTCCTGTTCTGTGGTCCATCCCACGGTCTGTTGTTGGCCATTCTTCGGTCCGTGATGGTCTGACCCGTCCTGTCCTGTCTGTGGTCCGATAGCGGTCTGCAGTGGTCCAGTCGTCCAGGATGCGGTCCGTGATGGTCTGACGCGTGGTCCAGTCCGCGGACCGATCCGATTGTGGTCTGCCCTCAGTTGTGGTAGCCAGCCGCGGATACATATACTACTACAGCGGTCGTTCGGGCCGCCAACGAGCGCCGCTCGGCGGATGACCGGGCCGATGGAGGGTCGGATCGCTGTTTGGTCGGACTGCGTCGACCACCGACCGCCGTCGAACGATTCGCCTCGCTGCCAGCCATTTGGCTGTTGAAAATCGCCATAATTTACGCCGACTCGTCGCACGTACATGCTGCCGTTATGGATGTCCGCCGCTCTGTTGTAGCGACCATTGATTTCGCAATAAAGACTTCCGTGCTTAGCATAGTTTGCCCATTAGTCCGACGGTTGGCCACCCCGCCGGTCGGGGACGTTAATTATTACTGAGTTTTATGCGGTCGGGCCTGTCCAACAGTCGACTGGTGAGAACAGTGAATGGCGGCTCTGTGATATCTAACAGCATGCCACTTGTCTTTAATGACTGGTTAGAAGCGATGGGACGCAGATGATTCCAAGAAGTTTGCAATCGAAGCTGCGTTGGCTATTGATTGAGTTGTAAAATTTACATGTTTGTGGCATTGTTATGCTTAGTTATTGAATTAGCCAAGCTAGTGCGCTGATCTACATGAGCTAACCTAAGATTAGTCCAATACGTGCTAGTAAAAGTGATGCGTTGCTACGGCAGGGAGCAGCCACGAAGAAGTCTTTGGCTTCGGAAAACTTTATCTTCAAGTGCATTTGATAGCCAAGCAATGTGTTCGCCAACTGTGTTTCTTTTATGTCAGCTATGACAATGTTTTGCCGTTTAGCATGTATCCGGTAGCGGGTAGAGCGATGTTTTTATGGGACACACTTTTTCACGGCGTTGCACAGTCACTCAACTGGTCGCTGTTGAACGGTTTGTTGACTCAATGGTCGTACGAAGGCAACTCGTCTGACATAATGCCCGCTGTAACTGTCAGTGTCGGCTCTCTTCGGAGCTTTGTCGACCCACGCTCCCGCTGCAAAGGGACTCCACAATCATAAAAGATTATTTCACTTTAAAAACGAAAGCAACGAGCGAGAAAGGATGCTCCGTTGAAATTATATAAATAACAAACTCTAGCCATAAACATGGAGATTGATTTAGGTGTACTATTTTAGCGACGATACATAATGCTCTTCATTATTGACGAAGAGCATTTAAGCAAGAATAAATATTCTTACTGCAGCATTCTGAAGAAAAATATTGCCTGGCATGAGACACTGACAGGATCCTTAATTGTCGGTATTTACACTAAATGATCTATCATCATAGCCGCGCAAAATTAGGATTATGGCCATACTAAAATAATGAGTCATAATGATGATCAAAATCAGCATAATTACGACCACAGCCATAAGCATGACCATGCATTACCAGCCTTAGCCCATGAAAGCTGACCGGGCCGTTCTCTATTCGACAGCCGGTGTCGCAGCGTTCTGTACGCCGCGCTGGCCGTCCTGCTACTGACGCACGGCCTGAAGACGTACCGTCGAAACCACGACTGGAGGGACGAGTACT
Source organism: Amphibalanus amphitrite (assembly GCF_019059575.1). Lineage (NCBI taxonomy): Eukaryota > Metazoa > Arthropoda > Thecostraca > Balanomorpha > Balanidae > Amphibalanus > Amphibalanus amphitrite. Next base: position 642,553 of record NW_024881522.1, read on the forward strand.
CCATCTTTACCGCAGGCCTGCGCGTCAACAGAAACAACGCCAAGCTGTACAACAACGTCGGCCACGCGCTCGAAGGCCAGCGACAGTTCGAGAGGGCGCTCAAATTCTTCCAGCAGGCCGTCAAGTAAGTTGAGAAGTCGGAGTTAGCGAGGGCTTATGTCTTTTGCTGTCCCCTTGAAGGGGTGTCATTAGCGTCAGTCTTCTGCTGTCACAAGAAAGCGCATGACGCAAAGCCCGCAGAGATGCAATTAACTGTGCGGTACAGTATAACCTCAGGCGCATTCGGTGCTGCCATCTAGGGACAATGCTGTAATCTCTGCGGCACAGTATACCTCCAGGCGCCCACACTGCTGCCACCTAGGGACAAAGCTGAACTCTCTGCGGCACAGTATACCTTCAGGCGTTCGCGGTGCTGCCATCTAGGGACAAGGCTGATGGTATCTCTGCGGCACAGTATACCATCAGGCGCCCACACTGCTGCCACCTAGGGACAAAATTGTTATATCTGCGGCACAGTTTACCTTCAGGCGCCCACACTGCTGCTGCCATCTAGGGACGAAGCTGTAGTCTTTGCGGAACAGTATAATTAGCGTCAGACTCAGACCCTATTTTGCTGCATTCAGTAAGGACAGTAACAGGTCCCTGCGGTGCAGTATAACTTCAGGCGCCTACGGACTTCCTCGTAGGGGCCACAACACTAACCTACCCTCGCCGCTAGCGTTTATCGCCACTGCTGGCTCTCTAAAAATAGATTAATTACCAGGAGGTCGCTGCTGCTCGCTACCATGCGTTTGATTTATTTGCAGGCACTTGCTACCGACAGAAAAATCGATAACAATGAATACTGGATTTACTTGAATGTTCGTCATTTGATAAAACACCACTGCAAATTGGAATGATAAGCTCGTCATTCGTTTTACACATAATACTCCGTCAGTAACTGGGTTTGTGCCTGTGGATGATTGTGAAATAAACTTAACTAAACTAAACTAAACTAAACTAAACACTTACATGTCAAGATTGTCATAATCGGACCAGTGATGAGCGGTTTAATCTCTGCACACCGGCAGACAATCATGGGTGAAGGTTGAAAGCTGACCGTGGTCGCACGACCACATACATAGTCCCGCTCACGAACTTCAGGACGCATGTTTGCCGACACCACCATTGTCTACAGGCCGTCTTTTTTTCTGGAGGGAATGTGGAGATCCAAACGGTCTCTGACCGGATTCTTAGCACCAATGTAATGCTGGAAAGGAGATGGTGCTCTTTTTCGTTATCTCTCGGTGCATATGAAAAAGGTTTATTTCTCGCTGGAGGTATTGTGGAATGTCTTTGGCGTGTGTCTCTGTCCGTCGATCAGCTCTTCATTACACAGAGTCGACAGGGGGTGGCTCTGACCGCTGTGCCGACACTGACCACCACTGGCGCCGTGCCGTAAGGGCCATTCGCCGCCGCTGGTGTGGCGAATCCCGACCATCGTGGCACAGGCTGATTGGGGCGATATATCACGGCGGCGATCTCTTGTCAGCGCGGTGACCGCGGCCGCGTCCCGGCTCCCCTCCTATTGGCCCTTAATGTCACCCGCCGCCAGCGTAAGTTGGACACATGCGGCGCGTGCTGACCCGAAAACCAAACGAAATTGGCCATCGGCCCCAGCGGGATCGGATTCGAACTTAGAGACAAACAATGGCTCGTGTAGATGGGATTCGAGGATCAATGTACCAATAAACTAAACATCTAAGTGACAACTCAATGGGAAGAAAACAGTTGAATTACAAAATCTTCTCCCTCGTGCATTTATACGGCATTGAATAATTTGCTAATGATAAAGTGGTACTATGTTGTTATAAATGAATTATTTTATGATAAAATGGCAATAAATCAGCATGCGAAAACAATGTAAGCGCTTATGTAGCAGCAGTAGGTACAACAATGTGTAGCTACGAAACTTGCCAGATATGCTGACTCGCCGTCTTTAAGAACCCGCTGTTCATTAAAACAAATTTGTTTACTGGTCATTTTTAACCCTCGCCCGCACATGCCATTTTCCCATCCTAGAACGCACATGGGGGGGGGGGGGTGGTTGCCACCCCCCCCGCGCCATTTCGTTCCTGTCGGAGATAGAGCTTAGCGGTAAAGACCAAAAAGATTCTTTGGGAAGAGACGAATCCAATGATACCCAGTTTTACCTTCTCAGGTCAGTCATTGACCTTCCAGGTCAGGTCAAACTAAAAAATGTTGCTGTTTTGGGTCACCGTTGGATATCAAGTGCGCTGCTTATCATATACCGATGACGATGCTGTTTTCTGGTGCCAAGCCAGCTAGAACCTCTTTCTCACACTACCCGACCAGGTTTTTGCTGCTGAGGTCATTTCAGGTCAAGTTAGGTCAAGGTCAATTATATGTGTTTGTATGTCTGTGTGTGTCTGTGTGTATACTGATGTGTGCACCGATTGTTTATGTGTCCATATTACATGAAATCATGATCTGAGAAGCTTTTACCAAAAATGCAGTCAAAAAAATTCACAAAAAGTAAATTCTGCTTGCCTAAAACGCAATTATCTTAGATGACCTAGGTTGACCTTGACCTTGACCTTGACATCTGTACATCGTCGAACAACATGTTCCATGATGGTTGGGAGGTAAGACTGGTAAAAAAGGCCGAAATCAAGGTGTCAAAAGCTTACAAGGCCCATAGCCAACGCAAGATGTCGAGAATTGGCATTTGGGTCATGACATGACCTGAAAAACAAGGTCATATCTCCGAAACCAAAGGTCACAGAAACTTGAAATTTTCAGTGGACATCAAGAAAGGATAGAGGAGCAGCTATACGAAAAATCAGCCTTCTAGCTCTAAAAATGTTGAGTGCAGAGCAGAAAGACTACCTGGGGGGGTGGCAACCACCCCCCCCATGTGCGGGCGAGGGTTAAACATATCATCAGGATAGCTTATTTCTGTGACAAGGGTGGGCCACAGTCTCTTGAGCTAGCTATATCCAGTCCAGCGCCTCCAGATGCGGTAAACTGCTCCAGTCCGGTGCCTCCAGACGTGGCAGAGTTGGCGCGCCGGCGCCAGTCCCAGCAGACTGGAAGTGCCGGGCGGCCGGGACATTTTCCACTCGGCGCCAACTTTGCCGGCTGTCTGTCGCCGGAACCAGCGGCGCCGACAAACTTTGACAAGCCTGCCATTTGGCAGATACGCTTTTAAAAACAGCATGAATATTTTAGCGTGAGATCAGAGCCGGCGGCGCGCCACCACTAAGATGCCGCCAAGGTGGCGCCGAAATGGCGCCAAGAGCTTTGGAAGCTCGCGCTCCCCCGGGACACCCCGTTATGTGTCTCCTGTTTCCTCGCAACGTCGCAGGCCACCATGTTGTTGTTGTTTTTTTTTTTGTAAACGCCTGCGCCAAGGGTGTATCACCGGAGATGCGATGGCGAGGTATTTTCGGCTTAGGTGTGATGTCAAGCCTAAGGGAGACTAGCCTAAGGGAGATGGAATGTTAAAAGGTGATACTAAGAAGGATGTCTGAAAAAGTGATGTGGTCATGTAATGCACTGAATGGAATGATTGCACTGAATGGAATGAATGGATTGAAATTCTAGAGTCAACCAACGTGCTTTCTTCGCAGTCTTTCTATTCCACCTCGATTTCCCGAACGAAGCACTGTGCGACGCTTCGGCACTTCATTGTTCATAGGGGGAACTTACGGTGTTGTTTTATGTTCCAGGGTACAAGGCGACGACATAGGTGCTTACATCAACGTGGGCCGCACTTACAACAGCCTCCAAATGTACACCGAAGCTGAGGAGGCGTACATGAAGGTCAGACATGAATCGGCAATCGCAGCATATACACTTGCATGTGTTGTACATTACATACATTCACAGTACGTCTCTTCAGCATGTTGTCGTACTTTAGTGCCTTTCCAACCATCATATAGACTCCTTAACGACTAACGTGATAAATTAGCCTCTTCCACACACAAAATGTAAATGTTGTCTTTGAAGGTTAACGTCCCGAAAAGTAAGCATGATTTCCAGCTACCGAGTGTGGAAGGACTTACTCGTAAATAGTAACATTTTATAGCATGCATTTTGCGTTTTTCATGTCTCTGTCGCTTTCACGGCACGACTACGGACGCCATAGATTATTTCGACATTTTAGCTGCTCTGCTGGCTAGCTGAATGACTAAGCTGGCCGATCCGGCTGGACTGACTGTCGGTCTGACTGAGTTAGCTCCCTGAGGTGCCAGACAGAGGAGCGGCGGCAGGGAACGTCATGTCGCGTCACAGGTACATTGGATTAACGCTGTCAACGCCGCCTCGGGGATTCTCCTGTCAGCGCTGCCGAGAAATTCAGCAGAGAAACGCTGTTAGACTGAAATGAAATTCGTGTACTATGGTATTAAACATTTTGGAAAGGTCAAATGCTAATCCATAGAAATGGTAAGGACCAAGGGGCTACTTGGCCGTTGTAATACAAAAACATAGTAGCTCGTTTACTCTGGGCCATACATGAAGCAAAAACAATTATACAATTAGAGCTCAGTCGGACGCTCTATTGTTACTGTTTTCTCCGTTTCACAGGCTAAGTCTCTGCTACCGAAGGCCAAATCCGGCGAGACGTACGAGGCGCGCGTGGCGCCCAACCACCTGACCGTGTTCCTGAACCTGGCGAACCTGGTGTCGCGGGACCCGGCGCGACTGGAGGAGGCCGACACCCTCTACCGCCAGGCCATCAGCATGCGGGCCGACTACACGCAGGCCTACATAAACCGTGGCGACGTGCTGGTGCGTCTGAACCGGACCCGGGAGGCGCAGCGCACCTACGAGACGGCGCTCTTTTACGACAACGATAACCCGGACATCTACTATAACGTGAGTAACACAACATTTAACAAAAACACAAACCCGACATCTACTATTACTGAGTAACACAACATTTAACAAAAACACAAACCCGACATCTACTATTCCTTGATGTGAGGACATCTATTTTACTTGAGTACTAAGACAGCCATACAAGAAGTATGACATATCTAACGTGATCAATGGAACGTAAATAACAATACTGATGCATTAGGGCATATTATAGTTATAAAGTAACTGCCAGGCAGGATACCAACTACCCGCAAGAACCCGCTGATCCCTGCTGTCCCATTTCAGCTGGGTATCGTGTACCTGGAGCTAGGTCGTCAGGCGCAGGCGCTGGCCTACCTGGACAAGGCGCTGGAGTTTGAGCCGGACCACCAGCAGGCTCTGCTGAACTCGGCCGCCATAATCCAGGAGTCGGGCGCGGCGCGACTCCGGCCGACGGCGCGGCTGCGGCTCCGGCGGCTGCTGCAGCTCACGCCGGCCGTGGTGGGAGCCGAGAGGGTCCACTTCAACCTGGGCATGCTGGCCATGGACGAGCGCGACCTACCCGCCGCCGAGGCGCACTTCAGGAAGGTAAGGACGACAGAGAGGTGGTGGAATCCACTCTAGGGTGGCTTTGATTGTTGTGGAGAGACGGCAGAGTGTCAGGAGCAGGAAGGCTGCTGGCAATGAAGTAGGGATTTGATCTAACGGAACATTAATGTTCCTTTCCAATTGGAAAGGTGTGCTTATGTCTTATTAAGTCTTGTGAGACGTTCTTTCAGAACGGATGTGGAATGTTTAGACGGATATGGATTCAAAGAATCACTCGGACGTCAGATAGCTAGTGTTCGGGGGATACGCTACAGGCGAGACTTTTATAATCTGAGATCACCTGGGGGAAGGCAATAAACGTTCAAGAGAGGCTCTTCAGACGCGGGAACTTCGACAAAATCAGCTTTCCTTGTGAGATAAGGCTAGACTTCTCAAACCAATGCGACAATCTATCACCCTAGGTCCAGTGAAACGACTCATCTAAGCCAGTAATATCTGTTGCCGTTCAGATGAATATGCAACGTGTTTTTTTAATGTCACTGCTTTTAAAATTCCTCGTGTGTTCTCATTGACAGGCAGTGGAACTGAAGCCCGATTTCCGCAGTGCACTGTTTAACCTGGCGCTCCTACTGAGCGACTCAGGCAGGCCGCTGGAGGCCGCCCCTTTTCTGCACCACCTGGTCCATCATCACCCAGACCACATCAAGGCCTTCATCCTCCTCGGAGACATATACGTCAATAATATGAAGGATCTGGATGAGGCCGAACGGGTATGTGTGACAGATTTTGTTCGCCTTTTCAAAATATTGATTTGTCAGAACAGCTATTTAAGTGTGAGGTCTCGTAAAAAGAGAGCTGAAGTGATGTCTCTGAGGTGCCTGCTATTCGATTAACGTGAGTAAAAATAATGGTTCTTCATTAATTACATAATGTTTTTGACTGCCTGCTTTCAACTTCCACTTTCTGTGCTCTTCCGGGATATTTCCTGGTTCAAAATGCGTTACTTTTTTGCCTTTTCACCGTTCTAAACCTCACATATGGACTCTCAGTGCAGCCACTGACTGACCGTCCCTCCCCCTGTCTCCGCAGTGTTACGAGCACATTCTACGTCTGGACCCTGACCACGTGCAGGGTCTGCACAACCTGTGTGTGGTGTACGTGGAGCGAGCGGAGCTGGCCAGGGCCGAGCAGTGCCTGCTGCGAGCCGTTCACTTAGCCCCACACGAGGAGTACATTCAGAGACACCTGAGAATAGTGCGCTCCCGGAGACAGCCGGCGGCAGTCGCCGGCGCCAGACAGGACGGCGTCTCCTAGCAACGCGACACGCTGAACGGTAGTGGTGCGGCGCGCTGGATTGGCTGCAATATTTTCTTGCTGCTTACACCTTAACTTTAAAAAAGGATAATTTTTAGTTGACTAATTACTGCACTTGTTCATACGCGTTTTGTTACTAAAACTTATTCGTTGCAACAATGGTCACTGTGGCTTTTGAAATGAATAGTTATTAGATAAATGTTGCCGTTTGTTGACAATGGCTTCCCTTCATTGAACATGATTCGTTTTTTCTTTCTTTCAGAAAAACGGCCAGCTATGTGGCATGCCTTGGTGAACAAAATAGAGTTGTGACAGTGTTCATGCCAAGTGTAAAGTGGCATGTCAAGTGGCTGTTCACTTGGAGATGGTACACGGCTGTCCACTAGACAAATACGACGGAGACAAGTTCGCGCGCCTTCTGATCGTTCTAGAACTCCGTTGGTATGGTTAGCCTGCACGGCAACGCTTCGGCAGCTTTACACCAAGCATCATCTCCGAACAGTAACGATTATTTCTTAACCGTCGTGCTGTTGGTATTTTGATCAAATTTCTAGCTCGGAGCTGTTCTCAGGGTGCTGCACTTGGACTTTAGTTTTGCTGGGGAGCTGACGTGCCTTTCTTGCCCTGCTTCTCTCCAGAGATGTACGTTCTCGCTGCAATGTCCGCTGGTGTCATAGTGTGTCAGATCAGATGTGGCATAGTGTCAGTCAAAATAAGACACA